>NC_045753.1:6025000-6625000 GCF_008692095.1 Etheostoma spectabile
CCAACAATCACAAACTTTGCCAGGATAAGAGCAAACTAGCAGGAGATACAAGAGGCATTTTCCAGCTAGAAGCTAACATACAGTCTCTATTGGTGGCTAACGGGCAGCAACCACACCTTAAAGATGTCATGTCAATTATTTGGGTTTGTTGGACTGCTTGGCTGAGTATAATAGTGAGCTGAGATGCCACCAGGCAACATCTAAGGTTTTTCACTGGCTCTGTTCACCTAGCAAAATCCCGATTGACCTGTATAGTGCCACTGCAGATGTGTTAGGGGATGCAGAGGGAAATGAGGTGAGGAACACAGCACAGGAGAGTTCTGAAAAGCTAAACAATATTGCTTGTATTTCGGCTTGTTACTTTTTTGCTGTGCTGCTTTTGCATTGTTCATATTTCTTTGTTATATTGTATTTTTGTCACATTTCAATTATTTGATGAATTGGGCATAATTCTTGCAATTTTTGGGTGGCATATTCATGGTTGAATGTAGTTATTGTAAGCAGTTTTGTAAAAAGCGTCAGCTGAAAAGTAAATTATAGCATTTTAACAGATATAAGTGGGTTGTACAATTGTGTTAACTTCTATGTGGGGATCTGACTTTCAGTTTTAGGGCACCCTTATTGACAAGTAGCCTATTGATCTGTCACTCTGATTTTAGGTTGACCTTTGTTCAATTATTTGTCTCAAATCTCTGCTACGTTTGAATAAATGTATTGTAGTGTTCAGGCAAATAAATCTAGGATGAAACGGATACATTTGTCATTTATTTTCACATAACCAGTTTTAGTACTGCTTTTCCAAAATTACCTTTTTGTATTAATATAGATATAGATACTAAATATAGAAATATTTTATGTGGTTGTGAAGCTATTTAGGTCAAAGAAACTTTCAATAAATCTTAAATATATGGGATAATTTACCAAAAGAACCAAGCAGGCCTACCTTGTTGCACGATCCAAATTGCAAAGAGAGGGGAAGTGAAGACAAGAGAGAGTGCTGATCCATGGGTGGTTGTCTTGATAATATATGTACAGTGTATTTATTGATCTTGGCAGTTGACGCTGCAGGCCCAAGGGATACACACACAGACACACACAAACAAACACAGGCACAGGGTTTATTCAAGGCACAAAGAACTAATTGAAAGGCAACAGTATTTATTATTCATTGCTTGGGCCTTTGTGATGGTTGTGCATGTATTTACTGACTTTATTTGATGTGCTGCCATTTGCATGGGTGGTATATAATTCATGTAACACTTGGTTGGTAATCACCATGGCTTTTAGCATGTTGTCAGCTGTTGAATACATGTATTGTGTATTTTAATGGTATAATGAATGAAAACAACATAGTGATGAATATTCCTTTTTTCAGTTGCTATTTAGTGCCACAGAGTGCACTCCATGCTATGGAAATTCAGTCTTTAATCAAGTTAGCATGTGCTTTGTGTATCCTGTTTCTTATTAAAAGTAGCTGACTTTAGGGCAGACTGGGAACAAGTAATGATTTTTTGATGGGTTTAGAGAGAGTGCTCATATATTCACTCAAGTGCTGAGACAATAACTCTGCCAATGTGAGAATCAGACTGTGAGTTGATGTTGACTTTAGGAGGATCTAATGGAGAGGTCTCAGAGAGAAACTTCCCTAAGCGCAGATTTCCCCCCAAATACCCAGTTTCCTACTTTAAAAAAATATATTTATTCCTGTGCTGTGGCAGAAAATTGCGTAATTTGATGAAAACGCACACTTGCACTCAATTTTCCGTGCATCCCTCATCCAGGAGCTATCAAAGTGACGTGAATTAGGAAGAATGCGATGCGAAGGTATCATTTATAGTCGAAAAAATAATCACTAAACATTCAGCCCTAGGGGGATCCGCAACACAATTTGGTGGTGCCACAGTTTTTCATTGTGCCCTCTTGCCTGTCACATCTAGTACCCGTTCCCCCTCACATCTGGGAGCTATCTGGGGCTAATTAGCAGATAATCAATGTTTAATTAAAATGGGGTTGTTAATTAAAATGACTAGTTGAGGGGTTTGGGACTTTTTTTTTTCTCTAACTCTAACACCTCAAGCGTTTTAGGAATATGGGGCCTCCCTGGGGGAACACAGGGAATTCTGTTGAACTGTAAACTTTGGTAACTTCATGAAGAGTTTGCAAAGCCATTAAAAGCAAATTGAATTGAAACATCAAGTTGACAAGTGAGGAATTACATAGCCAATGTTTTCATAAAACCTCTAGGTATCATCACCTTCTGTTGTATTCATGAGCCTGACCTCAGACTTTGTTTCAGTTGTGATATGTGTGCTCTGTGCAAGATAGAGAATAGAGCAGTAACTTAAACTCAGTGTAAGACAATATGCTATAAAGGACCTCGTGGTGGAGATATTTTCTTCTGGGTGCAGTTAATCCATACTTGTAGAAGATGACAGATGGCCTTTTGACTTGTTTTTAGTGGCTGTGATTGAATAGCAGCCTCGACTGTCTTGTTTCCAGTAGAACAAATGAGTTTCAGTGTGAGTAGCCACCAACACAGGGGCTGCTACTTCAAAATGAGGTATTTTTATCCACTGCCTCTGCTGGGAGTAAATGGAAGTTTGGTGAGAGAGGAAGAGGTAAGAAATTTCAAAGTGACACACACATATAAAGCAGTGTGTGTGTGTGTGTGTGTGTGTGTGTGTGTGTGTGTGTGTGTGTGTGTGTGTGTGTGAAAGAGAGAGAGAGAGATAGGGGATGCACTCGTCCCCTGGCCGTGCCCAGAAGCTGTATTTTTAAGCTGGAGCTAATTGGAAACAGAGTACACCAGGACTCTCATAAGAAAAATATCCCTTTTATTGCAGCCAGTGATTAACACTGACCTTTAGCTAAGAAGGAAAAGTGCTTGTGCTGAGAAGAAGACAGATAGAGAGGGAGGGAGGAGAGAAAATGACAGAAAGAGACGCAACAGATCACAGTAATTAATGTCTATGGGAGACCTTAAGGCATTATGCAAATAAAAGATGAATTCCAAAGTTCAAACTCAGCACAGGAGTGCATGTACACACACACACGACAACACAGACCACACACCACAACACACACACACACAACACACACACACACACACACACACACACACACACACACACACACACACACACACACACACACACACACACACTTTTTCCTCAATAGAAAGGAAACCTTCACCTTAAAAGGAAAGGTAAAAAAAGTTGGACAATACCTAATGTTATCTCCTACGTAACAGAGTAGTTGCCTAATTTAGAATAGGATTAGGATGAGCATCCTTTAGTGAGAAAAATACATGTAATGCATGTAGTATATTCGCGGCTCTGGAAGTGAGGCTTAGCAAGTTTGAGGCACGGCTCCACACCATGGAATAAAAATGTAAATGTGCTGTATTTATATAGCGCTTTTCCAGTCTTAACAACTGCTCAAAGCGCTTTTACATCTACAGGAAACATTCACCATTCACACACATTCATAGCTTTTACATCTACAGGAAACATTCACCATTCACACACATTCATACACTGTGGCCGGGGCTGCCGTACAAGGTGCCACCTGCACATCAGATAAACATTCACACACATTCACACTCCGATGCGCAGCACCGGGGGCAACTCGGGGTTCAGTGTCTTGCCCAAGGACACTTCGACAATGACTGCAGGGGCGGGGATTGAACCACCAACCTTCCGATTGGCAGGCAAACGCTCTACCACTGAGCCACAGCCGCCCCAAAAAAAAAATCAAATGCTTCCGTAGCTAGCCAGTGCCCTGTAGCTAGTGCGGGCCAACATACTGCAGCCTAATGTTGAGTCACTTTGCACATTTGCAAAGACACTGTCAAACTAGGCAATTTTCTCTGGACCCCTGCCAAACCTGAAAATTGATGAAATGTACAGCCACATGTCATCCTTCAACCGCTGGTTGATATTAGTAATCAGAGGTGCAGTGCAATGTGCTCCTCTGTGCTTCCACTGGGTCAGTCGCCCACTCATAGTCTAATAACCACGGTGTCTGTCCCCCGACTCAGATCAGTTAAATCACAGAGTTGCAGCCATCTTTGATTCAAGCCTAAACCTAAATTAAATTACAACTCATTAGAATGCCTTGCTCTTAATCTTCAACATCCAACATGGAAAACATTACAGCCAATTATATTTGTACAGGTCCATATACAGAATTTTTGTCAGATTTAAGGACTACACATTTTATCATGTGTAGTCTTAAATCAGACAAAGTACTTTTTTTATTGTATTTTAATATTTATGTGGACATTGACGATAGCCTTAGTATTGCTTTCAACTCACTACTAGATTCAATTGGTTTAAGTCAGAGTGTGCATAAGGCCACGCACTGTTTTAACCACACCCTCAACCTTGTGCTGACATATGGCAGATTAAATAGTATTTCTGCAGAATCCTTTATTATCAGACCATTCAGTAATGACTTTTGAATTGGTTAACACTTTTTAACACCCATCATTAATAGATGGTAAGTGGATAGTAAATTAATCTTCAGCTAATTGCCATTCAACCATTAGCAAATCATCATTTTACTGTTAACAAGCAATTAAATGATAATTAATAAAATACTAGTGGTGCTGTAAATAAACAGTTTGTTACACACATTACATCCATATACTATATTAGGTATCAGGTAATGATTAAAAAAATGTTTGTAAGCCTTTAAGAAACTATTTTTAAAACATCTTTAAACATTACATAACTAGATAGACCAGATATTCCTAACATTTTGTTAAGGGTTACTAGTTGTAAAACATCTATAAACAGTGTCTGGATAGTTATTATAAAGTTGCAACAGATGACTATAATACCTTACTAAATAGTTATTAAAATACTAGGGAAACCATGTTTTTGTTTTCTGTTATTTTGAAAGTGTAAATGATGGAAATACAATCTAAATTTTGTGACATATTATATGAATGGACATCTGTCATTTGATGGCTTTTGAAGATTTTTCCATGTTTTGTTGGCTTCTTTATGCACATTAATACAAATTTTTACCTGGGGTGCCCAAACTTTTGAAGAAATTCCACTGAATAAGAGCTGATGCTGGTTTGAAGGCAAAGCGTAGTAACACCAAATATTGATGTAATGATTTAGTTTGCTCACTTTGCATTTTGTAAATTTATGAAAAGTAAACTCATTATTTATATTTTTGAAAACAGTCTTAGTTTACGGCATTTTTTCACACCTGCCTAAGACTTTTGCACAGTACTGTATATACATACAGTATGTGTATTTATATAGATACTTTATAGCAGTTAATGAAGGGGAAAAAAATTATTATTGCTTTTCCCCTTCATTAACTTCTATGAAGCCAAGAAAAGATGGAAAATCTCCAAAAGCCATCAAATGACAGATTAGACATTCATAATATGTCACAAAAAGTTAGATTTTATTTCCATCATTTACATTTTCAAAATAACAGAAAACAAAAAAGGTTTCCAACGTATTTTAATAACTATTTAGCAAGGTATTATAGTCATCTGTTTATAGATGTTTTACAACTAGTAACCCTTAACAAAATGTTAGCAATATCTGGTCTATCTATTTATGTAATGTTTAAAGATGTTTTATAAATGGTTTCTTAAAGGACTACAAACATTCTTTAATCATTACCTGATACCTAATCTAGTATATGAGGGATCTAATATGTGTAACAATAAACTGTTAATTTACAGCACTAAATAAAATTGTATTACTTATAATTTAATTGCTTGTTAACAGTAAAATGATGTTTGCCAACAGTTAAATGGCAATTAACTAAAGATTAATTTACTAGCCATTTACCATCTATTAATCATGGTTATTATAAAGTGTTACCTTGAATTCTTACTACCCGACTATACAAAATTAAGTAAAAGCTTCTAATCTAAATGTCTATCTGACAGTGCTAAAGCTAAATTCAAGGAAGATATTCCAACAGCATTTCATTCAATGCCGTTCCTTAATTAAACAGAAGACTCCTATGTTAACTTTAGTCCCTCCCAAACTGATAACTTTGAGGACGTTGCTACAACCTCGCTGAGGACGACTTTAGAATCTGTTGCTCCTCTCAAAAAGAAGATGATGAAGCAAAGGAAACTAGCACCCTGGTTTAACTCGCTAACTCGCAAATTAAAACAAACCTTGCGAAAACTTGAAAGCAAATGGCGTTCCACCAAACTGGAAGAATCTTGTTTAGATCAGCAAGACAGTCTGAAAATGTATAGGAAGGCCCTCAGGAATAACAGATCAAACTATTACTCATCACTTAGAGAAGTAAATAAGAACAACCCAAGGTTTCTTTTCAGCACTGTAGCCAGGCTGACAGAGAGTCACAGCTATATTGAGCCATCTGTTCTTATAGCTCTGAGTAGTGAACACTTTATGAACTTCTTTAATGATAAAATTATAACAATTAGAGATCAAATTCATCATCTTTTGCCCTCAACTTCTAATGGTTCCCCCTTAAACGCAGGACAGCTAGAAAGAACGACAAGACTTGACATGCAGTATAGTAAGACTGCTTCTATCCTACAGATCTTCAACAGTTAATGTTAAAGGTCTCTTCAGCTAAGCCATCTACCTGTCTCTTAGACCAGGTAGACATTCCAACGAGGCTACTTAAAGAAGCATTACCTTCACTAGATATGATCAATTTGTCTCTATTAACAGGTTACGTACCGCAGTCATAGTAGCTGTGATAAAACCTCTTCTGACAAAACCCACCCTCGATCCTGGGGTCTTAGCCAACTATAACCGGTCAAGGCAGATGACCGCCCACCCTGAGCCATGGTTCTGCTTGAGGTTTTCTTTGGGTTTGGGAGCTCTGGCATCTTCCACTAGGTCAGCTGCCAGAAACTTGGGGGTTACTTTTGATTGCAGCTCGACATTTGACAAGCCGATCAGCGATGTTGTTTGAATGAGATTTCTCCAGCTTTGTCTCCTGGCTGAAGTTAAGCCTTTCCTTAACAGGCATGATCTAGAAAAGGTCATTCATGCTTTTATTAGTTCAAGGTGGGACTACTGTAATGCTCTCTATGTGGGTCTGACTCAGAGCTCCATCTCACGTCTTCAACTTGTGCAAAATGCTGCTGCTCGCTTTTTAACAAATAAATCTAGACGTACACACATCACTCCCGTTCTCTACACCCTGCATTGGCTCCCGGTGCGTTTTAGAATGGATTCTAAGATTTTATGGTTTGTTTTTCAGGCTTTAAATGGTCTCACCCCAGAGTATTTGTGTGGAATTTTAACTTTGCAGGAGCACAACCGGTCATTGCATTCTTCAAATCAGCAAGTTTTAGAAGTCTCAAGGTCCAGGAATAAACGGTGGGGTGATCAGGCTTTTGCAGTTGCTCTCCCAGAACTAGAACAAGTTACCCCCTGATATTTGATATTAGAGATGTAGCTCTTTTTTGGTCAAAATTAAAAACGTATCTGTTTAGTCTGGCTTTTGATACGTAGCAGTGGTGTGAAAATTTCATTCTTCTGTTTCTTTGTGACCTTTTCTGATTTGATTGTTTTCTACTGTATTTCACTCTATTGCATGATATATGTTTTTACTCATGGTTTCTGATGTTAAGCACTTTAGACACCTGCTGGTTGATGTAAAGTGGTATCTAAATACATTTTAATTGATTGATTGATTGAACCTCATTATCCAAAGATATACTGTAGCTTCTCTGGATGCTATTGCCCTGTCCTGCAGCACTACTGTCAGAAATCTAGAAGCTATCTTGGATCAGGACATATCCTTTAAGCGCATGTTCTGACAAGAACTAAGAAAATAAATATTTCTCCTACATTGGCTTCCTGTCAAATACAGGATTGAATTTAAAATCCTTCTCCTGACCAACAAAGCTCTAAATGGTCTAGCACCATCATATCTTGAAGAGCTCTTAGTTTCTTATTGTCCCACTAGAGCACTACACTCCCAGAGTTCAGAGTTACTTGTGGTTCCTAGAGTCTCTTCAGCTATCAGGCTCCTCCATTTGTGTGAATCCATGTCCCAGAAATGCTTGTTACTAACCCAGCTCTGGGAAGTTATTCCCCAGAGTCCTTATGTCATTTTTCGCCCAGCATGTTTCCTTGGATTAGGGAGGCACCAAAATCATGGTTGCGGCTGTCAGCAATGCCCTGTTACATCCTGCTACACTCTGCAGTGCCCTGCAAAGTCCTTCTAGTCCGGCTGTGCCCTGTAACACCGTGAAGTGCCCTGCTCTGCCATGAACTTCTACAAACTACTATTTCTAGTAACTGTTACGTGATCTTTTATTGTAACTGTTATTGCCACTATTCATCACACCCCCAACCGGCCCCGTCAGACACCACCTACCAAGAACCTGGGTCTGTCCCAGGTTTCTTCCTAAAAGGGAGTTTTTCCTCTCCACTGTCACACTAAATGCTTGCTCTGGGGGGAATTACTAGAATTGTTGGGTCCTTGTAAATTATAGTGTGTTCCAGACCTACTCTATCGGTAAAGTGTCTTGAGACTCTTGTTATGAATTGATACTATAAATAAAATTGAATTGAACCTTGTCAGTCAGGACCTGTAGCTTTAATTTTTCCTTTTCTTTCTTCCATTGTTCTACTGACTATGTTCTTGGAGCAAAGGAAACATTTATACTTTAATTGCAATTATATCCATGGGAAAATAGCAAAAATAACAGAATTACCAGGCAGGGCTTAATTTGAGCACACCGGAACATGTTCTTGAGTAAAGAAGTTAAATCAGTGCGTCTACTTTTACCAGAGTTTTTCTTCTACTTGAGTAGGGGAAGTGAGAATTGTTTGCTGAGTCAAGTCAAGCACTAACTTTTTATTTTTATTTTGAAACAACTTCACTTGTGAACGCTCGACGCAGATGTGTTTGGTGTCACCAAAAGGTAGAAAGGAGGAGGACCATGTTTCACTATGTCAAGTCCGTGAGCTAATGGAACAACAGAAATTGGGTTATAAAGATCTGGTGGACCAATGGTAGCGTAACTATCAAAGCTTTTTAAAGATGATTAAAGCAAACACTAAGAGATTGGACACAAGAGCCTTCATTATACACAAAGAGACAATCTACCACAGAGCGCTCAGAACTATGATCTGATTGATGATTGATGGAATGCATGAGTCGGGTGATGAGAGCTGGGCCGAAACTGAGACAAAAGTCTGCAGATGAACTGCAGTTCTCAGGGATCGAGTTAGAACAAAATGTTAAAACTATTTGGAGGGATCAAGGAGCTTTACCGGTGTTGAAAGATTTTGTGCACCGTTTACGAACTTGAAACCTATTTTGGTTGGCTGTTGTTACATGGCCCCAAGCTCTAATATACAGTCCTTGGACTGCTTTTGGAGGATGTTGGAGGTTGAATGTAGAGGAAACTAGAGAAGTGTATCTCCTGGGAGACCTAGGAAAATCGTCTCATATCTATGGCTAATACCTCTGGGCTATCTCAATTAATAGTTTAATCAACAAGAATCTGTAATTTATACTGGGGTCAAATTGTAAACAGGCATTGGTCATTTTTATACTAACACTCCAGACATATGCTCCAGACCTGTGTCTATTCTAGTGGGATTCAGTGACCATAATGTTGGTGCTGTCTCTAGAAGAACACAACTTCCCAAAACGAATGCAAAATTCATATTTACAAGATCCTAGAAGAAATTTGATCAAAAGGCTTTTCTGGGGGAACTTAACCTTACACAGGTTACCAAAACAAATAGAGAAAAAAAGAGAACTTATTATCAGCAGAGAATTTCTAAAAGTTGTGAAGACTGTAAAAAAAGTAAAGTTTTGAATAAAATCATGGGTAAAAAGACAGCTAAGACTTCTTTTGTGGAATAAGAGTGTGTTTTTAACGAAACCTCTTCATATAGTAAATTATTTCAATGATTATTTTGTTGCCAAGATCTCCAAGCTCAGAGAAAACATGGACAATACTGGTGAATACAACTCGGAGGAGCTTAAAAAAGGGCATTATGAGGGGTAAAAACTGTGCTTTTGAATTTTATGAGATTTATGTTGATAAGGTAAAGAGCCTAAAGGTATTGGCCACCTAGACAGTAAAATGTTGAAAGTATTTGCTTTAACTTTTCCAAATCTGTCTGTCATATTATTTATCGATGATTGATAAGTGGTGTTTGTCCAAAATTATGGAAAGAAGGAAAGACGTCTCCTCTTCCGAAAGACAAAAAGTCAACTTTTAGTGATCCTAACAGAAGGCCTATCTGCATCTTGCGTGTACTTGGTAAACTTTTTAGAAAGAATTGTGTCTAAGTTAATTCAAGATCTTTTTGTTTAAATGGACTAACCTCTATGTTCCAACATGCATACAGAGCTGGTAACTCTACTTGTATCGCCATGTTGCAAATATAGCTTCTGATAGCTGGCTTGCATCAATTAAAAGGTCAATGCTTGTGGGCAGAGTTATCTGCATTTCAGTGCTGTCTTTGATGTGATTGATCATGATCTCTTAATTGGTAAACTTATTTGTTATGGTTTTAAACACTCAGCTACTTTGTGGTCAAGAGGTTAGCAGCAGTAGGTCTGCTACTAGCGTTAGCAATTTGCATAATTTAGCTATGAGAACAAAATATATTACAGAAATGTTGTTTTTTGTATACCTAATTGAGATAAGGTACTCAGTTTAGGATGAGGCAGGCGTAGGTATTTACTCATTAATGCGTCATCCCACGCAAGAAATAAGTGTCTCACAGGGCTTTTTCAATGTAAAAAAAAAGTCCCACTTTTGAGCTCCGCTTACTGTGCTCCATGGTTATAACAAGCGCCTGAAAGTATGGTGGTCGCTACAGAAACCAAAACCTGCCGTGTTAAATTTGGAACCAATGATCAGATTCAAAAGTAAATTTTCCATTGGAATCACCAATTTTTAAACTGTTCCAATTCGGAACTGGTTCTTGATGCCCAATCCTAGTCACTGTTTAAATCCTTTGCACTCAGCAAGATGGCTTCCCTGACAGAACTCCTGATCAGGTTAGCAGGAACAAAAAACAATTTTGTGAGGGCAGACACTAAACCACAAGGCATTGTGACAGGCCCGGCGCTATGAGTGTCCCTGACGGGCCTAGGACCACTCAACAGGCCCACCCAAAACTTTTCTTCAAAAAAAAAATCTCATATTTTTTGCTAAAATAAAAGTTTATTTTTCAAAACAATTTTAAAAAGCTGGTTATGTCAATGGCTTTACGTGACAGATCATGTTGTTGATGAACAAGTTCTGTGCCTGAGTATTGATTCAAACTGTCCGGCAGTGTTGTGGATCTGTATTGTTGAAAACGTAAAACAATTAAACAGAATTGTGAAATATTTGGCCTCATGTGAGCAGAACTAAACTATGTTTTGGGGAAATATTAGATGCCTGACTACTTTTACAGTCTGTAGGCCTTAGGTCTGTAGAGAGATGCGCTATAGCACGGCCAGGTATGGCGCATAATGGAGATTCCAAAGCGCTCTTCTTTGGTCAGACCAAGGAGAGCGATCGCAGATAGGTCCGTTCTTTGCACCAAAACCTTTTTAGAATACATACATGCAAACAGACATGCAAACACATTTAAAGAGCATCAAGCTATTGAAAGCTATATTACGTAAGCACAGATAATATAACTAATCAATTAGTCAGTCATTTGTATTAGGTTAAACAGTGATTTGATAATGTTTTTAATTTAAGGTCTACACATAATTGGTCTGGCCCATCCAACACTGGAATCCTGGCGCCGTGCCTGGATTGTTGAAAATGATTCTTTGGGAGAATTAAAAAAAAATTATGTTACGATAGTAAGTGAGTGACGGTGGACAATAATAGGTTTTGGGGGTGGTTGGAGTCTGCAAGAAATGTAATTTACGCCATGAATCCTAAATTAGCTTGCTAAAACAAGCAGTACACAGCGGCGGATCATGCCTGCGTTGTTTCAATTCTCAACTGGCGGCTGTGAGTGGTTTTGTATTGCCGCCGGAAAGTCAAAGGGCATAGGTATTATGGATTCTTAACAGCGTTTAACATTACCAACTAAATAAACGTTAGCTCTGTAGAATATAGTGAAAATATTTGCACAAAATTGCTTTCCTACCCCATTGTGGTGTAACTAAGATATCTGCAGAAATATTTTCTGGAGTTAGCTTCTGTACATCAGAAAAATTTACATGTAAAGCTACTTTTAACACAGCGCCCTGTCAGCGGCACAGCTGATGTGATCCAAACATTTCCAGTATCATGGCTCAAGGGGCGGCTGTGGCTCAGTGGTAGGGCGGTTGCCTGCCAATCGGAAGGTTGGTGGTTCTATCCCTGCCCCTGCAGTCATTGTCGAAGTGTCCTTGGGCAAGACACTGAACCCCGAGTTTCCCCCGGTGCTGCGCATCGGAGTGTGAATGTGTGTGAGTGTTTATCTAATGAGCAGATGGCACCTTGTACGGCAGCCCCGGCCACAGTGTATGAATGTGTGTGAATGGTGAATGTTTCCTGTAGATGTAAAAGTGAGCAGTTGTTAAGACTGGAAAAGCGCTATATAAATACAGCACATTTACAGTAACAGCATGCTCCCTGTGTCATCTTAGCATGCAGCTTGGCTGATCCAGGGAGCATCATCAGAAAAAAGCCTTCATCGCCAAGTATAGCTGCATTTCCATTTGTTGCAATGACAACAGTGTTCCCAAATATGTTGAAGAGTTTCTGTCTGTTCCACTGTGGTTCCTGATTTATTTTTATGAATACAAATGTTGACAAAATAGTTTTTGTTCAATTCTGGGATGTTGACATGGAAATGGTGGCGTCATATTTTAAGTGATGAGCCTGTTGTGCTCAAATGTAACGGCTGTCATGCTAATTTGAGCAAGTTCTACCTGTCTAATTGACAAATCAGACTGCTTTTTTGAATTTACCTGTACAATTGTTGTTTTTGAGGATGCACAATGACTATAAGGATATTATTAAGCTATCAATTTAGTTAATCCTATTAATGACTCAATAAATTCTATTTCCTCAACATTTTTAAACTTTATTTGTGGTGGTCTTAAACAGATCTTAAAAAGAATTCAATTTGACTTAAAAAAATACCTCAAGGACCCTGTGTGTGGAGAATAGTTTGGCATTTTATTTGCTCAGGCTAAAGTGAATTACGTGAGATTAATTGATGTACATGTGAGTCATGTTTGAATTAAAGTGCTGGTAACGGCACAGTTGCTGCTGCTTTGAAAGGCCGTTCAGGCGCATATTGTCCGACTGGTCATCATGGATGTTTTCCCAAGATGGTGCCTGCCTGTTTGCACGAACGGTACAGTCTTTATAAGCTATCATTTTAATAAACTGTCTGTACACTTACATACTTCTCAATGCTTACATGTAGTGACCCTCATCATAATACCGTGGAAGTATGGCGCTATTTTGCGCCTTGTTAGTGATGAAGTGTAGAAATAACGATTTCTTTTGACTTTACCAGTGTCCCGACGACTACCGTTACAAGCTAATTAACGGTTTGTGCTAAAACTGGTCACTTTCGATTAGCGTGGAAACAAATCCCAGAGAACGGTTGACTCTGTACCCATATGTTATTAACCCATAGGTTCATTTTGTGCCGGAATTGTCCTGTAAATCAATTGTTGCTTCCATCTCAGTCTGAGCACACAAAAATACTTTAGTTCCCTATGTTGTCTAAAGTTATTAGACTCTGTAGCCCCCCTGTATCATGTTTGGTTTACTACTAATTTCCAACCACTGTGGTTGGAAATTTAGGCTACACTATAAATGCATTACCAGCAGGCCAAGGCAATTTCATTACGTAATTCCTAACTGAGATCTTCTCACACTCAGAACACACATTTATCGATTTAGGGTAGGTTAGCCTAGGCTAATAGGTAGACTACGTAGTAGGCCTAACACATGCAGAGTGCAGCGATTACAACGTATATGAGTTGGGAGAGAGACTGATTAGTATCTTACCTTCTGTCCATTGTCTCCTCTGTCACTGTATTCTCTGTCCATTGTCTCCTCCGTTTGTGACTGTCAAAAAGACATGTCAAAGTGAAATTGACTTATGTACCGCTGGACACCTGCGGGAGTCCCAAAAAATTGTCACCAATCTATTAACAACTGCTACCAGTAGTGGAAAGTAGCTAGCCTACATTTATAGTAAGTAGCAGTAAGTTCAAATTAAGTACAAATTTGACACTGTACTTGAGTATTTCTATTTTCTGCTACTTTATACTTCTACATCTGTGGGAAATAGTATACTTATTACTCCACCACATTTGACAGTCTTAGTTACAAGTTAATTTGCATATTCAGCTTTAAAAATGTATTTTATCAATTCTAATTTCCAATTCATATTCTATTTAATTTTAAATATCAGTTAATTTTTTGTTGGGTATTTGTGAATTTCATCTTGTTGAGTACAATTCATGTATCACATCGCTATTGTTTCCTGCAGAGATGTTGTTGCAGCCTTGCCTCTCTTTTGTACCTCTCATGTTGCCGTAGTTTCCGTTTTCCCCTCACAGTAACGTCTTGTATTGCAGAGGTAGGCCGTGTGTAAAGTGCTGCTGCGCTATTTTATTGTTTTCTTTGAAGATTGTGTCGTGACCCTTCAACATTTATTTTTTATTTGAGTTAATACAATGTTAACTTACTGCTTTTGTAATGACGCATTGTCTAACTCTTTCTTTTCGCGCCGTTTTTGCGTGCTTGCTGTATAATGTAAATAATGGAGGTACATTATGAGGGTGTAAATTCGGTTGTGTGAGGTTTAGGTGCAGATGGTGTTGTTAACACTGGAAACAGACCACTGATGTGATGGTGTCTTCTGCAGGTGTGTGTGTGTGTGTGTGTCTCTTTGTTGGATGTATAATTTGTTATTACTGTTTCACTTTGTTCATTGAAGCTGTTAGAGAGTGTGGAGCAATGTTTCTTATGATGTATATAATGTATACTGTTATAGCTCGGGTTATATAATGTATACTGTTATAGCTCGGGTTGGGTTTCCCCAGGACAATAACGTCTTGCATTGCTGAGGTGCAGATGGTATTGTTAACACTTGAAACAGGCCACTGATGTGATGTTGTCTTCTGCAGAAAAATAAATTCCAGGAAAAACGTTGATTGAAGTGGTTCCCTTTCACACCCTGTCCACATCACATATTCTGCTTATTTTTAAGTTCATAATTCTGTTTGAGGACGTTTCAAAATGGGTTTACATCGTTTAATAAAAAAAAAAACATATTTTTCTTGTATTTCACATTGCTGCAGCTCCTCTTTTCACCCTATGTGTTTAGGTCTCTATACAGAGTGAGGCATAACACTTCTATCTTCACTTCATATTCTTCACTAATTTACAAAAGAAATTGTATAGAACTACTTACATGTCCCTCGTCTGCAGGTCTTCCACGCAAAGATGGAAGTGCGCCCTCGTTTAGAAGAAGTCTCCCTGCTAATCCTGCCTTGTACTGAGTGACGTTGGAGAAACAGCGAGCTGATGTGGTATTAGTTGAAGTCGTTAGCACACACCAAATGTTTCGGCCGATGACATAAGCTATATTTACATCTACACGTTTTTACCCAAATTAAGTGATATTCAATGTAAATTGCCTTATGGAAACAGTAAAATTTGATGGAATTTCCTAAAGATCGAAAGGAAATACATTCAGTCTCATTGAACTTTATCTTCTTGATATACGGTTCATGCGATAAAAGCTGATGGAAAAGTTATTTAGCGAATAAATAATGAATTACAGTTAAGTTTTAGGTATTTTTATGGTTGCAACCCGCCACAAAACAAAGAAGAAGAAGTTTTAGTTCATTTCCGCCCAGTATTTCCGCTCTGTTTGAACACATGGCGGGTGTCAACAAAGACAGATGGAAGTGGACGGATGAGGAGACGAGAGACTATTTGAATTTCATTTACGAGCAAAATATAACGGCTGTTTTAGACAGCAAAAATCTAAGAAATGCCATAATTTATCAGATCTCGCGAAGGAAAGGGCCGACAAAGGTTAGGAATGTTAGGTCTGCTGCTGGTAGCACTCTGTCTCTGCTTTCCTCCTCCCCTCTGTCTGTCCTTAATTGCAGGAGTGAAGCCTCATGTGCGGGAGTCAGGGTTCCAGCTGCAGCTCATCTGCTCTAATCACCTCTGCTTCAAATACCCGGTCAACCTACCAGTCTTTGTCAGAGCATAGTCAAGAAGACATGGACACGGACTCTCAGAAACACGGTACCACACACACGCCCTGTACCCTGGATTTGCTTTGGATTTTGGACTTGGCTTTTACCTGTTGCATTCCCTAACTTGGAAATTGGAATAAACCCGTTAAGCTATAATTTTTGTTCCCGTTTTGTCTGCGTTTGGGTTCAACCTAGTTCCACACTAAACAACAACAAGCCATGAGACGTCCTCCGGAGTAAATGGGAGGCGCTCAAACAGCGAGACATGTCTCAAAAAGTTGTCTGCACCGATGCCGGAGGGAAAATAAAAGCCAAGTTGCATCTGCATCATGACGATGTGTTGATAGTGTTGTTGTTTTCTTGTTATAGCTTGATATGTCGCTATCTGCTGGAACATAAGCACTTTGACCGTTTGCCCAATATTGATCAGTTTGGGTTGGGGTAGACGGGCGATCCAGATTTTCTAGAATAACTTTGTTCCCAAAGTTTGCTTGAATGCGATACAGTGCGAAATGTATGGGCCCGTTTAAAGCGGCTCGTGCTGAAAATAACAGAAAAACTTTTGTCACTTTTAGCTTTAAATAATGTTAAAAAACTGATATGAAATTTTGAGGGTCACTTTCTTCACTTTACAACAATATTGTCAACTTGGAAATATTTTAAATAGTTAAATCCAAATTTTAAATGTTACACCTAAATGTTATGTTAATCTATATCCCAAAATCTAAATCTAAATGTTAAATCAAAATCTAAAGTAAATCTAAATCTAAATGTTAAATCTAAATCTAAATCTAAATTTTAAAATCAAAATATTAAAATCTAAATCTAAATGTTAAATCTAAATCTAAATCTAATGTTAAATCTAAAATTAAAACTAAATCTAAATGTTAAATCTAAATCTAAATCTAAATATTAATCTAAATTTAAAATCAAATCTAAATGTTAAATCTAAATCTAAATGTTAAATCAAAATAATCAAAATGTTAAATCTAAATATTAAATCTAAATCTAAAAGTTAAATCAAAATCAAAATTTTAAAATCTAAATCTAAATCTAAATTTTAAAATCTAAATGTTCGGGTGAAACTAATATTTAGCTAATATGCAAATTAATGTCGGTAACCGGAAGTACCAAAATAAAGTCGAGGAGGTCAGTGTATGTTTATAGTGTCAATAACAATAAATCCTCTCATGGGAGATAGGACTCTTGAACTTGGATACCGGGAAATAACTACCTAAAATAAAACCAGTTGGGGAAAACTGTTTGAAGAGTACTTTGAGTTTTTAGTGTCACTTTATGAATGGTGTGGGAATTATAGCCACTATACCCACACGGGGGGCTCACTTTGACTGGTCTGTCCGTTCGCTTGCATTAACGTCAGCAAGAGCCATCCCCGCCCGCCCCCGACAAGGCACTGACAAGACACTGCGAATTCCAAACAATCGGTTAGCCGAGAACTCGGCAAGGCGTCCTGGGGGTGTACAAACTTATCAACCGCGACAGCGACAGCTGGGGGCCCAAACCGCAGGCCACCTCGGTAACATGTTTTTCCAAATCACGGAGCTAGCTTTGTCTTGTTGTCAAGGTATTAGCAAATCTCTACTGGCTACTACGTTAGCTATTTGTTAAGTTAGCCTTGACAACAGGTTGCTAGCTCCGTGATTTGAAAACAGGCTTACCGGGTGGCCTGCGGTGGCCTGAGGGGTGTGCGTCGCTGTTGATAAGTTTGTTCAGCCACCAGGACGGCTCTGCCGATGGGTTTTCGGCTAACGTGATTCTTAGCATTAGCAGAGTGACCATGGCCAACATACCAGTGCCTTGTCGGGGGGGGGGGATAGGCTCTTGCTGACGTTAATGCAAGCGAACGGACAGACCATCAAAATGAGCCCCCCCGTGGCTGGCTATAGTGGCTATAATTCCCACACCATTCATAAAAATACACTAAAAACTCCAAATTACTCTTCAATACATTTTCCCCCAAATGGTTTATTTTTAGGTAGTTATTTTCACGTTATCCAGTTAAGAGTCCATATCTCCCCATGAGAGATTTTTATTCGTTTTTGACACTATAAACAACACGACCTCCCGAGCTTTTATTTTGGGACTTCCGGTTACCGACATTAAATTTTCATATTACTAAAAATTAGTTCACCCGAAAACTTTAGTTTTAACATTTAGTTTTAGATTTAGTTTTAAACATTAGATTAGTTTTAATTTTTTAGATTTAGATTTATATTTAAATTTTAACTTTTAATTTATTTAGTTTTAACATTTGTTTTAGTTTAACATTTAGATTAGATTTAATTTTGTTTTAACTTTTAATTTTTTTAGATTAACTTTTAGATTTGTTTTAATATTTAATTTAACTATAGATTTAGTTTAGTTTTAACTTTAAATTTAGTTTAATTTTAAATTTTAAACTTTTTATTTGATTTAGGTTTAACTTTTAGTTTTAATTTTAACTTTATTTAGATTTAGCATATAGATTAACATTAACTTTAGTTAAATTTAATTTTGGTTTTAAACTATTTAAAATTTTCCAAGTTGACAAATTTTTTTGTAAAGTGCAAAAAAGTGCCCCCTCAAAATTTTAATGATTATTTAAACTTATTTAAAGTTGTGACAAATGTTGCGTTATTTTCAGCAGAGCCTTTTTAAAAAGGGCCCCCATAAAATGAATGTAAAAAGTCCAAATCAAATTTTAGACACCAATTTGATCCCAAACCTTGTGACTCATTACGCAGGTTATTTCCTTTAAAGTCGTTGGATGGAAACACACTTTCACCAGCTTTATTCTCATGAGTTTTTTTTGTTTTTTTTACCAAACTTGAAAAAAGTGGATGGAAACTTAGCTACTGACGGCCCTGCCAATCTTGACCAGCTCCCCCGGAGACTGAAGGCAGGACACATTCACATTCATAAAACTGTATCTCACTCCAAACAGCCTAGATTTTTATTTTATTTTTTCAAGTTTGTATGCGTGTGTAAGCAGCAGAGACAAAATTACACCCCAAAACCCAGAAAAATATATTTTTTTTTCCCTAATTGGGGAACTTTAATAAATAAATTATGACATTATTATATCAATAAGAATTTATTAGTCCCCAAGGGGAAATTCACAAACTACCCAGCAGTATGTAAAACAATTATATATTGTGTATATATATAGACTAAAAACATTGAATTATCTCCACATTCACCAGCTGCAACATTAAAATGAGGACTAAATAAATGCAATAATATTTATATTCCAACGATACATAATATATATTATCAAGAAAGTAAACATATTTGTTTATCAAACCAAGATGTTTTCTTGTTCCAAAGGCTCCAAAAAGCCTTATTTGAGTGTTAAAATCATAAAAACTTCATTCAGAAGGAAAATAACCCCAGCCCACCTCTACCAGATTTTAGTTTCATATCATGCCACATTTATACAATACTCTAGAATTTTCTTTTCTGTTATGTAGCTAGTAAAGAAATCGTCACCAGCATGTCTGAATAACCATGTACTACTAATTAAATACATTTTGATCCGGAATCATAATGCTGATATGGATAATATGGATTCAGTCCCTCTTCTGATAAATTTTGCTTTTGCTCCTGCACTTACATCATTTCCCTACATGGCTGGATGAAGTTATCTTACCTTAGGACACAATTTTTTTATAAACATACACTGCTGAAAAAAAATAGGCTGTTCTTTTTCACAATTATAAGCTCATCCAAGAGACAGGGAAACAAAAAGGAGGGAGAGAGAACAAGGAAGAAGACAGATTATGACTTAGAGATAGAGATGGAAGGAATAAAATAGAGAGAATAAAAGGGAGAGGGAGACAGACTGAGATGAGATGAAGGGAAAGCCAAAGCACTTCAAACAGCTCTCAGCTTGTTCCATGTGCAGTAATAATAAATGGGGCTTCATTATTTAGTTGTGTATGTCTGTAGTGCTGCTGCTGCCAGTTGCATTGCAACACCCCAGCCTACTTATCACTCCGTCATTCTCCTATTTACTAATCTAGAAAAGAGACAAGACCTGTTTGAAGAGTGTGTAACTGTGGGGGCATACACAATCCTGCCCGGTGTATGTGAGGATGCATGTGTGTTTGTATGTTTATTTTGCCAAGGGAGGTGATTATCTATTTACCGATATGCCACCCACACAATCCCATGACCCTTTATTGTGGGGGCTGGAAGAGAGAGGTAAAGAGACAGAGAAAAACTGAGAGAAAGAAATTGAGAGACAGAGATTTCAACATTATTATTGTTCCTCACACAGTGCCATCGTTGAAGCCCCTGAGAATAACAAGACCTCAGCTTCATCATATCACCTTGCTAGGCAACCTTCGACAAGTGCTGAGGGGGAAAAAGGTAATACTCTAGGTTGTGAGTTTCTCTCTTGAAGCTAGGGTGAATGGCTCTACTCAAAGGCCAGTGCTGGCCCCATTAGCAGGTATCGTACCTGCTCGGAGGTGTTAACCCCAGCGGCTAACCTGCAGGGAGTGGGGGGGGGGGTATGAGGTAGAGGGAGCGTTTAGATGGGCTGCAAAGTGTCTTACCTCAGCCTATGTTGAGTTAAGGTGCTAACTATCTGTGATGGGCAACCTCTAGTGACCTACTCTGCAGGCTAAATTACTGCGAGAGGGTGTGTTCCTGAAGAGTCAGCCTGGCTATTCATACCAGACGTGCGGTGGTCACAAAGCGATCCTGCTCTTTTCCACTCTATAGAACATATTTCTCTCTCTCTCAGTCAAGACAGTCAACATCACCATAAATGTGTGTTTTATTTTAAAAAATTGTTTTGTTTTGTAATGTATCCCTGTGACCTTCCTGTATGTAATTACCTACCTGGCTTGACCCATTTGCTTGCGGCTTGCGGAAGAAATAGAGGCGACGCCAATACGATTGCTGCAGCGTGAAGGCAAAGTGTGTTTTTGCTGTAAGATGCCTGAAGATGCCTGTCTTTATGCCTGTCTATCTTTTTATCTTAGTTTGCCACAAATCTTAAAATTTGGCAAATTCTTGAAAACTTGAGCTGCTGGCGAAGACAAACCAGCTTTTCTTTCTCTACCAGCGGTACATCCAAATGGCCAATGATTAAGCATGTCCATCATCTTCATTGGACCGTGATGATGTCTGCATTCTCAATTCACTTCAAACTTCACTTAGTGTTTTGATGTCAGGCATATGATTTATTTTATTAATCAGCGAAAATTTCCAGGCCTCGGCCACTAAGCCTTCCCAAAATGTGTCCCCTTGAAAAGGATAGTTAAATAGCCCTGCTGTTACCTTTGTGCAGTAGCATTTACCTGGTTTCATATTCGTTGTCAAGAGCCGTTACCCCTTCCCACTGTCAACACTTGGTCACAAAACAACAGACAACATACATTTTATTGCATATTAGTTTCTTTAAACAACTGAGCAGAGGAAAGTGTCTGTGCTTGGTACATACTGTACCCGACCATTAGGGGAAAGTTTCTACACAAGATGTCTATCTAAAAGTACTGTAGCTAAATTTGAGGAAGTAATTCCGTTGGCATTTAAATCAATGCCATGCCTCAGTATTTTAATGTGTGAAACATATTCCCTCCCAAATTGATGATTTTGTAGACAGGCTGACTGCCAACAGCATTCAACTTTGTTGTTCCTCTAAAAAAGAAGATGATGTAACAAAGAAAGTTAGCTCCATGGTATAACTCCCACACCTGCAAATTAAAACAAACCTTGTGAAAACCTGAAAGAAAATGCTGTTCCGCCAATCTGGAAGAATGTATATGCTTTCAGACTGGCAAGACAGTCTGAAAGCGTATACAAAGACCTTCTTAAATGCCAGAGCAGCCTATTACTCATCATCAATAGAGGAAAATAAGAACAACCCAAGGTTTCTTTTCAGCATTGTAGTCAGGCTGACAGAGAGTCACAGCTCTATTAAGCCATGAATTCCTATAGCTCTGAGTAGTGATGACTTCATGAACTTCTTTAAAGATACACAATCAAATATGTGCACACGCAATCATTGGCAACAACATATTGCCTCAATCTCCATTAAAATACAAAAATCCGAAATCCATTGGATGTCTTTCTCCATATTTGGAATACAAATAATGATAAAAATCCACCTTCACAATGCAGAATATGGCATGAACTACATAAGTTGTAACAAAAAGATGTGCAAAATACCAAAAAAGCAATAGTTGTGAGTATAGTTGGCCTAAATAAGCATTATAAATGTTATAACCAGGTATTCAATTCAATTTTATTTATAGTATCAATTCATAACAAGAGTTATATGGAGACATTTACAGATAGAGTAGGTCTAGACCACACTAGACCACAAAATTAGCAAGGACCCAACAGTTCTAGTAGTTCCCTCCAGAGCAAGCAACAGGACTACAATGGCAAGGAAAAACTCCCTTAAAGGAAGAAACCTGGGACAGACCCAGGCTCTTGGTAGGCGGTGTCTGATGAACGGTTGGTAGAGAGTGTAGGAAAGCTGAACGAAGGTGGCGAAAAACAAATCTCCTGGTCCATTATAACACCTATAAAGAGAGACTTCGCATTTATAATTTGGAACTGAGGAATGCAAGAAGGTCCTTCTTCTCTGATATTATCTCTAGAAACAATAATAATCACGTGCTTGTTTGCTACTGTGATAGGTTAACAAAACCTCCAGTACCAGTAGCATCTGAACTTTTATCTACCAAGGCCTGCAATGACTTTGCCTCCTTCTTCAGAGACAAAATTCAAAAGATTAGACAAACAGTCAGTGCCTCCATATCAAGTTCAGGATATGTGTTGTCACAGTGTTCAAGCAAAAATAGTTCCAATATGACAGAATTTCACACGATCAACCATACAAACCTGGAGGACATTATTCAACATCTGAAAACCTCGACCTGTTGCCTTGATATTCTACCAACGGGACTTTTCAAAAATGTTTCCAATTGTTTGACTTCTGATTTTCTACAGATTGTGAACACATCTCTTCTTTCAGGAATCTTTCCACAGGCCCTGAAAACTGCAGTAATCAAGCCACTCTTAAAAAAGAACAACCTAGACAAGTCACTAATGAGCAACTATAGGCCAATGATAAACCTTCCGTTTTTAAGTAAAATCATTGAAAAAGTAGTCTTTCAACAACTCAACCATTTCTTGTCACTAAGCAACAGTTTTGATACCTTTCAGTCGGGTTTCCGACCACACCACAGCACTGAAACGGCTCTTGTCAAAGTCTTTAATGACATCCACCTTAACACAGATAATGGCAAAATTTCAATCTTAGTATTACTTGATCTCAGTGCTGCATTGACACGGTCGACCACGACATACTACTAGACCGATTGGAAAACTGCGTTGGCCTTTCTGGCTTAGTACTAAACTGGTTTGAATCCTACCTAAAGAATAGGGATTACTTTGTGTCTATAGGTAATTATGCATCTGAGCGTACAAATATGACGTGCGGAGTTCCGCAAGGCTCCATTCTGGGGCCTCTTCTGTTTAACATCTACATGCTTCCACTGGCTCAGATTATGGAGAAAAACAAAATAAGTTACCATAGTTATGCGGACGACACACAAATTTACATAACCTTATCGCCAGGGGACTATAGTCCAATACAAAAACTGACTAAGTGCATCGAACAAATTAACGACTGGATGTGCCAGAACTTTCTGAAATTAAATGAAGGAAAAACTGAGGTGGTTGTTTTTGGAAAAAAAGAGGAACGATTAAAAGTCGGCGCTCAGCTTCAAACAACAATTTTAAAAACAACAGACAAAGCCAGAAATCTGGGTGTAGTCATGGACTCAGACCTGAATTTTAACAGCCACATTAAGACAATAACAAAGTCAGCCTACTATCACCTTAAGAATATATCAAGGGTTAAAGGACTTATGTGTAAACAGGACTTGGAAAAACTGGTCCATGCTTTCATCTTCAGTAGACTTGACTACTGTAACGGGGTCTTTACAGGTCTCCCTAAAAAATCAATCAGACAGCTACAGCTGATTCAGAACGCTGCTGCTCGAGTCCTCACTAAGACCAAGAGACTGGATCACATCACTCCAGTTCTGAAGTCTTTACACTGGCTTCCTGTGTCTCAAAGAATTGATTTCAAAGTACTCTTGCTAGTTTATAAATCCCTTAACGGTTTAGGTCCAAAATACATTTCTGATTGCTACTACACTATGACCCCCCAGACCTCTCAGGTCATCTGGGACAGGTCTACTTTCTGTCCCCAGAGTCAGAACTAAACAGGGTGAAGCAGCTTTCAGTTTCTATGCTCCTCATATCTGGAACAAACTCCCAGAAACCTGCAGATCCGCTGCTACTCTCAGTTCTTTTAAATCAAGGCTGAAGACCTTTCTTTTGATGCTGCCTTTCTTTAAATGAATGCTCATTTCTTTAAATTCTTATGCTGCACTGTAACTTCTATTTTTGTGTTTTATGTGTCCTAATGTTCTATTTTGTTTTTAACTGTATATTCATGTGTTTTATTAATTTTAATGTTTATGATTTTAACTGTTTGTACTTGTGTTTTATCTGTTTAACTGATTTCGTGTAAAGCACTTGAATTGCCCGGTTGCTGAAATGTGCTATACAAATAAAGCTGCCTTGCCTTGCCTTGCCTTGGGGTTGAAATGAATAGTGGCAATAACAGTCAAAATAAAAGATAGTGGAACAGTGACTAAAAAAATTAGTAGTTTGTAGTAGTTCAAGGCACAGCAGAGTGTAGCAGGGCATCACAGGATGTGTAGCGAACCATGGCAACAGCTGCAACCATGATTTTTGGGGTGGCAGTAGCTCAGTCCGTAGGGAGTTGGGTTGGGAACCGGAGGGTCACTGGTTCAAGTCCCCAAGTATGGACCAAAAAAAAAGTAAAAGGTGCTCTGGAGCAAGGCTCCGTACCCCTCCAACAGCTCAGGGCGCTGGTTTGGCTGGCAGCCCACTCACTCTGACATCTCTCCACTAGTGCATGTACTGATCCTGTGCGTGTGTGTGTAGTTCAGGACTGTGTGTGATAAATAACAAAAGTGTGGACACAGAGTGTAATTTCCCCATTGGGGATCAATAAACAGATTTAAATTTAAATTATTATTATGATCTTGGAGCCTCCCTGATACAAGGAAACATGCCTGGGGAAAAAGAAAATAAGGCCTGCCGGAAATGACTCCCCAGACCTAGGTTAGCAA
Organism: Etheostoma spectabile; assembly: GCF_008692095.1. Lineage (NCBI taxonomy): Eukaryota > Metazoa > Chordata > Actinopteri > Perciformes > Percidae > Etheostoma > Etheostoma spectabile. The sequence continues at coordinate 6,050,368 of NC_045753.1, forward strand.
CATCATTTCTGGGACATGGATGGTAAAGAGAGGAGGCTGGTGAGGCGGTACTGCGGTACTGCCCTGCCTCACTCTAGTTTTGTAATATTAAAGATTATATGGTAAATTAATCTGATAACTATGAAGAAAAAGGTTGCCATGTCTGCAGCTACACACCCTCCACCCGACTCCTCACTCCCTAACTATAAGCTTCATCAAAGAGGATAGTTTTAAGTTTACTCTTAAAACCTCTTATAAAACACTGGAAAATATATGATTTTCTCGCCTAAATTTTTACCCCCTAAAAAGTGCTGCAGTTTCCACATGCTTTGGCCATCTGTGATGACCCTGAGGTCATTGTGAAGCTAACACTCTCAATTGTTGTTTCTAGTGGCATTGTGACACTAGGCCTTACTGACACAGAGCTACACAGGTTAGAACACAGAATTCTATTTCCGTCCAAGTAAATCATCTGAAAAATAATAAAAGCACTACTGTAAGCATATTACAGGTGCTATATACTAAAATAGTACCCTAGCCACATGTCTCAACTTGAAACAGAAAAAATCCAGAAGAAAATTACTTATAAAATGGATTTTATGAATGTATTTCTACAGATATGTCTGTGCGTTTGTCTCATTTCTTATTTCTAAAAAAGCCCAAAAGTGCTAAATACATAACTTCTGAAATACAAAAACACATACACATCACTCACACATATACCTAAAAGACGTACATACATAGATTTATAGGAATAAGTAATCATAATTTGATGAAATGGTGAAATGCCATAAGACAGCCTAATTTTTGCAATGAAAGGGCAGGAGACCATCCCAGGGATAGTTTTTTTTGGCCATGTTTGATATCATTCAACTCGTCTTCCTATTGGCTACACAGGAATTCCAGTTTTATTACGTCTTTCTCTGACTGGTGGGATATGCTGTCAGTTTTTCCCACGTGGGCCCAATGGGGACTGTGTGATTTGATTGGCTTACCTTGGGAGTATCTTGAGAAATACTGATGCTATTGGCTGAGAAGAAAGTTCATTAGAAACTGCACAACCCACAGATTCCGACGGTGTGCCGAGTGAGAATGTAGCGCACACGGAAAAAGATACACGCGATCAAAACCGAGAAATGATGCATGATCTAGATTTCTGAACGTCGAAACTTGGCCAGAAACTACAAGATTGTGAGGGGACCAGATAATTATGGATTACAAGGCTTAGATATTCTAATAGCCTGGACTGTTGGGCATGTAGGAAAACCAAGTCTTTGGCGAACTTTCACCGCTGTGATTAAAGACACGAGGAGACAGGTAGGAACACACACTCGATTAGACTCGAATCTGTCTGTCTTTCTTTACTTCAGAACATGATTATAACCGCTGTAAGTCACCTTATTGCTTGTGTGTGGGCTCGATGGAATCATGAGACTTTAAGCTTTCTAACGATGTATGACTTGATTGTGTTTATGACGGTTTAATGCAAGTAATAACGTCCTTTCATGGTGCGTTCCAATTTCGAACCACCAGTGGTACATAGAAAACAAATGATGTGGTTTAATGTGGTGACGGTGTCTGCCTCTCAAACCCAAACCCAAACCGGAAGCTGGAGGAGCCTGATAGCTTAAGGCTCTGGCTCCAATTCTACTTTTGGAGACTCTAGGAACCACAAGTAACTCTGAATTCTGGGAGTGTAATACTCTAGTGGGACAATAAGAGCTCTTTAAATTAAGATGGTGCTTGACCATTTAGAGCTTTGTAGGTCAGGAGAAGGATTTTTAATTCAATCCAAGAATTTATAGGAAGCTAATGCAGAGAAGCTAAAACAGGAGAAATATGATCTCTTTTCTTAGTTCTTGTCAGAATACGCGCTGCAGCATTCTGGATCAGCTGGAGAGTCTTAAGGGACTTATTTGAGCATCCTGATAGTAAAGAATTACAATAGTACAGCCTGGAAGTAACAAATGCATTTACTAGTTTTTCAGCATCATTTTTAGACAAGATGTTCCTAATTTTCGCAATGTTACGAAGATGAAAAAAGGCTGTTCTTGAGGTTTGTTTTAGATGGGCATTAAAATATATTTCCTGATCAAAAATAAATCCAAGGTTTCTGATAGTAGTGCTGCTGGGCAGGACAATACCATCCAGAGTAGCTATGTCTTTAGATAATGAAGTTCAGAGGTGTTTAGGGCCCAGCACAATAACCTCAGTTTTATCTGAGTTCAACATCAGAAAATTGTAGGTCATCCAGGATTTCATATCTTTAATGCATGCTTGAAGTTTAGCTAACTGACTGGTTTCATCTGGCTTTATTGATTGATATAATTGGGTGTCATCTGCGTAACAGTGAAAGTTAATTGAGTGTTCCCTTATAATATTGCCTAGAGGAGGCAAATATAAGGAGAATAGAATTTGTCCAAGCACTGAGCCTTGTGGAACCTTATGGCTAACTTTAGCGTTCTTGGAGAATTTATCGTTAATATTAACAAATTGAGATTGATCGGATGAACATGACTTAAACCAACTTAGTGTGATTCCTTTAATGCCAACTAAATGTTCCAGTCCCTGTAACAAGACGGTATGCTCAATAGGGTTGAATGCAGCACTAAGATCTAGTAAAACAAGTACAGTCCTTTGTCTGCAGCAGTAAGAAGGTCATTAGTAATTTTCACCAGTGCCGTCTCTGTGCTATAATGCTTTCTAAATCCTGATTGAAAATCCTTAAGTAAACTATTGCTATGTAGAAAATCACATAACTGATTGGCGATTACCTTCTCAAGGATCTTGGAGAGAAAGGGATGGGTAGATATAGGTCTACTGTATAGTTTGCTTAGACCTCAAGGTTGAAGGAGGGTTTTTTCAGGAGAGGTTTTGTCACAGCTACTTTAAATGGCTGCGGTACATAACCTGTTAATAGAGACATATTGATCACATCTAGTAATTGAGTCTTCAGAATCTTCTTTTTGAGAGAAACAAGTCTAAAGTCGTCTATAGGCAGGTCGTAGCACCCTCTACAAATGTATCCATGTGATTGGGACTGAAGTTAACATAAAGGTCCTCTGTTATATTAAGGAATGGCATTGAATTAAATGCTGTTCTAATCACTTCCTTAAATTTAGCTATAGCATTGTCAGATAGGCCTCTAGTGTAAACACTTTTATTTATTTTAGTATAGTCGGGTAAGTTACTTGAGAATGGTCTGATAATAAAGGATTCTGCGAAAATACTATTAAATCTTCAATTTCTATGCCATATGTCAGCACAAGGTCAAGGGTATGGTTAAAACAGTGCGTGGCCTTATGCACACTCTGACTTAAACCAATTGAAAATAGTAGTGAGTTGAAAGCAATACTAAGGATATTGTTGTAAATGTCCACATGGATATTAAAATCACCTACAATAAACACTGATTTAAGGACTACACCTAATAATAACTCAGAATATGGTCCTGGAGCTTGGTAAGTAACAACAAAAATAACTGGCTGAAATGTTTTTCCATGATGGGTGTTGATGATGGAACAAGGCTTTCAAACAAGTTATAATTTAGGTTAAGTTTAGGATTAATTGACAAGCTTGAATCAAAGATGGCTGCAACCCCCCCCCCCCTTGGCCTGAGCCTCTAGGAATCTGAGTAATATTATGACTGGGAGGAGTGGCTTCGATTAGACTAACATATTCTTCATGACCCAGTATCAGTAAGACAGAATAAATCAATTTGTATACCTATCACATTGTTTACTAGTACTGCTTTGGAGGACAGAGATCTCATATTTAATAGTCCACATCTAATTTTCTTATTCTGGTTTATTGTTGCAGTGATAGTTTTAATTCCAATTAGGTTCTTAAATATAGTCCCTATTTTGTTTACCTTTGATTTAACTGATCTGATTCGGGGGACCGACACCGTGGTTATTAGACTATGAGTGGGCGACTGACCCAGTGGAAGCACAGAGGAGCGCATTGCACTGCACCTCTGATTACTACTATCAGACTTGGGTTGTCAAGGTTTATGGCGGATAATAGACTCGGTCAAAGCAGAATGAATGCCGTCTCTCCTAATTAGACCAGGCTTTCCCCAGAACGCACTCTAGTTTTGGGCACAACCCTGACAACCAGCGGTGACATGCAGCTGTACATGTCATCGCTGGTCAGGTTTGGCAGGGTTCCAGAGAAAACGACTGAGTCCGACATTGTCTTTGCATATGTACAAAGTGACTCAACATTAATTTTAGTGATCTCCGATTTACGTATTCAGGGATGAAATGCCATGACATTGGAAAGAATTCTGTCTTCTCCCATAGCAGCCACACCCACACTTTGTGGCCTTCTGGAAGGCATAGGGCGATTATGGCAAGCCATTTTAACATTGAATAATTTGATTGGATACTTATTGCAGATATCCGTAGTTTAATTTTCCCAGTCAAAATGAACGTTGCAGATATCCACAATGAAATTCTTACCATCCACAGTTGTTATTTTAGATGTCCACAATGTGATTCCTCCTAGGATGAAGGATTGCCATTCATGAGTATTGGGCTTTGAATTTAAGATGTCCACAATGTCATTTTTGCTATACAGAATTACATTCTAGATATCTGCGATAGAATTCCTATTAGGAAGATCTAATTATGGACATCCATAATTTGCATAATGACTAGTAAAAATGCAATTTCAGATATCTTCAACTAGAATGACGATTAGAAACAATGCAATTGCAGGTATCCACAAACATATTGTAGATATCTGTTTTTTTTATTTTGGTGACCGTGTTCTTGTCTTTGTCTCAAACGTTGAAAGTGTGATTTTGGTTACCTCAAAAAGTCTTGTATATCGTTCAGTAGCATCTTGCCAACCAACCCTTACAGAAAAATCACATGAATATGATGTAATATAAGATAATGGTCATCTGTGTTATTTTTCATGAGTTATTCTGTGTGTGACACACCCTGAGACACCAGTCATTGTCCCTCCTATGAAGGTGCTCATTGGCTCAGTTTTTTCTTCAACTAGCAACACACTGTTGATGATGGTAGCTCCAGATGTGTGAATCACTGGACACATCTGGGCAGTAAGTGGGCAATTGAGAGGCTGGATCAGGCTGTTCACAAAGTGAGGGGAGAGTTGAGCAATGTTATGTATTATCTTCAGTGTTGGGCAAGTTCCTTCCAAAATGTAATACATTATAGATTACAAGTTACTGTCTTTTGAGAATATTTAGTTATATTACAATATTGCATTGCAATGCGTTACACTACTTTTGAGTTACTTTCACCAAAATAACAGCAGAAGTTTGACTTTGCAGCTAGTTTGTGAATTTCACCACCGGATCAAAAAAGTCCCCTCTTTATCCTCCTCTTTATTCATAATGTTTTGTATAATTAATATGAATATGCAAAGTAACTAAAGCTATGAAAATAGATAGGTAAAACATACAATTGGCAAGTAGGACAAAATGATAATGATAAGAAGAAATTATAATTATATATATTTATAAAATAAAGTACCTTACAGTTGTATTGAAATGCAGCATTGTTGTAAAATGTTTGTTTAAAGCACTTGAATAAGAAATTCATGTTCCACAGTCAACAGGAAATGGTCAATTAAACGGGCAGTGGTGGCCTAGAGGTTAGAGAAGAGAGCTCAGTTCAATCCCCAGACCAACAGGATAAAATCTGGGAGGGAAAGTGAAAGAGCAGTGCTTGTCCATTTCCAGCACTGAGGTGCCCTTGAGCATGGCCCTTAACCCCAACCGCTCCAGTGGAGCTGCTCAGTGAAGGCAGATCAGACTGTGGGTGTACTGGGCAGCTTCCAGGTATGAATGTGGACTGTGTGAATGTGATCAGGTTTCTGCTTTCCAGTGAATAAATAAAGGTTAAATAAAAATAAAGATGTGTGTGATTGAAACTCACTATTTACATTATTTACAGTACTTGATTTCCAGCTGATATTTGAAAACACTTTTATTTTGAGGCAGCAGTGTGAATGTCACAGGTGGTGAACACACACACACACACACACACACACACACACACACACACACACACACACACACACACACACACACACACACACACACACACACACTGGCTTGATGGTGTTTTAAACCCCCAACATTTCCTTCCAGGCAGGGCTGCCATTGACTTCAAGGCACCTAATCCATAACTTAACCCTAACTATAACCATAACCATAACCATAACCATAACCATAACCATAACCATTGCCTAATCAACTTCAAGGCACCGAACTCTAACCTTAACCCTAACCATAACCATAAGCATGGCCTAATCCTAGTGTCTTCTAGGCAGCGCTGCTTGGAAGTTGAAGTTGGGGGCTTAAAACACTGATAAATCAAACACACACACACACACACACACACACACACACACACATGCAAACACACACAAACACACCATCTTTCAACTAATTCAATTGCCACCTTATCATTGCCTAATTTCCCATATAAAGCAGGGAAATTGGACCAGTGTAACAGCACTAGTGTATCTAGTGTAATTGCTAATTTACCTTCAGTTAATGTGCTGGGAAACAGCAGAAGCTGCGTATGACCTGACCCAAAGATAGAGGAGTGTAAAAAAAAACCTGGTGAAAACTCTACATTAAAATATACCAGGGCTGTAGTTTTTCTATGGTCTCAGACTTGTCTCGGACTGTCTGGTATTTGGACTCAGACCTGTCTAGGTCTCGGCCACTGGTCTTGCCAAATATGGCTTTTGGTCTCGACCGAGTCCAGGTGTCTTTATTATGTTTATAATAATATTGGAGGGTAAGTGAAGCACAGCTTGGACGGGGATGATGTTTGGCCTTTCACAAGTTTAGCTAACGCTACGCCGACGTTTGCTAATGTTAGCACAACAGCATTAGCCTAGCCTGCTAGGTAAATATTAAAACTGCCTTTGAAGTTTCCTATATCTGCATCCACGTTGTCAACATATGACCTGTGGTGTTAGTACTTTTGTACCATCATTTTATTGAATGAAATATCAAGCTTCGCTCCTACGAGATCCTACGAGAACCTGTCGTGATGTTGGAAATGGAGACACACATATCATGCCTTAGCTAGCTAAGTTTCAAGAGGGCAGATCCCTGATGACATTGTTTTACAAATCTTTTATTGAGTCTGTCTTTACTTTTTCATGTATTTGCGGGAATGCTTCACTTAGTTTAAAACGGAAAAAACACATTAGCAATGGTAAATGAAGTTAGTAGCAAAATCATTGGGATTCAGCAGATGAAACCAACTGAACTGTACAATAGACATGTGCTTAAAAAGGCAGAATCCATCACGTCGGATATTTCTCACCCCCTGCATGCAGAGTTTAAGTTGCTGCCCTCTGGTTCCCGCTTCAGTCAGCCACCAGCCAAAACAAATAGAAATAAATTCTCTTTCGTACCCTCTGCTATAACTCTGTAAAGAATAGGTAACGTCTGCACATAAGGCACATTTTAACTTCAACTTTTAATGCTGTTGTATTCAATTACTCATTTGGTCTGACCCTGTATTTTTAATCGACTGTCTATCATTATCCTCTTTGTTGTCATGTACTGTGTGTCAACTTCTTTGCTACTGCAGCAAAACCAATTGCCCCTCTGGGACAAATAAAGGTCTTGAACTTGAACTTTTGGAGGCTACAACAGTGTACAAATACTTGTACTGTTGAGTATACTGTGAAAAATGGTTCTCATGAATTTCTCAGCCAATCATAACTGTAAAAAATTGATTTTGCTCCAGCTCCTTGAGTACAATCTGTGTGTGTGTGTGTGTGTGTGTGTGGTGTGTGTGTGTGTGTGTGTGTGTGTGTGTGTGTGCGTGTGTATGCGTGTGTGTGTGTGTGTGTGTGTGTGACCCTACCTGGTCCTTCTCTAAACAACTTCCTGATGGATTTATTTTAAAATTGTCTCAAATAAAAAGAACATTGTTGTTTAACCAAATGTTTTCTGAAAATACATGTCTTTCCTATTTACCCACATCCAAATAACAATATAATACCATATTTCTTTAGGGAAGGCGTAAACCAACCACTGGGGCACACACTGTAATAAGCTAAATTGTCATTTAGTCATTTAGTCATTTTAGTCATATTGTCAAATGCTCAGTACTAGTACCTACTGTAGCAGCGTTAATAGTAGTAGTAGTAGATTGGTGTTTGTACCAGTTCTTACACCGCTATCATGAGATATCACCATATGTCATTATGTTTTCTTTAGATTAGATAATGTGACATCAAGGGGAATGGATAAACTTACAAATCCTGGGTGTTGTGACACTATTTTTGCTTTTATATCAACAAATAACCCAAAATGATTGTCTTGATACTGTCAAGCCTTTTTTTGTTGTCCTGGACTCGGTCTTGACTCTGACTTAAATCTCTTTGGACTCGGTCCTGACTTGGTCTTGACTAGTCCTAGTCTTGGACTCGACAAAGGTGGTCTCGACTACAACACTGACATATACACAATAAGCTTTCCAGATGCATTTCAGTACTGAATCAAAAGGCAAAACATATTCAGGAACAAAAATGACTCATTCTTTAATGTCACTGGCATTACCATATTTAAATTACTGTGCGGAGGTTAAGGGCAATACTTACAAATGCACACTATCATCACTATCCATATTGCGAAAAAGAGCCATAATAATAATTTATAGAGAGCACTGAAATTCACTATTTTATTCAAAAACATTGAAATTCACTGATCTGGTTCATTTTCAAACAGCTCAAATATTGCATGAAGAAATAAACAACCTACTCCCTGGCAATATTCAAAAATATTTTTTTTTTAATAGAGATGGGGTAAAACTTGAACGGGGATACCTAAAACATATTTGTGCCAATACAACATAAACAAGTTTTTGTATTTCTACATGCTGAGTGAAGCTGTGGAACGGACGGAGTGCATCGTTAAAGCAACGTCTAAGCATGACTCAGTTCAAAAAGCAGTACATAAATGCAGTACATAAATATGTTTTTCACAAGTTACAGGGAAGAGGAAGGGCTTTTACCAGGTGATTCATTATTATTTTTTTATTATTATTTGTTCAGTGGTCAAATGTAAATATGTTTTCTTTTTTTGGTGTGTGGGTATATATATATATTATATATATATATATATATATATATTATATATATATATATATATATATAGAATATGTATCTATCTATCTATATATATATACTGTATATATCTATATCTATATCTATATCTAATTATATATATATAGTATATATATATACTGTATATGTCGCAAATTGTAAAGAATGAGTTAAGATAAGATATGATAGAAATATTAGCCATTATGATTATTACTGAGTTGTGTAAAAGGGTTAGGATTAAATAAGTACTGTGCTTTTTCCTATTCGTTTTTGGACAAATACTTTTATTTATTTTCCATTTTTTGGTCTTTTAGATTCTATGGTATTATTTTTATTATTACATGTTCAAAATGATTTTGAGGTATATATTTTGGTATGCAAAAAATGTGGAAGGATAGATTGTGGCAGGATGCGGTGATGGAGATCAGAGTGAGGCAGGAAGGCTTGTTTTCTCAGAGTTTCAGTACCTGTCATGGAGTTAAGTCTAACTAAAAGAAACACACACACACACACACACCACACACACACACACACACACACACACACACACACACACACACACACACACACACTTCTTTGCCTTATCTCTCTGCCCTGTTCCTCATCTTTCTCATTCTTTCGATAATAAGCCCCAGCTTGCTTTGTGATGTGTTCAGCGACATTAGTGTGTGACTCTCTTCTTCCCTCTTTACCACACACACTCCGCTTAGTGTTTGTAAAGGCATTAATGGATGCATCCAGACCAATTTCTACTATGACATGTACAGTGCAGTGTTTATGTGTGTTTTTGCTCACTCGCTGGCTTGCACCATGAACCAGCTCCACAGTGTTAGAAGGGAGGACTGGAGGATACTGTAAAACACTGACACACACACGCATATAGCTTGGTTTCCTTCTCTTCTCTCTAATGCTCCGTGCTCCTCCTCTATCTCTCTTTCTCAGTCTCTCTCTCTCTCTCTCTCTCTCTCTCTCCCTCCATCTCAATCTCTTGCTCAGAGCAGTTCGTTCGGCAGAGCAGTATAACAGAGTAGAGTGTGTGTGCGTCCAGAGCAGCGATAGCAGTAAAAACGAAGAGCGAGATAGACAGATAACCAGATAGAAAGGGAGAGAGAGAGAGACATCCAGAGGCAGAACTGAGCAGACTGAAAGAAAGCAACACTCCCCTCCACCGTGAGTACTGTAGTGTTATGCACTATACATGCTTTTCTCCATTCACTCACTATTGAGGGAGCTGTTTCCTAACTAACTGAACTGGGTTGTGTGATACACAGTAGACAGTTGTACACTGTACAGTATCCAGTACAGTAAACAGCAGGAATAAGGTAGAAATGCATGGGAAGATGCATGGGATCACTTTCAAATTGTTGGCTGGATTCATATTGTAATCTTCAGTGGGAAGCTGCAGAGTGTGCTGTGTGTATTTGTGTACACACATTTATAGATGTGTAAAAGTGTAGTAAAGGTGGGTATGGAACTGACTCATACATAGAGAAAGGAGTTCATGAGCGCTTACAAAACCTGTGCCTAAACACAAATTGTAATATGCTTTTAATGCAAATGCAAATTTCTTTTTAATGTATTTTGCGTGTGTGTTTGTGTGTGTGATTTTGTTTGTTGTTGTTGCAACTTTAGCGTTTCTGGTTGTGGTTACACTGTCCTAAAGGTAATTCTTAATTTTATGTGGGAAAAGTGTTGCAATTTCATTGGAACTACATTACATACATCATACTAGATGGACTGCTGGAATGCACAAGGTTTTTTCATTAGATATATGTAGACTTTTCACACTACATGAGCAGCGGATGAACAGACAAACCGCTGTCGAGAGAATTCCACAGTGTGTTGTGATTTACTTTTTTGTCCTTTAGCCATCTGCTCTTTATTTTGCCGTTGCACACATAAGTATATTAGTCATATTTTATTTGTAATTCCTTTTTTCACATGCAGGTCTGATGTATTTTCTGAACTAAAAACAGTGCCACGCTTTTTGAGTGGTATTTCCCAGCACTGTTGTCTAGAAATCCCCCCCCCCCCCCCCATTCACAACCACAAAAAGCTGAAGAAAAGCTGAAATCAGCTACTCTCTCCACAGTAAGATAAGTTTTGTTCATTTTAGTGTTTCCGCTTGTCTCAAATACTGTTAGGACTGGAGGATATATCAGAGGCACATTGTAAAGTGCAGTGTTGATGCTGAGGACAGCAGAGAAAAGAGGTAAGGGGGGTTAGCGAGGAGGGATTATGATAACCTCTTAAAAAGAGGGATTATGATAAATGCTGCCATGCGTTCTTCTTTTCCCCTTTCTCACTCAAAGTAATTATTTCTGGAAAGCCACTTTCTTTCTTTGGCTTCTCTGTGGCTTTGTCAGCTCTGTTTCCTTTGTCAGACGCCTCAAATTCAAAATCAAGTATACTAAAATGCACGCAGAATTGTGAAAATTGTTTTAGAACGCTATGTGCCAACATGGGATCTCTTTTCACATATACAATGAGTGATTGTTATCTGTTCATAACAATTGCAGTTGCCCAGATTTGTTTAATATCAGTTTATTTGTTTGAACTGTTCTGTCATTGTAATGTATACATTTTCAGCGTGTAAGCCACTTTCTCCTGTGTAAGAATATGTTTCTTCACATAAAATCAAAGCATATTCCTTTCAAAAATGTATTTCCAGCTGCCAGTAGTGTGAACGTTTGTTGAGCAAGTATGAGGCAAATGCACAAGTGACTTTTATGAGGATCTGCACGGATGTGTGTGTGTGTGTGTGTGGTGTGTGTGTGTGTGTGTGTGTGTGTGTGTGTGTGTGTGTGTGTGTGTGTGTGTGTGTGTGTGTGAATATGTCTTCCTGGAGGATCAAGGAATGTATGTTGGAGGCCGCCAGGCTCTGAAGGGAAGTGTCAAGGGTAGGATATCTGTGGCTTTTTTTCGGGATTTACTCTCACAATAAGGATTTAGTGGGTGACACTTGGGCAGGGTGTGTCTACATCAAAGGGGCTTCTCAGCATGGAGCAAGCATTAACACATCAGGAAACACTGCTGCTGTTGCTGCTGCTGCTGCTGCTGCAGTGTGGAGGCAGAGCTGGGAGAAAGTTGGCTTTTTTGTTTTTTATTCTTTTTACAAAAGACAATGTCCAGGCAGTGTGTGTAATGAGTGTGGGCATATCTGAACACTGTCAGGTCCATGCAAGTGTGTGTTCATGCTATGTATGTGCAGTTGTAAGGTTCTGTAGTGATCTTAGCGTGTAGGGTGGAAGAATTTGCCTACAGATCCCCCATGGATTCTTGTTTTATACAGGGAGATACACAGGCTTTAAGGACTTGTATAAGCAAACATGTGTGGCTTCATTTTCCAACATTTTTCAACCTTGCCACAATTTACAGATTTTGTCAAGAAGAGAAGAACAAAAAAGAAAAAATTCAGTTGGAAAAATGTGGCTGTCCGCTTAGAATGAAAACATATGGAGAATAAACCTCCACATATATAAATCTCTCCTTTGCTGACATTTTCATCATCATCACCCAATAATTTCTACAATAACAATTCATTCAGAATGACATATTTCATTAACATCCATTTTCATTAGAGAATTCATTCATTACACTTTACCCTATAACTGCTTCTGTAATTTATCACACACACTCACACATTCACTTTCCTGATTGTCAGACGCCATTCAGAAAGTTTCCCCATCTGAAACCAGCTCCCCTCATGCATACAAAACACCACTTTGAGGTTTCTTAAACAATTCCACTGCGTCTTTTGGGTAGAATTAATACAGTATTTCACACCCCGCCTAATCTCTTTAAGCAGTGTTGTTATCACAACCCGTGATGAATTGTATTACTACTGTAGCTTGTTGCACCTACAAGATGTTCTTAGAGAGCATCGTTGGAGGTTTAAAAGTGAATTTACTTCTGTAGAGTGAGAGTGTGTGTTGGTATTGTCTGCAGTGTTGTACTGACAGCAAAGATAAGTCTTTTTGTCCCGAGGCCTAATCCCTCCTCTACACGAGAATGAGAGATGGATAGAGAAAAAGATGGGAGACAGTGAGAGAGAGCGACATTGGTGTTGAGCACAGTCACGAGTCTGTGAGAAAATGTGTGTGTTGTCGTGTGTTTGTGAAGACAACGCAGCGGAGGAGGCTTTCAGAAGGGAGCGAGAGCGGGATTTGCATGTGAACAAGGGCTTTAACGGAGCCGTGAACCGTTAATGCGCATTCAGAGAGGTTTTGTAGTGCATGGCCGGAGTTGTTCAGAAACAGGTGTTCTGCAAATCACAGCAAACACACTCTCTTCCAAAATATTTTCCTCAGCAGTTTCATTCTCTGAATTCTCTGGCACCGTTCGCTTCGCCAGCGCTTTCAGTAGGGCTTGGGCTCTTGTTCAGGGAAAAAAGTATTTGGAAAATGTCAAAAAAAAGACTGCATTCATCTTGTTTTGTCCTTTTAAAGCCGTGGGGACATAATGGACTCTGGCACACGGCATCCAGCACTTTATTTGAACAGTAAACACCATTTGTGGTTTTAGACCCTCTTTAGGGGGGCTCAAGTCCTCTTAAAATTTATAATAATATAACACCATTTTTTTTCATCAATTTAACTGCTTCAAGTTAGAGTTTGCGAACTTGTCTGTTAGTGACAGAAGACAAACAATTAACTCAACACTTTTGCAAAGCACTGTACCCGCATCACATTCTAATTAGGGGCTGAGCCCCCCTACAGGCCTGATCCTAGAATTGCCCCTGGTTAACACAAATCTTATTCTATTTTCATATTAGAGATGTGATGGGGTTAAAACACATACCACAGCATATCACAAAGAACACGCTTCCATTCCATTTGTGATAATCTTCTAAATGGGACATCATCTTTGTCTGTATTTTTAGAGATTGGCGGTGCCATTACCTCAAATATTGAAACTAAGCGGCTGCAGTGGAAGAGTGCAGAACAGTGAATGGATGGATGAATGAGCTGTTCCAGTGATAGAGGGAGCTTGGAAAATATGGCTGTAAATTGCCAGCTGAACATACGAGTTCAGCTCATTTTGACAAGTCATGTTCCCCCGGTATATTATAAAGATTTACTGAAAGTCACTTTTTGTGCAGGAGTGCACTCTGATATGCAGAGGGTCAGCAGAAAATCTCATAGTACCCTTTATTTTAAAGCTCTACATTTGATTCACTCTGTCTTAGCTTGTTTGGTAATAATTTGTTCTCGCAATACCGTAATTACAGGTCACCAGTGTGTGTCCAGGACATCCTCTACATTGACATCAAGTAAAAATTCACATTAGGTGCAGTATTCTAATCCTTTCTTTTAGGAAAAGAAGTCTGCAAAGTTCCAGCCTTCCGTGCGATGATTTTAGGGAGAGCATTTGTAGAACTTTGTTCATTCTCATTTACATTGCACATTAGGTCATTGTTGGTCAGTTTCAAAATACTTTCACTTAGATTTTTCAGAATGTAACTCCAAGTTGTTGCAGTTCATACAGGTCACTGACAAAATTGACATCAAGTGAGGCCTTAGATCAGTGGTGTAGTCTACGTGATGCGCAGATATACGCAGTATACCCTTTAACCCTTTAAGAAAGATTTAGGATTCACATGTTCCCTCTTAAAAAGCCCTATAACATACTTTCCATTATATTTTTGATATATTTTGAATTGTCATCTGTGTTTTTCTTCTTCACATGCTTCTCATTCTGCAAATGAAGGTATTTTCATGGTAAATTGGTGCATTAAAGTGTATCCGAATACAGGAAATGAAGTCGTTGAAGCTCAAAACTTCCCTGGGGAAGGACACCCAGACCCCCCACTATGGTATGGCCACCCCCTTCCTCCAAAGGCAGATTCCGGGTATACGGTACAGTATACCCACTACAATACATTAGACTACACCACTGCCTTAGGTCTTTTACAGTAATGTTTATTTAATAAAAATTATATAATGATTCCACTTTGGTTGTAATATAAATGCATATGATTTTTTTTCTTTTGAGGAAGTTATTTTTACATAATAATAGTTGCTTAAAGCCATGCAGATTAATAAACCTTGAGCAAAATTGGTGGCTTTTGATTAAGTCTATCTGCATGGCCTTTAGCCATGTTACTCACATTTATAGCATTCATGATTTTTAATTCATGTCTAACATTGTTTAATTGACATTTATTTATACGAATCAAAGAATTGTGTAAGGCTGGGATGCTGCTCGCTGTGGCTCATAGTTTTTAAAGATAATTTTCAGATGAAATGCCCTCAGAGTGGTTCATTTTAGACATTGGAGTTTTGAACCAACCAAAATGTGTCTGCAGCACACAGTATTGCGTAAACTGTCAAGTAGTCCTACTGAAAGTGTGCATCAAATCTCATTATCTCAAATAGTTTCAGAATCTTGTGACATTCTTTAACCCTTGTGTTGTCCTCCCGGGGCAAAAATGGACTAACATTTGACATTTTCGTCTCTTTTTCAGACTTTTTTAAAGTAAGTTCCACTAACCCCACCTCACTACCACTAGTTTTACAGCACTTTTTTGGAATTAATGCTCAAAGACCCTCATTTATATAGATTTATACCTAATATTTGAGATTAAAAAAAGCTGGAATTGTGAATTATTTTGACTAATAGTTAAGATCAGAGGAACGTACAGATAAGTTTAGTCAGGAATGAAAGTGATCAATTCTATTTGCAAAAGAACGTTGTATAGAATCCAGTCAATTTTTTTGCAATAATTTGATTAAAAAGAAACACATATTTTAGATACAGACATTTTTTAAAGGGGTCAAATTTGACCTGATGACAACAGAAGGGTTAATCATAATTTTGCTCATTTTAAATTGTATTTAAGGAAGTATTTGGAGTATTTCTTACAGTATTTACATATTCCTTAAAGTACAGTATTGTAAATAAATATTATTACTGTAGATTTGTCTGTCTACATGTCTACAACTCTTCACTAAAAGTATTAGCAATCTAGCATGATATGCAAACTTAGAGTGTGAATGATGTAATGTACAGTCTAAATGACATAATTAGGGCGTCTGGTCTACCAGCTGAGCCACCCAGGCGCCCTAACTATGTCATTTAGACTGTACATTACATCATTCACATATGCAGAGGCTCAGTCCTCAAAGCAGTGGCTAATGGTTGGAGTCCAACCTGCAGCCATTTGTTGCATGCTCCCCCCCCCTCCCCCCTTTCCTGTCTACAGCTACCCTGCTAAAATGCCCAACAAATTATCTTAAATTAAATAATTAATTAAAATAATCATTAGTGTGAAATCATGACCGAAAGAACAAGATCCAGGGTACAAGCTGCCAAAATGGATTTCCTCTGGAGGGTGCCTGGCGTCTCCCTTAGAGATAGGGTGAGAAGCACAGTCATCCGAGAGGAGCTCGGAGTGGAGCCGCTGCTCCTTCACGTAGAAAGGAGCCAGTTGAGGTGGTTTGGGCATCTTGTAAGGATGCCTCCTGGGGGCCTCCCTAGGGAGATGTTCAAGTCACGTCCAGCTGGGAGGAGGCCTCGGGGAAGACCCAGGACTAGGTGGAGAGATTATATCTCCAACCTGGCCTGGGAACGCCTCAGGATCCCCCAGTCGGAGCTGGTTGATGTGGCTCGGGAAAGGAAAGTTTGGGGTTCCCTGCTGGAGCTGCTGTCCCTGTGACCCGATACCGGATAAGCGGATGAAGATGGATGGATGGATTAATGTGAAATCGTTTACACAAATAAAACTACAAGTGTATTTGGGGTCACATGTTTAGTCTCAACTTTACATCAGCATCTCAGTAATAATGTTCAACATCTTTTGGGTGATTGTGAAATAATAATTTATTTGACCAGTGGGTAACTATTGAAGACCAGATGGGTCATAATTATATTAGTGTAATAGATAATAAAACAAATTTATAAATAAATACATTGACAAAAACATATATTAAGAAATAAGGAAAAATAATAAGGAAATAAAAATACATAATAAATATATATATATATAATTAATAGGCAATGATATAAAACAAAAGGAAATCAAATGTAAATTAATTTCTCATCAGCTACACTCCCTTATCCTTAACCTGATTGCGGGGGGGGGGGGGGGGGGGGGTACTGGTGCCGTTCCCCGCTGACATTGGGTGAGAGGGCCATTCATATAGTACTAATCACCAATTAACCTAATTAACGTAACCTACATGTGTTTGGACTGTCAATCAAAATCCATTTAATACATTTGCTGTTTTAATGAATTCCAAGGATATTATTTGAAAGCTTGTTTTTGAATACACTCTAGATTGTTTTTCTCCTGTGGAGGCCACTTTTATTCATATCATGGCTAAATATATCTATTTCAGCCTGACGCTTGTCAATGAACCTCTGGGGCGGGATCAACAATCATGGTTGCTCTGCCTTTCGCACAATGAGACATGGAAAGAAGATATATCAACCACGGTTTTACAATAGCTGTTTAATTTATCTGTTTTCTTAACCAGTTATTTCTTCTGGGTTTGCAGTGCCTATGAATTTATAACTTAAGATAAAAGGAAAATCCACTGATTGAATCCTGCGTGTGTGTGTGTGTGTCTGTAGAGAGAGAGAGAGGGAGAGAGAGCATTTCAGAGAGGCTTACGCCCTGGTAAGAGATGTTTGGCTCATGGCCACAGACATCCTCATTAGGCTTGCCTCACATTTTGCTCCATATTTAAATGTTTGTCTGTGTATACTGTTACTGCATACATCACAGCCAAAGTAAAAGCAATGGACATTACAAGTGCTGACCTCCTCTTGTGCTTGTGTGTTTGCGTGTGTGTGTGTGTGAGAGAGAGAGAGAGAGATGAATGGTACTCTGAAGGATCCACTTGATTATGTTCAATGGAGAGCTTTCTCCCCTCAGCCTTATTTATGTCTGCACACTGCAGCCTCGACACACACCTATAAATCTGTTCCTGCCGCAGACCACACACACACACACACACACACACACACACACACACACACTCACATCTCTGACCCCCATATTTGCTGTCATTCCTCTCACCCTCTTTTAAAGTTATCACTGTATTTTTCTCAAACATTTGCAAACGCTCATCTGCATCAGGGGTTTTAGCCTTCCAGCATTTATATGCACCCAGTGACTTTGAAATTCGAGGGTGGGGTGGAAACAGGGAGTGGGTTTATTTACAGTCTGACTGAAACCAATCAAATCTAGTTGTGAGATGAACGCAAAACTAAGGTTGCAGTCACACATGCATATTCCCCCTATACGCTTAGCCAGCAGATTCCTCTTCTCTTTTTGTAGCTGTAGCCTGAGGCCAGAACTGCAGGGTTTCATCACCCGCACCCTCTAACGCTTCACCTATGTAAGTTTCTTCTCAAACAGAGGCTCCTGAGGAGAAGGATGGAGGGGGGGGGGGGGGTTGAGAAATTGAAAATCAATCATGTGATCTGAAAATAAGAGAAAAGGTTGAGCGAGTGAAAAGAGACATTTTGGAGGAAAAAAAACCCTGCTGTAAGGGATGGCAGGTTGTATAGAGATAAGCTGACTGTAACAGTGCAGTTATAGACAGTGTACAACAAGAAAAAGTAATTATATCTTTAGTCCATTTCTGCGACGTTTCCTTTGCGGGAGACTCACTCATTTTCAGCCAGATGTCCTTCATCTTCCGCTTTCTTTGTGTTGGCATTCTAAACTCCCATTGATTCAGGAAACATCCTCCGAGTTAGAACCGACAAACAAATGAATGCATCATCTTTTATTTATTTTTTGTAAATTCTCATCACACACTCTACAGCTATTTTAATTGCAGAGCTTGCCTTCCTACATACACATCTTCCACCAAGTTCCTTCCTGAGGCTAATTTGCAGAGACACCGTACCTATGTCCGTCTCTCAGCTCTGCCCAAGATGATTGTGATTGGTAAACACTTGAAAATATATGCTTTTCTCGCTTACATTTTTACCCCAAACAAAGTGATGCAGTTCCCACATCCTTTGGTCCTCTGGGATGTTCCTGAGTTCATTGGGAAGTTAACATTCTCAATTTTCGGTTCATAGTGTCAGTGTGACACTAGGCCTTACTGACACAGAGCTACAGAGGTTAGAACAGAGAATTTCTATTTCCGTTTAAGTAAATCATCTGTAAAATTATTGAAAAACACTACTTTACGCATATTTCATGGTCTACATACAAAACTAGTACCCTAGCCACATGTCTCAACTTAAAACTGAAAAAAATCCAGAAGAAAATGACTCAGAAAATGGATTATATATGAATTTATTTCTACAGATATGTCTGTGCGTTTTTCTTATTTCCTTTCAGAAAAAAAGCCCAAAAAGTGCAAAATACAAAACTTCTCAAATAAAAAAACACATCCACATTACTCACACACATACTTGAAATAACGACATGCACACATCTGTAGAAAGAAGTTATTATAAATTGATGAAATGGTGAAATGCAATGACCAAGGCCTTATTTTTGCTTTGACACAGCTGGAGCCATCACAGGGTTAACATTTTCTGGTCAAGTTTGGTATCAATCAACTCGTCTTCTTATTGGCTAAACAGGGAGGCCGGTTTCATAACATCTAGTTTTAACGGGAAGGAATAGCTGTCAATCTTGCGACTTGATTGGCATCCATAAGGGACAACTCAGGTTATAGTACACGGATTGGCTTACATGACCTGTCAATCAAATCCTTAGACTTCCGAGAATCCAACTGTTTGCAAAGATGCAATGTGGCAGCCTCCAGGCAGACGGCAGTAGCAATCAAAATCCAGAAATGATGGACTGTTCAGATTTGTTTACGAGGAAACTTGGCCAGAATCTACAAGACTGTGAGGGGACCAGCTCATTTTGGATTAAAAGGATTGGATGTACTTATTCTTTGAACTGTTGGCAATGTAGGAAAAAAAAGTTTATGGCGATCTTTCAACACAGTGAATAAAGACACGAGGAAACAGGTAGGGATACTCGCTCGACTTTAGACACTAGCAGTGCAGAATCTTTCTGTTTCTTTACTTCATAACATGATTATAACCGCTATAAATCATCTTATGTTTTGTGTGTGGGCTTAATGGAATCATGAGACTTTAAGCTTTCAAATGATGTGCTGCATGAGCATGTTTATGAAGATTTAATGCTTGCAATTTATAGGTGAAGACAATGTTGTCTCTTAAAATGGAGAAAACGGCCCATCAGCGGGGCCGTACCGGTGTTGTGTGCCTTCTGGTTTTTCCACTTACTGGTTTCCGAGCCTGTAAACCTATCAACGGCTACCCACGTCGACAGATTCGCTACAAATTCACAAACATTTTACTTGTCTTTGCATGTCGCACACATTATATAAGTTTAATATAAACTGTACTGAACTGAGCTGAATATCTGAGCCCGACAATACAATAACATTGCACAGGGGGAAAATTGTGTTTTAAAAGAAATTACGATGATCCGTGTCGCGCTGGGTTCGAAACTTCTTCAGCAAAAATGATAGCATAAGAGTCCACTGTACCGTCCACTACACCATCACACCATACACGTTTCTGGTTATTTTCTCTCAGTAGAAAAAGAATTACAATTTAACCGAGCAACTTGAAACAACTGGTTACCTTGATTTAGGCTTAAAATCATAATTAAATTGTGCACTATAACCTCCTGCGACACTTCTGCGCTATCCGTGGACAAGGACTTGTCACAACAGGCAGCACACGGTTTGTAAAACAATCGGTCTAAAACAACTGGTTACAAAATAAAGTTTTTACCAGAAACATGTATGGTGTGATGGAGTAGTGGACGGTGCAGTGACTCTTATGCTATTATTTTTGCTCAAGAAGGTTTGAACCCAGCACGACACGGATCATCGTAATTTATTTTAAAACACAATTTTCCCGCTGTACAATGTTATTGTAGTGTCGGACTCATATATTCAGTTCAGTTCAGTACAGTTTATATTGAGGTGCGACATGCAAAGGTAAGTAAAATGTTTGTGAATTTGTAGAGAATCTGACGACGTGGGTAGCCGTTGATATGTTTACACGGCATCCGGACAGGCTCGGAAACCAGTAGGTGGAAAAACCAGAAGGCACACAACACCGGCAGAGAGGGTTAAAGAAATGCCAAACAGCTTTTTTTACCTTAACAAATGTTGTGTGGACTAGCCAGACCTTCCGCCGCAGTGCGCAATGCAAGACTATTCTTTACCAGTTTAATAATTAAATTCTGAAACTTCAAAAAATCCTTGAACTAACTGTTAACTATCTGTTGTGCTACAATGAACAAATTTGAATCAAGTTTCATTGCTAATTTTTAGCACATGCCAAGCAGCAAAGAGAGGCCATCTCAAATTTGAAAATTCCACACTCAGATCTTGTAAGATCATGTCCCTGACTTGCACATGACTTACAACATGGTGCCTACCAGCTGCAACACAGTGTTTTTTAGTGGAATAGAGTTCCAACTCAAACCACTCAAAAAAGTTCTTTGTGCATGTAGGAACAGTCTGCTGTTTTAATTACACTCCTCTATGTTGAAGACACAATCTGTGATTTAGGCTGATAAAACAGATGTTTGAATTTTACACAAACATCTTGCCTCAAGCAACTCTAAGATCCTTTAAGAAGTGCCAGCTGGGGTATAGATATTTGACTCTCTCCCTATCCAAAACTATCTCCATCTCTTTCCATCTGTGGCTGTGCAGCAGTCCGTGAGTCAGGCTACCTAAAGTTAAAAAAACCTGTCAATGGATGCTGTTGTAAATCCTGTCAACCCGGCTCACGCTCACTGTACTGTTGCAAAATGGAGAAAAGTCAGAAACACACACATTCAAAGCAGTGGCACACACATTCTTGGCTAGGATTCACTTAACTGTTGTCGTCTGGTTATAGTGCTGTCTGACACTAGACGAAAGAGTGAAGGAAGTGCGTGAGAATGCTTTTATTCAGCTTTCAATTGTTATGGAAATTAATGATTCTACAGCACTAACTTTTTTTGGGGGTGATAGAATACAATATATGCATTGCACAAAATGTTATAGTGGGGAGGGGCAATGGATAGCAGGTAAATATACAGTCAAATGTACAGTTGTCTCTCTATCAGTGGTGCCCGCATAAATTGCATCATTGGTACCCAGAGAATTTCCAGTGAGTAATGGATACTTTCCAATTGAATAGTTTAGCAAAGACGCATAAACTGTGGCATTCTTGAAAAGTGTGTAAAGCTCTGCCCCAATTGCATTCAGATACTAATCTGTTGTGAGTATGCTATGTTGTAAGCGTGTTGTAGTTCCCACCTCAGAAAAGAAAAAAAAATACTTAAAGATACTTAAAGATCCCATGGCATAAAAGTTTCACTTTATGAGTTGCTTTAAACATTAATATGCGTTCTCCCAGCCTGCATATGGTCCCCTAGTGGCTAGAAATGTTGATAGGTGTAAACCAAGCACTGGGTATTCTGCTCGGCCCTTGAAAAAATGAAAGCTCAGATGGGCTGATCTGGAATCATGCCCCTTATGAGGTCATAAGGGGGAAGGTTACCTCCCCTTT
This sequence comes from Etheostoma spectabile, assembly GCF_008692095.1. Classification (NCBI taxonomy): domain Eukaryota; kingdom Metazoa; phylum Chordata; class Actinopteri; order Perciformes; family Percidae; genus Etheostoma; species Etheostoma spectabile. The sequence continues at coordinate 6,072,985 of NC_045753.1, forward strand.
CTCTGCTTTCCGCGCCCATAGAATTTGGCCCACCCGTCAGAAAGACATCATGGCTTTCAAATGTGCAAAGTGGCAGTTGGTCAAGGCCACAACCCCAGCCTCTACCTTGCCCCCCCTTTCCTCCTCAAAAACTACAGACTCAGAAATGACACATACTAAGGAAAGCTCATTGTGGGACTGGATCTAGTGGCTGAAATTCTGTAATTTTGGGAAAGAGATTTCAGATACAGTGTTGGGGGACCACTAAGGTCTAGATAAAAGAGACTTCAGATACAGTATTAGGGGACCACTAAGGTCTATATAAAAGAGACTTCAGATACAGTTTTAGGGGACCACTAAGGTCTATATAAAAGAGACTCTATACACGGTATTAGGGGACCACTAAGGTCTATATAAAAGAGACTCCATATATGGTATTAGGGGACCACTAAGGTCTATATAAAAGAGACTTCAGATACAGTATTAGGGGACCACTAAGGTCTATTCAAAAGAGACTTCAGATACCTATTCCTATTTTTGCACTCTGCCCTCTTCCTTCACCACCATTACATACACTCTACTCCCCATTTTTCCTATCCATCGCTGTCTTTTTCTTCCTCACCATGCACCATGGTCACCCTCAAACCCCCCACCACCACCACCACCACCGAACCCCCCCACCCACACACACACACACACACACACACCCTCTTCCGGCCGATTTTCCTCGCTCGATGGTGGGGTATATGACAGGCCTGCTGCTGGGAGATAGCACGATTGAATGCGAGTCCCTGGGATGGGAGGAGGAGGAGGGCAAAGTTGTATTAGCTGGTGAAAAAGGGTTGGCACCAGGCTTTGACAAGGAGAGGAGGAGAGGGGGTGGTTGGGATCTTGGGGAGAGAGAGAGAGAGAGAGAGCCAGGCATTGGGGCTTAGGGCGAGCCAGGCACATTGACACTACTACCTCAGAGAGAGTGAGGATGAGTTGGAGCAAAGACAGTGTGAAAAGCTTGTATCTCCAAAATGTCAACTCTTCTAAAACTTTTGGCATGATATGCAGTTTTGTTTTCAGCTACAATTTTGAGGATGGGTTTATAGCTTTGTTAGAGTTTCATAAGAACAAAAAGATTAATGATGTTGATGTTGATTGATGATGATCATGTTTAATGGGAAATGGAAAATCTGTTTTCTCGTACGGTCAATGGACAGCCGAGTGAAGTGTATAATAAATTAATAAATGACGGCATGCGATTAATGCAGTTAAAATAAATGAACGCGTTATGATCGTCCCTTCATCGCATCGCAATTATTGCGTTAATGCTGACAGCCCTAGTAAAAACACAAAAAATATAGTTACATGCCAAGTTGCTTAAAAATGAATGGCAGGGTGACGATGCATGTCAACATTAAGAGTGTTTCAAGACTTGAAAATACTCAGAACCAGTGAGGTTGATTATTATCTGGTAACGGGTCAGACAGAGAAGGAGAGAGAGTAAGACAGAAAGTGTAGCACAAAGAGGTAGGAGTACAGGGGGTCGTCAGATTACTTTAAAGGGCTTAAGAGTTGACATCTATGGGAAAGGACAGCTGACCCCTCTTATATAGAAAAAGAGAGTAGAGAAGGTGGTAGAAGGAGGGGAGGAGAGGGTAGAGCATGAGATGGAATGGAGTAATATCAGTGCTATAAAAAGTCCATCCAATTTAACCATTTCAAGCTCAATCTTCTCTTTGTCTGCTTGTGTGTGTTTCTGAGTGCAGCCTCACGGCAGCTTAGAGGTGAGACTTTATTAGTTAGCTTTGTTCTGTGTCAGTGTGGTAATGTCACACGTCCTTGCTATATTGTGTAGTGTATTTTCATTTTTACATGTGTATGTTTTACTTTTATTATTACATGGCCAACTGTTAACAAGGGTGAAATCAATGACAAACGTACAGTAAAAATGACACCTGCAGATCAGAATGTGAATTAAAATGGACATTGCAAACAATGGGCAGTTGATCTAATGAATGTTACTGAATGAGTCACTGAATGAGTTACTGAATAGTGGATGACAACAACTCAACGCAACAGTTAATGCTAAACAAGGATATGGGTTGAAAGAGAGGACAGAATGAAGAAAACAAAAATATTTGCAAAATCACAATTATTATAGATGAGTTCAAAGTTCAAGTTGGTGGTTAAGTACAAGTTTGTGTTTACTATGAACAATCCAGACAAATATTATATTATTAGTATAGTATATATAGTATCTGTAACAGAAGAATATTATGACTGAAAGTAGGTTTCAAGTGGCTGATATAAAGACCAGTGTTAAAAACGGTATAGTGATGGGTGTGTGTGTATACATGTATAGGTATATGCAGAAAATAAATTGAAAGAAATGATAAGTTCCAAAAAATGAATTTATTTACAAAGTTTTTTTTGCTATATCCATCCATGAGTACTGTATGTGTTGCAGTTCGTTTTCTGAGAAATAAAAGGAGGACATAAAGGGCTTCTAAGCCTTCTTGGTTTATATATTTTTTGTAATTGCCAGTTTGACCCTAACCCCAGCCAACTATTATCAAGATTAACTGCCTTACTGTTGCTGTGGCTTGCCAGGTAATGTTTGAATTTTTTTGCTTTGTCTATTGACGTGTCTACAACTCTATTAACTATTAGTCACCTCCAACTGTAATTGGGCACGCCTGAGCGAGGGTAGAAAAAGGTAAGGGTTAGGACTGCCAAGGATTTGGATTGAGATCTCACTAGAGTGGGCTGCTTTAAGGCATAACTTTGCTATTGGGTCAATAAATATACTGTGAGTCCCGCAATTACTGTAAGGGTGGAGTCAACAAATGAAATTGAAACGAAGATTAAAGCCGGTCATGTGTTGGCACATGCACAGTCCCACGCTAAGCTTGTGTCTGTATCTGTAGAACTCCCTTCACAAAAACAAAAAATAAAAACGTGGAGTCTAAATTAAAAATGTACAGTACATGTGTCAAATGTGTGTGTGTGTGTGTGTCCACAGAGAAAGGTGGAAACAAAGCTACATTTCCTCCTACAATAAGCACATCTATAGATATTAGAATTAAGTTCTTTACAACAATTTAATGGAAACCGCACATTTTTGATACACTTTCTGGCCACACTAAAATGCAACATCTACTTGGAGAAAATAGTGTTGGCACTATAGAAGCAGCAAGATTTGTAAATGCATGCCACAGCCTAAAGGTGCTGACACACTAGGCAGATGAGAAAGAACTGCTTGCAATGAAGGCAGACTGTAGCTTTGCCTCACATCGCCTGTGTCATGCCCAAAAAATTGCACCTGGACACACCACAAAGACTATAGTCGACGGCCAACTGGGACATACCAACTAGCACACACGTTCTGCACCTGTGTGGGAAGAAAATAAATCTTCATGCCATCAGGCTGTGGTAATCTATTCAATAACAGCCTGGGGTAAGCAAAGACTAGGATTGCCATTATTAGTTATAAATCGACCTGCGACTAGGGATAAATGATACCATAGTATCGGCTGGGACACAGAAGCTCCATAGTTACCAGGCATTGAGCGCCTGGCGTTTAGTCGTGGAGCAACCGCCGGTCTATTCACATAAGGGATCGCAGTGAGACCCCACAGATCCAAGTGAGTATGCATGCGTTGCTTACCGCCTGAAAAGACCTTAAAGCTTTAGTGCGTAACTTTTTGATATTAATGAACGTCCATTACATTCAAGCCATTGCCATATGAGTTGCTACAAAGCTAATGAAGACTATCAGCTCCACACAACTCTCTCTGGATTTCTCAGTATGGCTAATATTTGGAAAATTTGTGTCGACTTTTGCACGCAGAAAATCAAGTGAAAATAATTATCTCTTCTGAAGAGTCCATCATGTATTTAGGGTCGGGGGTGGTGCGCGATCACAGAAAGATTGTATCATGTGGACGCGCTGACTGTTTGTTGTCATTACTTAGAAGTCCTCATGGGGGAGATATCCTCATCTAAGTAAAGTTAGAAGCTCTTGTTATTATTATTATTATTATTATTATTATTTTGTCCACCTCTTGCACATTCTCACAGCCTTCAACATTCAGTTACTTGGCTCCTGCTGCCATCAGTCTGGCTGAAGGTTTGTGGTGTCACTCCACTGAATTGTTGTTGTCGGTGGGAGCTGCAGCCCCCTGTTGTCCAATCAGGACACATTAGTTTGCGGCCCCTCAATCTGCCAGAGCTGCACCTAAGGGAGCCCAGGGGAAATGTCCCATACTGTATCTAAATGCTAATCAGTGATCATGCCATTAATGAACACAGAAAAAGCTCACCCACAACCCTCTGCTTCGTATGCTCTCAGTAGCGTGTCGGGACAAGGACAGAGCTGTTGTAGGCTCATGGGCTGTGAATATTTTCGACTTATACTAACAAGTATTCATCTTTTAATTTGATAATTTTCCTCTTTTTTTTATCCTAACTTTTTCTATTTGTTCTTTATGATTAAAAACAAAACACAACTATATTCAATTCACAATCAATTAAAACAGCATTAAATCCTTAGATCTGAGAGGCTGGAATCAGTTTGTCTAATCTACGCATTTTTGTTTGATGAATAGCTTAAGTTATTATGAAAATTGTTGTTAATTATTTCTGTTGATTGAATAATCAAGTAAACGTTTCAGCTTTCCATTTAACGTGTTGATTAGAGAAGGTTTGTACAAATCTTCCCTGGCAGCAGATGTTAACGTGTTGATGGCCTGGCCAGAGGAAGCCTGACTGCAGAGTTATTCCACTCGATGATAGAGAGTGTCAAAAGGAGCATTAATTTAGATGAAATGTGATCATTTGATGATGGGAACGGAGTGTGGAGTGAGATCCAAGTGAGAGTGTGTAAGAATTGAATAAGCAAATCACAGGCAAAGACGAAGAGGAAGTGTGTGTGTGTGTGTGTGTGTGTGTGTGTGTGTGTGTGTGTGCGCGCGCATGTGTTCGCGTGCGCGCATGTGTGTGTGTGTGTGTGTGAGTGTGTGTGTGTGTGTGCGCGCGCGTGTGTGTGTGCGCGTGCGATCACAGTCCCCATATGGCAGTCAGTGGGATACTTCCTGTTTTGGGTGGCATGCAAGGGACCCACTCTTATCTTAGAGCATTGGTGTGTTGGTTTAAGAGTTTCTACAGTTTTAGGTGTGTGTCATGTGTAGGTTAGACCATCATTTTTATTATGATAACATTGTACTAACCAAGTTTTTTTTTTTTTTTTTTGACTTTCGATATTTTTGATATTTTCCATTCTTATCTTATATTTTTGTGTCAACACTGTAAAGGGATTGCTTCAATCTCATTGCACAGGTACTGTGTACTTGTGTACAATGACAATGAAGGCTTTCTGTTTTCTATTTCTAAGTTAGTAGATGAAATGTCTGGCAACAATTCACTACACAAACTAGCAGTAGCAGTCCGTAGGGAGTTGCGTTGAGAAACGGTGGGTCACTGGTTCAAGTCCCGGTGCAGATCAAAGTACAGAGTGTGGATTGATAGTTGGAGCAATGTAATTTCACTTCCTGGGCACTGCCAGGTTCTCTTGAGCAAGGCACCATACCACAGGTTGCTGGTCCAGCACTGACAGCCCACTCACTATGACATCTCTCCATTTGTGCATGAATAGGTCCTGAGCATGTGTGTGTAAATTGTATTTTTTTTTATATATATATGTAAATTATTAAATAAATTATAAAGTCTGAAGGGTAAAGAAACCCAAAAAGTCAACAAACCGAAACTGAAAACAAACTGAAAGTGCACCTGAAATGTTGCAATAATCGCTCATTGCACAAGAAGACTGTGTGCACAATACGATCAGTACAGTGGGTCTCTAAACTGCAGTGATGACAGACAATTTGAGTATGAATGTAACCCCCTTGTTTTCTCTTCCACATACATTGATTTATCTGGGGCTTTGTCTCTACTCTGCCTGATTCTTGAGATTTTTCTTATCTTTAGGCTACATTTACACTACTACGTTTTGGTTTAAAAATGTATATCTTTTTCTACCTTCAGGACTCGTGTCCGCACTTCTCTGGCCTTTCAGAGTTCTCGCATTGCCAGACCTTCCTCCACAGCGCCGCGAAGGAGGGTCTGGCAAGAAGTAACCATAGTCCTCATAAATCCACCAGAGTTTAGAATGTCAACACAATGAAAGCCCACGGCAACGGATATCCTGCCTAAATAAGTGAAATCTGGCGGAATTTACATCAGGCAACAGAGCAATCCAGAAGTTGAACGTCATGGATATAGACTACAGAGCTCCTAAAACTGAGACATTTGGAAACATGGCTGCCTCCTATTTGGTTTGAAAACTCTGGGGTTGCTATGCAGTCTGGACGGGCACAGACGGAGACCTTTAGAGGTCTTATCGGTTAGGTAGAATGACATACCTTTCAGTAACGTTTCCACCTCGGCGTCTGTTTAAGCAAATTAATCCCTGACCTTACTTTTCACTATTGTTGTTCTTTCTCTGAAGTATTTTCACACGGCCGAGTAACATCAGACAATCTGCTGCCTGTTTAGGGCACGTGCATGCCTGGTGTATGACGTGTTAAAATTAAAGCAGATGAATTCTGCTTCTGAACCTAAAACTCTTGTTTGGACCAAGATTTGTTTTAATAAAATAAATATCATTACTTTTATAATAATTAATGCAAAATTATTATGATTTAAATCCCTACTGAACCTGTCAAAGTTTATGTTGAACAGATGAATGCTTGAGCAAATATGTATTTGTGTCTGCTTTCTTGTGTGTGCAGCCACATTGTGTGAGCTCTAAATACTTTGTAAAAGGGATATTATGGCAACATGTAGGTTGATTTGGCTGTCAGCTTTGGGTTTTTGATATTTCTCATCTAGAGCACCCTGGGATGACAGCTGACTAAGAAGTACTCATACACTTGCGGAATGCTTGAGTGTGTGTGAGTGTGTGTGAGTGTGTAAGAGAGAAATGTGTGATTATGTGTGTAAGATTGTGTCAGAGTATATATTAACACAGATGTGCATGTCTGCTGTGCATGTGTGTATTTTCATTTTGTGGATTTCGCTACTCTTGTGTGTTCTGCATGACTTCATGTGTGTATTCTCCGGCCCTGACGATAAATGAAATAATCAAATGTTTATGATGCGTAAAATAGCACTTGGCAGCAGTAGTGACCCTGTGTGTGCGTGTGTTAATGTGCTGCGTGTGCCTGTGAGCGTTGGTGTGAGTGTGAGTGCGTGCCACGCTGTCAGATGCAAGGTTGTTATTACCAACTCTCTACACAGAGAAATGGAGCAGAGGCAATACTGGCTCTGTCAGCCAGCAGTGAGAGGAGAAAAAAGCAGTAAAAGTGAGAAATATGCATATGATTTTTTTTCCCCCTACTACATACACACTTGTGCAAACACACAACAAATGTACAAGATTATTGAAGCAATCTCTAGGTTCATTTGAAGGTCAGAGGCAATGCGTGGCAGGTTCTTAGCTATGCCCGAATTGAAAAAGGTTAAAATTAGACAGGGATTTAGAATACGCTCTGACTTCCACCAGAAATGTCTACTAACTGCAATTTTAACCTTTTGAGAACACTGCAACATTCAATCATTTCTCGTTGTATGTGGTGGAGACGCCATGAATGACTCACAAAACCACATTAGCTGTGACAGGTATTTGAGTAAACAGAGAGCACATTTAAACAGAATGGCGTTCCAGTTCATTCAAATAAGTGACAGCTAAATTACCCACTCTATGTAGCTACACCCTCTACATGCTCTTTTTTATCAATCAAAGTGTTTTACAGGCAGATTTGGGTAGAAGTGTGAAGGAGCCCTTATGGGAGAGAGCTACAGCTTCATGACAACTATGCATATTAGATGGAGTGGCAATCACACACACACACACGTCTGGAGTCAGCAAAAATGTAAGTAACAAATTTTGTCTTGTTTTTTTAAGCTGAGAAACTTCTCATATGCTTTAGCAACAATTTGTGAAGTTTGGCCAAAAACTATATTGTTGTGAGTTCTGGTTAATATTTTGATACTTAACTATAAGAGAGGAAAGAAAGGAAGAGCCTTTAGTTATGTTTTTCTGAATAATCAGAAATTAGAATGTGTGTCTTGTCTTTTCTTTGGCCCTCAGCGTTGACCACCAGAGGGTGTTGGCTGGATTGGCGCTATGGTTGGCTGATGTGAAGGGAAAAAAAATCATTGTCAAACCTTACCTCAATAAGATAGGTAGTGATACTCCGGGATTCAGGTTGTGTTATGGTACATAACGCCTTGACGGAACACCTCCTTAGGAAGACGCCCATACCTGAACCTCCTCAGCTATGAGGTGCCGTTTGTAAAGCGGCTCACACTGAAACTAACAGCAACATTTTGTCACATTTAGCTTCAATCAATGTTTAAAAAAGTGGTATGAATATTTGAGGGTCACTTTTTTGCACATTCACAACTATATTTAGTCAACTTAGAGATATTATATATAGTTAATCCAAATATCAAATGTCACACCTAAATGTTAAATGTCAAATTTAAATACTGAATCTAAATGTTAAATCTGAATGTTGAATCTAAATCTAAATGCTAAATCTAAATCTAAATGTTGAATCCAAATGTTAAATCTAAATGTTAAATCTAAATGTTTCGGGTGAAATTAAATATTTAACTAATATGCAAACTCACAATGCCGGTAACCGGAAGTACCAACATAAAAGCTTGAGGAGGTCAGTGTGTGTTTATAATGTCAAATAACGCATCAAAAACTGGACTCTGGATTATTGTGATAATAACTACCTAAAATAAACATGTTTGGACAAACTGTATTTGAAGAGTACTTTGAGTTTTTAGTGTCACTTATGAAGGGTTATGACCCATAGCCACTATAGCCACCACGAGGGGGGGTTCACTTTGACTGATCTGTCATGGTCGCTTGCATAAAGGCCATTAAGAGTCTGTCTCTGCCCACCTCCGACCAGGTACGGTACTGTCGGCCATGGTCACTCTGCGAAATGACCAACAATTCGGTATTAGCCAAAAACATCGGCAGAGCCGTCCTGGTGTCTATACAAACATTTTCAACAGCAACAGCGGGCGGGGATAAGCTCTTGCTGGCCTTAATGCAAGCAGTTTCTCCAAACGTGTTTATTATTTGCGGTAGTTATTATCACCATAATCCATGTCCAAGAGTCCATTTCCCCAGATGAGATGGTGTATATTTCTTATTTGACACTATAAACACACACTGACCTCCTCAAGCTTTTGTTTTGGTACTTTGGCATTTTGAATTTGCATATTAGTTAAATATTTAGTTTCACCTGAAACATTTAGTTTCACCTGAAACATTTAGTTTCAACATTTAGATTTAGATTTAACGTTTAGATTTAACATTTACATTTTGATTTAGATTCAACATTTAGATTTCAATTTTGATTTAACATTTAAAATTTAAATGTAACATTTAATATTTGGATTTAACTATTTAAAATATCTCTAAATCCACATTTATTATTGAAAATGTGCAAAACAGTAACCATCAAAAATTCATTCCAGTTTTTTAAACATCGTTTGAAGGTAAATGTGATAAAATGTTGCTGTCATTTTCAGAATGAGCCGCTTTACAAGCGGCACCCCATACTCAGCTGGCTCCTTTTCATGCAAAGGAGCAGTGGCTCTACTCCGACATAAGCACTGATTTTAAGATTAACAACAATTTTTTTAGGAAACACGTATTAACTAAAGTTCAGTAACATAGATGCATGTGGCATAAAATTGGTTAAAACTGGCTTGCTTCCCCACGAAGAGTTGTGGCCATGTTTACAGCTCTGTTTACTATTTACCATTGCCTTTTAATATGAGCAATATACTTAGGCAAAGGCATGTAGTACATATTTTGCAATATAAATGTAATTTGTATTTATATGTAATTTGTATGTCATTTACAAAAGCTGCACTGGATAAAGCAGCATACTCAAACAAGGGGTCGGTATAGGATTGTTCTGAAGATTTTCACATTATGATTACACGTATTTTAACACATACAAATTAATGTGATGGTTACACAGTATTTTTTTGTGACACTCGCTAACTGCTCTGTCCAGTTTTGACCTGTTATTTTCTGCTCTGTTCTATGACTTTTTATCTTCATAGACTATGAGTGAAAACACGAGTACAGGTCTACATGAAAAATTTGTGGTCATCAGGTGGTCATCGGAGGGCTGTCAGGCAGTCGCCAGGGGGTCGCCAAGCGGTCATCAGGCCATTGCCAGGCAGTCGGGCGAGAACATTTTCCCATTTATTTTGAATAGGGGTAGTGTGAAAAGTTGAGACAGATTCAACTTTTGAAGAAATGCATCCTGACGGCACCCTGCGATGACCTCATGTAATGGGCAATCAGACTAGGCAGTCCGTTTTAAGGTGGTGTAAGAGTACCGCAAGAATCCGGTACAGTAAATATCCCTGTCTCTCTTGCTGCAACAAAGAGGTGTTAAACACTATGGGGATATTACAAGGGTGTAAGCCTCTCCTCTCTAAGCGTACCTCCTATGGAGCCATTTTGAATCTATTAAGCCATCACCAGCCGTTAGCATTCCATTTACTTCCATTCATTTTGGCGCCACTTTGACAGCGAATAACTTTACATCTGATGCATTTAAAGGCTCTACTTGTCCATTATTTATTTCTAGAGAAAAACAACAATGTATAAAATGCTCCATACCTTGTACCTCATGTTATGGCTCCGTAGCAGACGTTTTTGTAAAAATAGCTTGACAATTGCGTCATAACCAAGCGATTTACTGTCGCATAGTAGAGGACTGACCGAACAGTACAGAAAAAGCTTGTAGACAGTTTGGACTTACATTAGCTGTTTAATTACTAATGTTAACTAGCATGTTAGTTAGCAGTAATACCTACACTCTCCGTCTCTGCTGATTGGAAATTATTGAGATTTCTCTTGGCACAGCTACCAGAAGACTTACAACTTTCAGAAAGGTTGCTCACATCACGTCTACGTCTTCAAGCTCAGTTGGAGGCTGCTCAGTAACACTCACCTATCACCGGAAAGGAGCTTCTAATAGACTTCACTGGTCTCCGTTCAGAGCAACAGGTTCTGTTGGTCCATTTCTTTAAATTTCTATGGGATATAAAACATAACCCAATCCCTTAACTGGCCAGGAGTTTGTGTAACAGATGACAATAAAGGACAGTTCCTCCGTTTCTTTTCGGTAGCACTTTACATTCCGCCACGGTAATAACATGGTAATAGTGGGGTAACAGTGTGATAAATAAGCGGTTATACATAGGTAGTAACTTACCAAAGTAATAACTGGGTAATATATCCCAGTAATAAGATGTAATACTGGGGTAATAAGGTGATAAGAAGGTAACAGATGTAATAACATGCAATTACCACTGTAATAACTAGGAATGGTTTGATGATAACCATATGTATCTGGGTTTTGGGTTAATATAGTTATATTAATATTGTAATATGATGAAAATAATGGAGTATTATGTGTTGATGTTTTCACAGTATTATTGGCTACTATCAGATTCCAAATTAGATAAAACGTATTTGGTAATTACCACATTATAATGCTGAAATTTATCCACCCTTTATGTTCCAAATATGTCCCTTCTGTTTAAAGGTAATACTTAAGTTATATGTTTAATCTTGTGACTTCTTACCTTGAAACACGTCTGGTATTTTCTGTGTAATAACCATGAAAAATGCCAAACTGCCTGTTTCTATTAAACCACATGATAATATTACAATAAGAGAAGTGCAGTGATTACCTGGAAATGCTTCTCGTAGTTTCCAGGTAATCTCTTCACCTCTGTTATTCTAAATTTACCATTAAATGTGTCTTGTCCTGCACGCACGTAACCCTGTGCAATCTGACCAGCAGCTAAACACCTTCCACCATCAAGCACTGGAGACTGGGATCATCCTAACCCAGTTTATTTGATTTACAAAGGCTGAAACTGTACACACATTCTAAAATTGTGAGATTATGTCCAGATTACAGCAATTTAAGGGTTTCATGACAATTTAGGTTAATAACTTTCAGTTTATTTTGAACCAGTAAAAGAAGCATTTACGTTTGAGTCAGAGACATAGGGAGACATAAAAAAAAACCTGAGGAGACTAGAAATTTCACGTTTCCTGATGTGGAGGACGTTTTAACTGAGGTGTCATTTAAAATGAGGAAAGTCCAAAGTCAAAGTGCCACACCTCATCCTGGAATGAGTCAATGTTTGATAACCCCTCCCTGTATTGTATTGTATTGTATTGTGACTCACTGTGACTTACAGTATGTGTATTGTCACACATACTGTAAGTCACAGTCAGAGTCAGTCATCACTGAGAAGTGAGATGGCGCAGAGAGGAGTTAAGCTGAACCGGGAAACTTTCTCTTGTTCTATCTGTCTGGATCTACTGAAGGATCCGGTGACTACTCCCTGTGGACACAGCTACTGCATGAACTGTCTTAAAAGCCACTGGGATGGAGAGGATTGTAAGTATAGCTACAGCTGTATTCAGTGCAGAAAGACGTTCACACCGAGGCCTGTCCTGCTGAAAAGCACCATGATAGCAGATTTAGTGGAGGAGCTGAAGAAGACTGGACTCCAAGCTGCTCCTGCTGATCACTGCTATGCTGGAGCTGAAGATGTGGCCTGTGATGTCTGCACTAGGAGAAAACTCAAATCACACAAGTCCTGTCTCGTGTGTCTGGTCTCTTACTGTGATCAACACCTGCAGCCTCATTATGATGTTCCTCAACTAAAGAAACACAGGCTGGTGGATCCGTCCAAGAAGCTCCAAGAGAACGTCTGCTCTTGTCATGATGAGGTGATGAAGATGTTCTGCCGTACTGATCAGCAGCTTCTCTGTTATCTCTGCTCTGTGGAGGAACATAAAGGCCACGACACAGTCTCAGCTGCAGCAGAGAGAGCTGAGAGGCAGAGAGAGCTTGAGGGGAGTCGACTCAACATCCAGCAGAGAATCCAGGACAGAGACAAAGACGTGGAGCTGCTTCAACAGCAGGCAGAGGCCATTAATCTCTCTGCTGATAAAGCAGTGGAAGACAGCGAGAAGATCTTCACTGAGCTGATCTGTCTCCTGGAGAAAAGAAGCTCTGATGTGAAGCTGCAGGTCAGAGCCAGGCAGAGAACTGAAGTGAGTCGAGTCCGAGAGCTTCAGGAGAAGCTGGAGCAGGCGATCACTGAGCTGAAGAGGAAAGATGCTGGGCTGAAGAAGCTCTCACACACAGAAGATCACAACCATATTCTACATAACTACCCCTCACTGGCAACACTCAGCCAATCAGCATCCAGCATCCATATACGTCCTCTGAGCTGCTTTGAGGACGTAACAGCGGCCGTGTCAGAAGTCAGAGATAAACGACAGGATGTCTTGAGAGAGAAGAGGACAAACGTCTCACTGATGGGGACTAAAGTGGACATTTTACTGCCAGAACCAGAGCCCAATACCAGAGCTGGATTCTTAAAATATTCACGTAAAATCACACTGGATCCAAACACAGCATATACATGGCTGTTATTATCTGAGGGGAATAGGAAAGCAACAATAATGATTCAACAACAGTCTTATTCTAGTCACCATGACAGATTCACTGACGGGTATCAGGTCTTGAGTAGAGAGAGTCTGACTGGACGTTGTTACTGGGAGGTGGAGAGGAGAGGGAGAGTTTATGTAGCAGTCGCATTCAAGAATATCAGCAGAGCGAGGGGGTCGGATGAATGTTTCTTTGGAGTAAATGACAAATCTTGGGCGTTAGAATGTAACAACAGTTATACATTTTGTTACAACAATATCCAAACTCCCGTCTCAGGTCCTCTGTCCTCCAGAGTAGGAGTGTACCTGGATCACAGTGCAAGTATTCTGTCTTTTTACAGGGTCTCTGAAACCATGACACTCCTCCACAGAGTCCAGACCACATTCACTCAGCCGCTCTATGCTGGACTAAGGCTTTGTTGGTCTTCTGGAGACTGTGCTGAGTTGTGTAAACTGAAATAGACAGCAGTCATTTAAGGGTTAAATTCTGAGTTGTGTTGCTGACATCTGATTGTTGTCATTCTATTTTTTTATGTTTTTCATGTGTTTTTCATGTGTTTCATGTGTTGATTAGCCAGGAAGTTGAATGTGAGCAGGAAGCCTCATTGTGTTATCATCTCTCCATACTATCCACTTCAATCTTCAACGTTACATGCCTTTGCATTCTCAGTATGTGAAACAGATGACATACTGTTCTGATATCTCTGTTAATTATTGTCAGAAAGTTTGATGTGCAATATGTACATTTTTGATGATGATTGATCGCTCATATTAGACTGAGGGTATTCTTCAGTAAGCTAGTTTTCCACTTTTATCTTGGGTTATGCCACATGTACAGTATATTTTAGTTTATTTAGATAAACAATATCGGTTATACTACGTACACTGTATAACATACATACGTGTTTAATAATACATTATGTGTTTCCTTTATTTCATCTTACATAGTAGCTAGCCAGTGGTGCCACCTACAGATTACTACTACTTCATTTGGTTCTCCTCCAGCCCGGCTGGTAAGCCATTACCACAATACATTGCTTCATTCAAGACAAGCTTTTTAGTGATAAATCACCATCATTCTCTGTTTTGATGAGGTTCTGAATTATTATCCTCTCCACAGTGATCCATGCAGTGCTATCTTAGATTCACAGCCCTATCTGCTGCACCATCAGCAGCTGAAGCACAGCAGATCCATCATGGCAGCTTTGTTAATTCTCCAAATCTATCATTTGCTATGGAAAAGAAATCCAGGCACCTGTTCAACTAAAATTAAAATCTTTTTTTTTTTTTTGCTAAATCTAGATCTAGACCTGCTCTTTTATGAAAAGCGCTGTGAGATAACGATTGTTGTGATTTGGCGCTATAAAAATAAAATCGAATTGAATTGAAGTCTTGCTGAACACAATGTTCAGTATTTGAGCAAGTAATTCACCAGGACATTATTGACGACTTACTGCTATTTTCCAACGGATGCTCGAGCAAATGCAGGGATTCAAGTCAATGTTTGAGAGTCCACCAACAGCTCCGCAACGGGTTCCAAAAGCATGCGTGAAGCGGCGCTCCGCTAAAGATTTGCGCCAGGTTTATTTTCATGCGAGCCGCGGGGTGTTTGGGCAGCCGGGCAGGAAATGACAGCGAGAGTATCCAGTAGGGATGAGCGAGTACAACATTATCTGTATCTGTATCTGTATCTGTTTACCACATGAATTATCTGTATCCGGAGCCGTACTCAGACTGGGCGGGGCCTAAACCGGAAGTGGTCAGATTTAACCCGGAAGTGGATCGGGTTCTCTTGAAATGTGCGGGGCTTTAACCGGTGTGTTATTTAAGCATGCAATTGATATGAGTTGATCAAAAATTTTTATATTTATTGCTGATTTGAAAACTATTTACATGACAGCATCGAGCTTCAGATTAATGGTGTTGCCATGGTGCAACAATGAATACAACACATGCGGTTGCAATTATGCAGTAAAATGTAATGAACAAGAGTTTTCATACTCAATATAACTTTCTTTTTTTAACTTTTTATTTTTTCATGATCAGTGTGATTTTTTTGGTTCTTTTTTATTTTTTTTATTTCCACACCAGGTATATATGTGTGTGTGTGTGTGTGTGTGTGTTGTGTGTGTGTGTGTGTGTGTGTGTGTGTGTGTGTGAGTAAGAGAGAGACACAGAGAGAGAGGGGGCAGAGGCGGGGGGCAGCTGACAGTAAAAAAAAAAAAATCTCTGATGGCAGAGACGCAACGGGAGTTGCATTTAAACCAAGCAGCACATCTGAAACCCACGTTCACCAAAAATCTACTGGTTACTATGTAAGGACTACAAACCCCACGTTCACCAGAGATCTACTGGTTACTAAGTATTACACTACAAACCGAAGTTAAAAACAAAACTGAAGCTGAAGAAACCCTAAAAGTTAACGGAACAGATCCGCAGACCCGATTGACTGCCTGACGGAGCGGGAGCGAGAGAGAGCGAGAGAATTTCTCCATGTTCTGTGTGTGTGTGTGATTGAGCCGAGCGGGTTTGTAGGGGGGGGGGGGGGCGCTGTGATTATCACAGAACGCTGCACGGCCAGTTGAGGAGGTGCATTCAATCCGAGCACGGATATTGACTCATATTACTCGTATAATACTTGTACTCGGCAAAAGTGCTTTATCCCTACCGGATACCTGTTTCAGCCGGATACTCGGATCACCCCTAGTATCCAGTACCAAAAGACACTCACCAATATCGTATCCTCTACAACACCTCAATGAGATTCATCTTGGAGGTGGGAAAACATAGTAGACATCACAGATCATTTTCTAATAAGGACAACGCCAGAAAAGAGCAGGTGTTAAGTCGTGAGTATTGGCCAATGGACAAAATATTACAACCACCTCCGAACATAACGCCACCACGTAGTGGAATCAGAACCTTACCGTAACACAGTCTCAGCTGAAGTGAACATGATAAGCTTCATAAAGGCAATTGTTGTTGCAGGGCTGCTGTATTAGACTGAAACAAGCATTCTATATACATTTTAAGTTGCATGTATGCTTGCAATGGAGTTGGTGGATTTTTGGAAAATAATACTGATAAATATGTTTCAATATCGTTTAAATTAAATTCACATTAAATAAAATGTAATCATTTGTGAATGAACAGTTTCTGGTATTTACAGTAAATACCACCCCAAATTAAAATAAACTGGAGTCTATTTGTAGACCTTTTTTCTAATACCAATTAGGCTATCCATAATCTCATAGTGAAAAAAACAAAGTGTAGATTTCTGACAGTGTCCCCAGACAGACATATGGACAGGAAATAGTTTTTGTGTCCCAAGCTGCACTTTAGACGAAACACAACCTAATTTCTTTACTTTAAAATGACTGCGTTGTGCTCGGGTCAGGTTTGGACAAAAATCAAGCTGCAGTTTACTATCACTATCATCACACCTATGCTCTAGTTCCACTAAAGAATATGTTGTATGTGTGAGTGTGTTGGCAGGTGAGTGGTATGGTACCTTGGCACCATTATGAGCTGCTTAAATTACATTAACCAACACACAAGACTGCACTTACAGAATATACATGCATATAGCAACATTGTTTTAACCGAGACGCCCCAACTCAGAGTAGTTTCCTGTATCTGTGTTACATGGGCTCCGCCCTTGCCACGCTTCTCTAGGAGACTGGCGGCGAGTCTTGAGTGTATTGATTCCAATGAGAGAAGTAAACATGAACACAGATTTTTCTTTCACCCCAAAGTAAATATTGGAGCCATTTTCACAAGCCACATATATCCAGAACATTCAGACTAAAATGGCATTTTCCCGACGAACACATCAGGAGAAAATGTGCTCTTTGAATGCTTTTAAATACACCTCACTGGTGCCCTAATACCATATCTGAAGTCTCTTTTATATAGATCTTAGTGGTCCCCTAATACTGTATCTGAAGTCTCTTTTATATAGACCTTAGTGGTCCCCTAATACCATATCTGAAGTCTCTTTTATATAGATCTTAGTGGTCCCCTAATACTGTATCTGAAGTCTCTTTTATATAGACCTTAGTGGTCCCCTAATACTGTATCTGAAGTCTCTTTTATGGCGGTTTTCCACTGTGTGGTATCTACTTGACTCGCCTCGACTCTACTCGCCTTTTTTGGTTTTCCATTACGAAAAAAAGTCCCTGGGACCTGCTACCAGGTACTTTTTTTAGTACTACCTCAGTCGAGGTTCCAAGCGAGCCGAGGCGATACCAAAAGGTGACGTGGTTACCTGCAGACTGCTGGTTGGTCGGAGAGAATCGTCACTCATGACTGCGTTGTTAGCAAACAAGAGTGCGGAGTGTGTGTCCAGAACAAACGGGACATTTAAAACAAATCTAGCCGGACACCGACAGATTATCCACTCTCTGCACTATTCTCACTTTTCAACTGTTCGGGCTACTAGCGGCTTCATGTCGTTTCCAATATTGCACATTGTTACTTTAAAAAAACAAGACAATATATATAACAAAAGTTTTTATTTAGCTTTTCAAGTAGCACATCAAACCCTCCCAAACTTCCCGGTCTTCTTCCTCTGCACCCTGTGACAGTGTCCCCGCCGGCTCTGCTGGCCCAGATACATCCCAGTCGTTGTCATAAGACTCTCCGTGACTCTCATAAAGATTATACGAAGCCCAGTAGGTCAGAACCAGAGGTCTCACCGGTCGGACCTCGCCCACCAGACGGTCTGCGGCGGCGATTTTACAAAGCGTGAATGCTCTGAAACACAAACAGTACACAGCACACATGTTGGTGTGTAATCATGGTTGCTAAAGTTCATGTACTTTATATAACGTATAGTAAATACTGACTGCGATGCTGAACACATGCAAATGTTAGCTAACGTTACCAGGAAACTTAACTTACCCTTTTGTGTCGGCGAACAACCATCATGTCGACGTCTGAACTCCGTCAGAATTCCCAAACTCCCGTTTTTTTAGCGGTGATTTTTGTTGCTTCCTTCAGCTTCTTTT
This sequence comes from Etheostoma spectabile, assembly GCF_008692095.1. Taxonomy (NCBI): domain Eukaryota; kingdom Metazoa; phylum Chordata; class Actinopteri; order Perciformes; family Percidae; genus Etheostoma; species Etheostoma spectabile. The sequence goes on from NC_045753.1 coordinate 6,091,552, forward strand.
GAAACAAAACATTTCTTCTGGCCGCGGCGAGTATGCGACGTGCTGTTGTGAGTCACGCTGAAAATTACGTCATCACGCGTTGTTATGGTGACCAGCCACGCTGAGGCTTTACTCAATCTGCAATGGAAAACGGACAAAGAATGGGCCGAGCTGAGGCAAGCCGAGCCGAGGCGAGCCGAGAATGAATGAATAATGAAAAACGCCATTATATAGACCTTAGTGGTCCCCTGATACTGTATCTGAATCCTCTTTCCCAAAATTCAGCCTTGGTGCAGATTACAGCCACTAGAGCCAGTCCCACAATGAACTTTCCTTAGTATGTGCCATTTCTAAGTCTGTAGCTATTATGGAGGAGAGAGAGAAGGGAGGGGCAAGGAGGAGGCTGGGGGTGTGGCCTTGACCAACTGCCACTTTGCTCGTTTGAAAGCCATGATGTCTCTCATAGGTGGGCCAAATGTTCTGGGCGGGCAAAGCAGAGAAAGGGGAGGTAAGTGTGATCTGGAATCTTGCCCCTTATGACCTCATAAGGGGCAAGATTCCAGATCCAGATCGGCCCATCTGAGCTTTCATTTTCTCAAAGGCAGAGCAGGATACCTAGGGTTCAGTTTACACCCATTGCCATTTCTAGCCAAGTTGAGAAGCTGATTGATAATCATCAATCATCTTATGCTCATCTAATGCTGATAGGAATTTATGGTGAAAAATTTAAAAATAAGATTAAGCTGCTTTAAAAATCAGACATTCCTTTTGAATGATAAGTGATCTCATGGGAACTAACTTTGAAGCAAAGATGAAGCCAAAATAAACCACATAAAGCCATTAATTATCACTTCAAAGGAAGTAACTACTGTGTGTTATTGTTATGTACTATGCAGACATGATTGTACCATATAGAAATTACTGCAGCAGACTTCTACTCACACACTTTATAAGTTTACACATGTGAGCATAGAGGCATCTCTCCAGTTCCTCTCATCCCTCCTACCTTTTCATTTCCTCTCGCGTCACCCCTTCATCTCACACACGTTCACACACCTTGGTCTCTCATGTATTTAAAATGCTCTGAGGAGAGACTGAGCTGCTTGTAAACTCAAAGTGACAATACATTCCTTTTAATTAAGCAATTAATATTGGTTGACAACTTTGTTGGGTGCATCAGTTATCCTAATGTGCCTGAGAGATGTTCACTTTGGGCAAATGAGTCATGAGGCTTGGAGAGAAGAGAGGAGTGCTATCACACAGAGGCTTTATTTCCACTTAAAGAGCCCATTATCTGCTGCTGCTGGGGTGGGAGGCAAACTCATGGAAGTGTAGTTATGTTTCATGGAGTGTTAGATTCATTATTTAAGTTCAGTGCTATAAAGTCCGTTTTATATAGATAATTGTGTAGGATCAGATAGAGCACTGGACCAAAGTCACATAGAGATGGATTTCTACTCTCTCTTGATGTGTTGAATTGCATATTTCTGTACTTACACTTGCTCTTTAAGGTACATTGTGTGTTAACACACTAAGGAAGTATGAGCAAATGCAGGGTACTTTGAGTATCTGAATGCTACACACACACAAAACACACACACACACACACACACACATACTTTACCTCCCAGTGGTTCCAACTTCACTTTCAAATAGAAAACTGTTTGATGCATACAAAGGTACATACAAGTGAAAAAGTAAGTTATGCCTGACTTTAAGCGATGACAAAATGACTCATATCTACTAGCTATTGTTACTGTTAGAAATTATAGCAAAAAAACTATGAAATTATGAACAAAATTCTAATAATCTGAATTATCCTAACTATAGATCGGGGGATTGGTAACAGTTGCTGATCTGGCATGCCTCCTAATACTGGCTGACTGACGGTGAAAACCCAATCACTACAGAAATGTCTGTATTCCTTTTGCTGACAATCTTGAAAACATACATGATGAATGAGATATGGATAGGCGAATACCATCACAATATTATTCTGCAATCCAACAAATATCCATAAAATATGCAAGAGAATGCATAATGCAGAAGTTCTCATGCTGGAGCCCTTGACCTTCGCTCGCTCCCCTGGCTCTCCTCCATCCGCCCTTGGATGGCTCTTTAACCTTACACTCAGCTCAGCCGCCCTCCCCACCCTCCTCACCCCTCTTCACCCTCCCTCCCTCACTCACCGACCAGACCCGTCTCCACTCATTCCAGGCAGGCAGGCAGCCTTGGCCGATGCCTCATCTGCGCAGCAACACTGCTGCTACTTGATAGGTACAGTAAGTAGCAGATTACAAAAGTACACACACACACACACACACACACACACACACACACACACACACACACACACACACATTGGGTGGTTTTAATTAGGGTGTGGTCTTTGATTGCTAATTCAACTGTGTATGCATTTCCACAGCTGTGTGTGTTAGTGTGAGTAGGTCTTCTTTTTCTCAATTTTAATGGGCTTGTTGGACTTTTAGAAATGAAATTGTGGACAGTAAATGGATTTGGTGTAGTTTGACCGAGTCCATTACACTGCCTCGATTTTCTCCCTGTTCCAGTTTGCTGGCTTACAATAATGAAGCAGGGAGCCAAACGTGCTGCTCAGAGGAAAGTGGTCATCTCTTTTCTCTCTGTGTCTCTCTGTGTCTGTGTCTCTGTCTTTCTGTGTCTCTCTGTGTCTGTGTCTCTGTCTCTCTGTGTCTTCCGTGTCTGTGTCTCTCTCCTTCTGTGTCACTCTGTGTCTGTGTCTCTGTCTCTCTGTGTCTCTCTGTGTCCGTGTCTCCCCATGTCTCTCCATCTGTGTCTCTGTTTTTCTGTGTCTCTCTGTGTTGAGTTTTCCTATGTCTCTCTGTGTCTGTGTCTCTGTCTCTCTGTGTCTGTCTCCCTATGTACATATCTCTCTTTCTTCCTTTCTTTCTGTGTCTCTCTGTGTCTCTCTCTGTCTGTGTCTCTGTCTCCCTGTGTCACTCTGTCTTTCTCTGCCTGTGTCTCTGTCTCTCTCAATTCAATTCAATTCAATTTTGCTTTATTGGCATTAACAAAAAAACACGTTCTTGCCAAAGGAGTTTACACAAAATTCATATATGTATCACAGTGTCTCTCTCTGTCTCTCTAGTGAGTGAGTAATCTAATTCAGTTCTTATTATACAGTGACCGTTCATGGTAATTGCAGCTGTTCTAATGTCCTCCATTACATGTGACCGCAGCACAAGCGTGGGCTTTAATTTCCTGGCTGGGGAGAGAGCGAGACATGAAATTAAAGCTCAACGAGGGTCACCGTGGGTGACGGGGACGGAGAGAGGAGCCAATCAATGCCAGGCAGGCGGATGGAATTAACACTGAATTGAGGTTTTCATGTTTTAGTGATTTTCTCCTTCCTCTTATTGAGGATATTAAAATACTTGAATTGCCCCTTAACTCTCGCAGTGTTAAAGTGAAGAGCTGACACTGAACTGTGATATCCTTATGATTATATTTGATGGCTTTAAGACACCCTTTTATTTCATTAGTCAGCACAGTCATTCACACATTTCTCAAGTGATAGCGTAATCAAAAATGAATGCTGTTCAAGAGTAAATATATTTTTGTGGAGTGGAAAGTTTTGATTGGAAAAAAAAAAACTTTGAAAAAGCTCTTGAGGCTGTTTCTTTGGTGCCTTGGAGAGTTTACATTTTCATCTTTACATGCTGGAGAACATATTCGCTCCAAGCTAGTCGACAAGCTGAACATTCACCAACTTGTATTCAAGTCTTGTCTCCAGCGCTCAGAGTGTACCTGTATTTGCTATTTGGATTCTCAGCAATCAAAGCTGTGATTTTCTGGATGTGCCCCCCCCCCATGGCTTCTGCCTAGGTTTCCCTCATATCTCCATGGGGAACTGTGAAATCCATTTAGAGCGTATAGGGGAGCTACAGGTCCGCGCCAATCTGCCTAAAGCTTCAGGGAACACACAACAGCATTAATAATCTATGCACAGCAGAGATTTTGTATTTTGGTACTCCACATGACAAAGTGCCTTTGATTCCTGTTAGTTCCACCTTGAAATGAAGAACAAACCTCCTCAACAACTTTAGGAAGAAAAAGCCAAATTCCAACACAGTGGTTGATGTGCAAATGTAGTATGTAATAATTCTATGAAACCCCCTATGATTTCTCTCCACGCCTTGTTAAAGATACCTTACCATGTTTGAAGATATTTTATTTCGACAGTCAAACTCCTCTTTTGGCTCCAAGGATCTCTGTGATGTTGAAACTTTTCACTGCGGTTTGTGGGAATTCTTCCAGAATGGACTTATAACAAAGTATCTGACACCCAAGAGGTTAACATTTCCTTGGCAGTACATCACAGCCATTGTTATACAGCTATTATTTTTAAACCTGTGCCAGCCAGTCGGTTGTCTCGAGCTGACAAGATGGCAGTGTTATTGTATCCGATCTGCTTAATCGTGGCTTAATCTTTTCCAAGGTAATGCCTGGTGTTGTGTTCGTCTGGGGATGACAAAGCCTTGTCGTGGTTTTAATCTTGGTAACTGAGGCGCCACGAGTTGAGCAAATGAACCTAATCTCCAGTCAGATGAAAGGAAGGATCCCCAGCTAACACCAAGATGATGTTGTTTATTGTTTTGCTGCACTTATCGGCTTAACATGTACAGATTTCACAAGAAACAGCTCAGTGGTTTTAAACAGATAAAGACGGCTTAGTGCCAAAACTGTATTTTCCTCACAAAGTCTTACCTCCCTTTGGTTTCATCAGGAAATAAAACAGAAATATAGAACCAGAGTGCAGAGCAAGGCCACCAGACGTAGGTTCTGTCAGATGAACTGGATGGATGGTATTTTATTATCTCTTTTAATTCCCATTCATATTAATCCTGCCATGTGATATGTAAAGACAATTGCAGGGTGTTGACATAGACGTTTTAACTAATTAATGCATTAATTAGTCTAATTTGCAATCTTATTAGAATAGGTGCTTATGTAAATATATATTGTTGTGATTATTGCTGGACATATGAGAGCTTCAGACAGAAATATGACTAATGAAGTAGATGCAATAGATGCGCCCTTATGTCATAACTAATGGGATAACAGTCTTGCCATGTCACCTGGGTACTGGTTACAAACACTCCCTTTGGACAGCAATCATATTGTTAGCTGTGCAACACATACTGCTTTACCAAAAAGACCAAAGAGACCAAGTAGGCATCACTTTCCCTAGGTCAGCATAGAGTACATGAGACATTTTTGTTTTTTGCATATAGGTCAAGTTAAACTGCAAAAAGTCAGTGAACTACGTAACTTTACTGTTAGCTAGCAACGGACCCGCTGAGTTCTCAGTTGTCAGAGTTATTGCTGATTGCTTGCTCTTGAAAAGGGTCACAGAATTAAAACAAGAGAACAACAAACACCCCTTCTTTTTTATTATTCTTTATTCATTTTTAATTGACTTATAACACAAGTTCAATATTACTTGTTCATATTCTGACCACTAGGTGGCGCAGTACACTTGGGCGGTAGAGAATAGTACTGCTGGCATGCATAGAGGAAGAATAAATCCTCCTGCAGTGTGTGTCTCTCCTATTCTTCATTAGAGCACAACATAGGCAGGTCCAACCACTTGCTGCCGCCTTGATCACCAGATTGGGGAGGCAACAATTTTGGGGGGGACCAATGTTGGTGATTGATCCAGGGTAAGCCTTAGAGATAAAAGCAGTACGGAATTGTTTTAAGAGCTGAGCGATGCAAAACAATATGACAAAGAAAGCCCACAACAGTTTATGTACTGGTTAATGGGGTTGAAACAGCGGGTACTGTTTGCTTCTCAAGACAGTTTGGGGTTCCAGTATGACAGTAAACTAGTGCAGGGAGTGTTGACTTCATTCATGACTTCATTCTAGAGATAACACGGTCAGTTAGGAAGGACACAGAGAGACAAAACCGTTTAGGACAGACACACAAACAAAAAGCAGTCAGTGTCGATGCAGCACAGCAGGTTAGTGACAGACAAGATTCTTGTCAGATGCAGGCAGAAGTACAAGCTAATCCCACTGCTAAACGTAACAACAGAACAAGTCTCATCTTCAGCCAGGAGTCTAGATAAAGCTCTTATACCAACAGTGAGTGTAACACTAGAAAATACCCGTGTCACTCCATCACACACAAAACAGTCAGCCAAGTCAGAAATTTACGGGAGGTGCCAGCAGTTTGTCACACAAGGTAATGACAGCGACCCCTACTGTTTTCTACTACCCTAAGGCTAAAACAAAGCCAGCTACCCGTCACACAAACAACAACATACAGTAAAGAGGAAACATGTAGCCAAGTTGATTGCTGGTACTTGTATGCTCAGCTGTCACCTAAATGGGGTGAAAGTTCACGTGTTACACAGGTGGGGCACAGGTTAGCATGGTGGGGAAGTCTTGGGCGGAACAAACCTTACCAAATGCCAAAATCCTACGCCTTGAAACCCTACAGCTGGACATTCTGCTCAAAATCACAGCTGCTAATGGGACAAGTGTATCATTTTAGTTATGTTGGAGATAAATAGTCAAAAGCGTAGTAGCAATAGTGTAGAAATACATGTGCCAATGGTAGAGAAGGAGCTCTGTGACTTGCCCATAGCTAGGTTTTAATGTGATTGAGGAGATCATCATGGGAAATGATGAACAGTCACATTGCAGCAGTCTACGGTACTTACTATTGAAGACAATGAGGGTCCAGACGTACGCTGTTGAAACTTTTGTTTCAGTTTTTCCGAGATGTCATTTCAGGGAGAACTAGCTAGCCCTGTGGTGAAAGTTGGCAAGCAGGGAATCACTGTGCAGAGAGGCCAAATCTGTGTGATAAAATTTCGCCTTAGAACGTTGCCAAAAGGGGGGACCATATTATTTGAGCCAACTGTGGAGAGCAACTTACAAGACAGGTTGGAGCTGTTTCCTGTCCTTGTTGAGGTGCAAGCTGTTGTGAATCCCACACAGCACAACATATTTATACCACCAAAACCAGTGTTGGGCTTCATTGAAAGTAATATAGGCCTCATACCTGTGAGTATTCTTCCAGCTCCCCAGATATCAACCACTCAGACTGGTGACACTCTCCTGTGCTCAACTCAAGTAAGTGCTGCCACTGCTGACCATGGTTAATACTGTCAGTGAAGTAAAGGGTGTTACTCCCAAAAGAACATCAGCCCTGGTTGGAACATCTCCGCAGTCTTGGAGCCCGAAACAGGAAAAGGTGTAACATCTCATATCAAATTTGGATTACCTATTGAGTCAGTCACTTCATCCAACATCTGAGTCCTTTTTCATGAATGCTCAAATCTGATTTTATATATCCTCGAGTCTTCAGTCCGCGACTCCAAGTCAAGTCACAAGTCCAGAGAATAGAGCCTCAAATCAGACTTGATTCCAAAGACTAGAGATTCAAGTTACCAGAGTGTGGTATTAAGGTTTGTTGAGATGCTCACAAACCCTCCCATCACAGTTTACCACAACAATGATCTTCCATTTGTATTACACATTTCACAATAACATTCTGAAGTTAACTACATAAACCCCAAAGACTGGGACACTTTTGCTGTTCTCTCCCCTACAAGCCAAACCCATCTCTTCATCACCATATTTTAGCTTGCCATTTAAGTATCATTGTGCCCTTTAGGACGACAGTAAATTGTAATGTGGGATCAGTGGGAGAGATCACTGGAACTGCTGGTACAGGGTTAATGGTCAGGGTTAAATGTCATTTATTCTCTGTAACAGCTTTATTAGAGGGCCAATGGACTCTCTAATCACTTTTGTACTGATGCCGTTAGAATTGTACCATGCCAGTGGGCAGTACTAACTTGTGCTGTTTAGATTTTAATATTTTTCAGTTGATTTTAGCCACAGTAGGGAGTCTGTATGACGGGATCAGTTGGTCCACTTTGGTCCAGAGTAACTATTGGATGGATTATCATACAATTAGATGTAGACATACATTTTTTCCCAAAATGAGCATTCCCAAGGACTTATGCTTGATAATAGTCCCAGATGAAAAGTCCAAATACTTTCATTTATGACTTAAGTTGAGAAAACTTTCCTCAAACAGACTGTATAGATGTTAGCTGCAAGCTAGCTAGAAAGAGATACACCAACTGTAAGCTATACCCAGATGTTTCACAGAATACATGACAACTGAACGTAAATTCATGGCAATCCATAGTAGTAGAAATTACCTCCTCCTCTTCCCATCATCAACTTAAATTCTCCTTTTTTTCTTGCATGAAATCTCTCTCTGCACGCACAAAGTAGGTCCAATGTCCCATCAGCAGCAGCAGCAAAAGTGTAGTTTCCGTCCTGATGTTTAATTCATTGTCGGGGAGTCAGAGAGGACAACAGGCAATAAAGAAAAGGGGAAGGAGGGGAAGAAAAGTTTACTACTTCTTTCTTTCACTGCTTTATTTTCAGCCCTGATAATGTAAGTAAGATGAAATACGTGTGTGGGAGGGAGAGACTGAGGTAAGACAAAGAAAGGCGGATACATAGAGAAAGAGTCAGAACCCTCTGGGAGCGAAGCGAGAGGAATGTTTGGTGATTATGGAGGTTGTCTGCTGTTTGCCTGTCTGTGGAGACATACTGACAGAGACAAAGGTTTGTGTGAATATACCCCCCCATTAATCAGAGCCTATTTAAATATTGATCATAATTAGAGGGGTCCTATTAGACCTGGATCTTCTGGAACGTAACAGCGAAAACACACCGGGCATGCAGCTATTCACATGTCTTCTCAATTTCTTGCGCACAATGCGTGCGTATGTGTCAAGCCAGACTGGTTAATCACATACAGGAAGACCACAGAGCAGCTGGATATTTTAGCTGTCTTGACTTCTCACAGCAATACACGCAATCAGGAACACGGAAGGAGGGAGAGACTGACGGACGGACAGAGAGAGAGTGAGAAACATACTACAATTACCACAATTTCCCCCCATAAACCATAGTAGGGTTTGTAAATTTGCGTGCGGGATCAAATGCATCTACACTACGCGGGCTATATGCGACACTTACGTACGGAGGATGTTCTGACTAAGCTAAGATTTGTTTTTAAGGCTAATATTGGCCTTCAATTAAATGAAAAATGATTCAATACATGAAGAACTGCGGCATGTGTAAATTAGTTTTCTTTAAAGATCTTTAAAGCGTTATTTCCTTTTTTGTTAGTTACTTATCATTAAAAAAACTAATTGAAAATTTGCATAAATTGTAAAAATGTAACCTCAGTCTTAGTAAGTAAATTCTTTTCCAGTCTCTAGTTAATTATGTCGAACATTGTGTCTTGCAACAACAATAAGGGAAATTCAATAAACCTAAAACGGTGTTTTGAGTTTTTTCAATGGCCAACAGCAAATGTTTAAGTGTTTGAAGACAGGAAGAAAAAGTCCTGGGTCCGTGTACTTGGCGGCAAACGGATTTTTTGTTTTGAAATGAAAGAAACAAAAACGAAAAACAGCCAGTTTCCCATTTACTATTAGTAAATAGGGAAACAAAAAATGGAAAATAACCCGTTTTTTGTTTTGATATTTAAAAACAGAAAACCAAAAACAATCTTGTTATTTATTTTGTAGAAACACCTGCTATTAACCTGACTTTTAATTAATCAATTGGTGTAAGAAATAGATCATATGAAAAGCTAAAACCCTCCCAAATGATGTTCAATGCACTGAAATAAATTAGTTTTACTAAGAAAAGATTTATTATTTAAACAAGACAGAAAGGTCAAATTTTGGCAAGACAAAAGTTTTGTCGCCTATACAGAAATTGAACAAATTTACTTCAAATACTAAAATATGTCAGCAAACTAAATAGTGGTGCTGTGAGATTCAAATTTAATATCTTGTATGACTTCCATGAGCTTGAAGGACTGCATCCATGCGGTTTGGCAAGGATTCATACATGTATTGATGAAGTCATCAGGAATAGCCAGGAAAGCAGTCTTGCATGCCTCCAGAGTTCATCAATATTCTTTGGTTTGGTCTTCCATGCTTCCTCTTTCATCCTACCCCACATATGCTCAATGATGTTCATGTCTGGTGACTGGGCCGGCCAATCCTGGAGCATCTTGATCTTCTTCGCCTTGAGGAACTTTGAAGTGGAGATGGAAGTATGCGATGGAGCACCATCCTGCTGGAGAATTTGGCCTCTTTTATGGTTGGGAATATAAGAGGTAGCTTCTTGTTTTTTGAGACTTGTTATTGAGATTTCTTGTTATTTGAGACTATTGATGTTGCCTTCCACCCTGCAGATCTCTCGCACACCCCGTACTGGATGTTACCCCAGACCATGATTTTTCCGCCACCAAACTTTACTGTTTTCTGGGTGAATGTTGGATCCATGCGGGCTCCAGTAGGTCTCCTGCAATATTTGCGGCAACTGTGGTGTAATTCAACAGAAGATTCATCTGAAAAATCCACTTTCTTCCACTTCTCCAGCGTCCATCCTTTTAGCAGGCTGTGGGCCTTGGCAAATGCCACACGGTTTTTCAATTGTCTTTTGTTTAGTGCTGGCTTCTGGGCACTGATTCGACCATGGAGGCCATTTTGAGACAGAATCCGACAAACCGTTCTGGTTGACACAGGGACTTCAGGGGACCAGGTCTGGTGGAGCTCTGCTACAGTGGAAAATGGGCTGGCCTTGGATTTTCGAGCCAACAAACAGTCCTCTCGAGCAGTTGTCTTGCGGGGTCTGCCTGACCTGGGCTTGTCAAAAACATATCCAGTGTCTTCAAATGTTTTTTTAATCCTCTGTACTTGACGCTGAGACACATTGAAGGTGTCTGCCACATCAGCAGTGGATCTGGTCTTCAGCCTCTTGATAATCAAAACTTTAGTCTCAGGGTGAATCTTAGGCATGTTTGCAGATGTCTAGTCGCAGTTGATTTGAAGGTCTAGTGTACTGGGGTTGTTTTTATACACACCTGAGACATAATTGATCCATTAATAGTCACAGATTAAGTTCATATGACAAGGCGACAACACTTATGTCTTTGCAAAAATTGACTCAATGGGCTTTACCAAGCTGTGAATATTAGAATGCTTTTTGACAGTTTCTTTTTGCACTGAAACATTATTACAAAAGCTGTTGGGATTAAAATGAGCCATTTCTTGTAAATAAATCTCGATTAGAAATATATTTCAGCGGCACTTCAGGTCAATTTGTACACAAGCGACAAGACTTTTGTCAGGGACTGTATACGTCTCATTTCTCAATTTTACAATGTTTTTTTGTGACCCGGAAGCAATCTTAAGTAGTCTTAACTGTCTATGTAAGTGTTAAGCCGTTGTATGCTGCATACCCGGAAGACATCAATGAGACGAGCGTAAAAATGTTTTTAGACAAATGTGCTAGTTTTATATACCGAAAGATTGGGATGTCTTGTGGGGATATAGCAGCTGCGTTGAGTTCCCAGTTTGGACCTATATGGGGGTTTTCTGAGAGGAGTGTGGTGGTGCTGAGCAGGGACTTGTCAGGGACTTCTGTCCTGACGGCCAACCAGTGTTGCCAGATCTTGCAAAACAAATACGCAACCAGACCTGTGAAAACGAGCCCAAAACAAGCAACTTTTTCTACAATCTGTGGGGACGGATTGTCAATTTACATCAATGTGGAAAAATTGGTAAACTGTGCACACGGTAGAGTTTATTTATTTTCTCCCCCGGAGCTTCAGGACAATGACAACAAGAGGGAGTTAAACCACATTTTAACAGTAGAAAGCTGATGGGATATCAAATATACACTTTTTCACAGTGATTTTGAGTTGTTCCCCACAACGGATTGAATCCATTATTTCACTCCTTTCTCTTTCTCCCAGTCTTTGTAATGTGTCTTCCCGTATTTTTGCCCACATTTATTCCTCCAAAAACTCTCCCACAGTCCACTCACCATCAGTCGCTACTCGCGCATTTTCCTAACCAGAAAACAACAGATTGCCCTGCTCTGCCTCTGATTAGCTAGTACTTGTTGCCAAATGGGTCAGAGCCAATAAGAAGCAGGAAAAAATTTTTTTTGCTTTCTCCAGTGTGTATGGGGAAAGGGGAGGGACCGAGGGAACAAGCAAGACAAACTCATACGTTTAAATAACTTATTATGGAGTTGGGAACGAGCCCAAATAAGCAACTACACTCTAGCAACAAGCCCTAAAAAAACGCGACACGCGAGTACCAATATGTGTAAGCGAGTTTACATAAAAACAAGCTAATAAACGGACTTGGCAACACTGCAAACGGCATGGGCGCCCTCTGCTGACCGCCAAGCTCGCAGGAGTGACTTCGGGGTCACAAATAAAAACATTGTAAAATTGAGAAATCAGACGTATACACCCGTATTTTATTTTCCGGTTTCCATCTATAAACGCATCAAATACAATCGGATAACGAAATTGTTCAAAATAAAAAACTAAAAACGGGTTGTTCTCCCTTTTTTGTTTCCCTATTTACAAATGGTAATTGGGAAACTGGCAGATTTTTTGTTTTGTTCTTTGTTGGCCGCCAAGTACACGAACTGTCCTGTAAATACTTAATCTTGTATGTCTTTTCACAAGTGTAACCTCAGACTGGCCTATGCTTTTGGGGTATGTGTTTTCTTTTGATGTTTCTAGCAACTCAGGCTTTCCTCCTCAGCCCTAAGCTCAAATATATAAAGGTTTGATAGAAAGATAGATACTTTATTCATCCTCTTGGGGAAATTCCGGATGAGTAATGCCCAAAATACATGCAAAGAAGAAAACAGCTGTGTAATGAGTATTTTAACAGTTTTTAAGAATCAGTGTAATGTGGTGAAGTGGAAAAGAGCCATCAGATGAGAGAATAGGGATGTCACAGACAAAAAAAATCATTGTTGCCAACCTGCCCATCCATCCAGTAAAATCAGTACAGATCCATCTCACCCTGGAGACCACCTGTTTCAGCTTCTCCCCTCTGATAGGTGCCACAGAACACTGTCCGCCAAAACAACGAGACACAAGAACAGTTTCTTCGCACAGGCCGTCACTGCGGTGAACATAGTGCATAGTGTCAGTCCCCATGCAAAATGCCTGTAACACCAAGTCACCATCAACAATTTCAAGTAAATTACATGTCAGAATCATCAGAATACATTACTGATCTGAAATGATTTAGCTGCACACAGTCAAATTCAAAGTTAAAATAAGAGTCAATAAGTGTATAAAGTAGCATAGCTGCATTAAGAAATAAATAAAAATGTTAAGTAGAAATAAGTAAGATTAAGTTATAAGTAAGATTAGATTGAAAAGATTGTTTCACATTCTATTGTGGTAGAGTGTCAACATTAAAGCGCCCATATTATGCAAATTTTCAGGTTCAAAATTGTATTTTGAAGTTGTACCAGAATAGGTGTACATGGTTTCGTTTTCAAAAAACACCATATTTTTGTTGTACTGTACATTGCTGCAGATCCTGTTTTCACCCTACGTGTTTATGTCTCTGTTTTAGCTACAGAGTGAGAGATCTCACTTTTACACTACCTTTGTTGGGAATGGCAAATCAGCTAGATAACTCTTTCTCCAACTTTGGTCAATCCAACGCAGGATTACCTGAGAGACTTCTTCTACGAGGGCCACTTGTGGAATACATGCAGAACAGGGACAGGAAGTAGTTCTTTTGAAGATTATGGTCAACTAGTGTGTGTTGTAGCAGTGTTTTGCCATTGCGAACGACCTAGCATGCTAGCGCTAGCATGTGCTACGATTAGCCACCTCGTCTCGGCTAGTGACGTAGAAAGCCGTGCAGATTTTGAACAGCTCTCCCGGAGACTGATTCGCAGAGGACATTCAGAAACCGGATCTCACTCAATCCAGCATGGATGTTTTTTTTTCCAAGTTTTTATGTGTGTGGAAGCACCAGAAACACAAAATAACACCCCAAGTCCCAGAAAAAGCGATTTTTTCATAATATGGGCACTTTCATACTGGACAAACATAAAGAAGTACATTTTGAATATACAGTTAGTATCAGCAGTGAATAAATAACACCTTTGCACGTGTAGCTGAAAAATGATTGCACCACAAGTCGTTATTGTACAGCAATGTCCAAGAATATTGAGATGTGATGAGATAAGTGCTTTAAGACCAGTTTTGGCTGTGTAACACTCAGGGGGAGTTATGTAAAGAGACAGATTTTAGGAAACTGTGTCATGACCCACTGCTATGGTCAGAATGGCACTTGAACTGATTCTAACTGTGTATGTAGTATTTCTTAACAACATGCTTGTTACTATTAGTGCACACTGACTGTCTTCATTTTGGCACTGAAAGGTACAATCCCCAAGTGCTTGTAATTATTTTATATTCATGAATAAATAATTCACTGTTATTAACATGATAAAACCAGATGGTGTGAACTGTTGAGAAATGTATTCTACATAAAATAATTGACGATGCCATGCCAAAGAGAAAGATAGACATCCAACACATCATGAAGAATTAACCTCCTGCCTTTGGCCCTAAAGATTCAGGTGGTATTTCTTGGGTCAGGTCAGAGCTTTCCCAAAAGCATGAATTAGTGTCAATAAGTGCCAAGCTTCAGATTGAGTCAGCATTAACACAAAGCCAATGTGATGGACTAGACTGGCCCAGGATGTGTCAGGCTAATTGTTCGTGGCACTGTGTTTCTGTGACTCTTCTGCCCAGCTAATGGAACTGAAGGAGCAGCTTGATTTGGGCTCAAATGTAGCCTTAGGCACCAAGCCTCCCCATATGCTAACAGAGACCACACAAGACTTACATGATTCACAAAACACATGGCTGCTGTTTTTTTACTCTGATCAATAAACCAGAAAATAAATCCTGCAGCTGGGCCAGTCGGAAAAGGAGCTTGGAGTAACTGGCCGGATTTGCTGTTTGAGGAGAATCTTAGCGTTTTTTAGCCTTGTCTTCTGCTTGAATGACACACTAAATGCTCCTGTCCCAATACGGTAGGCATTTCAAGCGAAGGATCTTTATCTCCTTTGTCTGTGTTATGGCATGGTAGATATATAATTAATAAAGCCGCAAACCAATGTGTGCATAAACAGTGCTTGCCCCTGCTTTTGCTGGCAGGTTTATCTTAATTATTCACAAGTACATCATCATAGAAAAGGCAACACATTCTCCTATTGACATGGGGTTTAAACTGGGCCGCCATTGAAAAGCTGCTCTGGATTTTTCTGAAGCAGAAGGCCCTCTAAGGGCTCTGCAGCGGCAGAGAGGCAGACAGTCACTACCATCAAATTCTTCGTGTTCTGCTTCAAACAAGATTTGATGCTTTGCCATAGAAATATCTTTATTTTAAACTGAGGTGGGTGGCTTCTCAATGTTCTGTATTTACAAAGACTCCCTCTCAGTCCTCTAAGATTGATGCTGAAACCCTAAATACCAGGATGACCCAGATAAGGAATATTAACATTTATATTTAAACTAATGAGAGTTTTCTGTATGCACATGTTTATCTATTGCTTAAAATGAGTCAATAATTACAAGGCTAGCTTTCAAATGTAAATGGACTGTTCTTATTTGGCGCTTTTCTAGACCACTCAAAGCAAAGGAACCATTCAACAATGAAGTCCAAACACCTCCAAATCCCCTACTAACTCAATCAACTGACGTAGTGATGGAGGACAGTGCTTTGGAATATTTTGTAGCATAAGATATGTCTTTCAAACCAAAAGATCAAATGAAATGTAGAATTACAAGTAATGCTTATTGTAATGATCTGTAATTTTTTTAGGATTTCTTAATAAATTGTTTGGATTATATACAAATAGTGATTTCCCAGAGCCTGAAGTGACGGTCCAAAACCCAAAGATATTCAGATGTCTGTGTTCTGTTTAGAGTATGTCTGTATTTTGTGTATATATTAATGTGTATATTTTTTGTTTTGGTTGTTTTGTGTGTAAGCACAGTGTGAGCTACAAAAGAAAAATTCCTCGTATGTGTCCTCATACCTGGCGATTAAAGCTGATTCTGATTGTGATTCTGATTCCTATTCTGATATTCAGAAATTCCTCATATTGGAGACATTGAAACTAGTAAATGTTTGTTTTTGAGCTTGACAAGAGTCAAAAATTTACATTTAAAAAGTAGCTGATTAGTTTCTGTGGATAGACTGATTGATCAATGAACTAATTGTTTTCAGTCTCTTGCCATAATTTGACTTCTTACAGAAATTAAATAAATAATTCCTATTTTCATGTTTCCAGGGCCAAGACATCTGTGTCTGTTTCACTGTGACACAGGGGCTACACACTGAGGTGAAGTGACAATGACCCACGAAATCTCGCAAATTCACGTATGATTGCGCAATATAACATGATGTATTTTCTATAAACAGAACCACAAAACATCTGACCTGTCTCCGCCCATAATGACATTTTTAAAGCATAGTGCAGTGAAATATGAACCGCCATAAGTTCAATGTTGGGTTTGACGTGTGCCGGGGACAGACGCATTCGGAAGTAAATTTCCAGAAGTGCCGGGGATCCCCTGAGCTGGGATGGAGTCGGGACGCAGCCGTTCCGCAGTCTGTGAAAATACACACATTGACTTTAAAAACCTATTGACTGCACCGCCTTCCGGAGCGGATCGCAGCCCTTGATGGAAATCAGGGGTTACCATCTTCACACATGTTGATACTGTAACAGTGAAGCCAAACGTATGATTCAGTGTTTGTGTGCATGGAACACAGTGAGGACAAGGTGGCAGTGCTCCTGGATGGAGCTACAGTGTCATACATGAGCACGTATGAATGAATGTATGCATGTGTGAGGTGCATTACTTCTTTCTCCTTTGATACTATGTTTGCTCCTGGATGGAGCTACAGTGTCATACATGAGCACGTATGAATGAATGTATGCATGTGTGAGGTGCATTACTTCTTTCTCCTTTGATACTATGTTTGTAGGTAGCCATGGTGTTGGTGAGTGTGTGACTCTTACCCTGGAAATCCAGAGTTCTTGCAAGAGCACAATTTAAATTTGCTCAGCGAGACGCTCTGACAATGGAGCTGAGCTGCAACAATCACATCAGTGTATCGTTGAAGTCCAAAATCCGCCAGTAAACGTTGGTGATATTTTCAAATCCAATACATGGTGCCGCCCCTCGAGATGGGCAACTTCATTACTCATAGCCAGAACCTTAATCTTTCGGATTTGGGTCTGGATTTACAGGCTAACTTGTTACTGCTGTAAACTCATTTACCCTGCCGCAGCTGTATTTACAGTTTATACAGTACAGGCAAAAAGTTTGAACACACCTTCTCTTTCAATGCGTTTCCTTTATTTTCATGACTATTTACATTGTAGATTATCACTGAATGCATCAAAACTATGAATGAACACATGTAGAATTATTTACTTAACAAAAAAGTGTGAAATAACTGAAAACATGTCTTATATTCTATAGTTTTGATGCCTTCAGTGACAATGTACAATGCAAAAAGTCATGAAAAGAA
Organism: Etheostoma spectabile; assembly: GCF_008692095.1. NCBI lineage: Eukaryota > Metazoa > Chordata > Actinopteri > Perciformes > Percidae > Etheostoma > Etheostoma spectabile. The sequence continues at coordinate 6,109,019 of NC_045753.1, forward strand.
AGGAAACGCATTGAATGAGAAGGTGTGTTCAAACTTTTGGCCTATACTACATATATATACACACACAAACACACACTTTTATTTTCATGTCCCCTTCATGTTCTTATGAAATGGAAGAACCTTTTTCTTTTTTTTCTTAATTCCTTTCATTGGATTGCCGACTGCAGCCAAATAAAGTGTGTTTACTTCAGTGTACCTGTATACAGGACCGCTGACCATTTCTTTTTTTTTCTTTATTTGTCATTGTTTTTGACTCATTTCTATTTTACAGTTGTGTTGTTTAAATTCAGTTTCAAATGTTTTTAATAACTTTTACATTAAATGATTTACAGTTATATGTATTTTGACATAAAAGTGCAATAAAACAATGATGTACTGCAGCATGTGTGAAAAAATATCACTCTCAGCTTATCATAGCCATATCGGTCAAAGCCTGTCTCATTCTCCATGTTGGGTCATGCAGAGGCCTCAGCGATGTTGAGCCCCTGGGGGGTCTCCAGTTTACTACTGAATTACACACACACACATACACACCCACACACACACGCTGAATAGGCAGTGGTCAGGTGCAGGTGCATGTCTGTGTGCGCGAGTTTGTGTGAAGGTGATAGAGTAGTGCGAATGAGCCCAGAGGCACTGCTGAGTCAGCAGTGCTGTTGTGGACACCTGTATTGACCCACGTCTGAGACCAGAGCCACAGTGAGGACCTGGTCCTCGGTGTGTATTTGCATGTACTAAATGTGTATGTGTGTTTCTTCTATTTACAAGTATGTGCATTTTTATATTGGTTTGCCTGTTAGGAACATTGGGGACTGTGTGTGCGTTTGTGTGCATGATCAATGTGACTTTAAAGTAGTTTAGCTGTGAAGGGATGTGTCAATGTCATCTTTGGCCCTTTAGCCTTCTGATTAACCCCCACCGCGCTCCCACACTGCACCAACAATAGCACACACACACACAAAAAACGTTTTTTTACATCTGAGTGCAAAAAAACATTTAAAAAAAAAGCTTTGTTCCATCAAAAAGAAGCAGAGGATGCTATAAATGAAAAGGAGGACATTTTAAAATGGATGGGAGTCCTTGATGGCAGTGCTTCAGTCAATAGGAGGTTGGACTGCATGAGAGCCTCAGGGGAAGGTCAAGAGTAAAACAGGTAAAGAGGGTTTCTTCAAGAACACACTGAGAATGTCTTCCAAAATTCTCACTGCAACCTTCACTCACTATTCACAAGAGAGGAGAGGGAGAGCAGAATAGGGATGGATGGATGGATGAGGGTATTAGAAGTGTGTATATGAGTGTACTGAGAATCTGCTTGCAAACACTGAACATTGTTAATACAACAAAAGCAAACTTGCCCCCTTGTCGGAACTTGAACCAATGATGTATCAAATGAGAAAGACACAAATATGTAACCAGATACATTTGCATACACAGACAGTACAAGTTTCTGTTATTTTATTTCATGTGAGCTTTCTTATTGTCATCTCATGATAGTATACAGAGGGGGGCATTTCACAAACTGTTTGCCAAAAGCCCTGTATTGTAAAAGTCTTAATGTACTGTGAAATTAAAACCCCCTTTAAAAAGCATCCTCAACACTGTTGAAACAGCATGGTAGCCACTAGTGATATTCATGCTTGGCCACCAAAAATGAAGCCTATCCATTCTGGAGAGGGGCTGTTGCTGACAGGACAGGAGGGAGGGGGATGGTGTGGGTATACGGATGGGTTTGGGGGATAGATTATCATTTTAAAAAGCAGGAACCCTGACCTTACATCACCACTGTTGTGTATGGATTATTCGTGTGTTGTTGAGGTTGAAAAATAGACAGTGTTTGATTGCAATTGATTCATATATATATATATTAACTCCTCACCAAGTAACCATTAGTGCACGGCAGGCTGATCATGCAAAAATTAATATTAATAATAATTTGGAGAATAAAGAATAACGAAAAAATAAATAGGGAATTCATATTAACCTTACATCACAAAGAAGTACATGAACAACTGCTCAGAAATTTAACAAAACTAAAGGTAACTCAAATCTCATTTGTCTCTATTTTCCCCCATAAAAAGTTTGTCCTTACATAGTTACTAGTGTGAACTTTGTAGGAAGTTAAAGCTGGGCAAACGCTGTCAAGATTAAGTCACATTTTAGCCCTGAATTGGTCTCCCCCTACTTGTTTAAGAATTGAGCAGAATTTCAGCAAGATGAATTGCTTTTTGATGTGCAGTTAGAGGTTACATATGTAACAGGCGGGGTAAAGGGGTATTTTGTAGCTTAAAACAAAAATACTTTCAAAAATGTACAGCCGACAACGCCTTCAAAGTTTTTGTGGAGGCCTAGGACGTCTTTAAAATCAACCCAAGATAAAAAATAGGGTAAACAGGTTATAAGCCAGGTATTTAATATCAGCTGTGACCAGAGCCAAACACACACTTACAAAGGTTTATAAAAACTTAACAGGCATTTATTTGGATAAGCGGCTCCTCGTTTTTCTCTGTTCTCTCGGTCACACGAGCACTAGATGACTGCCGCTGGCCTGAGAGGGGACGGTTCTGGGCGTGTTGCACAGCCGGCGGTCTCTAGGGTGTATCCATACCAAGCATCACTCTGCCCTTTCCCCGTGGAATCCATCATGGTGTGCCCAGAGGTACGCCCTGGGAGGTAGGCTCACACATTAGACAAAGTATTCCGTCACACTAATCTAAACCGCAGGCGGCTTTGCTCCCCAGTCCCATCGTCCCTTCATGCCACCATCTGTCCCCTTTCACTCCACTGTCCTCTGTTGTGCTGAGTCAGTTCCCCTGTCTCTCAGTCGCACGCTCCTTTTTAAATTGTCTGTTTTCCTTTCCAGTTGAGTCACATTAGTGCTAATTGGCACCATGGGTGGAACGTCTCTGTATAAAACCCACACAAAGTAAAAGCATGCAAAAGCCCCCACAATAAAACAACCCATGCAAAATGAAGAATAACTGCACAAACAAAAATAGTAAAATTAAGAGTACTGCAAAAACATGCAAAGACAAAAATTGTCTCACTTGACCTGCTCACACAAAGTCTCATTAATTACGTTTGTTACTGAGTACATATTCAGTACTATGTGTCACTTTACAATACAGTTCATAAAAACTAACTTAAACTCACGTTTAAGTAATTAGTGAAAAAAAAAACAATGGTCAATGTGATCGATTGACAGATATCTATGAACCAGTTACTAATAGAATATATAGTTTAAATTCTCTAGACACCAATATACATATATATATATATATACATTTATAGTCTTACAATTAAGAGTTATTTGTGAATTACTCGTTAGCAGTTTATTAAATATCAGATCATTTCGGATCTCTACATCTAGGTGGCAGCTAATCATTTCTTACGAATTAAGTTTATGAACCAAAATCAAAGTTTTTTTCAACCTGGAATATATTTTCCTTTGTGTTTTTGTCTAAGTAAGATCCGGTAACATTTAATAATAACCATTATTAGTAGCTGGTAAATTGATAGTTAATTCATCTTTAGTTAATTGCCATTTAACTGTTAAAACAATTAATTTAGAATGGATGGATGGTTATTATGAAGTTGCAACATATAAAAAATAAATATTTAAATAAACATACACACATAAATATGCACAAATATAGTATGCATGTGTATATAAGTGTATATACAGTATCTATAAAGTACTGTGCAAAAGTTTTAGGCATGTATGAAAAACTGTAAAACTGCTGTAAAGTAGGAATGCTTTAAAAAATGGTGTGTTTATAGTTTATTTTCATCAAATAACAAAATGCGCTTAATGAACAGAGGAGGAATCTAAATCAAATCCATATTTGGTGTCAATTTCAATGTCAATGTCAATTTTATTTCTATAGCACATTTAAAAACAACAACAGTTGACCAAAGTGCTGAACAGGGTCAATGTCAAATACATAAATAACAAGTGCAAAAAATGACTAGAACCAAAGTGAATCACAGGGACACAAACAACAAAACTTTAAAACATCAGAATCCAGGTTAACGAGGGTTAAAAGCTACAGCAAAAAGGTGCGTCTTAAGCAGCCATTTAAACGTTTGTAGGGTCTGTGCAGCTTTAATACGCATGGGGAGGTTGTTCCACAGGGTGGGGGCACCCACTGCAAAGGCTCTATCGCCCTTATTTTTTAGCTTTGATCTTGGGACATCCAAGAGCAGCTGATTTGTTGACCTCAGCGTTCTGTCTGGAGAATGGTGGCATAAAAGATCAGCCAGATAAGGTGGCGCCAGACCATTTAAGGCCTTAAAAACAAGCAATAAAATCTTAAAATCTCTCCTGTAACGGACAGGTAGCCAGTGGAGGGAGGCCAAGACTGACGTTATGTGTTCACGTTTTTTTGTTTTTTTCAAAAGGCGAGCCGCTGCGTTTTGGACTAACTGGAGGCGATTTAAAGATCTCTTATGTATACACATACATAAAGAACAATAATCCAATACAATTACAATAATCCAGCCGAGCAGTGATAAAAGCATGGATGACTTTTTCAAGGTCTTTGGAAGGAAGATAGGCCTTTATTTTAGCTAGAAGTCTTGACTGGAAGAAACTTGTCTTGACAACTGCACTGATTTGTTTACTTAAAGCAAATGAGGAGTCAAAAATGACACCAAGATTTTTAATGAATGTGCTGTATTTATATAACACTTTTCTAGTCTTAACGACTACTCAAAGACACATTCACCATTCACACACATTCCTACACTGTGGCCGAGGCTGCCATGCAAGGTACCACCTACTCATCAGATAAACACTCACACACATTCACACTCCGATGCGCAGCACCGGGGGCAATTCGGGGTTCAGTGTCGTCTTGCCCAAGGACAATTCGGCGTGGGACTGCAGGGCCAGAGATCGAACCACCAACCTTCCGATTGGCAGGCAACCAATCTACCACTGAGCCACAGCCGCCCCTGTAATAGGGGATCAATTTTGGGTTTGACCACCCTTTGCCTTCAACACAGCATCAATTCTTCTCGGTAAACTTGCACCCAGGAACTCTGGCTGGTAGGTTGTTCCAAACACTTTGGAGAACTAACCAGAGATTTTCTGTGTGTAGGCTTCCTTCTCTTCATGTAATCTCAGGCACACTCCATGATGTTAAGATCAGGGCTCTGTGGGGGGGGGGACCATGCCGTCACTTCCAGGACTTCTTGTTCTTCTTTACGCTGAAGAAGTTGGCTCTACATACGCTAGAAGTATTGTTTTTTTAAGATGAGTCTGGTGGGTTTAGCGCTAGCAACTTCAGAAAGATCTCAAAGAGGTTTTAAAGGTCTATCTCTGAACGGATCCTTTCCATAATGTCAGACACTTAATATTAATATTAATTAGAATATTAATCTGAGCCTGTCAGTGGCAAAACAAGCACTTTTATGAATGTAAATAGAAGCTGGACAATTTGCTTAATACCGGACCACTGTCAGAGGTTGTTGTTCCTATCAATTACTTAGACACAAAAAACATGGGAAAATAGGGTTCAGGTTGAAAAAAACGGTTGTTACCCTTTGAGATTACAAAAAAACTTTTTGGTTTGGGTTACAACCAACTGGGTAAGCCTCCTACTAATACTGCTCCAGTCATAATTACAATGGACAGTGGAGAGCGCTGCCTTACAGCAAACTTCAATGTGTGACTTACAGTAATAAAGATGTCCAATACGTATTCACATAGTTTAGAAATATAGTGCATAACTTTTCATAGCTATATGTACGAACAGTTCATAAGGGCAGCCTGGTTTAAAGGGTGTTTTTTTATATGCCACGGCCTGGTTAGGAGCCTCTTTGTGTGACAGAAAATCTTCCCTAAAACTATAGATGTATTGTGCATTTTTTTTGGCTTACACAGTTAGTGTGTATACCGTACGTGTGCCAACATGTGGGGCTTCACCTCTCAGCTGCTTTGCTGTTGAGTGCTGTAAGTATAATCAGTATAAGGGGTTCCAGGCAGCAGTGAAGTACGTGTTTTTTTTCTGTTGCTGTTGATGTTTTCATCTCCGGGACGACTTCAGGCTTACTACCAATTAGAGTTGGTGATCAAATGTTTTTTCCCGACAGGTAAACTTCCCCAGCCTGACTTCCTCTTTTAGTCGGCTAACAGGTACTGCATGTAGGGGAAAGGCAGCATGAGAAATCAATTGGCAGCTTTTATGTGTAATAAAGCACTTTCTTCACTGAGAAAGCACTAGATTTACTAAAAGGGATAATGTTGACAATGCGAATGGATATAAAGTGAAGATGGAGAAAAGGATCATCAGTGAGGGAGTGATATGGAGTGTAGATGGCTAAGGGATAAGTGGGGCTTCAAATTAGCAGCCCAGTGAATGTGACTGCAGGGACAGGTAACTGATGAGGAACGTCTCTGAAGCTGTCACTGACTGCCTTAATTCCATTTGTACTCTCTCAGTGAACAGAGTGGTAGATTGGTCACTCTGCTCTGATCAAAGGCTGGGTGAGTCACAGCCTGCACTTACATGTACTGTCTACAGTGGGGACGGTTAAGGACACACGCGGGACACAAACCCCGCTCTCCTGGGTGAAAGTCCTGTGTTTGACCCAACCAACCTTCCTATGTGGAATTTCCCCCTGACATACTACTCGCTAAGCCCCGTCTAGATGCTGCTCTGTTCTACACACACTCGCATCAGACGCGGACAGCCACTGTCCAAACACCCGTATTTAACACGTTCAGAGTGAGAACGGGTTGTCCAGTGATAGCTGCTTACCTAGCGCATGGGCATAGGCACTGCCTCCCCTGCCAATATTCAAACAGTAAAATGTTAATTAAATAATTTTACTTAAACTTTTGAAACTTTATTTAATAAGTATTAAATATTTTTAATGTTTATTCTGGTGAGTTATATGTCCCTCTGTGGACAATTTATCAAAGGGAAAAATCTCCCAGATTTGTAAGTACATTTGTGAAGCGCACACAAGGAGGCTAACCTAGCTTACCTTCACAAGGTAAATAAGAACGATAAGCCCCCCCTCCCCCAAAACAGAAGCTTACCCCAGTACAGGGCATGGACGTATGGGTACAGGGCCAGGCAGCATGACGGAGACATGTGTAGACTATTTACATATGCTGTGTGCTCATTATATATCCATTTTATGTACCGGTGTTATTGTTGAATACATTGTGAATACAGATGTATAAAATGGTACAATGTTTTTGTTGAGTTATTATTACACAATCCTTTTTCTAATCTTTTGGAATCTTGCCCCTGAGAAATAACACATATTACAAAAAAGACTTAAACACTAAAACTAATAAAAACTAAACTAAAACTAAGCATTTTCAAAAATAAAAACTAAATCATAAAATGGATCTGCAAAACTGGTTCTCACTCTGTCCATGAGACCTGTCCTGTTTTATGTAAACAGGAATCAAAAAACTTGTTTTGTCTATTTGCTGTACAACAATTATATTGAAGCATAACAATTCCGTCACACATTGCGTCACCTAAGCTATGACATTCAACAATAACATGTTCAGGCCTTGCATTACACTCCTGTTTAAAAACTTCTAGTTTCAATATAATAATTAATCATTATCAGCATAAATCCTTGTACATTATAAGACTAATTAAACACCTGATAACAATTATTAGGACAGTAGCATTACACTTTTCCTCAATCCAAAATTAGGAAGGATTGTATGTTACATATGGCCCTGGTAATATTTGCAATGCCTACTCTCTAGTGCAGGGGTGTCAAACGTACGGCCCGCGGGCCTGAACCGGCCCGCCAAGGGGTTTTATCTGGCCCGCAGAATAAATCTGAAAGTTAAAAATTGCAATGAGACATGAGCTAGAATTTTTTTAATAAACTGCTATTCCTAAATTGTCCGCTAGGGGCGCACTGTTTTAGACATGGAGCAGATGAAAGAAGAAGAAGAAAAAACAATGCTGAGACAGACACAGCTAATGTTCAGTGATTACTACGACACATCTACTAACTTTTGTACTCACCTTTACACCCTCATTAGCCAAAATGTCTTTGTCAAAAAGGAGGAAAGTGGATATTGAGTGTAGAGTTTTCCAAGAAAAATGGACAGATTCCTATTTATTCCCAGAGGTGAATGGGAAACCTGTGTTAACAATAACCATTCACCTGTCGGTGTTTAAGGAATATAATATTTGGCGCCACTATGAGACTCAGCATGGTGAAAAATACGACAGCCTGCAAGGACAACTGAGACGAGAGTAGATAGATGAGTTGCTGGTGGGGCTGAAGAAACAGCAGTCCGTTTTCACTCGGAGCCGAAAGGTCAGTGAAGCAGCAGTAAAATACGGTGACCAGACGTCCCCGGTTGGATCTGTCCCTGGAAATGTCCCCGGTTTTCACTGTGACTGACAGACCCAAAATTGGAATGAAAGAAAGAAAACTGACCAAACGGAGCCGATCGAGCAGCGCTGCTCAGAGATGTTTCAGAAAGCCGTGTTTTACGATGCTAAGATCACTGATTATTTACATGGAGTCTGGTGGGTTCAGCAAACGCAATTTCGCGGACTTTTATGTTTAAAAAAATTATCTTAATCTTCAACAGAAAGGTCGACCTCCTTAGAAATCCTTCCCATAATGTTATCAGACACTTAGAATATTAATCTGAATCTGTCAGAAGCAAAACGAGCACTTTTATTAACGTAAATACAAGCTGGACAATCCTATTACCTTCCATTGTAGCTTGTTTCTGCCGACTGCAGTCAATACTGCGTCAATGTCAAAGGAAAATATTTCCTCAATAGTTTATCTTGTATCCGATACTCAGCTCTAGGTCTAGTGTCCCCGTTTTAAGTTTTACAAAAATTAAAAACATTACGTGTTTTGGAGCTATACACGCTTCTGAGCTGAAAATGTCCCCGGATTTTGTCTGAGAAATCTGGTCACCTTACGGTAAAAGCCAGCTACATAATTGCTAACGAAATAGCATTAGCATTTACTTCTTTCCACTAAAACAAAGGGAAACACATGGATTTATTGTTTTTTATAGCTATGATGAGCTGTGCTATGATATTGGTCTGGCCCACTTGGCATAAAATTAGGCTGTATTTGGCCCCTGAACTAAAATGAGTTTGACACCCCTGCTCTAGTGAGAGTACAAATACATTAACGTCACATAAAAATTGCATCACATTCTGCACCGTAAAATATTAACGTTTACCTTGTATGTCTTTGAAAATGATAACACAATAATACGGATTGACTTGGTATCTTAGTTGCATTTACTTTACTAACCGATATCTTGTTGCTTTAATCCATGTATAATACACAACCACAACACTGATGTTAGCCTCAACAGTCCCGCCCTTCCTCCGAGAGACCTTGGGTTCCAGAAGTAAATTCCCCATTTATATCTCCCATTGACGCATGGAAAAATCGGTATATAAAGAGTTTTAGAGCATGCCTTAGGCTAACCTAAGTATGTTTAAGTTGTATGTTTAACGACTCTTAAACATACAACATATCATTTTCAGTGAAAAAACAAACAGAAAATCCAAAAAAGTCAAAGGTACATATTTTTAATATCGAGATAAGGAACTATTCATCCCTATAATCCACCTCCACTGAATAAAGGAAGCTTATGTTTGTTTAGCTAACAGCTAATTCAGCTAATCGCTAGCTGAGACAGCATGTAATAACTTTAAAAGACCCTCAAAACAAAACCTTAAAATAACTGTTCAAATATATAACAGCTGTTTTGTAAGCTGTAGCCTACTTTCCCAGTGTTTAGTTTGAGTAAATGTTACTTTAAACTGAATCAACCAGCTAGCGGTTAGCTGAATTAGCTGTTAACTAAACTAACGTTAGATTCCCGGTGGAGGCTAACGACAGAAGCGTGGAACAGACTGTGATTTGTGCATTGTCACAAATCTATGTAAAACATGATAAAATGTTGCGAATGCGCATGACGGATTGTGCGGGCAGCATGGATAGGGTACCAACACCTCCCCCACCTCACCAGCATATTGACCTCCAAAGTTATCAATAAAGCTGATGAAATGCTTTCAGCTACATTCTCTGCAATCCTTTGATAGTTTCTCTCTCTATCTCTCTCGCTCTCTCTCTCTCTCTCTCTCTCTCTCTCTCTCTCTCTCTCTCTCTGTCTGCGTACTACCCCTTTAGCTGCCCCCCAGCAGGTCCAGGGATTGATCAGTCACCCTGTGTGAGCCCTCACACTGGGTCAGAAAAATGAGTCCAGACCCTTTGTGACCTCTGGGTCATCCATCACTCTCATTTCTCCAACTGTGTTTCTCCTATCCCCTGTCCTCCTCCTCCATCACTTTGTGCTGTAAGATGGAGGGATGACACTCTGCAGGGTCTCTTTTATCTCCCTCCATTCCACAATCCCCCCTTGACTTTTTGTGCTCATCTTACAAGCAGTGCAATCCCTTCCTCATCCCTTCCCTCCTCCCTTGCTAGTCTCTCCACTTTCTCTCTCACATCATACTCTCTCTGCTTGTATTAAACCTCTACCTTCCATGCACGCACACACGCGCACACACACACACAGTCGACTAGCACTTTGGCAGAAAGTGATTTGGAGTTGTACACAATGACACAGTCAACTTAACACTTAACTTTCAACTGCACATGTCAAGTGGGCCAGAGGTATGTGTTTTTTGCATGTACTTTCGCATTTTGTATTTGGTCAGTGATCCTGTCACTCAGCCCTCACCACTGGAGATTAATAAGCGACATGCCCACCGTGGCTAGAAATATTTCTGTCTGACGCCTGAGTCACACTGAAATGTGTGCATTGTTGGAGATCTTTGTAGGGCCTCTCTCAGCCTGGCCTTCTCTCAATGTGACTTAAGAGCAGCCATGCAGAACCAGTTGACAGCTCCCTCTCTTCCTCTGCATCCCTTCATCCTTAGCTGCTCGGTCTTGCCATCTCCCCTCTGCACTTCCACACACACGCACACATCCACGCACGCACGCACGCATGCACGCACGCACGCACGCAAGCATACACAGTTGTCTAGCACTTTGGCAGAAAGCAATCTTGAGGAAGGAGTTGTACACAGTGTCACCAAGTTAACACACACCTTGCACCTCGGCGTGTCAATTCGGCCAGATGTGTGTGTTTTTTTAAAATAAATAACTAGGGATTTTTGCACTTGGAACTTCAACTTTGACTGTTGCTCATATATGAGAGAGTATTTACAGGTGTTTCAACCACTATGTTTGGTGAAATAAATACAACATTGACTTAATAGAGTACATTTATTAAGTCACCTAAACATATCATACTACTTACAACATACTTCATGATGATCTGTTGGTTTGTGCCATAATTATTACATCTGTACATAATTTTTCATTTGGGAAATTTTCATAGTGCAATTTACTAATTCGTGTGTAATTTACTGTGTTATACAGTTTGCTATGTCTTGTCAATCTTTGCTCTTATCTTTACTGTTGCAAATCGCGATTTCCCCACTGTGGGACAAATAAAGGTTTTTCTTATCGTCTTATCTTATCTTATCTTATTTTTACTTAAGGTAGGGAAATATTATCACATACTTGTGCACTGCAAATTATTTGGTTTTTAGCAAGACAAAAAAAACTTAGATGTAGAAGTGTTAGATAATTTATCTTGTTTTAAGTATTCAACTTTACACTATAATCTTAAATCAAGCAACCTTGTCAAGTGAAATTATCTTGCTGGGTGGACAGATAATTTTACTTGTTTTGAGTACCTTTTCCCTCAGATTTAGTGTTTTTATGGTGTTTTTAGACACATTGTACCATAATGTCAGGAAAAAAACTGTAATGTTATAAAGGAAGCTTTAAAGTGTGTCTGGAGTAGGAGGATGTGTGTGAATATCACAATATTATGTTTTGTGATATTGTATTGATTCTGAAAAACACTATTGATTTTTAAATGATACCTACAAAGATTCCTGGCCAACAGAACAGACTTTCTACAGCCATTTGACTCTTTCACTCCAACGTATCATTGGTTGTTGAGACTGTAAGACCTTTACTGCAAAGGCGCTATCAGGAACGCCGCTGTTGAAAGAAAATCATGATGTTGCAGTCCATAATCCTTAGCCTAGGTTCATCCATTTTTTGTTGTTGATTTATTTGCATTTTTACATCAATGTAAGCTAATGTAATATTCAACAAAAATGCCACACGCAGCAAAACTGTCTTTTACTTGGGTGAGAGAGATATAGATGACAATGGAGAGTGGAGACCCGGTCCTCAGACCGTTTTTATGTCTCAGCATATTGTTTGTAATTGTTTGTAATTTAGAAATTAAAAACCTTTGGTCACAAAAAATAGAGAGTGGAGACCAGATAATGCACCTCCACTTCTATGAAGAATAACATATCAGACAGGCTGCTGTGCTCGGCAAAGTACACGGCACGTTTTGATTTTGAGTTTGAATACACAGTTTCTAATCTGGTTTACCGGATTTACAGTGCTGGGATAGAAGATACTGTGAAACAAGTATGTAAGAAATGTATTATTCGAGAGAGTTTTTCAATTTAAATTAATGATTAAATACTTTCATTTTGTTAGTGTATTTTCATGTATTGAGTTGTCACAACTAAGGAAGGGTGTGTTGCATTCAATTGCCTTTTTCTGTATTGTTCGTACGTAAATGGGGCCAGTGGATAAAAATCTTACCATGTTTCACAGACTATGACAGTTTCCCTAAAATTAGATTTTAAAAATCATAATATATGGCATTGCTTACAGTATCACAATATATTCAACTGTAACGCTTGTATCATAATAAGTAATGTAATGCCAGATTATTGCCAATACACAGCCCTGTAGAGTGTTGTTAATTGTTTTCTTGTTGTTAACAAATCCCACAAAAAAAACTAAAACCAACAAAGTGTTACTGCATAATAAGATGTAAATCTTCAACTGTGGAGCACAATTATATAGTTTAATTTGAATAAAACAAAACAATTGTATATCTCAATTCAACCATATCATAGTGGAGCGTGTGTGCCACAACTAATAGAACATTGATGGTTATGTGGGATCCATTTATTGTTGGTTTGGGTCTGTCTATGATATTTGTTGACAGTAAAAATAACTCCATCATACAGACCACTAAATGATAAAATCAAACATATTTGAACAAAGTTGAAGCAACAGAACTCACACTGGTTGTGGCAGCAGCCCACAGCTAAAACACTTGAACTGTGTGGATGTGAAACAACACACCTTTTTTAGCTACAGTGTCACACACCTGTGGCTGGCATCTGCACATTGTAAAACCACACAAAAGGAGAGAATACTATTAAGTATTAAAAAAAAGTCAAGTATAAAATTTATTTACAAAAAGAAAGATATTTTGACCAAAACAGTCATAAAAAAGTAAGTCCAGGCACTTAAGGTTGGTTACAAAAAGTGATAAAAGGCCTTTAATAAATAGGGCAAGACAATAAAAATATACCAACTTCTTTCTTTTATATAAATGTATTAATCCCTTGTGTTGTCTCCCATTTGCCTATGTACTTGTGTCCTGAAAATTTCCCTCTTTCTGGCGTTTGTGTCTTTTATCGACACATTTGTCTCTTTTTTTCAATGCTTTTGGCTCTTTTTTTGAAGTTCATCACTTCTTTTCACTACCATGCACAAATACCACTAACACCGACTAATTACCACCGTTACACTCATATTTGGAATACGTGGTCAATAAACCTTGTTTACAGGAAATTATACCTAATATGACAATTATGAATTATTTAGACTCATATAATTATCATATTTTTTTTTCAAATGCAATTTATTTTTATAAAACACTCAATGAAAGTGGAGATCCTATCTTTTGTTGTACTTCCAAGGCGCAATGTATGCAATCCTCCATGTCATTTTTGAGAAATTAAAATGAGGTAGTAAACTGGGTAAAGAAATTAGGTAAAGAAACCCATGTTTTTTTAAAAAGGGGTCAAATTTGACCCGAAGACAACACAAGGGTTATTTGAGACTCAAGTTGGCAACTAAAGTGCCCATCTCTGATGCTCTTAGCAGGATATTCTGTAATGTTCCTGTAATGTTCCAACATGAAAGACTTGGTGGCAAATGACGTTCGCTGCAGGAATGAACCAATGCCACTTATTATATGGCACAGGAGGAAGGAGGAATACAGTAAATACCACCAGGCTGAAAAAGCCCCTCCCAGGCTTCTCTCAGGCCAGAGGTGCAGGTATGGGAGGTATCGAAGGTGGTCGGCGCCGGAGGTGCTCCCCAGGCCAGACGAGGGTGTCAGGTTGGCCCTGTCAGCAGTAAATGATCTAGAGATCACAGAGGGATGGCATCTGATTTAGACATGTACACCTGTCATGGTGGGCTAATACTAAAAAAAGGCAGAGACTGATCTATTGTCTGGGTGCCTTGAGAGAAGGTGATACTGACTCATTGAATACCATACATTATGTACGCCTTTGAAATGTTCAATGGGAGATTTTCTGTATAATTGGTAAATAATACAAATATACCAAAAACCCATTGTTGAGGTGTGACAGAATGTTACTATAAGAAAGCTAAAGTTAAATATTTTTAAGGCCATTGTAACATTATTAATACCTACTATATGGCCGACATAGTTTATAGTTCATAGGTACATGGACAATCCTGGCAGCCGTTTAATTCGAACCAAACCCACCTTTTTAGCCAGACACTTGAAAAACAGCTTGTATATGCAGAGTCAAATGGGTTCCAAAAACCTAGAGGTGTGACATGGATCATGCTTTATATTGGTGATCTATTTCATATCTGTGGTTGTTCTGTCATTTAAGCAACACCCTGGGTTAAATGGGAGCTCTAGTGTGATTATTGCTGTTACAAAAGCTTCCCAACGCTGACAAGAAAACGTATTGAGGCTAAAACTGAATACTGATTTTATGTCTGACTGCTGGTCAGAAACAGCCCACATTAACGTGTCCCTCTCCAAAAGACAGCAAAGGACACAGAAAATAGACTTGTTTGTCCAATCCACTTGTGATGCTGGTGAAATGTCAGATTCAACTCTTAGGAATATGTGTGTTGTTGTTGTTGGAGCGTTTTTCCCAATCACGATTTTACAAACATATTGTGTCGAGCTCTAACTCCGTATACAAAACTGAGAAAAAAAGGAGTGGAACAATTTGGGAATAGCCCTGATTAATGCGTGGAACCAAAAAGAAAGGAGAGTGAGGGAAGGATGTTGAGAAAAAGGAGGGCAGTCCCCTCTGAAGAGGAGTGAAACAAATGGATTTGAAATGCTATTTGATGCTATAAGGTTTTTTTGCGGAGACTACCCAAAGGCTGGCTAGGGGCTCTCGCTTTCAACACAGCCCTCTCATGCCGTACAAAACAACAGCAGTTCAAATGGGAACTAAATCCAAGCCGGCAGCTCCTCTTCATTCCCCAGCTAATTACCTGCAGGGGGACCGTATGCTTATTAAAATCCCCCCCCCCCCCCCCCACCCTCCCCCAAAAAAACGTGTTTTAAAAGTTGTTTTTAACCATTACAAGGAACAAAGGATCTCAAAGCAGAGAAACAAACTACCTTGATAGTTCCCTTCTTTAACATTTCGGAGAGAGAAGAATTGAAAAGAAAAAAATAGAAAGAAAAGTGAAGGCCTGTAATTTGGTGTGAAATTGGGTGAAATTTTGAATTTCGAAATAAACAAGGCAAGTGTGAGAAATGATGATGCTGCAGTCGGCAGTAATGAATAATTCCACAGTCTGTTTCTGTTAAATGGATCAGCGGGAGATGCTCCCTGTCCTCATTCCTAAAAGTTATAATTCTGACCTGGTCTCCAGACTTAAGGCAAGTAACATTTCTGCTATTTAAAGTTTCACAAAACCGCTCTTTCAGACTCATTATCTGTGTCCATTTTAAGTTTTGTATGGTGGCTAAAATTGCGACATAAAACTGCAAATGACATTTAAAAAAAAAACCATGTCCTTCTCTGTGTAGGCCAGACAATAAATTCCATGACAAGATTTATTTATCCTAATTAAAAACCTTCACCACAAGGCGCCTTTCAGGACGACCCTCCAACCTTACATAATGTCTGACAATGGAGTTAAACTTATCTCTTTCGAGCTCTTTGTGAAAGAACCAGTGATTTATTAACACGGATCAAAGAAACTGTGGTTTACAATTAATTTCGTGTAATAGTTATTTAATACTGTGGTTGAAATATGTCCCTTTAGTGATAGGGGCTGCATGAATTAGAATTAATTCCTGTTTAATTGTTCCTATATTTCAGTGGGGTGGCTGAGCTGAGGTAATTTATTTCCTGCGTAGGATGAGAGATGGTCCACGGCCAAGGCTGCCAGGGGAGGAGTGGTTAATTGCAGTAGATTGCCTTATCCCCTTGTAATTATGCCTGTCTCTATGGAATTCCCTGCCTCCAAATGGCCAATCAATACTATCAGACCACAGCTAAGGGGGAGGAGGAGGAGGAGGAGGCAGAGATGTGGGTCCCCGACCGGACTTTGGATTTATGAGAGCCGGTGGCTCCGGACCGCAGATAGCAGGGGCTTAGGGACTAAATCTTATCAAAGGCACAGAATAAAATGTCTGCTTTGGTTGGAATAGTTTTGGGGGAAGAGATGTGGAATCATTCACTTTGATTAACTTTACCTAACACCTACAAAGCACCCAGGAGAAACATACTGCACTGCTGCTGTCATGTGAAACACTTGCAACTCTCAATTTGGAGTTACTTTTATTTAGTTGTTTGAATGAAATGTTTTCATGGTTCTTTCATTTTCCAAGTAGGTTTGATGTGTTAAGGTCCCAGGAAACTTCATCTGAAACAGCAGACCTAAAACAAAAGTGTCATTCCTTAGACAATAGTCCCTTTTTACAATGTTTTGCTTCACCAGAATTGGAATAGAGTCAAATAAGTTCATTGGTACATTATAAAACAAATGTTACCCTCATGCCTTAACATGAGAGACCTTCATGGGTCTAAAATCGGGCTTCATGTCAACCCCACAGGGTCAGGAGGAAATTATCGTCATGTGGAGGTCAATATGACACTGGGAGGCAAATATTCAAGAGAAGAGAGTGGTCCCATCCCACAATTTTGCCATCAATCTAACTGGACCTGGGTGGTAAATTGCAAATGGTAGTGAGTTGAGTAAGGGTTGGTATGGGGAGGGGTGTCAGACTGGGGGATGGATATGGGACTGGATACCAAGGGCCCTTGTGTGAGGAGGGCCCAAAAAGATGCTTGAATGAATAGTTGTGGATGCTGGGGGGATGCCCATAGAGAATGCATTTCTATAGGGCCCAGAATTTTTTGCTACACCCCCAGGTATGCCGGTTGACTACAGACAGAGAAAGGGAGGGGGGAAAGCGAGAAAGAGATAAATTATATTGAGGCATCCCATTGACGGGACTGTGTTTGTGTGGAGTGGACAGAGCAGCAGCAGAGACCTGCGATCACAGGTCTGTGTAATCACACCCACATCCTAGGCAATGCATCCATCGACACAGTCATCCATGCACTCAAACACTAATTTGCTCACACAATCTATGTTTCCTAACCAACTGGCTTTAATGAGTGCTCCCCAAAAAGTTTGGCTTCCCATTTGTCTTTTGAGTGAACTTGAGAATTGCATAGCACACTCTAAGAAGTCTTAGAGGACAAAGTGAGATCAGAAATCTTTGAAAGGCCAACTGGGCCTCTGGGTAGCTCCTTTTGTCTAACTCTTCTTCTTCCTCTTTCTCCTCTTTGCCTTTCATCTTTTTTTTTTGCGTTTTGTTTTCTTACATCTTGATGTTAAAAAGCTGAAGATCATGACGAGAATGTCAACTCTGCTCTTGATATGTCCTTGAGGATTTGGACTGTATGTGGGGTTGTGATTTGGATGTGGTTTATGGAAGTAGAGCCTGTTGCCTGTTGACCTTATCATTGATAAATCCAGATTAATTTTCTTGTAATAAGAAAGAAAAGACAGATAAAAGACTGATGAAAGTGCTGTGGATGAAGCTGCCAACAGACTGCTAGTGTGCACATATACAGTAATTGCAAATGCAAAAGAAACCGGACCCATCTGTCTGGATGGGTGGCAAAATCTGAAGAACATCACTAGCCCACTCTCCATTTTCTTTCTTGAATCAAAGAAGGGAAAATCATCTTGTGGATTATCGCTGCTGATTGTTCTGTTTCCTGCTTTGTCAAACACTCTCAATCCTCATTTAGGCCTGCAATCGGAACAGACAAGGACAAAGCACCCGAGTTTTATAATAGTGCAACCCACCACAGGACTCAACCCGCTTACGTTTCCACAACCATCTCCATTACCCCTCTCCAGCAGGTAATTGACTTCTAGTCACATTTGCTTCAGTGTTAATGCTACTTTAGCTCCTTTCTAAAGAAGGAGGGTCTGGGACCCCTGCTGGTTTGGGTTTAAAATCGCTTTACATCTCTCCGACTGATTGAGACTAAGATTCTGTCGGAATGGGAGGTGGAAGCGGGAGTTGCATTGGAAGCTGCCGCTGCCTTTATCACTTGGCCTCCTTCAAAGAGCAGATAGGGTTTTGTGATAATGAGAGGGTAGCGTGGAGCTCCCGAGGTTCAGGCACTCGGCAGTTGTCAGTGATGCCATCCAGCAGATAGTAACTTTCAAGCAGTTTCTCTCTGTCTAAGGCAACACAAAGGGGCTGAAAGCAGAGAGAGAGAAAAAAAGAGAGCCAGATATACTTAGAGCAATCAAAGAACTATTGGACCCCATGCTTGGTACATGGTGGCAGGTGAAGTGGATGGTGGTGCGGATGAATTGTAGGAAAGGTGTGTGTAATAAAATGGTGCATATAATCAGCATTCTTTGAATGTTCTCAGCTCTTTGTCGGTAGCAGGGAATAAATGCATGAGGAATGTGTGTGTATGTGTGTGTGTTCATGTATACCTTCAATCTTACATATATGTGAGAAATCTTAATTACAAAGTATTTATCTAAAACAACTGTGCCCTGGTTTACTTTCAATGATGATTTTTTCAATGATCAATGCAAGCATTTCTTCTAGTATTTTTTTATTATTCAATATCCTTGCATGACAGATATTGTATGTTAAGTATTAATTCCTTAAAGTAAAATTCCGGTTTCATACAATCCTTGTTTTATTCTTATTTTTGTTTAGTTTTACTATCCTTTTTTCAGTAATAATTTCTCTCTGCCCACCAACTTAATTGCCCAGATCTGGAAAAAAAAGAATAGGTAGAGCATGATTTATTGATCTCCTCATACTCAACTGGGTGCTATTGCTTGAATGTGTACTTTCCCACACTTATCTTACTTACAAATACAGACGCCACCTCATCTGTAAGGACAATATCCATGCTGTTGAAGTGGAATACTTCACAATATCCCAATTGGCTTGCTAAAAAAGAATTTGTGAAGCAGCGTGTCAGTCAGGGAAGGCCTTTTTTACTAGGCACTAGGAATCTTCATTTTAACCCATTTTCAGGACAAAGTTCATAGCATGGCAGTTTTTCCATAGAGTAACCAATTACAGTTGAGGAAAATGTCCTGTCTATGTCACAGTTCAGGATGCCAGAGACTGATGTCTGTTGATTGGAGAAGCTGCAGTTAGAAATTGACTTCATTAAACCAAAGGGACCTTCCACATAATTTACTTTCCCAAGAAATCCAGATCAACTCGTGGGTGATTTAGGTGACGTTCAGGCGAGTCATACACAGCAACAGGCAGAACATCATCTGCCTTTAACCAAGATCTTCACACCTTTGCATAGCTTTGCACTACACAATTTTGCTGACTTGGGCTTCCTTTTATCATTTTCTGTTTTCCAATCATGTGATGATGAACAAATGGAAATGTGAAGTAATAATTGAGGTGAAGAAAATGATAGCCAACATTAAGGTGTGTCACAACCGATACCTGGTACCATGTGAAAACTTCTGAAAACTTTGCAAATTAAGGACAAAAAAAATAAATGAAATTGTGGATAACATTGTGTGTTAGCTTTCCGATAATCATAGAAGTATACTGTTATGTTTTTATTTTGTAAGAAGAGATTTGTGTCTTTAAGTAGGGTGGGTGTCCAATAATGGTCTCCTGAATGGTTGGTTATTCTGGTTAATGAAACCACCCATTCTAACACTCTCATATAGGTAAAGATGAAAGAAAAAATGTGTTCAACTCTAAAACGATGAGGTCAAAAAGGGATTTATTTCTAATGTAATGCCGCTGTTGTCACCTGAGAGCTCAGTCATTAACCTAGTCAGTACATTGCCATAAGAAATCCATCCATCCATCCATCTTCATCCGCTTATCCGGTATCGGGTCGCGGGGGCAGCAGCTCCAGTAGGGGACCCCAAACTTCCCTTTCCCGAGCCACATCAACCAGCTCCGACTGGGGGATCCCGAGGCGTTCCCAGGCCAGGTTGGAGATATAATCTCTCCACCTAGTCCTGGGTCTTCCCCGAGGCCTCCTCCCAGCTGGACGTGCCTGGAACACCTCCTTAGGGAGGCGCCCAGGAGGCATCCTTACCAGATGCCCGAACCACCTCAACTGGCTCCTTTCGACGCGAAGGAGCAGCGGCTCTACTCCGAGCTCCTCTCGGATGACTGAGCTTCTCACCCTATCTCTAAGGGAGACGCCAGCCCCCCTCCTGAGGAAACCCATTTCGGCCGCTTGTACCCTGGATCTCGTTCTTAAGAAATGACAACAATAAAACCCATGTTGAAATAAAATGGAATATGGTGGCTTAAACTCAGATTAAGTTCAGATTAATAATAGATTGTGGTCATGGTTACACTATTTGAAAGTCTGACAAGTGTTAGACACTTTGGTGTCTGGAGTGAGAGCTCATAGCCCGACACCACCTTAACCTCCACACCCATGCTTTCCGTCTCACTATGCAAAGGACACACTATATCCCACTGTGGTACTTAATTTTGGCTCTGGATGTAAATCCTTTGCAGCTGAATTAGTGCCAGTGTGAGCTTTTGCCTTGGTGTGTGTGTGTGTGTGTGTGTGTGTGTGTGTGTGTGTGTGTGTGTGTGTGTGTGTGTGTGTGGTTGGCCTGGTGTGGTGGGTGTCTCTACAGCCCTGTCCTCGTTAAGCGGAGAGCAGTAATGGATGTCAACATGCTGGCCTCTTCTTACTGTGTCAACATTAATCACTCGACCTGGACACCACTGCCCCACCCTGCTCTGCTTAACATTCACCACACACTGCACCTGAGTCTACCACAGGCCAGCAAGAGATATCCACGCACGCACGCACGCACGCACGCACACGCACACTTACTCCTAGGCTTTCCTTTCTTAAATATCTCCTTTTCTTAACAAGGGTCTTCTT
This sequence comes from Etheostoma spectabile, assembly GCF_008692095.1. Classification (NCBI taxonomy): domain Eukaryota; kingdom Metazoa; phylum Chordata; class Actinopteri; order Perciformes; family Percidae; genus Etheostoma; species Etheostoma spectabile. The sequence goes on from NC_045753.1 coordinate 6,130,354, forward strand.
TCTGTCACTTTTCTCTTTTTTCAGTTGTCTCTTCTTTTCCACTCTTCTTTTTCCTCTCTCATTCCTTCATATTGACTCTTCGCTGGTTCTCCCTTGTCTCCCCCTTTCTATATTACCCCAATCTGCAATTTTTTTTGCAGATTTTTACATTTTTAAAAAGGCAAGCTAATTTAATTCCATGTATACACACACATACACACAGTCCCATGTTAAAGTGTCCTTGGGCAAGACACTGATCCCCAAATGGCTCCCAATACAGCGACATCGGTGTGTTAATTTGTGTGAGTGTTTGTCTGATCAAAACAGAAAAAAAAATTGTTTGAGAAATACAAGTGCCTAACTGAATAAAATGTAATAATTAGACATGGTGTAATGTAGTCCCAGATGCTAAAGACCCAATGTGTGCATTTACAATAAGAGTTAACTGAAATGTGTTTATAAACGTCTATTGTCACCCTTTCTTTCTGAAACAAGCACACTCCTCTAAAATAATATAGACTTACTTACTTTCAGGTAGTAAATATTGTTTTGGGTTGAAGATACCGATAATCAACATCCGTTTTCATCCCAAACATTTGTTTATCCCAGCAAAATACACACTATACCAAAGGGAATCTCATATCTAAAATTAGATGACATTAAATCTATTGTTATTATTATTATTATTTTAAAAAACTCTGGATTGCACCACTTAAACTGTCCTCTTTTGTCTGTGTTACTTATTCATCATGCTTTTCATTAAAATAAGGAATGTGTGTGTGTGTGTGTGTGTGTGTGTGTGTGTGTGTGTGTGTGTGTCTCACCCAACATTGTTGGTCTTCTTGCTAAGCCCCAGGCACTGTGCTCCATTAGCACCAGGCTGATGGAGCTACTTGGCATTCAAGGGTCTTTGGGGCCAGCACCAACCCAAGAGACAGCGCCTTGCCTGGGGGGGGTTAATGAACCCCGGGCTTGGTCCTGCCTCCAACATTAATTGTTTCTGCAGCTCTGGCAGACCTACTTCACTTCTTCTCCTCCGCCGAATCATGACTGGCGGGGAAAAAAGCAAAAATCTTCTCAGACACTCTGGAATTGCTGCAAATTAAATTAGAATCGGCCTGTTCTCGTATAGTGTAGGGAAACCTGATCCATAGTACCTATATCAATAATACCGTCCGAAATGGCAGAGCATTATGGTACTCAGGGACAGCTCCAAAATACCAAACATATATGATAAGATTTTACAGAACTATTTATTATATTCAAAGAAGCCTCAGTGATAAAGTTGAAGAATATATGTAATATGTATCAAAAACACTGTCTGCCATTTCCCTCTGGAAACAACAGGTTGACCCAGAGTGGTGAGGACACAGTCGTGAGACTTTGTTGTCAGCAAAGTCTTTTCTGGCTCTGTAACATGGCGAATTCTAACTGAAAAGTGCCAAAAATCTCCAAACATTGCAAAGTAACGTTTCCTCTTCCCATAGTGGCTTATGTCTGTGAAGTTGTCTATGGAAAAACCTAATTATATCCGCTGATTTTCCATAACAGTTTGATCATTTATGTGGATAATGTTAAACATCTAAAATAATTTAATTTGCTACTTAACCTCTGTGGGGATGGGAAATGAATGAAAAATCCATTTAAGAAATATTTTCAGTCATCCTCTGTATTTACCATGGATGAAATATCTTACTCACTGTGCAACAAAAAGATGGGAAAATGCAATGGCGTCCGTTAGTCTGTAGTTAGATAAGATAAGATAAGATAATTTGTTTATTAGTCCCCAATGGGGAAATTACTGTACTGCACTCTGTGTACACACTTTTTGTTAGTACTCACACACAGGCCTGAAATACACACACATGCTCAGGACCTATACATGCACTATACATGGAGAGATGTCAGAGTGAGTGGGCTGCCAGCTGAACCAGCGCCCTGAGCGGTCGGGGGGGTACGGTGCCTTGCTCAAGGGCACCTGGCAGTGCCCAGGAGGTGAAGTGGCATCTCTCCAGCCACCAATCCACACTCCCAACTTTTTGGGTCCATACGGGGATTTGAACCAGTGACCCTCCGGTTCCCAACCCAACTCCCTATGGACTGAGCTACTGCCACCCCTTACCGAGTTACTTTCCTATTTACTGTTTCATTATTTCATCCATGCGTGGCGCAACGGATCCGTGCGATCCGTCACCTGCCATCTAGACACTGGCCTCACTAACCTCTTCTCCTCTAAGTCAGATCGCCCTTGCGCTGGACTTGGTTTCACTGAGCCTACTAACACTAAAAAAATAATTATAATATAAACGGATGGAAACGAATGGCATTACATCAGTGAGATCAAACTGCTTCTTGTGCGTAATTTGGACTGACACTGAGATGCAGGTTGTTCAGTATCTGGTGTGGCGCTGCCGCTATTCTCTTGATTTCCACTTCAACATTTTTTTATTATTTCCTGCATGGTTTTGTGCATTCACTGCCTTGTCACCATTTGCCACTCCGCACATTTTATTTTATTGATTATCCGAGATGACAAACCTCCAAACAGAACGTTTTTTCCTCGCCTCCAATGTCGCAATACATTTTTTTCCGGCTGCAGTGTAATAACCTGTTGTGATTGGACAAAGAATGACGTTGGGGGCCCATATATAGTCATTTCCATATTAGTTTATGGGAGGAGGCAAGGCAGGGTCACGTTGATTGTGATGTATAAAGGACAGGTGTGCATGACCTGGTGTACGCCCAGTTTTATATACATGTGAATATTTCTGTGTGTAGGTACTTCTCAAGTTTTGGCCGTACGCAATCTGTGCAATCTTTTATACATGAGGCCCCAGGGCTTGGCGTTAGCATCCGGCCACTCGCCAAATGTAGGTATCATTCGGCAGTGGCGTGTAACAGCCATTTTGGCAAGTGGCATATAGGCCATATACAGTATATACTTTATGTATAGTAACACTGGTCTCTTGAGTACTGTGCCACCGCCCGGCACAGGAACACAGCTGTTAGTGCAGCCCACGACCAGTACGGAGGCCCATCCGCCTTGGTGGTGACCAAGACCTGCATACTAACCAAAAAATAGTACAACATCCCCCAGAGCTCCCTTCAGCCCATGCATGCTACATTGCAGGTTTTAGGCTAGCTAACACATGTATCTGTACACGTAAAAACATTTTGACAAGAGGTTTTAAAAATAGAAAGAGCACACAAAACGTTTGCTATGTCGCATCCCGTCATCGAGGGCGTGCCACTTGAGTGACGCGCGAGGGCTGGCTTCAAACCACTTTCAATTAATCTTCCACACCCCTGCACCACTTATGCAATAAGAAGTTACTCTTTTTAAGTCTGTGTCTCAATTGCTTACATACAAACTATATATGTGTATATTTGTGTACGTATGTATATTTAAATATAATTTTTTTGTATGTAGCAAATTTATAGTAACCATCAAGACACTGTTTATAGATAACAAACCAAGTTTACAAACCAACTAGTAACCACTGACAAGTATTAACTATTTTAATAATGTTTAGATGGTTTGCAAACTATTTAACAAGGTCTTAGGTATATAATTAACAAGGTATTATAGTCATCTGTTGCCACTTTATAATAACCATCCAGACATTGTTTATAGACGGTTTGCTAGTAACCCTTAACGTGTTAGGAATATCTGGTCCATCTATCTGTTTATAGTCTTTTGAAAAATGTTTTCTTAAAATATTTTTAACCATTACTCGGTGTTATGGTGCAGGAAGGAGGACCCAAATGCAGAGTGGAAGGGAACTTCAACAAAGGCTTTATTGACAAAGTCCTAAAACACAAGGAGCAAAGGGTGGAGTCCAAAAAACACTCCACAGCCAAACGCAGGCACTGGAGAAGTTGAGCAGAACACAGGGAAAAATGTGCGGGGAAAAACTCACAGGGAATGACAGGACTGCAGGCAGGATGACGAGGAACACAGGTAGGCAGGCGGGCAGATGAATAAGAAGGCACGACTAGGAACACAAAACAGGTAAGCACACAGGACGACGGCAAGGTTGACAGCTCACAGGACGACGGCCAACAGGCAAACAAAACTGGAATGATCCAACAAGAGACAAAGGAAACACTGGGGTTAAATACAGGAGGTAATGAGGTAACGGGGAACAGGTGCGACATCAGGTGAATCACATTAGGGCGGGGCTGGACAATCAGACAAACAAAGTGAAGTTAGACAAGACTAGACACGACAAGACAGGAAGCTGACTATCAACATAACAGGAAGTAGAACAAACAGACACTTACCGGGAATCACAAGACAGAGAACCACACAGGACCGGGGAGAAAACCAAGAAACAAACAAGGAAGCAAGAAATTACCCCCATAAAGAACCCCAAACCATCACAACTCGGTACCTAATATAATATATGAGGGGTATAATGTGTGTAACAATAAACTGTTAATTTACAACACTACTAATGTTTTTTTAATTATAATTTAATTGTTTATTATCAGTAAAATTATGGTTTGCTAACAGTTAAATGACAATTAACTAAAGATGAATTAACTATCAATTTACCATCTATTAACAATGGTTATTATAAAGTGTTACTAAGCACACAGATCCTCCATCACACTGTCATCACACCTCCATCATGAGCTCAATAGTTTTAAGCACCAGAACCAACGATGGATTTGCTTTTCGTGTAAACGAAAGCAAATCCATCATGGAGTTTTTAAAAGGGCCTTATAAGGACGCTTTTGGGAGGGGGAAGGGCCTTTGAAGGGAAAACGCTTGCGGGCATAAATCGTATGTACCGTTTTTTTGGGCCACCCCCCGGCTGGCCCCCAAAAAAAGCTTTTAAATATTAAAAGGGCAGTGTAGAGAATTCCTGCTTTGTGTGTGTGGAGAATTTTCCCTTTTTGGGACTGTTACACGGATTGACCTTTTTCCCAAAAGGCCCGTCTGACCGTGGGCCCCACCTCCCCTTTGCACCACCATTTCCCCCTTTAAAGGGCCCTTGTCCTTCTTTTGTTTTGCTCACCCACTGACTGACAAAAATGAGACATTTTTTTCCCATTTGCTAAATTTTGGGTTTTTGGCCCCCGGTTGGAAACACCTCAAAGGGTTTGCCCAAATCACTGAGCAGAAATTGTTTTAAATTCATTGATTTTGTTTAATGTAAATACAAAATTTTGGGGGTTGGGGAAGGGGTTTAAAAACACTTTTATTCTGCTTTGTAGTTTGGATTTTTAGGCCCAGAAAAGCACACCCCTTTATCGGGCTGAGGGTAATATGCCTTTTCCATTGTGTGAAGTGAAACATACCCTTGAAAGGAGGTTTGTGAAACTGTCACACAGACCCAGATGGGGGATGGCTCAGTAACAGGGCCGTTTACCCTCTGTCACTTGGAGCCAGGGCCAACACTTCCATGGAGGTTGTTCTAGGTCAACACTCTATTCTCATTGGTCCAAAAGTGCCCACGGCCAATCACAATGATCCATCAGAGACCATCTGTGCTTTAAAGCCTGAGGTGTGACTTTGCATCTCTGCAGCCTGCATGTGAAAATACCATGGTTGTTGTTAATTGGTTTGATCAGAGTTGAGACCTGCTAAAGGTTATGTTGGCCCTGCAGGGCCAAAAGCCCCTTTTGGGTGCATAAACCCCCTTTAGACTAAGGCTTGGGGAAAACCCGGGTTTCCCACTTTTTTGGGTTCAAAAAGGAACTTTGGTCCCTGCTTCTGAATCCCCAAAAAGCAACTGGTGCCTAAAAACCCTTGGGGGGTTTTTTGTTTCTAAAAAGAAAACCCCTTATTTAAAAAATAATAAAAATATTGAAAATTTCCCTATGTTTTAAAAAATAAAGTTTAGTGCCGGGGGCAAAATTGGTACAGCACTCGGGAAGAAGAAAAAAATCAAATAAAAAAAAATTATTAAATTAAAAAATTAAGACATGCTAATGCTTGATCCTCCCCCTCCCCTTTTAAAAGCTCTGGGGGTTTAAAAACAGGCATGCTAGCTAAATTTTTCCCAACTTTTCAATAAAAAAACAAAATTACTTTTTACTTAAATTTCCAAAAAAAAAAATTATAATAAAGGGTTTTAATTTGATGATTTTTTCTAAATAATTTGGGGTTTAAATTTTTTATACTGAAATTCCCTTTAAATGGGGGTAGTCCCTTTTTGGGCCCCCGGGACCCAAAAAATAATCCCTATGCGGGTTTTAATTGATTTTGCTTGGGGGGCAATAGGGCCAAAAAAGTTTCTAAGTTTACGGGTTTACTTAGTGATATGCCCCCAAACCCCAATAGGGGGCCAGTAGCCCCCAATAGATTTTAAATAGTGGTGACTCCCGGTTTTTAAATTGCTTTTTTTTGGCTGGGGGAAATTTTAAAAATATAAAAAGTCCGGGGTTTTAAAAATTCCCAAAAGGCATGGGGGGAAATTTTTTTGGGCCCAAACGGTTTTTTGACGGGGGAGTCAAACGGCTGAGGGGGGGGGGGGGGGGCTGCATTCTTCCGGAAATCCACAACCACTCCATGTTTTCGAGCGTTGAGCCCCAAAGTTGTTTTGAATGCCCCCCCGGTCCCGAATGGGTCAAATTCCTGTGGGGCGGACTATTCGAAAACCAGAGAAAGGGGAAAACTCACCCTGGTGCGTAATGGTACACAGCAGTCCCCAAAGAAGCTGATGCATGACTTCACATTCTCTGTGTACTCATCAAGATTGTTGGTATTAGTACTGAAAACATCCCAGTTTGTACAGTCCAAACCGAAATATCCTCTATAGCTTCACTTCTCAGATGTCCTAAGAACAGGTTTAGGAATTAGGTGGACAATGACGTCGTCTCAGTACCCCAGTGCAGCGATGCCGTAATAGGCACCGCTGACTGTAGTGTGACAGTAATTTAATTAGATTTAATAAACTCTTTGTCTTTCGATACTTCATGACTGAGGGTACCTTTGTAGAGAGGACAAAAACAATAAGTCTGTATTTGTCCGCTCCACACACTGTATCAGGTCGGCAAGCATGTGCTGTGCTTCCTGCATGTTGGCCTTCAGTTGGAGTATTTCCTTATCTGGAATTTTTTTATATATACTATATATGCACTATTTTTGACACACAATGAGGTAATATATAAATCTTGCTAATTTTTAACATGATTGATCAAATCTTTAAATTGCAGTTGATACAGAAAAACTGTATGCACTGTCTAAATATGTGAATTCCACTTGTAGCGTGTGTGACGACAGAAGCAGTGTTGGCCTAAACCTCCCAGTGTCAACACAGCCGACTGCTCTGACACTATATTCTCAAGGTATTTATGTGAGAAAATATGACCAATGATATGTGTATCCCCACAGTCTCTTACTTTAATTAAAACCTCAATCACCCAGTGACAAGAACGACTGGTGCAAGCCTCACTGTGTGTACTTATATGCCCGTACATGTGCGTCTAATTAACCAGTCAATCTTTGGTCTGTGACCGACTTGAGGTACACAAGCCAGAAATACAGATTTACAAGGTGACAGGCTGGATCTTATGGTGTCATCACAAAGACAATCAAAACAAAAATTCAGATTAAATGTGTTCCCTTTTGCATCTTTGTCTCCAGTTAACGGATTCACAAGAGCAAGAGTGCGTTTATCTGCCAGACACAATGTACCATAAACCTCCCTTTATTTGTGTCCTTTTATAGCAGCACTGTTTGTTATGGCAAAAAAAAAATTCAAGTGATAACATACCTGTCTGTTGCAGTTGCATTCACCTGCCCACTCTCACCAACATGGGCTGTCTAACTGTCCGTCAAAGAGCGGAGGTGAATGGAACAAAGATGTGTTACTGTGAGTGTGACGATCAGCTCCCTGTGCCTGACCATCTGCAGCGGGCTGGGCTCAGCAAGAGGATAGGGAAATGAGGTCAGCTCAGCTTTTGAAGCCGGCAAGACAAGGCACCATGCCGGGACTGGAAGCTCACATGAAAGGCAATCAACCAAAATAGCCAAATATTGTTACAACTGTAGACGTGTGTGTGTTGCTCAGTTTGGGAGCTGAGAAATTTAAACTAGAGGGAATCATTTTGTCCCCCCTCCTGCTGTTGATGTAACCTGTCAAGTGTGATTCCCAATGTAATGCACAAGCCATTTAGAAAAAGACATTGAGAGTCCTGTGGCTGTTATTGTGTTCTTTGGTTCAAAAAGAACTTTGTGTTCTTGTTCAATTACAAAAGAACAGAGTATCTCGTTACACTTCAGATTCCCAAACTAAGCCTCTGACAGAGCATATGGTGAATTATGCATGTGAAAAAAGAAAAAAAGAAAGAAAAACATTACACTGTAAAAAAAAAACCGCTGTCTCTTACATTTTAGCCAAAACTTTCTCAAAAAGTTTTCTAACATACAGGGTGTGTAGGGCAGCTGTGGCTCAGTGGTAGAGCGGTTGCCTGCCAATCGGAAGGTTGGTTCAATCCCCGCCTCTGCAGTCATTGACGAAGTGTCCTTGGGCAAGACACTGAACCCCGAGTTGCCCCCGGTGCTGCGCATCGGAGTGTGAATGTGTATGAATGTTTATCTGATGAGCAGGTGGCACCTTGTACGGCAGCCCCAGCCACAGTGTATGAATGTGTGTGAATGGTGAATGTTTCCTGTAGATGTAAAAGCGCTTTGAGCAGTTGTTAAGACTGGAAAAGTGCTATATAAATACAGCACATTTACATACAGTACAGTGGCTTGAGAAAGTTTACACACCTGTGCTGAAGTTGATAAAAAAGAGGAATAAAAAACATCTTTTGGAAATTGATCTTAATGCCTTAATATAATATATACCTGATATAATATAAAAATTTAGAAAAATCCAAGGACACCAATTTTCTTTCTGTGAATGAATAATGTATTATATTATGTATTATTATTATGTATGAAAATAAATAAATGATAGATAGGCATGGGGACCTTTCCACAAGATCATCTCTCAATGCAATTCAAACCAGCTATTAAGCCAACTGAATTAAAACCATGCCAATCTCTAGGTATGGTGAAGGGTGAATCATGTGATGATGGGGGGTTAGTTTAATTCCAAAGGCGGAGGGAACTTTATCAGGATGCTATGCATCCTGATCCATGAAATAACTGGCCTTTAAAAATAAAAATGTGCCTGCCTCTATGGGAACATAGGGGTGTGTATACCTAACCCTAACCCTAACCCTAACCCCCCCAACCCCCTAACCCTAACCCTAACCCTAACCCCCCCAACCCCCTGACCCTAACCCTAACCCCATAACCCTAACCCTAACCCTAAGGAAGAACATTTATTTATTTACAATACATTATTCATTCACAAAGAAAATTGGTTTGATTTTCCTACATTTTTTAAATTAAGGCATTAAGATCAATTTCCAAAAGATGTTTTATATTCCTCTTTTGAATCAACTTTAGCATGGGTGTGTAAACTTTCTCAAGCCCCCGCAGATTGCCCAGCCTGTCATGGTTGTGGTTTTCAGTTTTGTTAGTTTGTGTTTTATCTGGGTCTCATTCCCTGTTTGCTTTCTTCCTGAATCCCTGGCATTTCTTCTCTGTTTTGTATCCCTAGATCCATCCTTGTGTGTGTTTGCATGCTTTACATATTGTATTATTTGGTAGTGTTCAGTTTCATTCACAAGCTTTGTTTCCCGTTAACCCTGCAAGACCCAAACATAGAAAAACCTAAAAATATTAATATTTTACCTTTCAGAGCTTGTTGTAGGAGGCCTTCAATGCAGAAATTAAAGAGTTTAAAAAAATGTTCACGTACGTTTTTAGACAAATGTAACATTTCAACATTGGGCTTAGCTAGGAGCAGAATTCAGAACAACTAAGGTTCATTTGCAGGTTTGATTGCTTACTTAGCCCCATAAAGGTATACAACATTAATAATAATCACACATTAATCATATTTTTTATGAAGTCATTTATTAAAAAAACTATTAAACAACTGTAAGTGTACTTAGTCCCTAATGTGTTTCACCTGTTCGCTCCCTCCTTGCTTGTTTGCCCCTGTATTTAATATGCTCTGATCTGTCCTTGTCTCTGCTGTGTTCGAAATCGCGCCCTCATTCACTCGCTCACTATTCCCTATATGTGGTATTAAACAGTGAACTATATAGGGAATGACCAAAAGCATTCTGACACTCACTCTTCACTGTATATATGTTTCATGTTACATTTACACTGTATAAAAACAAAAGTTTTCCTTTTCAGTTTCCACGGGGAATTCTGCTTCTTCTTCTCTCCTTGGAAGACGCAGCCGTGTTCCACTGTGGTATACGAGAGTAAAATTTAGGGTACATCGTATGTACACCCAAATTAGCAGTGCATGTGGGTATTTTATAGTGGACTACATAGTGAATGAAATTTACCATGGGGAATTGTACCATTAGTGGCAGAGCAGTTGCCAACCAATCAGAAGGTTGGGGGTTCGATCCCTTCAGTCCCATGTCGAAGTGTCCTTGGGCAAGACACTGAACCCAGAGTTTTCCCCGATGCTGCGCCATCAGAGTGTAAATGTGTGTGAGTGTTTATCTGATGAGCAGGTGGCACCTTGTATGGCAGCCTATGCCACAGTGTGTGAATGGTGAATGGTCCCTGTACTATAAAGCGCTTTGAGTAGAAGACTAGAAAATGTATAAGTATATGTACTGTATAATATATACTGTATATATATAAGAACAGTCCGTTTACATTTGCTACAAAATGGCAAACACACTATGTAGTGCACTATTTCCATGATAGGGAAAGGTTTTGAACAGCTCTCATGTCATATAATTGTTCCTTGCAAACCTGTTATTGTGTTGGATGTTTCAGACAATTTCTACACGTCTCCAATGGATTTGTGTTTTATTACTCTTGTAGGAAGAAGAGTAATAAAACACAGATCCAGTTTTATTAATCGTCTTCCTATAATTACTACACGTAAGTCTGGAACAAATACGACACCTGCATTAGCTACTGATAGCATTTGGGCCCAGAACTATGTCTTTTCTGCATCAGCACTCCAATTGTGACACAGCCTTTCTAAAAACTGTATCTATGCCAAGGGTCTCCAACCTTTCTTCACCTTACGTCTACTTTAAAATAATGAAAATGGCCAAGAGCTACTTGCATCACATTGCTTACATTTATTTACATCACACGCATAAGCCGAATGAAGCAACTGTTTGCTGAAATTGCAATACCCAAAGCTTGTGAAAAAATCTTAACTTCACGTCAAGGTTCATGACTATTTTACACTTCTTTTAGCCCACATAGTTAGCTTCATCTCTGAAAATATTCCCATGGGGTCCAAGCAAATTTCACTGCTTCACACGTCTTAGGATACTAAAGTTAGCTACCTCACTTTATATAGTGAACCCGCTCCAGGTTTGGACAGATATCTGGGCAGAAGAGCAATAGAGAAAGAGGAAGCAGACGTGTTTTAGATGCGACCGGGGCAGAGGTGTATTTTGTACACAGTGTGTGCGGTGTCCGAAATAAACCCCAGACTGAAAGCCAAGGTCATTCATTTGCTCACCAGAAACGGGATTAACCCGGTCCTGGAGGTGATGAGTCTCTCCTGGTTTTCTGATCACGGTTGGAAACAAAGCAATCAGGAAAGGTTAACAAATTGAACATTTTAAATTAAATAGCTTATTAACGTGCGCTTGTTGCCCCGTGTGCGCTGATGCGCTCATCTGTTGACATTTCTAAATGCATTCCTACAGTTTCTGAATAAAAGCAGGCTTTTTACACAAAAATGTAGCCAACATGTGGCATTAGTATTGGAAAAAAAATGAGATTTTAACTGTTTCGTTCTCGGACATGGATAAATTAATGCCTGTCGGACGCGAGCCGGACTCACACTGAAAAATTTGGCCCGATCCGGACTCTACTTCATATTGTGATAATTTTGTGTCTCAGTGTGTCAACCTAATGGCGAGCAACTGGAAACCTGCTCGCGAGCTACCAGCACCTTCTATTTGTTGGAGACCCCTGATCTATGTATGTTGGTCTGATTCATTCATACATCACATGACTTTCAGCATCCCACTAGGATACTTCTGCTGGTCCCTGCTGAGCTACCAGTGTCCTGGTCTTGAAGCTAGAGGGCAGAAGTTACTGGTTTAGAAATTACGTTCAAGCCCATTCCAAGCGAGTTCGCACAATGAAGTAAAGTTCCACACTCCAGCCTTAAGGTCAGGTGGGATTCTTATCATCACCTCCTTGTACCCATTGGCCCAGAGAGTCCCCCATACATGCAACACCTTCCTCTCCTATCCTCCTCCTCCTCAATGAAAAGTGAGTTTCTATACAGGTCACATGGTGAAAACTGAGTAAACCTTATTCATTGATAAGGACCGTGAACCAGGTGAATGCTCCAAAAAAAAACTGGAAATTTATTGAATTAACATAAAACAAAGTATGTTGTTATGTAGAGCTGTACCTATTCCACATTTTTGCTTTACAATGTCTCAGAAATAATTTCAATAAACAATATAATCAAAACTTTCGTACAAATTTAAAAATATGTGTACTTTTTCAAACAAATTAAAGTTTTGAATAAATCCCAAAATCCATTTTTTGTTTAGGCTGTTAGACTGTTATGTGACCCAGATAACGTAAAAGGTTAAACATCAATTACACAGCCTTTGAAAGAAGTTATGCCTCTGTATTATAATAAAACATTTTATTTATTGCTTAAATTAACATAAAATTGACTATAGAACAACTATATAGCATCAATAAAAGACAAAACCGTAATCATAAAAACTCCGACCAATAATCACTTCTATAACTACAACTTGGCATATCTAAACAAAATTAACAATTCTTCAACAGTCATAACCTTTAGGACCTTAGCTATTGTTAGCCAACAAGTTGTTATTTACAGATTAGAAAAATAAGAGCACAAATTCCCGGGGAACTATTCTAGCATGAGGAATGGCAACCATTTCCGCTACAGCGCCATCTTTTATTGTAATGGTAATAATCAAACAAAAATAAATAAACAAAGCACCATAGTTAAACAGACATTTTTAACATTTGAAAACCAACTTGACTTACAACTTCGGCTAGGCCATCCTTTGGTAGGAATCTATAGGATCATAGGATAGCTGCTGTTTTGTGGAGCTACAGTATGAACTCAGATATTGGAAACCTGTTTAATGTACGCAGTTAATGGTCCTCCCCACTCTACATAAGACAGATCATCAGGTTGTGAAACCCCTGACCACCTCTCAGACGTACAGGTGCAGAGTGTACATGTGTTTTGACTTTGACATGTGTTGAACTGTGTCGATCTGCATGTTTACTTGGATCTCTTAACAGACAAGTGGTGACACAAAGCATTTCAACACTTGCCCTGTGTCTTTTTAATAACTATTTAGGGTTGGTTGGTGTGGTAAGGTGTAAAGATGATCTCTGTTGTGGATTGAAAGCAGGGCTGTACTGGCCATGTGGCAGATCTGACACTTTCCTGTTGGGCCCATGTACCCTTTCGGTCACTACAACTGTCTTTTTTTATTTGTCTGGTTGGCTCATAAAACAGGTCTGACCGGCCCATTTTTCTCTTTTTTGACACTGGGCTGACCCATTCACAGCTTTAACACCCACCTCCATTTTGGCTCAGTGCCTTCATTCAACAATGCTTCAGCAAAAAAAAGGGTGCCAAAACACAAGAGAGGCGCTGAGAAATTGTGGAGGCAATAAGCAGCCCTTAATACTTTAAAAATAGCCCTGGACTTCACAGACCCGTTAAGCGACTTGCTGATCAGATTAATCTTAGTAAGTGGCTCTTGTGGTGGCAGCACATTGTCTTGTCCTTTCTCTCCTCTCTCGCCATGCGCTTGCAGGCTGGAATTAGGTCATTTTGCCGTAAGACTGTCGTAATGTAAGCCAATGTGCAGCTTGACAAAAAACATAATGTGTATGGTGGTCATAACAGGTTGTTAAAAAACTGGACTGGATTTTTCCAAAAGAGAAGAAGGGGTAAGAAGTTAGCCTATGTAGTAATTAGTGTGGTAAAAGCCTTTTTAGTTTAATGAATATCAATGAAAACAGAAAAGTGGCAGACAACTTTTTTATTTTGACAAACTGCTAGAAAGTGACTCATAGACGCAACAATGCCTCTGACGTGGTGTCAGTATGCAATCTCAAAAGCAACGGTGGTGATCTGCCATAAAAAAGGAAAGTATTTGAAGCAACTATTTACTTTTAAGCAAAAATGCCATTTCCACCATAGACTGACGCAGAAAAAAACATTCACCAAAATGCAGGAAATGAAGTGTTGATGCTCAAAAGCCCATTTTTTTGTCCCAGTCTGGTCCAATTGAAAACATTACAAACTGTATCAAGATGCAAAATATCTCAAGATTAAAGCCCAAAGGAGGTATGCAGTATTGAACAATGGTCAATTTTTGAATGCTTGTGAGTACCAAAGCATACTGTTCACCACCACGAGGCTACCACCAGGTAGCAAATCTTGATACCCAGTTCAATGTCTGTGAAATCAGTGTTAGCTGAGGTGACTTCAGGTTAAGTTCCCATGGACCTCAATCACTGAACATGTAATCCGCAATCAGTGTTTCATATCCATCATATCAAAGTGATGATAGTTAGCTCAGTTGGTAGAGCGGGTGCCCACATATAGAGGTTTACTCCTCGATGTAGCGGGCCCAGGTTCGGCTCTGACCTGCGGCCCTTTGCAGCATATTATCCCCCCCCCCCCCTCCCCTGTCATGTCTTCAGCTGTCCTGTCAAAATAAAGGCCTAAAATGCCCAAAAAATAATCTTTAAAAAGAAACATCCGCCTGTTACAACAACCAGTCAACAAGTAGCATACACACCGATACATAATGCAGTCTGTCTGTCCGCTGCTCTCTCGCCCTCGCTCTCTCCCTCCCCTCTGGCAAACATGACAGCAGCAACGAGGACAAGCTGTTTTCCCTGCTGATAAATATTCCGGCACACCGCACCTGACAGGCCGGGTTCACCAGGCAGGAATTGGGATGGACAGGTTGTGTGTGTTTGTGTGTTTGTGTGTGTGTGTGTGTGTGTGTTTGTGTGTGACAAGGCGGTTGTCTCCAAGGTGTCAGGGCAGCGTTCTGAATCGGCCTGAGATGCTCCCTACGGTCGGAGCCTAGCAGACTCTGTGTAACTAGACCTCTGTTGTTCCCACCCCTCGAACCTTCCACTCCTCCCCCTCTCACCCACTCTGCTCCCTGCCTCATCAGCTCACCCAGAGGAGGAGGGTTGGGCACTGCTTTCTTGCCAGCCTGGAAATGCTGACATGCACAGGCTGGCATCCTTTCACTTGGAACAATTTCCATTCTTGCCTTTCCTTTGCTGTCTAAACTACGCGTCCAGCCAAGGCAGAAAATAGAGTGGTATATTAATAGAAAGAAGAAATAAAGAGGGGATAGTGCCTCTCTTTTTTTACCAGACACGGTGGATTGTGTTTTATTATGTATGTCTCTTTTCTTTCTTCCCTTTCCCAGCTCCTTTTTCTTCCCTTTTTCAGCCATCTTCCCATTTCCCTTCTTTGTTGCCTTTTTTTTCTTTTAGCAGGCAGTTGCCAGTTCCTGTCCCTTAATTAATGTTCTTCTATGGATGGATGTCCTATTTCAAACTAAAGGCTTAACACAACACGGTGGAGAGGAACACCACACTTAGAGAGGGAAATTGGGGTGTGGAAATAGGTTGAGGTTTGGAGGGTATTAAAGAGGAAGATAAATAACGTGCCACCTCCAGTGCAGCTTTCATTACTATGTGTTTGCTGGCCTTTCAAATGAATTGATTAATGGATGTGCAAATTATGAGAGTGATGCGCTAGAAAACATGTATGAAGTGGAGGGGGCTGCCGCTGAACATATTGCCGACTGACACTTAGAAACTGTAATGAAAATGCATCTGTAGGCTATGTTTATTCAACACAGTATAAATTAGGAATCCACCGGTTTATTGGCCAAACATTTTTAACAATAGTGCAATGATCTTACGCTCTATTCCGGTGTTTTTTTTCAATTTTTTTAAAGAATAATTATGTATCAAATATTAAACGACAGATCAATGGTTGGATCCAATTATATTGCACAGCAGTTTTAAACTGCAGTTCTGAAACATACTGAAAATAAGCATCAAATGTCTCTTTCTGTAAAAGATCCCATGCATAACTAACCCCAGAACTGTCAAACGCACCGCTGCACCCTTAGATGAGACTCTTCGCTATAAATAAGAGACCCGTTATTGGCACCTCTCTGTCATCATCTTTTTTTGCAAAGCAAGAAAAATTGTCTCATATGAGCTGAAACAAAAGAACCTGCCCAACAGCAGTAAGGTCTAGACAGCCAAAGTCTTTTTTTCTCCTGACACTGGAATATTGTGCTCATGTAGACAATTTATTTGTCAAACCAGCTGATGGAAATGCCCATTATTCACTTTTTTATTTGTCGCCAGATTTCTAACAGTAGCTAAAAATCCCTTGAATGTGGAATCTAATGATTTTTGATGCAAAATAATCTCTGTAAGCTCAAATAATTGCGACCATATGTATGTTATGACGTAATTGTGACAGGACTAAGCATGATGTTACATAGCCATGTTAAAGTGCATTAAAGACGCTTTTCTGATTGCAATTTTTAGTTAAATGGCTATTTGTAATTTTCAGTTTGTGTTAATTCTACCGGCCGTGCAGTTGTAAAGCTCTTTTCTTTAAGGTGCTTTATGTATTACTGAGTTAGCGTTACCAGGAGGTCATAGAGTTGACTGAAAATCATTCATTTACAGTAAGAGAATATGTTACAGATACATTGATGCATTTTAATTGTTGCATACGATAATTCAAATGCTAACTGTATTCAGAGCATCAAATCATAACAAGAGTTATCTCAAGAGACTTTACAGAAAGACCACACTCTATAATTTACAAAGACCCAACAATTACAGTAATTCTCCCAAAGAGCAGGGACGTGCACACACATTTGGAGGGACCATTGCTCTAATCTGGAAAAAAGGCACTGCTAAAAACTGAACACTAACACTAGCGCTGTCAGTTGACCTTAAGACTGGGGCTGCATGAGATAATTAATGTTATGATTTGGCACCATAAATAAGATTTATGTGTTTATATTTACAAAGAACAATTGACTCGACTACAGCTAGTAAAAGTATTTAACTCAACTGGAACGTTTGATAGACATGAAATAATGAGTAATGCACAATGCTATACATGGAACAGACACAATTTACTGTGTATTTATTATTAAATTAAACTTTTGTTTTAATGAGTTATTAGCCTACTCCAACTTAAAGAAAATGCTTCTGATATAATAGGCCTGCGTCACATTAAATGAATAATGTAGCTGACATTATCAAATGCTTCTCTCACAGCTGGCGTGCTGACAGTTTTAATTGAGCTCTCCAAAGTTGCAGATCTTTTAGCTGCTTCATTGAGCTCTTTCTCTCTCTTCTTCAGTCGTCTTTGTTGTGAAGGAGCACACAAAACTAACAATAGGCTAAACATTTTTTTAAATGCAAATTTTATTACATTAACCAATTGGGACATTAATGTACCATTTAAATACAAAATTAGGCGCCTTTCACTTTCACTAACATCACATATTAACTGTAAACAACATATGAGTGGCTGTGGCTCAGTGGTAGAGCGGTTGCCTGCCAATCGGAAGGTTGGTGGTTTGATCCCCGCCCCTGCAGTCATTGTCGAAGTGTCCTTGGGCAAGACACTGAACCCCGAGTTGCCCCCGGTGCTGCGCATCGGAGTGTGAATGTGTGTGAGTGTATATCTGATGAGCAGGTGGCACCTTGTACAGCAGCCCCGGCCACAGTGTATGAATGTGTGTGAATGGTGAATGTTTCCTGTAGATGTAAAAGCGCTTTGAGCAGTTGTTAAGACTGGAAAAGTGCTATATAAATACAGCACATTTACATTTACATGAGTTAGCAGTGGCCCATACCTGTGCACGTCCCAGCCCAAGAACAAGCATTTAGTGCTACAGTGGCGAGGAAAACCTCCCTTCCAGGGAGAAACCTCTGGTGGTGAGGAAAACTTCCTTTTAGGGAGAAACCTCTGACAGACCCAGGCTCTTGGTAGGCGGTGTCTGATGGTGCAATGGCAATAATAGTGGCAATAAAAGCCACAATAAAGATAATGGAACTATGACTAGAACTAGTTGTTGTAGTAGTTCATGGCGTAGCAGGGCACTGCAGGACGCTACAGGGTGTAGCAGGGTGCTGCAGGGAATGGCAAGACGCAGCAGGGCACTGCAGGGCATAGCAGGACGTAGCAGGGTGCAGCAGGGCACAGCAGGGCACAGCAGGGCGGAGAGCATGACCACAGCGACAGCTGCAACCACGATTTAGGTGACATACTAATCCAAGGAAAATTGTTGGGAGAAAAACAAGGATTCCGGCATAACAGCATGAGATGGTGCAAGGCCGTGTCAGTTCTCTAAGGGTTGGTAGATGAATCAGGTGACTATAAAGAGAAGTAGAGAACAGATGGGGTGCCATGTCTGCAGCTATACACCCTCCCCCGCTGGTCTAGGCAAACACTGCAACTCCTCTCTCCCTAACTATGAGCTTTATCAAGAGGAGAGTTTTTAAGTTGACTCTAAACAAGTAATTGCCTGGTGTAAATGAGACAAGTGTCTCTGTGTGTTTTATAAGTGTGTGTTTGCCATGATGGCAGTTTATGTATGCAAATGACTGAACAGTTTGCATACCTGTATCATGTCTTTTCATCAGTGCAGCTGTGATTCTACATTGTTGTGTTCAACTAATAAAGCATGTTCAGCCTTGATGTGTGTGTGTGTGTGTGTGTGTGTGTGTGTGTGTGTGTGTGTTGTGTGTGTGTGTGTGTGTGAGGTTGTTCCTTTGTTCCTCTGAGCTAAGGCAGTGGAGAACAGGGTTCTTATTTCTGTCTCACACCAGTGAACAGGTGTGGGGGGTCAGGCGTCTGGAGTGTGTGTGTGTGTGTGTGTGTGTGTGTGTGTGTGTGTGTTGTGTGTGTGTGTGTGTGTGTGTGTGTGTGAGAGAGAGTGTGTGTGTGTGTGTGTGTCTACACTGAGAGTTGCTGTAGAACATGTCGAGACGTGGCGCGCAGTGGCATGGAACTGATTGCCCTGCCAAACCCTGACAATTACCATCCGGGCTTGGAGACATCACCACACACATACACACACTTTCCAATTCCAGGGTTCAGTTTTTTCTCTCTTTCTCCAGCCCAGCACCCAGTGGTGCTTGTCGTTCTCTGACCAACATGTCATGGAGGGAGATATGTGGAACAGGAAGATATACTGTGCTGCTGATGTCTTTTCTCTGTGTTTCTGCATACTGTTCTTACTACACATTTGTCAGGCCTTTCTCACAATACACAGCACTACCAGAGTGACTTATTTGCAGTAATTACATTATACTCTGAAGTTACAGATGTTTTCTAAACCACAAACTCTTCATTCTAATCCCAACCGGTCGTCAGACACCGCCTCCAAAGAGCCTGGGTCTGACCGAGGTTTCTGCCTAAAAGGAAGTTTTTCCTCGCCACTGTCGCACTGTTGCTTGCTCTGGAGGAAACTACTGGAACTGTTGGGTCCTTGTGGATTCTGAAGTGTGGTCTAGACCTGCTCTATCTGTAAAGCGTCTTGAGATAACTCTTGTTGTGATTTTATACTATAAATAAAATTGAATTGAAATTGAATTGAATCTATGCGGAAGGAGGAAGGCGAGACTGACAAGAGTGTTGTGCTGCTTTCATGTACCACTAGAATTATCTCAATTGTCAGTTCAAAACATGCACAACCTGACAAAAAGCACAATACACCTTGAAGTAGGAATTGTCTGTGTAATAAAAGGTATTTTGAGGTAACATCAATGATATAAAAACAATTTTAATTGCCTGCATATTACATGTCTCTGTGTTTAACATTACTTTTGCTAGCTCATTGCAGATGATAGGCCATGCTCTGAAAATATTTTTTTTCCCATAGTAAATGCCGTAAACATAGTCTTTGTAAATCTTTACCAAATTCCAACCAAAAGAACCAAGCGGCCTGCCTGATTGCATGATCTCATTTTTTTTTTTTTAACTTGACATTTTTTAGCGTGTAGGTTTTAGCTGGAAGGTTCCCTGTAGCGAAGGGAATTTTAGAACGGCAATACACAGATAGCGGAGGGGCGGGGATAATAAAGCCTTCAAAGGCAACTTAACCTTTATGGTTAACAAACCTTAACCGTAGTAGAGACAGATCATGAAAAAATGAAAACAATATTTTATGCAACAGTGACTTTTAATCAGGGGTGGTGCTAGGCAAATATTACAGATGAAGCTAGTCAGCTTGGTATGAAGAAAATGATGAGATTAAATATATGGTCACATAGAAATATCATATTCGCACAGGACTAGTATGTGCAATCATTACAACTAACTAGATATTCTCCCTTAATACTAGTCCCGTTAGGCACATTAGGGTGTGATCACATTTGCCATATTTTGCAGATGCGGCAGCCATTAGCTAACAGGAGAACTTTACAACATTTTTTGATTTAAAAGGCTGTCTTCTTGCCTTCATTGCTACAGCACATATGGCCAATGGCAGGGACAGTGATTTCTCTGGTAAAGTTCTGTTGCAAAATATTTTCGGCAAAATATTTTCCTCCCGTTCAAAAAGTCAAACAAAAACACAAAAGAAAAATAGTAGTTACTGGATGTAACTTAAGTTCAATGAGTACGAGAATTGTAAGGAAAGGAAGAAGGAGTAAGTTGACGCCTCGACGTGGGCGAGGGATGTGTGAAGACTCGTTGCTCTTACTAATTTGCACTAATCTTGGCAAAGTGGGTGATTGTTGGCCTTTCTGGATAATTTCAAGTTGCCCTGAAAAGACCATCTTGAAAATGAAGTTAAACCAGCCACACAGTCTTCTTTGCTGACTGCCTCCATTCACTGCTCTAACTGTTAATCAATGCTCGTTTGTTGTTGTTCCTAGTGTTGGAAGAAACTCAAGTCTCCTTCCTCACCCACTGACAACTTTCGTGGGCAACTCCAACTAGGACCTAGTGGAATGCATTCGCAAATCCCTGAAAGATGTGGGGAATTCACCCACAATATCAAATGCATGCTCCCATTCACATTCGGTTCAGCTACTGAAGGGCCTGCTTTGCCAGGGGGAGTCAATTCACCCAGATACCAACAAAAGAAAATTGTGATTGGTCCATTTCCCCGAGCATTATTTTGAAATACTGTAACTGTCAAGTGTTTTTCGTGTTGTGAGGTGTCCACACTTGAAGGACCAGACTTCAGATTTCACTCAGAAAGTATAATTTTACCAGTTAAAA
This sequence comes from Etheostoma spectabile, assembly GCF_008692095.1. Taxonomy (NCBI): domain Eukaryota; kingdom Metazoa; phylum Chordata; class Actinopteri; order Perciformes; family Percidae; genus Etheostoma; species Etheostoma spectabile. Next base: position 6,151,671 of record NC_045753.1, read on the forward strand.
GGTTGGTACAGGTGAACAGGTAAATAGGTGAATAGGTGAAAAACCTAAAAACCTAAACACCAAAAATAAGTGAGTCCAAGTTAACAATAATCTTAACATTATGAGTATTATTTCAGTGAATAAAAACAGAAAAACAAATACATAAAGAATTTAAGAGTTCCAAAATGATGTTAATATTTTCTTAGGCCTTCACTGAATACGTTGAAAGCCCAGAGGGTTCCCCTCTGATACACACACACTTCTCTCTCTCTCTCTCTCTCTTGCTCTGCTCTACAGGAATGCTCTTCAGTTTTTTGTTTTTCTTGCTTAGCATAACGACACTACAACTGCATTTCGTTGTGCAGCCCTATGTTGTTTAATGCCACACAGGGGCGGCTGTGGCTCGGTGGTAGAGTGGTTGCCTGCCAACCGGAAGCTTGGTGGTTCAATCCCTGGCCCTGCAGTCCCACCTCGAAGTGTCCTTGCTCAAGACACTGAACCCTGAGCTGCCCCCAGTGCATCGGAGTGTGAATGTGTGTGAGTGTTCATCTGATGAGCAGGTGGCACCTTGTACAGCAGCCTCTGTGTGTGAATGGTGAATGTATCCTGTACTATGTAAAAACGCTTTGAGTAGTCATCTAAGACTAGAAAAGCACTATATAAATACAGCACGTTTACATTTAATGACAATAAATTGACCTTATACAGTTTAAAAAGTTTGAAGTATATCTTATTACAAAATTACTAAATGAATTCAGTTTAAAGTACAAGTAATTAATAACCTTCTGTACTATTTGTATAAAAATGTTATCATGTTGCTTGTAAATGCAGTTATATTCCTTTTATTAAGGAAAAACATTACTTGATACATTTTCATTGCGCAAGTTCCTAATACATTCCTGAACATTTGGCTTCAGGAGCACAGGAGTTTCATCTTCTTTCTTCTTAACATGTTCTCCTTGGGAAAAAAAGTTAGTTTTAAGACCTGGCTGGTATTTCTGCAACTTAATTAAAGCGTGCGCTTTAGTTAAATGCATCTGCGCTTTAATAAAGTAGTTATAGAAAGTAACTGTTTAGTAAAGAGTTATAAAGCGTCCACATGCTTAAAAAAAGAATTGTCCATGTCACCTCATCACATCATGTTGTCACTGGCTCTAAACCCATGTCAGACATTTCTCTGGCTGTATGAAAACCCCCAGTTTATACATGTATGTGTTTTTAGTGAAGGTAACATATTGTTGGGTTATGTTATATCTGTGTGCCTGTTGCTGATGTGTATAGGCGTGTATAACTGTGTGCATGTGCATGTTCACAAGCATGAATGTTTAACACAGCTATTTTGAGCCCACCATCATTATCTTTGTCTTCTTTAAATATGCTAATTCAACTGGTGGAGGCTCTGGCAAGGTAATTGTTAAGCTTGTTGAGTCTGACAGTTTACCCTGTTCAATCTCACTCTCTGTACACACTTAATACAACAATCTCTGTGCTATATGACCAGCTTCTTTGCTCAGCATCTAATAAATGCTTTAATTGGGTCTGTTTTAATATTGAAACCATATGGCATCAACTTCAAGTTCCATTATAACATATCTAAGTCTAGCTCTATTTATGGGTGGCTTGGTCTGGATCAAATTAAGTGTATTTACAGGTTATTTGTGTGGCTAATTGGATTATAATCGAGGATAATTGGAAAAAACAACAACCCAGCAAACAAGCCAGAGCTTTTTTTTCTTCTATCCCTGAATGCATCTATGATATAGCCAGAACAGCGCTTTGGATGGGTCTATCAAAACAAGACAATGGGGGGGCTAAATAGAACTCACAGGTATCTTAATATAAACCAGTAATCCATGTATGTGACTGCTTAAAGTCACCCCTTCATTACATACATTAGTTAGTTCAGAAAAAATGATGCTAATTCTCTCTGATTGGTGTTCGACAAAGCATAGTAGACAAGAAGCCAATGAACGCTGCATGTTGGATTGTGTATACATGTGCTGACTCAGGCTGCCGCCTGATTGACAGACAGTTTGTTCAATAGAGTTCTTGGCAGGTGTTTAAATTCACTCTGGTTTATGTTGTCTGGATTAGAGATTAACAAGAAGATGGACATTAAAGGGTAACTACGTTTTTTTCACACCTGGCCACTATTTTCCCCATGTTTTTCTGTATAAGTGACTGATAGGAACAACAATCTTTGACATTGGTCCAGTATTAAGCTAGGTCACTGCAGTCTGCAACAACAAAACAAGCTACAATGTAAGTTAATAGGGGAATTGTCTATCTTGTATATACCTTCACAAAAGTGCTCGTTTTGCCACTGACAGACTCAGATTGATATTGTAAGCGTCTGACAACATTATGGAAAGATTTCTATGGAAGTCAACCTTTCTCTTAAAGAGTAAGATTCTTTTTTTTTAAATAGAAAAACATCTGCGAAATTGATTTTGCTTTACTCACCAGACTCCTTGTAAATAAACAGTAATGTTAGCATCATAAAATACACTTTCATATTTGACAGAAACTAGTGTGGTCAGTTAAACGCGTTATAAAAGGTGATTACGGAAACCAATTTTACTGGTGCCAATTTTTTTATCACAAGGTTTAACGTTAGTTTTTGCCTAGCAGACTTTTTTTTCACATGCTGTTGCAACAACTAGTAATGTTAGAAGAACTACACCACCACAGCGGATCTAGCTAGACTGGAAACAAAACAACAGGCGCACACACACCGTTTGGGCTTGCGAGTTGGCCAAAGAGTAGTAACGTTACGTTTTGAGTGGATGGCAAGCGTGAGACGCCAAATTGGATGTCAATAAGATTCTGGAAGGAAATTTTACTTTTTAAAAGTTGCCAAACGGTTCCACTGACAAGACCAAAGTGATCTGTGTGTCTGGTCGGTGTGAACTGAGCTATCATCGCAGCACGTCCAGTCTGAAATACCACTTGATGGCCAAGCACACAGCTGATAACAATTCTCCGCCCCCCCAGCCTTGTCAAAGTATTTTTTTCACCCTTTTATTGATGGACAGTGTTACATTGTGTGAGAAATTATTTGCTCCAAGTAAGAATGTTAGTGTGAAATTGAACACTACAGTAGGCTATATGTCAATGTTGTTTTCAATAAAAAAACATTTGCACAAAGAAAGCTCCTCCATGTTGATAAAAGAGATGTATGTTTACATCTAGTCAGAGATGTATGTTTACATCTAGATGTATTTATTTTTGTGTGTCTTGGTCTGTTTTTCTCTGTATGGTCACATATAGCAGGAACAGAGCAAGGTGCAACACCATATCAGTTTGAGTCTGCTCATTGGACAACTGGGGCCTGTTGCACGAAACTAGGATAAGGGATTAAGCCGGGATATTCAAGTTATCCTGGATGAATTTAGCTCTGACTCAGTTGCACGAAACCAGATTAAATTAAACCCAGCCAAGTAACCATGGAGATTTATTCTTTGCGGCTAGCCTGGTCCAGAGCAGGCTAACAGCCAGGCTAAAATTAAACATGGAGTCTCATGTGTTCAATCAGCTGCCGCTCTGATCCGAAATAAACGTGTTTAACAGTTATTCCGTTGTCTTCTGCATTAGCCTACTTCTCACTATTGTTGTCGCGAGTTGGATTTAAACCCTACTACAGCTGTTTAGATGGTTAGAAATTGTTGCACTGGAACCCAGATGCGGAGTGGGACTTTTCCCGGTGGGACGGTAGTGTGTCGAGGCTGCCTGGCGTGCAGCCGCTGCCCGGTAGCTGCGGCCCGGTGGCCGCTGCCTGCCGGCAGACCTGTGCATCGCGTCAGTGTCCACTCTCTCTGTAAAAGTAGAGATGAGCAGCGCAGCGTCCGTGGTCTCAGCTTCAGGTTACAGGACGCGCTCCGAAGATTAAGTGTGACAATATTAATGTAGTGATTTTCTCAGATGATATTAATTGCAGACTGGTCAGAGACCAATACATTCATGATTTCATTTTCTTGTTGCTTGCCCTTCCTAGTAAAGGGTAGTTTGTGTTACTCCTTAATAAGTAGGCCTAATGTTTTTTATAATAGCTTACATTGGTTTCATAACCTTCTCAATTAGTCTCCCTTCCTTGGACCAATAACGTGCCTATATACAGTACCTACGTACATTGAAATGTCCTTATTTTTGAAGGAAAAGCACTGTACTTTTGTCCTGTAGATGTAAAAGCGCTTTGAGCAGTTGTTAAGACTGGAAAAGCGCTATATAAATACAGCACATTTACATTTACATTTACTTTTCAATGAAGATAACTTTAAACTAGTCTTAACTTTGAAGAAATACACTCTATACATTGCTAATGTGGTAAATGACTATTTTAGCTGCAAATGTCTGGTTTTTGGTGCAATAGCTACATAGGTGTATAGAGGCCCATTTCCAACAACTATCACTCCAGTGTTCTAATGGTACAATGTGTTTGCTCATTGGCTCAGAAGGCTAATTGATGATTAGAAAAGCCTTGTGCAATCATGTTCACACATCTGAAAAAAAGAGAACATTCATCTGAAACTCGACAGTCTGTTCTTGTCCTTAGAAATTAAGGCTATTCCATGCGAGACATTGCTAAGAAATTGAAGATTTCCTACAACGGTGTGTGCTACTCCCTTCAGAGGACAGCACAAACAGCTCTAACCAGAGTAGAAAAAGAAGTGGGAGGCCGCGTTGCACAACTGAGCAAGAAGATAAGTACTTAGAGTCTCTAGTTTGAGAAACAGACGCCTCACAGGTCCCCAACTGGCATCTTCATTAAATAGTACCCGCAAAACACCAGTGTCAACATCTACAGTGAAGAGGCGGCTGCGGGATTCTGGCTTCAGGGCAGAGGGCAAAGAAAAAGCCATATCTGAGACTGGCCAATAAAAGAAAAGATTAAGATGGGCAAAAGAACACAGACATTGGACAGAGGAAGACTGGAAAAAAGTGTTGTGGACGGAAGAATCCAAGTTTGAAGTGTTTGGATCACAAAGAAGAACATTTGTGAGACGCAGAACAAATGGAAAGATGCTGGAAGAATGCCTGACACCATCTGTTAAGCATGGTGGAGGTAATATGATGGTCTGGGGTTGCTTTGGTGCTGGTAAGGTGGGAGATTTGTACAGGGTAAAAGGGATTCTGAATAAGGAAGGCTATCACTCCATTTTGCAACGCCATGCCATACCCAGTGGACAGCGCTTGATTGGAGCCAATTTCATCCTACAACAGGACAATGACCCTAAACACACCTCCAAATTGTGCAAGAACTATTTAGAGCAGAAGCAGGCAGCTGGTATTCTATCGGTAATGGAGTGGCCAGCGCAGTCACCAGATCTGAACCCCATTGAGCTGTTGTGGGAGCAGCTTGACCGTATGATACGCAAGAAGTGCCCATCAAACCAATCCAACTTGTGGGAGCTGCTTCTGGAAGCGTGGGGTGCAATTTCCTCAACAAATTAACAGCTAGAATGCCAAAGGTCTGCAATGCTGTAATTGCTGCAAATGGAGGATTCTTTGACGAAAGCAAAGTTTGATGTAAAAAAAATCTTATTTCAAATACAAATCATTATTTCTAACCTTGTCAAAGTCTTGACTCTATTTTCTATTCATTTCACAACGTATGGTGGTGAATAAGTGTGACTTTTCAGGAAAACACAAAATTGTTTGGGTGACCCCAAACTTTTGAACGGTAGTGTATGTAGTGTAATTATCATTCATCACACCGGGAAAACCACAATGCTTCTTAATCTTTCATTTTGGTGCGGTCACTTGTCAGAAGAATAAAAAAACATGAATATTGTTTTACAAATGCTCACAGCGTGTATGGAAGTCACTTAGGCTACTACTTTTTCTAGTTGTTGGCCCTTTCTGATTGTTCTGTATGAACATTAATTGTACAAAGAATTAGATATAGCTTATAGAGATTTGTGCATATCGTTGTAAAACATGTTCTCGCGTTGTGAATAAGGGTTTGAAATTAAGCCTAGAGTCCTTAGGGTCCATTTCCTGAGGAACATTGTCCCTCTGCTCACTTTTAAGGCAAATGCTATATTTTTACACCCCACACATTCAGTCGGGTCCGCTATGTTCGGCTTTTTCTCTCCATTTGACAACAGCCGTATTTCCCTCTCTGCATATTATATTATTCCCCTCCTCGTTACTTTCCATCAGAAGCTGCTGCTCATTGGGTGAAACATGTGGCGCATGGGTCTTCTCCATCTCTACATCAGTAAATCTGTGATCGATATCGTGGTCTATTTAAGAAAGCCGTGTACGTGCACTTATCCCAGCTATCTACACCTGGCTTGACATAGCTCCACCTGTTCATCCTGGCTCGGCAAATGTGCAACCGATTAAGCCGCGATGAGAAGATCACACTAAGTCAAGCTGCGCTTTTTCACTTAGCCTGGATGTCTTTATTCTACTTTCGTGCAACAGGCCCCAGGTCTGACCATGTCTGAATGTCCACAAATACTATTTTTAATACCAATTTCATAAAACAAAAAGATATTACAACATTACAAATAACGGCACAATGTTTTTATTCATTTCTCAACTCTTCTATGTGAGATCTTGTTAGATGGCCAATCCCAAACATGTTTAGATTTTGGTGGAAGAATGCTGCATGCTTATTGGCTCACTGATGTTGATGAGATTTACTCCTTGGGTATTGAAATTGGGTATTGAATGAAGAGGCAGTTTTCGATACTCGATACTTGAAATTTGCGGTATTCGGTATTCGGTACCTAGCCCTACTTGGTGCAGAAGGTGCATTTGGTTGTCAATGTAAAAAAAACAAAAAAACAGAAGTAGTTGTGTGGAAAAGGGGCAACAAACTATGCTTGGGAAAGAAGATCAAACCCTGTCTATGTTCACACCTCCACACACCTGGCCGATCACTGTGTACAGTGGGTGTGATTGGACGCGGTGCCTAGGGTAATCAAAGAAGATACTTTATACTAAGTATTGTCTTTATTGTATGTTGTCCAGCCATACAGTTTGTTGAACAGGTGTAGCTTGTCAAACTCTTAACACCAACATGGTTTCTGATAACAGGAAGTTTTTGTACACATTTTCTGAACTGACAAAATGAACGAACACTCACAGCCATTTGCCTCTACACTAATGCTAATACTAAAAAACATACACCTGCAGCATAGTGACATCCAGCCAACAGGTCACTGCTGTGCGGGAGCATGCCAGGTAACGTTCATGCTCACTGCTTTGTTTGTTGCAGTATTCTCCAAAACACCAGGAGGCGTAAAAACTACATAATCTGTGAGAAAGCAAGAAGTTGTAGAAGTGTAGAGCAGAAGTAATGGAAAGCAGTAGCAAACGATGTGATCACGTTTCATGCTATGGTATAGGTGTATATCATAAGGTCAATTGTTGAGGAAGCATTGTTCACTTAGAAGGAAGTAGGGGGGTAATAAAATTCTTCAGCAGAGGCAGCGATACATAGACAAGAAAGGGGGAAATCCCATGCATCCCCCCCGGCTAATTGTTATATTGTTTTAGTGCTGATTTAAAAATGCAGCATTCCAAACAGTACTCACATTCGGAAATAACAAATTAGCAGTCAGAGTAAACAAAGGCCCTTTAATATGAGAAACAGGATCCAACAAATGGCATTTTTAAAGAGCTGTAGGCCTGCAGAGGCTGTTGGGCAAAGTTGCATTGGTAATTTCAACATTTTAAAGTTCTGTCTCCATTACTTTTCGTAATTTTACATCCAAGGCAGACAATGGTCCAGTAAAGCTTTGTATGGAGAGGATAGTTAAAATTATATACTTAAAAGTCCCATGACATGGTGCTCTTTGGATGTTTTTATACAGACCTTAGTGGTCCCCTAATACTGTATCTGAAGTCTCTTTTACATAGACTGGGGACTGTGGGTGTGGCCTTGACTAACTGCCACTCTCTGATCTCACTCTTTCTCATGGGTGGGCCAAATTCTCTGGGCGGGTAAAGCAGAGAAAGGGGAGGTAACCTTGCCCCTTATGACCTCATAATGAGCAAGATTACAGATCAACCCATCCAAGGTTTCATTTTCTCAAAGGCAGAGCAGGATACCCAGGGCTTGGTTTACCCCTATTGCCATTTCAAGCCACTGGGGGACCAGAGGCAGGCTGGAGGAACTCAAATTAATATTAAAAAAAACTCATAATGTGAAATTTCCATGTAATGGGACCTTTAAGTGCAGCTGTGAGATCTCTAATAATAATTCATTCTAAAATTTCTGCTCCTTGGTTGACTGTTATTTTAAACAAAAGGCTAGTTTCTGACGACAATGTGGGTCAAACCTGGTTCTGTATTTTCCATGGCCTACCTCGGTGAGTGGGACTGACCCTGCAGAGTGCTGGACAAGTTTGTCTGTCTGTTTTTGTTATCTTTCTGTTACAGTCACATGTCTCCATGCAGTGAGAATACATTTGGAAAGGCCTTGAGGTATAAAAAGCAATGAGACTTCTCCTGTTGCTCTCCATCTCCCATCTCCCATCCTTTTTCTTATCCCCACTTGTACAGACAGTCTCAATCTGCCTACTCTGAACTCTATTTATCTATGCATTCAATGGTGCAGGGTAGTACTTGTTTTGAATTTTCCAAGGTGGGGGTGGAGTGATTTGTGGAGCCACAAATGCAGCACACTATACAAATAGGTGATGCATGCAAACCAGCATTGTGGGTTGGTTTCTCCTTGTAAGCATATAAGTGTTAAGTAAGGTATTGATGTTTCACTGAAAATTACATTACATCCCAACATGTACACTTTTTCACATACATAACAAAACACATGTAACAAACAACAATATCAATTACCTCATGTGCTGTAAATGGGAGAGAACACTGTGATCTGCGGTTCCTCAGTTGGACATACTGTTGTCTGTCAGTGACATATGACAAGTACATTAAAAATGCACTAATCCCAATGTCAGCCAGGCGCTCCAGGAGTAGTGGGATGGAGATGGTGTTGAATGCAGCAGTCAGGTCAAGGAGGATAAGGATAGTGAGCAATCCAGTGTTGGCTGCATGGAGGAGGTGATTTCCCCAAAGGGTGTTTCAGTTCTGTGTTTATCAGTTTTGTAGTCAAGACCACTTAAACACAGACCAAGTCATTAACAAGATCAGTGTATCAAGACCGGGACAAGACCAAGAGGGATTGAGACAGTCACAAGACCAAGAACAGAAACATACAGTAAATACACAGCTAGCTAATAAGCATTGCTAATATTTGCTAAATCACTTTCGGTGAGAGATGGAGAGATTTCTGAAGTTTTGGTACCAAGACAGATTGATAACTTTAGCTAGCCGGCTTATTTATCCTACCTTTCTTAGTGCTGATTGAAAAACAAATTGTAGGTGGTCCCAGCATTACATTGCAGAATTTTCACATTGCTGTGTATTTTCTTTTATATATTGTTTTGCAAATAAACTCTTTTATAATATATAATAAATACAATGAAATTAATAAAATGTTATTACTGACAATTTGGCTGACATCTTCCAATCAATCAGAGTTTCTTCTGCTGTCACTAACATTCACTTTGGGAGTGTGTGTTAAGGCGGTGGTTGATTCCAACGGTGCCTTAAAAAAGCACTTGAGACCTCAAGACCAAGAGTGTTTAGGGCAAAAAACAAAATGGAGGGGTTCATGGAGGTTGTTTGAGTGAAGGTGGGACTGCTGCAGCCACCCACTTGAGGGTGTACAGACAAAGGGTATAGGGTCGATGTTGGGCCTGTAGTGGTTTAGGTCAGCTGGGTTGGCACCAGTTTTTTAAGGGGCAGTGTAATTGCAGACAATTTGTGATCAATTGGGAAATAGATGACGGACAACCTCCTCCGTTTGGTACGACTTGCCAACAGTGGTGATTTGTGCTTTGGCATGATGAAAATCTTAATGTAAAACCCTTCTCTAGTATTATCCTTCACTGTCAACTTCTTCTATCACATTTCTGGTATGGTGGACACAGTCAAAAAAAAAGATTTGATATAAGAATAAAAGTTTAAAAAAGTAAAACTGGTAACTCTTTTTTGACATTAAAAAATAAAACAATATGTTTTTAGACTCTTCCTAGGGTCTCCAGCAATTAACCCCAAAAGTGTGAAGTTGATCGGTTTGAACGGTTCTCATGATATGCATGTTCACATAAACAAACACGCTGCTCTCAATTTTAGTAGTAGGATATTCAGAACATGTTACTTTCTAGTTTTACATATAGATAAGAGAAGACAACCAGCCAGAGCCCTTACCAAGCCCTTTGACCAACATGAACTCAAAGATGCAGTGAGCAAGCTGAAACTTGGGAAAGCAGCAGGAATCAACAACGTACTGGCGGAAATGGTACAGCATCTGGGACCCAAAGCAAAGACCTGGTTGCGAGCAATGTTGAACTCACGCATGGCACAAAAAACAATCCCACCGGTACGGAGAAAGGCCAAGACTGTTGCAATTCCCAAACCTGGAAAGGATCCATCATCCCCAAAGAGCTACAGACCCATTTCCCTCCTCTGCTCCACCTACAAGCTCTGCGAAAGGCTATTACTTACGCCATTATAGACCATAAGCTTACTAAAGATCAAGCTGGTTTCCGCCATGGCCGCTCCTGTGCTGGGCAGCTACTGAACCTCACCCAACACATTGAGGAGAGTTTTGAAAACAAACTCATCACCAGAGCAGCTTTCAGAGACCTCATCGCTGCCCAAATGGAAAGCACAAAAGAACGGCCTACCACAAGGCAGCGTACTGGCCCGCCTCCTCTTCAACATCTACATAAATGACCAACCGCTTCCCCCACAATGCCGCCGCTTCATCTACCCATCAAACCCATTAAAAACCCAACTATGGAGCTTCCATCTTAAAATTAGAGCTGAAAAAACAGAACTGAACGTTTCATGGGATGGCCACAAACTCTCCAACCAACCCCACCTTGTATACCTCAGAGTCAACACCAAAGCCAAGGTCAACACTCGCAACAACCCCCCCCCCCACACACACACACACAGACACACACACACAAATCCTCTTTGGGGGAGGGGGGGGAGACGATTGCTGCAGTTTAATTATACATTTGTCTGCGGTTCTGCTGCCTGGAGCTACCATCCGGCTGGTGATGTACATAGCATCACCAGCACTCAGCTAAATGTTTAATGCAAGATACACCACTGCCAACACACTCCGTCAACAAGTATCAGCAGTATCACATCCATTTGGTTGTCAGCCAGTGAAGTTTGCAGCATAAAGAACAGGCTTTTCTATCCCTCTGTTGAGATTGCTGTTTAAGTGTCTTATCTAAAAGTCAATCAAAACTAAATATATGGGAGCTCTTAGACTGATCTAAAATTAGTAATTTATTTTATAAAATAAACCAACCCATGTCAGACCTACCACTCGAAGAAGCCGAGTCAATGCAGGTAAACGCTTTCAAACACAAAGTCAACCCTGGCTCAACTTTGGTCGAGTCCTAGGCGGTACCAAAGCGTGGGCGCTGTTTTACCAAAAAAAAAGTCCCATTAAATGCTGTAAGTGATATCTGGTTACAAATATGAAATCTCAAGAATAGGGGGCATCAGATTACTGCATACCCTGTAAATATTTCAATTAGGTTTACATTTTAAATAAATTTTAAAAGAGAATCTTAATTTTCATGTCCATTACTTTTTCCTGATATTTTTAGGTTTTTGCTTGTTTTAAGTATTTGATTCAGTATCACATCAAAGTCATAATTTTGTTATCGTGACAATAGTCTTATATAGTCTATCTATGGTATACAGTGTAATAAAATTAAGTTACCTTTGGGCTTTAACTACACAAGTAGCATCTGAGCTGTTTTGTTGACTCCTATAGCTTCACTTCTCACAACCAGAGATTTTCAATGCGATGCAGCAACATGAGTCACAACAGTCCTTTACTAGTCTGGTGAAAAAGGCTCACCAGCGTCTACACTTCCTGCGGCGGTTGAAGAAGGCTTACCTCAGTTCATCTATCCTCACCACTTTCTGCCGGGGCACCACAGAGAGTGTTCTAGAGAGTGGTGAGGTCAACAGATTGGAATATTGGGGCCATACCGAGAGCAATTGAGGATCTGGCCCAAAAGTGGCTATTGACTAAAGCCACGAGCATCTTAAAAGACTCCACCCACCCATGTCACAGCCTGGTCTCCCCCTCCCTTCAGCATGCGTTGCAGCATGACAAGTTACCCAGCTGCTATCAGACTACTAAAGTCAACTAATCGCCACTTAACTGTGCTTAAATCTGCAAATGTGCAATACTATTTATTCATTTACAAGTGCAATACATCACATAGTTGTACAAACATATATTTGGCTGGAAATTATTTATTCAATTTTTTATACAGTATATATATTCATAGAGTGCTTTTTATTACCCTGTTTTGTGTTTGCGTTTTTAAAAGAAGCCATGCTCGTAATGCTTGACATTTCTGTGTCTTGCTGGATGACAATAAAAGGAATCTTGAATACACTGGGAGAATGCATATGATCTAACTATTCATGCCACAGTTTATGGGTAATATAGACAGCTATCAATTATATTTATTTTTGCAATAATTTTTAATTAATTTGTTTGATATGTTTTTGGGCACTTTGGCCTTTAACTGATAGGACAGTTGTAGACAGGAAATGGGAGAGAGGGGACATGCAGCAAAGGGCCTCGGAATCGAAACATAGGCCGCTGCGGTAAGGACTGTGGTGGCATGGGGCACACGCTTTGCCAGGTGTGCTACCAGGGCACCCCAATGATGTTGCTTTTTAGAATGAAATGTAGACATTTTACACCAAAATTAAAGATAGAATCCATAAAATAATTCAATTGTAGTGCCCAGCGCCATTTAGCACTGCATCAGTGGCTGATCCCTGACTTGTTTGTGTACATTCATGTATGTACGTATGTATGTATGTATGTATGTATGTATTGACTTTTGTATCACATACTTTGTGTCATAAATAGCATTCAATGCTAAGAAATAACTTACCTGGACAATGAAAGCTGGAACGATAAAGAAATGGAATTGAAACAAGCTTTAGTCTTGGTAGATGTCCACTACAGAGAGAGAGTGAGAAACTGTAGTATTGATTTGCTGGATGAATTGATGGAGGTGGGAGGAAAGTCACATTTGTTTCTTGTCTCTGCTTTTAAATGTGTGTGTCCTCTATACCTTCCTGCTATACGTTTTCTTAAGATTTAACCTTATATTGATGAAAAGTAATCACCGTTGAATATTGACAGCCGCCTCTACAAAGGTTAGAGCATTGACCCAAGCTAAGGCTCATGGGAAATATGTGGCTGTCAGGCTGCCCACGAGCAAGGCACTGAATCCCCAGTTTCTCCGTTATCTCTGCTTGGTCACTGGCAGCTGTTCATATGCCGCAGTTCCCAGTGTTTATGCATGGACCTGTGTGAGTTTTACGTCAAGGATGATAGGTGTTTGTTGACTTTATTACATGAAAGGTTAAAGTGAATCCATAAAAGAGTCTCTCTTTGTGTTTATCTTTCTTCATTCAGACAGTTGGATAGACAGAGAGATGCTGACAGTCTAACAGAAGCTCCTCACATTTCGTCTACATCCCAGCCACAGAAGACCACAGCTATTCTTAAAGGTAGGCCATCCTCAGTAATTTTATTTTGTATCTAAAGACAATTCTATTCTGAGTCTTAACACTCGCCTGCAGTGTGTGTTTTGTTTTTGACACAACAGACATGAATCAAAAAAATGGACTACTACTTGACTTTATCAGTTCAATAACATGACCACACACACACACACACACACCCACACACACAAATAGTACTTCTCACTATCTTTGTGGGGACCCTTCAATGCATTCCCTACCCCTTACCTTAACCTTAACCATCACAACTAAATGACTGACAGAAACCCTTACCCTCACAATAACCATAACCTAATTCTAACCCTAATCCTAAAACCAAGTCTTAACCCTCAAATAGACCTTAAGATTTGCAGGGTCCAGCATTTTGGCCCCACAAAACTGTCCAGATCCCACAAGTATAGTGTATTCCCGGTTTTTGAACCCCACTCATTTAGAAAGAGGACATACACACACACACACACACACAACACACACACAACACCACACACACACACACACACACATATACACACACACACACACACATACACACACACACACACACACACACAGAACCTATTCACATACAAATGGAGAGATTTCAGGGTGAGTGGACTGCCAGTGCTGGACCAGCGCCCTGAGCAGTTGGAGGGGTACCGTGCCTTGGCAGTGCTCAGATGGTGAAGTGGCATCTCTCCAGCTAGCAATTGGATTGTCTAAAGTTATGATCTGTTTTAAGTATGTTTCACGCACTCCTACTTTAACCTCCTGGAATTGTCATAGGAGATAAAAACTTACAAGTTCTTCATAACATGATTGTAATAAAATAGATTGGATGTACTCTATTGTCCACCTCACTGGACATTGTCTTGGCATCTACCAAGTACAAGAAAGGTGCACATAACATTAAAAACGTACAGAATATACAGAATATAATAGTGCAAATGGGCAAGTAGCAGCAAATATGTTATATAAATACAAGAAAGCATATCTTGGGAAATACAATATAAGTTTTCTCTGATTGAGTCATTCTTTGTTCAATGTCTGTGTGAAATTGGTACACTAAATCAATGGCCAGATGGGAGTTCAAACTCTGAGTGCAGTGGGTGTGAGGTATCTGCTGTTACATGTGTAGCCTTTCTGTGTACAGCATTGTGAAGTATATTGCAAAGTTGTTTCTGTGACTTGCCAATCACCTCCCTTGCATTGTTAACTATGGTAAGAGCTTGTTTTACTCTTTGAACTCAAGTTGCCATACCATGCTGTTATGTTACATGATAACCATAATTGACTAACCTAACCCCACGGTTGAAAAAAAAAATCAAGGAGCATAAGGAGTCACTAGGGAAGTTCAAAAGTAAGGGTTTTTATTTCCCAAAAAATCATTACATCAATGAAGATAAAGTTTTGGGCCCATAAAAGAGGTCAAATAAATAGACAGTGACTAAGCTCTGAAGATAACAGACTCAAAAATACAACTGACCTACTGCAAAAGAAACAAAGGGGACTTATGTATTGACTGATCAGACCGATTTTGACACACAGGGGGAGACTAACAAAAACACTGCTACATTAACCACAAATAACAGCAAAACCTACCTACAAACGTATTCCAAAAGAAATGTACTTCTACTTAACCTTAACTCAACAAAAATACTCAATATAATATCTAAACCCCAAAATATCTAAGGAGATAACAAGCAGTGATAGTGTACAATTAGGCTACCTCCCTATAAAGCTGCTCCTGCTCCAATTGCCACCCCTTTAAGCCACCAGACGTCCTGCATCCCTGCCGGGTGTAGAATCCAACATTGGTAAGCGCTCCTAAACTGATTGTGTTGTCATTTTAAAGTCTCTGTATGCCAATTCAAGTATCAAAGTAGCTCCTAAGCTTTCCCTGACTGGCTATTTTAAAATGATGTGGTGGCAAAGAACCTTTGCTCTCTTAGCTTTATCGTACTTTTTCCCCCTCCAACACTAACAGAGCAATGTAATTAACTTAGACACAACAACGGCCGACTCAAATGCAAAGGACTCAAACTCCTAAAACAATAGAAAGTTTAACAAAAATGTTTACTTGACAAGTTAAAACAAAGATAATCACTCATTAGAAGGATTCATTTGAGCATGAATCCAAATTATAAAAATAATCCATCATCAACTGGCAATTAATCAGTGTTGGCATACTGTGTATAATGTAATTATGGAAGATCATTTGGTAACCATGGCAGCACATATATGCATCACTAAGTGGAGGGATTCTCCTTGACACAAAAGAAAGTGAAAATAAATTCATACAGCATGTCAGGTCTTGTGCACTGTACAATGTGTTTTGGCAGTTTCTCAAAAAAAAGTTGCGATCAGAGTAGTAACTATCGCAGAGTAAAATTACAAAAGAAGTCTTGTGATTTGCCCTGTTGCCTCCCTGCTGGAGCCCAGGCAGGTCTGTGACTGATCCCTGATGGGATCGTTTTCTGGACTTTGCTGACATGAAATCCTGCGAGTTGACATAGCGAACACGGGGCCGACTCAAAATGCACTAAGCTGTGTGTGGAAAATAAGTTGAAATGAATTTATCCATCAGGGGGATCAGTGATTATGGACGCAAAGCATTTACGGGCCTGAAATCAGCTTTTTGTATCACTTGATGTGTATGAGTATGTGTTTTCCTACCATACTTTTATCACATGAGGTTGATCAAGTCATGAAAATATCAGGCTGAAGCGTTTTGTAAAACGCTGATTGTTGTTTTCGGAGAAGGATGTAGTGAGACGGGGATGGAGATCCGTCTGTAGTTTCTAATTTCACCTAGCTATTCTGTCCATAAAAGCTGTTATTCAACAGAACAGGATGAAAATAAAAGAGAGAGCAGTGTTTCCCAACCTTTCAGTAATAGCAGCGAGTGTGGCATCTCAGCAGCTGACTGTCAGCAGCAGTACAGGCCAGGACAAACTTTCAAAATGATTTTTACACTAAGACAGAAATAAGTTTGCCGAAATTACAGCAAGGCACAAATAATTGTTGTGTATATTTACTAATTTTTCGTTGACAGTGTTTGACAAAGTTTATGAGATGCTTAACTTGCAAAAAGAGTTGATTTCTAAGGGAGTCTTTCCCCGACCTCTAACGGATAAATGTTGTGGTTATTGTTTGTTAAATTTGACATGTTTACCATCAGTAAAATTGTGTATTTTTCATAAATGTAACAAAACAATGACATTAGTTGAAAAGGAGAGAGTGACACATATTTTGTGCTTAATCCTTTTTTCTTTTAAAGAAATGCAAAATCCAAGAATATGTAATCCCTGGAGCACTCTATTCTATGTTTTTTATTTTAAAAAAGAGGTTAAAATAACGCAAAATAACAATAAATAACAGTACACAATGCAAAAACATGAGAGAGAGAGAAAGGGGGGGGGGGGATGTGCTCAGAGCAGACAGCTGTTTGCAAGCCTGTACGGACATATGAATAACCTGATTTATCTGTGTACCACTTAAATATCAGACCCTGAATATGATCATAACTGGAACACTCTTGTCCATGTAAACACACATGATTAAATGTTCCCCTTAGTGCTGATGATGCAGGATGAAACTAATAAAACTGCCAATCCATACGTTTACATATTTTCACCTCTTGATTAATAATAGGTCTGTATTAACATGAACGGTTCAGAATTGAAAGGCAAGAACAGAGCTAATTCTTTAGTCTGCACCAAGTGACCTTAATTACAGATGTGAAAGAGACATACATCTACATCCACATCTTTGCTTTTAAAAACCTTACATCTTCTTGGCCCATGTTTGGTTTCAATTTTAAATTTATCTCTTCAGCTGGGTCAGGTCCCTGGCTGTTTTAAGCATGCTCTTGTGCAGCCTATTTTAAAAAAGAGCAACTTAGATGCAACTTTGTTCAAAAACTACAGGCCTATCTCGAAATTGCCTTTTATTTCAAAACTTTTAGAAAAGGTGGTTGCAAACCAACTAAATAATGTTTTGGTTGCTCATAATATTTTTGATAAGTATCAGTCTGGCTTTCGTAAAAATCATTCTACTGAGACTACCCTTCTTAAAGTCTCCAATGACATTTTGATGGCAGCTGATGGGGGTAAATGTTCTGTCCTGGTCCTACTAGATCTCAGTGCAGCATTTGATACTGTTGACCACTACACTCTGATTGATAGACTGAAAAGTGCTGTAGGCATCACTGGATCAGCCCTGGATTGGTTTTCTTCCTATCTTTCAGACAGGACCTTTGCTGTGTCCATAGGAACATACAAGTCGGACTCTGCTCCTCTGTCTTGTGGTGTGCCCCAAGGTTCTGTGCTTGGCCCCCTGTTGTTTAGTCTGTACTTGCTTCCTCTTGGAAAGATTATTGGTGGTTTTGACGAAATATCTTACCATTGTTATGCTGATGACATCCAACTGTATTTATCTTTCAGCCCTGATAGGCTAGACAAACTGACAATGTTGCACACTTGTTTAGCCTCCATTAACAAATGGATGGCGGACAATTCCTGCAATTAAACTCAGAAAAACTGAGGTGATGATCTTTGCTCCAGACAGCATTACCCTAAGATTAGGCAGGCCATTGGGCATTATCACTCTCTGATTGTAATGTTGTGCGAAATCTGGGTGTCATTTTTGACAAATCTATGGTGTTTTAACAGTCATGTGAAATCCGTGGTTCGTTCCTGTTTTTTCCATCTCAGGAACATTTCTAAGATCCGTTCTGTGGTCTCTCAAAAAGAGCTGGAGATGCTTGTTCATGCTTTTATTTCTTCCCGTTTGGATTATTGTAATGTACTGTACACTTGCTTAAACAAATCTTCAATGGATAAATTGCAAGTTGTTCAGAATGCAGCAGCAAGACTTCTGTCTAAGACCAGCAGGAGATCACATATTACTCCGGTGCTTAAGGCTCTTCATTGGCTACCAATTGGTTTTAGAGTGCATTTAAAATTTTAATCACTACTTATAGAGCCTTGCATGGACAAGCCCCTGCTTACATCCAGGATCTACTGCACGCTTACACTTCTGGTCGTTCTCTAAGGTCTTCAGACCAAGACCTTTTAACTGTCCCCAGAACACGTTTTAAAACCAGGGGCGACCGAGCCTTTTCTGTGGTGGCTCCAAGGCTCTGGAACTCTCTTCCCTTAGCCTTGAGAGCCTTGGATTCTGTGGAATCTTTTAAAAAACACCTCAAGACACATCTTTTTAGACAAGCTTTTAACTAGCAATATGCCTTAGTATACTATGTGCTGCTGTTTATTTTGTTTTTTACTGTAAAGCACTTTGTGACCCTTCTTGTCTGTGAAAGGTGCTATATAAATAAAGTTTACTTACTTACTTACTTACTTACATTACTACGTTCTTAAGATTGTGGGCCATATAAGCATCTAAAGCTGTTTCACCTACAATTAATTTATTAATTATTAGGAACTGGAATAATAACATAAAGAGGATGTTATGAGGGTTGTACTGTATGGTGTTAAGGTTTATTGATTAGCCTATTGTTGTTATCAAAAGTGTGTGTGCGTGAGTGCGTGTGTGGGTGTGTCCGGAGGCTTGTTTCCATTGTTGCCGGCACAAAAGACAAAAAAAACTGCGCTCGCCAGTGTAACTGATTTGGGTATTTAAAAAGCAGCACAGATATTGTAGCTTTGGGAGAGATTCTTAGAAGGATGTGAACACCCCCACCACTTCTTCCCTTTTTAACCTTCTGCACTCTGCCTCATCTCCCCAGAAAAATCCCTGAACATCACTGAAAATGTCTGAATAATATATTAACATGCTATTTAAAAAAAAAAGCCCCTTCTCTAGACCCCTGGACAACTATACAATTAAAATCTCTGCACTCATTGTATTTATTGACAACTTCACAGATGCTAAAAATGGTTAGTGGTTAGCTGTGGCATCCAGGGGGAGATCCAGAGCTCCAGGCTCTATAGGGGGTCTGAGAGGATTATGTGCCTGGCAAGGTGCTCTTTTGTGTGGGGAGTCAAGGCAGCAGAGTGGCCCTCAGCTACAGGCCACAGGCACAGACATGAGCTGATACGATAAGCGTGTATATACTGTATTGTGGATTTAGTAGCGATCTGCCAACATTTTACCTTTACTCCAAATTACCTCCAGTATGAACTTTGCAATGGAAATCAGACTTGACCTGCATTTTATTATTTTTATATGCGTACATTTATAGCATTCATCCATTCTGTAACTATCACTATATCTACAGTCCTCAAAAGACAAGTTCAGCTCCTCCGTGAGTTGGGGTCAACAACACCAAATCTCCCAGCCTGAACTGTGTTTAGGGGTCCCACAAGGCTCTATTCTGGGACCAATTTACACTTTATATTAACGACTTACTATATGATGCATGAATGAAAAATTTAATCTCATGCAAAAATGAATTTTCAAATAATGCAGATGATGCAAAATACATTCAAGAAGCACTTCTTAATTCATACATCTGCAATGACACCTCTCATGTCTTTTATCGAATATCAAAAAACTGAGAGGGGAGGAAGTTGACATAGTAAATGATGTCCTTTATCTTGGGGTCAGATCGGAGTCCACGGTTACTTTTTAAAAAGTCATGTGAAAGACGGTGCAGCAGAGTTTCTGTCAGAAAGTAAATATTTGAATAGTCTAGCATGTGCAATAAGGGAGTGCACTGATTATTATACTTTAAGACTCTTCTCAGACAATGGCTTACGGCAAACCAGTACTGTGTTCACTTTTATCTTTACATGTTCTTTTCTTGTTACCTGCCTAGGGACCACTATAGATGTAAATTACCATTCTTGCTAATTCCAATATGTTCACGTCTTGCATTTTACACTGATGTCAATTAAGGTGCCCTTAAAAAAATATTTAGAATACATTAACTAAAAGATTTTTAAAAATCTGAAACAGTATCCACACCAGAACACAACATCCCTCTTTCTCTCTGTGGCTTTAGGTCTTTCTTGCCCACTTTTTGTTCATTGCACCATCTCGACAATCATTTTTTTTAGCTTAGCATCATTCATATTCTGGGATGTTTGTCTGCAGCACGGATGAGTGGGTTTCCCAGCAGGTTCCTGACACAGCCATCTTGTCTTGGGGCTACCGGGCTAAAATTCCAACAGAGTGGCTATCCTGTACCCAGAGGGAGATACTTCACCCAACCACCCAAACTTCCAACTCTACTTGTAGCCACCCTTCTGAAAATGATGAGTCTCACGCTCTCTGGGCATTAGACTTGTGTTCATCTTCTCAGTCAGAGTCATTTGGCAGACATACATCCAAACACATCTTTGAACACACGCACACACGTTATTTTCCAGCCACAACTTTCAATGAATCAAGATAACAAGCATAGGAAACAAAGGGCAGCTCTGCAAGAAAGTTCGTGCATACTGCAGATCAGTGGAGATAAGAGCATTGCCTGGTGTGCTTGTGTCACTTTAGGAAGAAAAAGGGGTGAAACAGCCCATGTGTCTTCTCTTGATAAGCTGAATTCATGTTAAGAAAATTCAATCATAATCTACAGTACTTTTTTTTCTTTCCATGTGTGGTTTACACTTTATCATAGTTTTTGAAGCCTACAGTATATTTTCCTCTTTCTCATTACGAGCCTGTCTGCAAATACACACACACAGACAAATACACCTATACACCAAAACACACACATACACAGCACAGTATTTCTAGGTGTAAATGTGTCACGGAGTGCGCAGTCCCTCGTGTTCAGAGTAACAGCAGTGTGCGTGTGTTCTAGCATGAAGTGTCATTGTAAGACCCCTAATCTCAAGTGGATGGGTCAAACACAGGACTTTCACCATGGAGACCGGCATCCGTGTTCCATGTGTCACTGAAACGTTGTTTTTAAAGATTCAAAAAGCTTTGTTGTTTAATATGTTGCCATTTTAGAAGATTTTCTTTTTATTAAAGGCAGAGTGTGTGTGATGTGTCAGTAACATGAGTTTTGTATATATGTGTGTATATGCATTGGGAATGAAGGATTTGTTGTAAAATGACTTTTTAGCCAGAGGCACTCTGATCCTTCTTCCTTCTAACTTTGGTGGAGAAGGTGGGAGGCATCCTGGATGGTGAAGTTGGATTTTCTTTCCACTGCTTGTATATAAAGATTAGATTAGATTCAACTTTATTGTCATTACACATGTACAGGTACAAGGCAACGAAATGCAGTTTGGGTCTAACCAGAAGTGCAATAGCAGTAAGTGCAGGATATACAATGGTTCCGTAAGTGCAAGACATGGATATGTAATGAATAAATATAGAAAAGAATACTATTATAAACAGAGTTTTACAGATGTGTTTGTCCTATGAATACAAAATATAGATAACAGGAATTGTGTGCAAGATTTACAGCTAGGAATTTGGTGGATATTACTATAATTGCAAATTTTTTACAGATATGTGCAAACAGCATAATATACTAATGAAATAAGGTAAAGTTTGGGCAGAAACTATCCGAATTAAAGTGTGGTGGAAAGTAATTGCATATTACAGTTAAAGTACGGTAGTGCGGATGTAAATGTAAACAATTGGTACTGTAAATAAATAAATAAACAGTCAGCAGTGCAAATGAAATGTAAGTAGTGCAAAAAGGTAAGTAGTGCAAAAGATGCAGATGTAAACAGTCGTTACTATAGTAACAGTCAGCAGTGCAGATGAACATTATAATATTGCAGATAACAAAATGGAGGCAGGTGTGAGGAGGGAGAGGAGAGTCTGTCAGTATATGAGGGGAGTGGGATCAATGAGGATTAGAGTTCAATAAAGAGACAGCTCTGGGGAAAAAACTGTTCTTTAGTCTGCTGGTCCTGGTCCGGAGGACCCTGAAACGCCTGCCGGAGGGCAGGAGAGAAAACAGTCTGTGGGCTGGGTGAGAGGAGTCCTTCAGGATGCTGCGAGCTCGATGCAGACAGCGTTCTCTGGATGTGCTCGATGGCGGGCAGTGGAGTCCCGGTGATGCGCTGGGCGGTTTTCACCACCCGCTGCAGTGCCTTGCGCTCTGCAACAGAACAGCTCCCATACCACACTGTTGCACAGTTTGTCAGGATGCTTTCTATTGCACAGCGATAGAAGTTCACCAGGATAGTTGAGGAAAGCTGATTCTTTAAAGATAAAAAAGATAAAGATTAAATGGCCGTTTTTGTGGAATGCCTGGTTATCCTAGCCAGCTTTCTCTTGCATTTGTTTGGTAGGAAGCTTTACCACAATGGGATGTTGAAAGCGAGCACAGACTATCAGTGACTGGTATACTCTGGACAGACTGACCTGTCTCACTTCAAATCCTTTAAGCCTTCTGAGGAGACCCATGCACTGTTAGGCCTTTTTTTTATTGTGTCAACATGCAGGGGGAAGTTATGAGGGTGGTCAATCAAAGTAAAAAACTTCCAACCTGTTCCACTACTTGTCCTTCCAGCCACAATGGTGTAGATGGTGGATGAAGAGTATCAAGCAGTTGGCCCCGATAGCCAGTTCCTTGGTCTTGGTGATGTTAAGCTCCAGTGTGCTTCTCTTGAACCAAAGTGCCATTCTGTTGACATAATGCTTTTAAGTGGACAGGGAGTGGTCTTCAGCGAGGTTGGCCACCAAGGCCATGTCATCCGCATACTTAAACAGCTTGAGCCCGCTGCTGCAGATGATCTCATTTGTATAGATGGAGAATAGGACAGGTGACAACACACATGCCTGAGGCACAACGTAGTATACAATCACACACCTAGAATCAAATAAGGATCAAAACAAATACTGTGTTCTGCAGTAGCGTTTGGGAAAAAAAAGATTTAACATTTATACCATTTTGTCTCGGGATTACCAAACTATTATGACTATGACACACACTTTTAAACAGTTAAAGTAAGGGCTGTTTCTGCTGCTTACACAACAGCGGAAAATGACTACACTGTAAATAATGACTGTGAAATCTAGTTATTTCCTTTAGATTTCACAGTAACACGACTGTATGATTTTTACAGTAGAATGCTGTAAAGGATTCATTACAACCTTGTCGACATGACAAAATCACAGTAGTCTAAGTATTACAGTTGAAATCACAGTAGTCAAAGCATTACTGTAAAAAAACACAACATAGCCACTATAGTAATGTAAATAATAAAGCAAACTACTGAATTTTTACTTTTTATCTTATGTTGTGTTTAATTGTTTTATATTTTACAATGAATACATAAAATACTGTAAATGGAAGTACAGTACCTTTACTGTAAAAAATAATTCACAGTAACTTCATGGCCAATTGTTGCCAGTAAGTTACTGTAAATGTAACTCTAAATTTGTCACAGTGTAATCTTGAAGAATTGGAGGGAAACAAATGTCTGATAGGCCTATCTAACCGAAATGCATGAAACATTTATGGCAGTGACTGTTTTGATTTAGCAAATCAGCTACTGATGAGCAGTTAAACCATACTAAAGCAGTGTAAATAATATGTCACATATTTAAGCAAGAGTTATTGCAATAACAGGTCATTTATCAAACTTGGCTGATCATTTTGTACACTAATAATGTTTGTGGTAAAGTCTTTGAGTTGGCATACTGGTAGACTGCTGAACTCTCTGGTGTTTTGGGCACGCTTGCGCTCCTACTCTTCTCTCTTTTTTTCATTGTTGTGAGAGACAGTTGAAATCAGCTCCATGAATAGTAATGCTGTCACTGGTGGCCGAGACTTTGTCTGTGCTGCGTATCACATTAACTCCGTTTAGCAGTCTCAGGTCCAATCGGAACGGCTGAGTGACTTTAATTGACTAAAAAATAAATAAATAAATGAGGAAAAGAAAAGAGAATAACAAATGGCAATGGACTCTTAACAGCAGTGACTTGCATCTGTTATTGGTGTATGGTGCTTGGTGGGATGTAAAATGTGTGTTTCTGTGTAAAACCGGAAAACCTTCCTCTCGCTGCTTTTAGCTCTATATGCACGGTCTTCTTATGAGTTCCTTCATGTACACAAGTGCCAAAGCTTCATGGTATTTGACTGTATTTTTGATAAATACAGAAGAAACTCTAATTCTATAGGAAATGTTGGAGGAAAAACTGCAGCTAAAGGAGCTGCGTTCACGGTGACCTCTTTGCAAACAATAAAATAAAGAGATAATGCTGACGGGGTCATATTTCTACAGTTTTTTCTTTTCCTCGCCGTACTTCTTCCTCAGGAAAATCAAACGGATGACAACTTTATTAACCTGAGACTGATTTATTCAGTGATGCACTTCATTTTAGAAATGGATGCTTGTTTTTTAAACGGACAGGAACACTATCACTCTTTCAGATTGTTTGTAGCGTTATTGTATTTTCTCGCGTCTTTCCTCCAGACCGCCACCTCTTTCTCTCCCTCAGTCTCGCTTGTCATTATTCCTGAATAGGCGGATGGTGGGAATAAATCTGGAAGGTTGTCATTAAGGTGCTTTTGCCTTGTTCTTCCTTAGACCTAAGGAGTTGAGTACCTACTCTATCAAACAGATTACCCAGGCAAAGTCTGTCAAGCTTGCACTTCGTTTGACCCGCTCCAAACTACATCTGAAGGTCTTGAAACAACCCTAAAAGTCTTCTGTAGAGTTAAAGAAACAACCTGCAGCGATACATGACCCCATACGCTATCTGCCGTTCACTTTAGAGCCTCTTTGTACTCTGTTGACAAAGTATACAAAACGGGGAGCAGTGGCGTTGCCTTATGTTAATGATTCTGGGATGGATTGTTTCAGGTTGAGCTGATTCTTCACCCCTCCTTGCCCCACACACACCTTCAAAAGGCTCACTTGACAGGGAAAAGATGAAACGTAGAGGGAACAGGAGGCAGCGGGGGGTGTGGAGAGGCAATGAGTGCCGGGTGAAAGGTGTGGCAGACGAGGAGGAATTAAAACAAAGAGAAAAGGGAAGATAGGTGTGTGAGAGAGCACAACAGGGGGTTGAGCACCCCACTCACAGGCTCATGTGTTTTGACAGTGTGTGTGCACATGCAAGTCTATGCAGATGTAAATACATTCAACATTTTTCGAAAGTCTATATGTATTCTTTAAAGTTTTGATACAGGTGGAGGTGACAGCTCTGCATCAGCTAGGTGGAAGAATGTGAGAATGCTGTCACTCATTTTTTCTCACACACACACGCACGCACAGTATTCCACTTTTACAATTCCAGCTTTCCAAACCTGTCTCTGCACTGACGCACTATTTAGCACCAACTTTTTTCACCTACACAGACACAAGGGTCATGGTACACGTCCACTGTCCAGCATTATTTCCCGCTTCCCCCAATTTATTGTCTATGTGAGCAGCGATGCAATTCATTCTGGTAGCAACGCAGAGACATTCGAGAAGGGAGGGGGGGGGCATTGCGAAAATCTTTTAAACTGACTGTTGTCTGACTGAAATGAAGACAGATTCAGTAAGTCATAGCCTATTTCTCTCATAAAATGTTTTAAAATTAAACACACTTCAGTGAACTATTTCCAATGTTTTCCAACTGAGCCTCATTTTTTTTGGCATCATATGACTGAAGACAAGTTCTTATTAAATTAATGATTACAATTTTAGACAATTTTAGGTTCTTTTAAAGCAATTTAATATCTCTAAGCGTTTCAATAGCAAGGCTGTGTCCAAACACAATCTATGCCTGCTTTTATTGTTCATTCACATGTTAAGTAATAGGACTGATTCTGATATTGGTAAACAGCTGCTTACCTTTTCTTCAGTGATATGTGAAATGACTGATAAATCTATGCTGAGTTTCCATGAACTTTGCAGCAGCCTCTGATGAATTTCAACTTGTAACAGTAGCCTATTCAATGCCAGTGTGATCATGTCATGTCAATGCCATGGTGTGCATGATCGAATGAGAAATACAGCAATTCAGTTGTTTTATAAGATAGTCCATGACACCTGAACTGAGCATTGAGTAATCAATGCAAGTAAGAGATTTGGCTATTATTGTCTGTATGTATGTATGAATGTATGTATGTATGTATATATGTATGTATGAATATAATCATCCTTTTATGCTTTAGTTGTGGAATCTCCATAGATTCAGTAGGAACACTGTCAATCCTTCTGCAATACTACAACCTTATTTTCGGTATCTTTTTAGTGACAAAAGTGGCTTCACACTAAAACCAGGCCACACCGGAAGTGTCTCAGAAGCGTAGCGTCTTGCCTTCCCAAATAACATTTTATTGTCTCTACAAGTATGTTACAGAACAATCATGTTTATTTAGCTGGTATCTACCTTCCACTCCAGGCACTCCTGTAATTAAACTCCATGGCTTCTCTTTTCTGGTGATGTCCTTATGAAAAGGCCCTATGATGCGATATTAGGCTTGTTCGAGATGATCTGCGAGGCGCCTCGCCTGTAAAGTGGACGAGAGCAGGAGGCAGCAGTGACAAAAATCCGCTGTCAAATTGGAAAAGTTTCCAGCCAATTTTAGCAGCCTTCAGACTAAACAGGAAGTGACAAAAATACTGTGGTGTGATTCTGATTCTTCAATACAAATTTATCAGACCCACTTATCAGCTTGTACACAGTCTCTAGTTTTAATTATGACAGAGTAGCTGTCAAAATGCTCTACATACAATCTGTTGCTGACATTAATTAACAACACACTGTAGATGGTCCATGATCTAAACAGATTTAGTCTCTGACTTCAAAACGTAACTATCAGCCACACAACAAGTGTTCTGCACGGAATAAGCCTTCAAATCAGACAAATAGCAATTAAAATCACTCTGATTCAAAATCAATTAAATTTATACAAAACGCCATCATGTTAAGTTGATTGGGAACCATTTCCCAGCAGGCTCTGGGTCCCCTTGGGTCTTGCTGTCGATGAAAAGCAACTGCAGCCGCCTTGCCCTCTTGAGATGAATCTTTCATTGTCTGTGGTGTTGCCGAAGAGACTTATGTGATAGTTGGGGGTGTCCCTTCCTACCCGGCTGTCTGAACGGCCCGCGGCTTACGTGAAAATAGACCTGCCGCTTATCATTACCGGAGCGGAGAGCTGCTTCACCCACATCTCTGGGATGCACCACCTCTGGAATGCAGTGAAGACGCGTGTGTGGTGGAAAATAGATGTCACATGTGCATGTTATTGTATCTCAAGCCTCAGAGACTTCTCTAAACAGCCTCAGTCCAGACCTCATTAACAGAAACTGGATCTACAACATTTGGTGCTTGTGCAATATCTTGTAAACACATTAAATATGTAATGCACCTACAAGGCTTTGGAGCTGCATGAGCATTTGTGGCTTTTTCTTTTTTTAAAGCATGGCTTAAACATAGATAAATAACAGTCCTATGGAGAACAGCTAACTTGTACAGTCCCTGACAAAAGTCTTGTCGCTTGTGTACAAATTGACCTGAAGTGCCGCTGAAATATATTTCTAATCAAGATTTATTTACAGAAATGGCTCATTTTAATCCCAACAGCTTTTGTATAATGTTTCAGTGCAAAAAGAAACTGTCAAAAGTATTCTAATATTCACAGCTTGGTAAAGCCCATTGAGTCAATTTTTGCAAAGACATAAGTGTTGTCGCCTTGTCATATGAGCTTCACCTGTGACTAATAATGGATCAATTACGTCTCAGGTGTGTATAAAAACAACCCCAGTACACTAGACCTTCACATCAACTGCGACTAGACCTCTGCAAACATGCCTAAGATTCACCCTGAGACTAAAGTTTTGATTATCAAGAAGCTGAAGACCAGATCCACTGCTGATGTGGCAGACACCTTCAATGTGTCTCAGCGTCAAGTACAGAGGATTAAAAAAACATTTGAAGACCCTGGAGATGTTTTTGACAAGCCCAGGTCAGGCAGACCCCTCAAGACAACTGCTCGAGAGGACCGTTTGTTGGTTCGAAAATCCAAGGCCAGCCCATTTTCTACTGCAGCAGAGCTCCACCAGACCTGGTCCCCTGAAGTCCCTGTGTTAACCAGAACGGTTTGTCGGATTCTGTCTCGAAATGGCCTCCATGGTCGAATCAGTGCCCAGAAGCCAGCCCTAAACAAAAGACAATTGAAAAACCGTGTGGCATTTGCCAAGGCCCACAGCCTGCTAAAAGGATGGACGCTGGAGAAGTGGAAGAAAGTGGATTTTTTAGATGAATCTTCTGTTGAATTACACCATAGTTGCCGCAAATATTGCAGGAGACCTACTGGAGCCCGCATGGATCCAAGATTCACCCAGAAAACAGTGAAGTTTGGTGGCGGAAAAATCATGGTCTGGGGTTACATCCAGTATGGGGGTGTGCGAGACATCTGCAGGGTGGAAGGCAACATCAATAGTCTCAAATACCAAGAAATCTTAGCTACCTCTTATATTCCCAACCATAAAAGAGGCCAAATTCTCCAGCATGATGGTGCTCCATTGCATACTTCCATCTCCACTTCAAAGTTCCTCAAGGCGTAGAAGATCAAGATGCTCCAGGATTGGCCGGCCCAGTCACCAGACATGAACATCATTGAGTATATGTGGGGTAGGATGAAAGAGGAAGCATGGAAGACCAAACCAAAGAATATTGATGAGCTCTGGGAGGCATGCAAGACTGCTCTCCTAGCTATTCCTGATGACTTCATCAATACATTGTATGAATCCTTGCCAAACCACATGGGTGCAGTCCTTCAAGATCATGGAAGTCATCCAAGATATTAAATTCAAATCTCACAGCACCACTATTTAATTTGCTGACATATTTTAGTATTTGTAGTAAATTTGTTCAGTTTATGTATAGGCGACAAAACTTTTGTCTTGCCAAAATTTGACCTCTCTGTCTTGTTTAAATAATAAATCTTTTTTTAGTGAAACTAATTTATTTCATTGCATTGAACATCATTTGGGAAGGTTTTAGCTTTTCATATGAGTTATTTCTTACACCAATTGATTAATTAAAAGTCAGGTTAATAGCAGCAAGCGACAAGACTTTTGTCAGGGACTGTATTGTGTTGTCTGTCTTTACGAAAACAAACAAAAAAATATCCAGGCTATCAAGATGCCCACTGTCCTGATAATGGTTAATAAATAACATCATCTTATTCTATAACTTTCTTCAGTCAACAGATCTCATACACTCAAACCAACAATTAATTGATCCTACCATCAAATATTCTTAATACTTAATCTGCCCTAGGGCTTAGGCTGAATCCAAATCCTTCGTCTTACCCCTACCCCTTGGCCCTTACCCCTACCCCTTGGCCCCTTGAAGCCAAGGGGTAATTGGTAGGGTTGAAAACATACCCCTATGAAAATTGGACACCACTTTGGTGAAAATCACCATACAAAATTTTCACAACTTCCAAGATGGCGTCTCTGTCTGATTGTGTGGGTTTGGACAACATGTCATATGTATTTATATATTTGATGTTATTTTATGTTCACTTTTTGTGTTTGTAGAGGCATATGTTCTTTTGTGTGTATAGTCGTCTGTTGCAAACTAAGTGTGTATACACATGTATCATGTATCATACATATCACCTTGTTATACACGGTTGTGTTGTTTTATCTGTTTCAGTTATCACCGTTTTGAATGTCATTGATGTTCAAAAAACATTTTGTTGACAAAATCTGTCTTTATTGCTGATAAATGAAACATAACGCAAAAACATTCCTAAAAATGATGTTACAGAACCATTATCACTATTAGAACCATAACTAACATGTCACACACGTAAAAGGCACTCATATGTGTAAAACTAAAAAAATCACACAAGCCCACACAAAAACAAATTAACCACAGCTGTTCTGATATTCCAGACCAGTCTGATGCCTGTGGCCAGTAACCCCCCCCCCACATATCATCAGTGTCCCCATAACAAACCAACAACAATATACAACTGCATGAAAAATGAACAGGAATTAATTACAATGATTACAATAATACAGTACCAACAGGTACTTCTGCGTTTTCAGCCCCAAAGTGGATCAGCTGCTGTGTCCTCCTGTGTGATACAGGGCGGTATATGTAAGCACATAGCGATGTATCATAGACCGTTAATATTTATAAATGTATAACTAGTTTTTTTTTTAATTTGTTTGGCATTTTAGGCCTTTATTTCTATAGGACAGCTTAGACTTGAAAGGGGAGAGAGAGGGGGGGAATGACATGCAGCAAAGGGCCGCAGGTCAGAGTCAAACTGGTGGCCGCTGCGTCGAGGAATAAACCTCCATACATGGGCCCTCACTCTACAAACTCTACCAGAGGCCTACATTACGAAGCATTATTGAGGTAACGTCAGATTCAACCCAGGGTTTTCTGTATCACAATAGTGGATCACATGCTTTATTGCCCACTGTGTTTTACTGAGTTAGCATTTCCGGGAGGTCATTGTAAAAAGGCTTCCTTTCTCCCTTTCCACTAGACTCTGTTCCCAAAATGAATACTGTTTTGTGTGCTTAATCCTTAATTTCAGTGTAAAGTTGTATGTTAGTGTTTGGGTTAATTGTAACTTAATTATTTGACATAGGGGATCATTGGCTCTCATTGATGAATTGTGCGTATGACCTAAAACAGGCTTAGGACGGGCATACGCCGTTTGCTACGCAAAGCACAGCATTTATCAATTAAGTGAGCGGAGGCTGTGAAAAAATCTCACGTCTGGTCTGACCTTGTGTACGCAGGTTTTCGATTTAAAGTGGACTTGCGGTGCAGCATGTAACAGGAGAAGGAGAAGTTCTCAGTTGATCCCTTATCGACAATAGCAGATCTGGCTCTTTTAGAAGACCTCTATGAGCTGAGCAAGAGTGCACACGTAGCCCACACACACGAGCCACGGTGGAGTGGGGGGACACTACTATACTTGCCAGAAAAAGTCTGAAACATTGTGTTAGCCAGTGGGGTTCTGCACATCGCGCAGGAAAACAGGCTGCCATAAATGTAATGACGGAGCCAGCTGACCTGATGCCCAGAGAGCAGTATCCAGCACAGCCCCAACTGGGGGCTATACCAAGGAGACAGGATATAACTCCTTGCTTTAAAGGGTACAGTGTTATGTTTGGCAATGCTATTCAATACAGGAAACATGACAATGCACAACATTTTTATTCATACTTCAGGTTTTTGTTTGTCTTTAATGTGTTGTTAATGGCCACAAGTGAACGATTTCTTTCTATCATTGACTGTCATATTATGGCTTGTTTTACCAGCCCCTCTGCTGTCAGGAGACAGGGTCGGCGTGGTGGTCCAGCACCGGGGGGGGGGGGGGGGGCTGAGGACACACGCTATCCCTCACAGCTTACGATTGCCTGGCTCTAACTCATGAAAAAAACATAAAGTAAAATAAAAGACACTGCATAAACTCTGCTAGTGTGTTTATTTAAATATAGGTACACCTACATGTAGACCTAAGACTTAAGGATTTCTGTGCTCATATCTGCTCTGTAGTCATATGACATATTTATAACTAGGAATGTCAAAGGTATGGTCAATTAGTAGTCAATGAGTATGGTTCTTCAATTTGGGTCACCAAATTGTGCACTTTTAAAGCCTCCTTTCCAGTCTTCAATCGTGACAGTCATGTGCAAATAATACTCAAATCATTCATTTACAATAAGAATACGTTACAGATGCGTTGTTGCATTTATTTGTTGTTGCAGATGGTCTAACTTAGCCTACTTTGGATGTATTGTAAGCTAAACCTGCTATCACTGTCACTTAGCCTCGAGCCAAAGCATTAAGAGTTTGTTGTGGCAACCAACGTAATAATAATTTAGATTAATATAGCGCATTTCATGAAACCCTGGGAGGCTTTACACAGATACGGCGGAGAAAAGAAAGTAGTAGGCCAACACAAAAACGGGCTAAAAGGAATAACACGTCCAGGCTAAATGGAAAGGGGATGTTAATTAATATTAGCTCCTGGCGTACAACCACATCACACATTGTATAGCAATTTTATGAATTAAATAGACATATAACACACATGAGGGCCAATTCTGGGACATTTTCGAATCATTTACAGCCCTGCAATTGTCTCCAACTGTTGAAAGCCAGACAGAGTGTGATTTGGGCCCCTCGTATACTCTCCCTTTTGTCTTTTAGTTGTTCTTGGTTTAATTTCCTTCTTTTCTGTAATGGCCCTGCCCCACTAACAGCCATAGCTACAACAGATAATTTATGAAATAAAATTTTTGTGACCCGTCAGAATGTGTGCTCATTAGCACCATCTACCTGCCGTAGATAATTTTGTGACTTTGCGGGGAAAAAATCTTACCGGACAGAGGCATTAAGAAAAACTATGTAAAACTAGCTTTCTTTTTGCTATTAGTCTCATTTGATGTTACAGGTTATTTATGACCCTCAGATGGAGCATTACAGTTTCAGAAAAGTGTACAAGTGTCATATAGTCTCTTTAACTTTAAAGTTTTTTAGATGTCTAATCCTAACATGTCTCAAGGAGTAATGCCCCCAGTTTCATACAACTGATAGCACGTGGTGCTATCAACAACATTTTTCACACTGTAGCTGGGATGTAGTGGTAATACAGTACCGTATTGTTAAACCATTTTTTCTCTCTGCCAGCCGTACGTTGGCCTTGCTGTAATTGAACATAAAGGACTTAACATGGGAGTCTGTCTGCATTCGGATGACATGTCAAAGCCATCAAAGCTGCTGGTGGTTGGGAAGAGACTCCATGCTGCTTGTTTGAGGATTTGTGTGGCACTCTGTCAACCTAAGCTATTCCCATGATCTTTTGGAGACGCTGTATGTGTAAGGTCTCCAGGGATTTGATGTGGTGGCTGTATGTGGTCCAGGTCTCACAGTCGTAAAGTGGAACTACAGACTGCATACAAGGACTTTGGTATGTCTTATGTCTTTCTCAACCAAATGATGTTGATGCTGGCCTGGGTCGATTTTGAATTTCATCATCCAAGGTGTAATTTTCTGAGATGATGCTGCCGTGGACAAATGGCCAGTTGTTGTCCCTCTATTGTAAAGGATGTTGGGTGAGGTCGGTTGACGGTACTCCACTGGGAAAGTCTTTCAGTCTTCTGGGTGTTGATGGTCAATTCCATTCTTCTAAATGGTGTTACAGGTGCTAGAAATTGCTAGGATGGTGTGTTCTGTAGGGCCTTTGGAGTGTGGGCAACCAGGGCGATCAGGCCACAGGGCATATTGAAGTTCCACAACCTCCTCTGAAGTAAGCTTTGTGGTAGCCTGTAGCCTTCTGATGTTGAATATGTTGCTGTCCAGGCGGAAATCAATCGGGACTCCTGTTTTCTTCTCTATTCCCCTGCTTAATAGTGTAGTAATACCAATGAGGAAGATGATGAAAAGAGCTGTGGCCAGCACGCAGCCTTGCCTGACTCCAGCCTGAACGGTGAATGATTCAAAGCTCTTGCTTCCCACAGCCACCCAGGCCATCATTCCAGAATTAAACTGTTTAAGGATGGTAAGAAATTTGTGTGGACAAACAATTGTTTGCAGTACACCTAGGGCTGGGCGATATGGAGAAAATATAATATCACAGTATTTTTGACCAAATACCTCAATGTCGATAACGCAATGATATTGTAGTGTTGAAAATTGGTGCTTTGACAAAATATTTACACTATGAGATTTTTGATAAATAATCATCAGTAATGTGGATATAATGACTAATTGGGTAAAGGCAAATAATAGAACAGCTACAACAGTTTGGTAATATCAGAAAATAACATAACTTTACTGTAATTCAGCCTTTAAAATCAGGAAAAGACAATACCTATGCAATATTACGATACAATGTAATATAATAAGACAATATCTTGTCTCATATCACAATATCGATATATTGCCCAGCTCTAAGTACACCCCAAAGCAGATCTCTGTTTACAGTATCAAAGGCCTTAGAGAGGTCAACAAAACAGGTTTTGGTGCAGCTCTTTGTGTAAAGATAGCTGTCAATCAAGGTACAGTGAGGAGGTCCATGGATAAGATCGCCTTGAAAGTGACCAATCTTAAAAGGGCCAGTTCCTTCCTTTGATTTCCACCCTAAGTCTCAAAACTTCACGCTTCAGTCACGCAAGCAGAAATCAGCTTCGAGAGCAGAGTGACCTGTGAGTGTGTGTGTATTTTCCTCTGTGTGCTTACTGAATAGTTTTCTGCATGCAGGTGCCATTCTTTCTTTTGTTTCACGCTCACAGCTGCCTTTTGATCTCTGGGTTGTTGAATTGGTGCGCACAAAGACTAATATCTGCACATGTGAAATATAATTAACTTGTGAACATGTTTTATCATGCTCTGGAGATGTGACATAAACCTGACGCCATACCAAACAATTTCTACAATAGAAGCAGCATTTTAAACTTCCGCCATTTGCCGCCCTTTATCATATTGTGACAAATCTTCTTTACGAAGCAATACATACATTCAGATATTTGTGCCCGATGTCTCCATTGAGTTTACGCAGGATTGGGGCAACTTGAGTTATGGTCAATTCCCTGCTAAGCACCGGCTTTTGCTAAATTCTTTAATTGATGTGCCAAAAAGGCTTTTTTGTAAATCGCATTGAGCTGGATATATGTGAGAAACTTAAAGTCTATCAGACAGGCGTTGCCTTTCCAAAATCCCGTTTTTGGGTGGTGATAACAGCGCTGCCATGTGGTAGATTGGACTAACATTTGTTGAAAACCATTTACACATAATTTCTAGTGTCATGTTTCTAACGGACAAGAATAAAAATGACAACAAATAAAAATAATGAACCAGCACTAATTCATTAGGGTTGCAGTTTGAATCCTAATAATAATAACAACAACCTACGTGTTTCTTTGCATTTGTTTTTTTTGCTAGAGCCTCTATATTGGGATCCTGCTGTGCCATCACAGTTACCTTATCGAAGTTAGCTCTGGTCTGAACATGGGCTTCTGGTGCTAGCTCCTACTTATGGTAATCAAAATGTGAAACAGTCTAGTGTACCTTTAACATTTAACAGTTCATACCTTTTGGAAGACATGATAGAAACTAACATGTGAGGCTACAGTAAGTGTGACAAGTGCTGAAGTGATGTGGTATATGTGTCATATGATACAGTGAACTCAGGTCTCTCTCTCACTCTCTGTGCCCCTCGGTCATGTTCTATCTATCTCTGACTCACCCTGTTCCTCTCTTGCCATCTAATTCTCTCACAACAAATAACACACACCACACACACACACACACACACACACACACACACAAAACACACACACACACTGTGCCCAGTATTGCACACAGCTTAGTCGGCCCACTCTCTCTGGGTAACAGGGTGTCTCACACTGGGCCTTGGCTGGCAGACTGAGACATGTGCAGGAAACACACACACACACACACACACTTGAACTCACTCACCCAGCAATGCACAGATGGACACATGGACAAGCCTTCAATGACCAACATTATCCAAGGACAAACTTATCCCCATTCACAGCCATGATCATACGCATGCACACATGCACACACACACACACACACACACACACACACACACCACACACACACAGAAGCCCCAAGCATAGACATGCTTACACATACTCACCAAGTGGGTTGATTAGGGTAATAGTGTGTTCGTGTGTATAGGTCCTTTACAGATGGACTTGTAGTGGCCATTAGGAGACATGACATCATTAATAAAACAGCCAACAGCCTGCTCCCAGGGCTTGGGTTCACTATTAACAAGCTTCCAGCCTTGCCTGCACGCATTCACTGACTCACTACACTTTCCCACTCACTTTAGCTGAGACAACTCCACGTGGGATTTAGATGTCTTACATTAAAACACACTCTGCCAAACACACAGACACACACATCATCACACTCTCGCAGGCAGCAGATGGTATAGTGGGCATCAGGTACAGTAGCAGCCTCCTGACACACCTAACAGCTGTTACCATTACAGCATGCTAATTGCCATCAATCAAGACAGCACCTCTGTGCATGCATAGGCAGGGCTGGTGTGTGTGTGTGTGTGGGTGTGTGTGTTGGTGTGTGTGTGTGTGTGTGTGTGTGTGTGTGTGTGTGTGTGTGTGAATAGAGAAGGCAAACAGAGTTTTTCCCTCATTATAAAAACCTAAATTATGGCCTCTCCATTTTCTGGAGGAAAAACCTGTGTGATGAATAATGACGACAACAGGAACAGACAAAATTCATATTGTTGCAATGCTTTCCTTTGCTCATTAGTGTGTTTGTGTGTGTGGAGTACTACATTTTTTAATCCTCTTAAGAAACACTTGAAAATCCATGCTTTTTGGTCTAAACGTCATTCCCAAATTAAAAGTGGTACAGCTCCCATATAATTTGGTCCTCTGGGGTGTGCCTGATATAATTGGAAAGGTAACACTCTCAAGCTTGAGTTTTTGACAGGGTGATTATAGGCCTTACTGACAGAGTTACAGAGGCTAGAACAGAGTTTTTTTATTCCCGTCTAAGTCATGCATCTGTAAAATTATTAAAATACACTGCTGTAAACAGATCTGGTGAGATACAGACAACTCAATACCATAGCCACATGTCTCAGCTTAGTAAAGAAAAGATCCAGAAGCCAATAGACTCAAAAATGGATTTTATATGAATTTCTTTCAACAGATATGTCTGTGTGTTTTTCTTATTTCCATTTCAAAACTGCAAAGAAAAAAGCCAAAAAAGTGCAAAACGTCTCAAATACACAAACACATCCACATCGCTTCACAGATATGATTGGTTTTCACCAGGGCTATCCCAGGCGGTTCAACGGATTGGATCATGTGAGATCTCATTGGAATCCATAGACCTCAGAGAATATTGTGACACCCACATTGAGCATGTAGAACCCTCAGAGGAGAAGGCAAACACGGCTCAAATTCCGGAAATTAAAAGTAGTTTAGCTTTTTTCCATTAAAATTCGGCCAGAAACTTTAAGATTGTGAGGCGAACAGCTTGTTATGGATAAAATGGCTTGGATATTCCATTTCCTAGGACTGTTGGCGAGGTATAAAAAAAATGTTTTTGTTGATTTATCACCGCTGTGGATAAGGAAAAAGTTGACACTAGCTGCACAGTATCTTTCTGTCTTTCTTCATTTTCTTTAACTTTATGACAGTTGTATAAATGGTATAAATCCTCTTATGCTTTGTGTGTGGGCGTGATTGAATTATGAGAGGCTAAGCTTTCAATTGGTCTGCTGCATGAGCGTATGTTCAGAAGATTTAATGCTTTAAAGTTTCAAAAACTTTTGAGGTAACGGCGACGCCACAGCGATGAAGTGTGCCGTCCATGGTACGGTGCACGTTATCAAAGTGAGATTGTGGAAGGCCACTGCTGTAGGGTGTGAAGTTGTATTTTTCTGCACATAATTTGATAGAGTTCTATTTGTGCAGGTTGACTGGGATCGATGGTCAGAAACGAGCCTGCCGATGCAGGTCAGGCTCTACATGGCCATATTTATACTGATGCAAACAAGCAAAAATCTAGTTCAATCCTCCCTCATGGTTTAGAGGCCGTTGGATAAGAGCTATGCCACACAGCAAGGTTCATTATTTTCCTCACTCTCCTTTTAGTTTGTTGCATCTCTTACTTTACCATTCATCATTCATGGACTTTAGAGATTTGCAATTCCCAGCACTTCCCACACAAAGTCCAGAAATGTGCAACAAAACAAACAGATTTCCCTAACATTAGTTGTTTGTAGTTATTTATGAGTTCGCATTAAAATAATATGATAATAATTTGTTTTATTGTCACCAGGAACATCAAAATATATTAAAGTTCCGATAAATAAAATGTATCAAAATACAAACTTAAGATATGAAACTTAAAGTCCTATGAACAAAAACCCAAATACAACAAAAATAAACAGTGTTGCCATTTGGAAAGTTGTAGAGCGCCCTCTGGTGGACAAACAATGCAATGCAATGCCAAAACTCAACACCGTCTGTTTTTACTTTTTTTTTAAATCATTTATCAGAATGATTTATTTGTCATTATAAATGATTCTGATGAACGAATGTCAACAACAACAAAAATCGGCCATTATAAATGCCGATACCGATAGTTCGGGAAATGCCTAATATCAGCCCTCCAATATATCGGTTGGGCTCTAGTCTAAAAATCATCCTTTCCTGGAAGTGCTCACTTGCTGCAACTTCCTCTTCCTGCTTCTCTCTTATCTCCAGCCATCTTTCTGCCAAACACGTCCTCACTAGTTGCCAATCCTGACCTCCTAATTGAGAATTTCACCCTGCAGAATCAATAATCTAATCTTCCTCCTCGGCCCAGAGTAGATAAGTCTGTCTAGTCTTTCTGTTCTGCCCCCCTCCATTCAGAGCCTAGCTCAGTGTCATCTTCAAGATAGGTCAAGCTTCTTCTCCCCACCCAAAGGCAACAGAATCTCACTCCCATCTAAAATATGGACGCTTGGTCAGGTGCCTTTTGTCGTTGTTATTGACGCTAAAAGTCTCCTTTAGCGTCATAAAACACACGCTTGGTTGTCTCCTTAAGCATTATATAAGACGTGCTTGGCGTCCCTTTTGATGCTGTTATGTTAAGGAAATAGTCTTGGGTGGGCAAGGGGAACAGGACGGTTTAGGGAAAGGTTGTGGGTGGGCTTACGGTTCTGTGACACGCGGGAATACAGTAAAGAAGAAAGCAACTTTAGCAAAGGTGCCACGCGGGAGATTAACCCCGCTCTCCTGGGTGAAAGTCCTGTGTTTGACCCATCCACCACCTCGACCAACCTCCTTATGTGGAATTTCCCCCTTACATACTACTTGCTAAACCCCATCTAGATGCTGTTCTCCCCAGTACGCTGAAGGGCGTCTTT
This sequence comes from Etheostoma spectabile, assembly GCF_008692095.1. Classification (NCBI taxonomy): domain Eukaryota; kingdom Metazoa; phylum Chordata; class Actinopteri; order Perciformes; family Percidae; genus Etheostoma; species Etheostoma spectabile. The sequence continues at coordinate 6,191,026 of NC_045753.1, forward strand.
TTCGTTGCTTCAGACGCTGACAGCTACTGTCCAAGCGTCCGTATTTTTACGAGTTTGTAATGAGAACGGTTTTCCAAAGGACATACCATCATGAAAGATGGCTGGGTGGAAACTTGGATGATGGCTGTTATGATAAACTGTAATATACACACACAAGGATTAGGTTAGATGGTCCATGGCTATTCCTTTACAAGACTAGGGAGGATGTAGGATTGCAGAGTTGATATTAATATTAATGTAATCTCTGTGTTCAGTAGGCATGGTCTCCTAGGCTGTGAACAGTGTTTGATAATGTGTTTTAGTGTGTAACATATTGTATAATATTCTTCACTTCAAGAAGCATTTAAGCGCCCATATTATGATCATTTTCAGGTTCATAGTTGTCTTTTGAGGTTGTACCAGAATGGGTTTACATGGTTTCATTTTGAAAAAACACCATATTTTTTAAATGAGGGGTACTTGAGGAATACCTGCAGAACAGGGACATGGAAGTAGTTCTTTTGGAGATTATGGTGAACTAGTGGGTGTTGTAGCAGTGTTACATTTGAGAACGAGCTGGCATGCTAGCGCTAGCATGTGTTACGGTTAGCCACCTCGTCTCAGCCAGTTACGTAGAAAGCCACGCAGATTTTGAACAGCTCAACCGGAGACTGAAGACAGAGGACATTAAGAAACCGTATCTCACTCAAAACAGCATGGATAGTTTTTTCCCAACTTTGTATGTGTGTGGAAGCACCAGAGACACAAAATTACACCCCAATCCCAATTTCTTTTAATAATATGAGCATTTTAAGAAACGTTTTTCTGTTCTTCACTGTCTTTGGTTTCAACTACTGTGCAAATACACAACTTAATGTTGAATAAAGGAGACCTTTGCTGCTTTCTCCACTATACTCCCATGCTCTATCCATATATGAAAAATGGATGAAGTTTATGCGATTGCTGAAAAGTGTGACAAAAACTATATGGGCAGAAAAATGGTCAGCACAAGTACGCAAACACAACTGCTAGCACAAAACGTGAACATACCAGAGGACCAGAGGAGTTTAATCCTCTAGGGGGCGATTCAAAGCTAATCAGCCTTTATTTGAAAACAGTATTAAACAACATGGTGTCTGTGGAGGAATATGTACTGCTGTACATACTGCACAGAATGAAGAAAAAACTTAATAGGAGATTGGTTATTTGACCAATAATTCAAGGAGGAAGGACGGACAATTTCTCTCTTGTTCAATCCATGTGTTTTAATAAGGAGACATACTTAACTTCTTCATTGACAAACCTTTAAAGAGCCCCTATTATACTCCTTTTCAGCATCATATTTGTACTCAAGTAAAGTCAAGTCAATTTTATTGTCAATTGATACTGCAATAGGTGCCAGACATGCAGAGAAATGGAAATATGTTACTCTCCAACTCATGGTGCAACAAGGAGACGTCCAAGTGTTATATAAAAGATGAGAAATATATACAAATAACAATTAAAGGTATGTATTAAATGTAATACGTATAAATAACAAAGAAAGGTAAGTAATATATATAATTAAAAGTATAATTAATATTTACAATACTGTAATACATTCTAAATAGTGCAAATGCAAGACAAAAGCCCAGTCTGATCTGATTGGTCAGCTGACCCACTCTGTTGTGATTGGTCAACCAAATTAAAACAAGCCACTGGGCGGGCTGTGCTTGCTCAGGCAGCACCTATGGGCAGCACATGTGAAAAAACATCACTAACTGAGAATGTTCAAACAGGATTGTGGGCGAGGCGTTTCAGGCAGTTGAGAAAAATTGTGGTCTCTGGGAGAAAGCTCCATTTGGAGTGAAATATTTTGTGAACTTTTATACATCTATACACAAAAAAACTAACACACTTAAAGACAGGAAAAGGCATAATAGGGGCTCTTTACAAGAAAATATTTTCTATTCAGTGCATAGGAAAAATGCAACGTCCTCTCAACCACAAAATAGTTAATTTGTCATTGCTTTCCAAATTGACACATGTGACTTATGATTTAAATGATTTTCTTCTTTTTCTGCCACTTCTACAGTTAAGCTTTGGTGAAGTATAGACAACAAAAACTTCTTAGTTAAGGCAAGGGAAAGAGTGAGGTCATGGTTTAAAGAACGTGCCGGTTGGACACAGGCATGCAGTGGTGATAAACCTTCTTAGCAGTGCCACAAAAATTCCTCACGACTTTCATCTTGGTTTCTGAATGAGAACACTCTCTTGTTTTGCACAAACACAAGTTTTAGCTTAGTTTTAGCTTTTAAGGAAATTGTCTGAATATGTACTTAAGAACATTAACACTTTTTCACATTTTTATCTCTTGGCCTTTATCAGATGACATCACATGATGCCTTCCTGCACTCCCTTGCTGAATGATTTAATGCTGAGCTCTGCTGTCTTTTGAAGGAGATTTCAATGTAAGACACGGCATGGCTACTGCAGTGTACACAAGTGTAAATCGCTGAGTCGCTGGGTTCCCTCTACTGCTGATATTCCTGTTTGTCATTTACCCAGAGGCTTTTGTTTGCCTCGTCCGTTTACTCAGCAAACCTAATCCAAAGTATAGGACTCAAAACTTCAAAGATATCTCTCTCCTTCTCGCTAATTCTCATCCAGCCTCATTTGCATATTTCAACTTGCTCCCTGCCGCGTTGAATATTGACTCTGCAAACAGTTTGAGGATCCCCACATCCACCAGCACCCCTGCTCTTTATTGATGCTGATAACTATTAGGGTAAGGGTGATATAGGCATTTGAATATTCAAAGTTTAGGCTATACACCCAACAATGGCAGTTCTGGATATTAAATCCACACTTTTAAATATTGAAAGACGAAATTACACAATCGTCCTCTCACAAATCAAAAGTTATGCAAGAAAACTCTACATTGGTCAATTCCTTAACATGAGGGCTGCAACAACCCTCTGGTTTGACCCGTAGCCTATGGTTGCTAATGTTTGTGTATGTAATAGCCAGAATTATGATTTCAATATTAACTTTTTTGATGAATTATGTATCAGTGCATTGACAGAGCAACTGAGACTCGTTGTAAACCAACAAGTTGTGTTAATTGATCTTGAAACGTGGCATTTTGTCACCAGTGAAGGATATTAGAAGCACTTTTCCGGTGATGGCTTACCCTGTACTATACGGTAATTCGCCAATTGGCAACCCAATAAAACGGGTCTGCAACCCATTTTGGGTCCCGACCCTAAGTTTGGGAAACGTTGCTTTAGAGCATGACCATGTAGTTTGCTGCTGTGCGTTACTCCCCCACCCTGTCTTCTGGCAATCTTTGATCCTACTGACAACCTGTACAGTATAGGCTACATTTACAGGTAGAAGCTACCTAGTGTTATCTCAACATGTTCATCACATAATGGAGCCTGGTGAAGTTTGAAAAAGATGGAATGTCACCGGCTGTAACCACTCGCTGTCTGACTGTACCTTTTAGTAGAGCCCAAAAAATTTCACAACCAACCCTGTTGCCTTCATTATTTATCACAGGTTTTGGCGAAGGAGGGAGAGACAATTAACGTGTTTTGACTGTACCTTGTGCTTTATTTTTTTCCTTGTGACTTTTCCCCGCTCCCCCCACCCCGACCCTTCCCGCACCCCCATTCCTCTGAGTCTGTCAGAGTTTATTGACTTTGAGAGGGCGATAAAGCTTGGAGGTGCCTGCTCAGTGTCTCGGTAGAGAAATGAGGACACGATTAGCTCCTCGTCTGTTGTTTTGCGTCCCAGCAGTGAGACCTTGTTCACTGTGCGCAGGCTTTCTGTTACAGCGGCAAGCAGCTGCTAACGCCAGCAGCTTCATTTAAAGAGCACACTCGAGCGGGGCTTCATGTGTCGCTCTCGCTCTTTACAGCTGCCGGGCTATTTGGATTGTCCCTCTGCCTTTTCTCTGTGTGTTTGTGTGTGTGTGTGTGTGTGTGTGTGTGTGTGTGTGTGTGTGTCCACTGGAGACTAACTAGAGGGAATCTCCTCACAGATCCAGGTTACAAACAACCAACCTTGCTAATCTCTAAATAATGCCAGGAAAGAACCAGGAGGACTTAACAGAGCAGCCCTGATGGGCCTCGCATTGCTAGTGTGTGTGTTCATACAGTATGTGCCTTGTCTATGTGTGATTCATTGTTTGTACATCTGTGTGTACAGCATGTCGACGATTGTGTTCTCATTTGTACACTTGTGATTATTTGCATATATGTGTGTACTTTCATGTCATTTTGTGTGCGTGTTAGCCAAAGTCCAACCGTGTTAACATGTGTGTGGTTATGTGTACGGGGGTTATCTAGCTGTATGTGTGTTAATCTGGCGGCGTGCACATTATTTTTTTGGCAGGGATGGAGTGTGATTTGTTTGTCGCGGCTAATTTGGCTTCAACCGGCTTGACATTTTCACACTATTTGATAAGAGGCGGAGTAGATGGCGGCCGTGCTGACAATCTTGTATTTACTGGCTGCAGATGAAGCCATTAATTCCTGTTAATTAATGAGTGTGTGAGACCAGAGGGGAGGAGGTGGGGGCGAGGAGAAGCATCAACATCCGCTGGGACATCAGTGCAGAGACACTATTCATCACCATTAGCCACACTGACACTCTGTTTCTGTCTGTCTCTCTCACTCTCACACACATTTACTAATATATTTAGTCAGTACTTACTTTTTGTTGAATAATATGGTTCCTGGAACTGTTGAGGTGGGTCCACAGATGTGGATATGCAAGATTAACTCTTACACATAGATAAGATTTCATATTTAATTCAACAACTTTATTAATCACACAAGGGACAGTTTGTTGAGAGCAGCTAATGACAACACACACATACATAACAGTACACAAGATTCAAACCCACACCACTGCAGGACTCATGGGGCGAACAATCTTACTGGGTGAGCTAGAGGCCACCCCACTTACAATACATATTACATGTTGAAACCATTACATTGTTTTTTTTTGTTTTATACCTCTTTACATGCATGTAATTCATAATCATGCTTGACACCTATATTCAAATGATGCTGATCGTAAGCTGTTCATGTTGATGTGACATTGATGATGACATCAGGGGATGTTAAGTCTACATGTAGACCTCATCTGGGACAGGTGGAGGTGTGTGTATGTCTAGAGAGCGGAAGTGAAAACTACTATGATCCGCATTTTGTGAGACAAACGTTTCTTTCTTTATGTTTAAAACAAGTTTGTTTATATTGCTGTTGCAGTTATGAAATAAAGAAACCGATCATTGTGACACTACGAACGAATGCATGCTGATTTACTGACCGCTCCTACAATTAAGTTGAAAAATAGTCCATCTGAACGCGAGAACGGACACCAGTCGACGTGGAAATGAATGGATGAGACCGGAGTTAGTGTCTTTTTGGATTGACCTGGACTTCTGCCAGAATCTGATTTCACCTGTACCGTGAGTTGAGTACACAAGCAAAAGCGCAGTTTTCTGAACCTGGTTACAATCAAATATTCAAAAGTGATAAATGAATGAAAGAAGTGTTTGACAAGCAGACAAATAAAAACTGCCTATAAACTACATACTCACTTAAACCATAGGCTGCACACCGCAGAGCTACATCTCTACACGGAAAGAGGAAAACCTAATGCTCAGATATGAATGAAAATATCACGAGCAGAAGGAATTAAAAGTAAAAGGTCTACACGAGGAAAAGGTGCCCAAAGATAAAAGGATACTCTCATGGAAATAAAGTAATTTAAATTATCTAAACTGACTGAAACGGAAATAAAGCATGGCTGTGCGCATGAAGGAATTCAAATAAACAAAAAATACCTTGATACTAATGAATATCCAAACAAAAGCTGTCGGATATACTTAGAAAAAAACTGTACAAACAAATCCTAAAGGCTGAGAACAAAAACTGTAACAATACTGCACACGGAAAATGAATGAAATAAAAACACTTTTTTTCTAACACTGAATTTCTAAGACTGCAAAATTAATTCATGATGTGCATTGAATCTATTCAGAAATTGCTGCCTAAGGATGTAAGAATGAATGAAACTTTGGACTGGCATGTAACTGAGGTGGAGCAATGGATAAAAATTCAGTCCGACCCACAAGCTCCTGTGGATGTTGGGGACAGTGTCTCACAAACTGGCTCAAAGAGCGCTAAAGGTTACAAAGGCTCCAAATCATCATTCGTTGTTTCAGCATGCATGAAGGCTGCTGCAGACAAAGCTGCTCTGCGGGCCAGAGCTGAAGCTCTCAAAAGGAAACATGAATTGGAAATGGAGAAGCATCAGCAGGGTTTTAAAATGGAATCCTTGGACTTGGAAGCAGATATTGCTGCAGCTGATGCGAGGCTAAAGGCTCTGGAGGAATTTGAAAGTGACGAAGCCTCAGAATCTGGAAAATAAATGGAAGACCAAGTTAATGCATCTGATAAAATAGAAGGAAGTCTGGCACAACTGTAGTTTGCACGGATAGGAACCATACTTAAAACACCCTTACAAAAAATGATACATTCTCAGTACCCACCACTAACTGGAATCACAAAAGGGTCTGAGCAAGCACTAAGGACAACAACAAACCTCCCCCATTTAGGGTTATTGTATCTGATGGACCCTGCAAACGAGGCAAATCCACTCCGAGGTGAAACGGCTCAGAGCATTGGCCTCAGAAACCTTATACGAAGATAAACAGACTTGGCGGATCTGCTGGTGAAACAGCAGAAAGAATCTAAACTACCGAGAAAGGAGGGGCTGGTGTTCAAAGGTGATCCTCTCACTTTCAGGCCATTTATGAAAGCTTTTCCGCACAACATTAAGTGCAAAACCTACAGTAACAAGGATCGGCTGTACTTCCTGGAACAGTATACTGTAGGTCAGCCAAAAGAAATAGTTCAAAGCTGCTTTCACATGAACGCAACAACTGGTTACAAGGAAGCAAAGCGCCTACTTACATTGTAATTTTGGCAACGATTTCAAAGCCACATCTGCATACGTTGAAAAGGCCTTAAACTGGAACCAAATATGTACAGATGATGGAAAGGCACTTCTCAGCTACGCCCACTAAGAGGCTGTGGTAATGCATCCATACATGTCTGAGCTTGAGTCACCATCTAACACGACGAGACTTGTTTCCAAACTCCCATTTATGCTTCGAAAGAAATGGCGGTCTGCTGTATGTGACATCACCCAAAGAACAAAGGAGAGACCTAAATTCTATGACCTTGTTCTGTTTATGAAGAAACAGGCCAGAATCATTCAAGATCCTGTCTTCTGGGATTTCCAGGACCCTGCTGGAAGCGCAAAGAAAATCCAAAAGAGACATAATTCATGAGATCTAGCAGCAAGAAAGGTTTTGCTACAACTGTTGTTCCCAATAAAGAAACCAACATAAACACTAATGCACAGAAAAGGGGAGACAAGCGAGAGGGCATCTGTACAGCCTTCAACGCTTTCGTCAAGCCTTGCACTTTCTGTAAAGGAGATCATGTGATGTAAAAATGTGAGATAATAACAAAGATTCCTCACAAGGAGAAATTTGAGCTGCTAAAGAAAAAAATCGACTCTGCTTTGACTCCTTGATCAAAGGTCATATGAGTAAAGAATGCAAGAAACGTCTCGGGTTGTTCCTGTGAGAAGAAACACACCACTGTCTTGCATATAGAGAACTTTACTCCAGGAAATCCCATGCCAGCAGTTAAGCAAGATTCAGACAACCGGAGCAATAACATCACTAAAGTTTCACAAATTGCAATGGTGTCATCAGCGACACAAATAGGAAACCACAGACTATAAGTTAGCAGTGGTACGCGTAAGGATGAAGGAACAGAAAGGCAGCTGTTTGATAGAAACGTATGCGTTTCTAGACCCTGGAAGCAATGCTACTTTTGTCGTGGAGTAAATGATGGAACAATTGTCTGTCAAGGGAAAGAAAACAGAGATCCTACTCCGAACAATGGGTCATGAAAAGACTGTGAATACCCATGCTATGAGAGGACCGGAAGTATGTAGCCTGGATGGCAATAGCTTCATTAACATTCCTGAGGTCTTCACAAAAAATGAGATTCCTGTTCCAGAAACCAAAGTTCCACTAAACCCGGCAGTAAATATGGCAACTCCTTTTTTTGTTGCAAGTTTTGTACTGTCTTGAATCTCCCTGTTTTTCTCTCCCAAATTTGTTCCTTCAGTTTTTGTGCCATGCTCTCTCCTTTGTGTGTGTTTGGGAAAGCCCGGAGATGGAAATGGACTTCTGTGGGTGCTACACTCTCCCCCGCCCTCTGTCATGCACTCATGCTCAAGAGCTGTGTATGTGTTTGTGTGCATGGAATTGTGTGTACAGGGCCAGCGAGAGAGAGAGCAAGAAAAGCGAGGACACCTCGTTTGCCTTTTTTATGGTTATGCAACTATCAGACGTCAGAATATGCTGAGGCACTGTGAGGAAAATACATATCAGATGAGCGTCGAAGGGATAGAGAGAGGGAAAATATACACACCATACAGCAGCCCATTCTGTACTGAAGGAAACAGAGGGAGTGTTTTACGTTTTTATTTTCATTATTCCCTTATTCCATTCCTCCAGCCAAACAGGAGTGTAATACACATCTTGATTCACATCTTGCTCTATTTTATATTATTTCACATAAACTTTGAAATAAGATGTAGCTATAGTAATTCATCTTTTGCAAACATACAGTCATGGGATGTCAGTAGCAGAAGCTATGTGTTATATATATATATATATATATATATATATATGTACATGTGTGTGTGTGTGTATATATGTGTATATATATGTGTGTGTGTGTGTATATATATGTATATATATGTACGTGTGTGTGTGTGTGTGTGTATATATGTGTATATTATGTGTGGTATGTATATATATGTATATATGTATATATACATATACATATACATATATATATATATATATATATATATATAATATATACAGTATATGTGCATATATATGTATATACTGTATATATTTGTTGTCATGTATTGTGTGTCAACTTCTTTGCAACTGCAGCAAAATCAATCCCCTCTGGGACAAATAAATGTCTTGAACTTGAACTATATACATGTATGTATGTATGTATATGTATGTAAGTGTATATACATATGTGTGTGTCTATATATATATATATATATATATATATATATATTAATATATATATATATCCACCTTTTGTAAAAGTATTAAAATAAAAATGGTGGCTGACCGCTTTTAGAGGGATTTATCCATACCCTTCCGAGGTGTTTTGGTCTGTTATCTGTGTTGTTGATGTTTCACTGACGTAGCGTTCGTCACCACTCCAGTCTTCCTCTGTTGAGAAAACAGTAGTCTTGCATTGCCAAACCTTTCACCACAGTGCTGCTGAGGAAAGCTTGGCTAGTCCACAGAGCATTCCGGGATGGGAGAAAATCGTGCTTTAGTCTATTGGCATTTCTTTAAACCAATACATCGGCGGCCCAATATCGGGCATTTCCTGAACTATCGGTATCGACATTTATAATGGCCAATAAAAAATTTAAAAAATCGGAATCATTCAATCGAGGATTCGGATAAATGAGTATTTTAAAAATAAAATAAAAACAGACGGCAGATGACACTCTACAACGTCCCTGTTGGCAACACTGAATTTTTTTGTTGTAATTGTGTTTTTCTTAAGTTTGTGTTTTTATACATTTTATTTATCACCACTTTAATATTAATATTTTATATTTTGATGTTCCTCTGTTCTGTTGTGACAACAAAGCAAATTATCATTATATGATTTAAGTGAGAACTCAGAAATAACTACAAATAACTAATGTTAGGGAAATCTGTTTTTGTTCCATTACCCGTTTCTGGATTTTTTTTCTTTAAAGATATATCTTCCGACATATCGAAATATTGGATTTTTAAAAGACCAAATATTTGGTACTGGCCTTAAAAATCCTTTATTGGTCGAGCTTTAATCACAATTGTCTTAGGCCTTGCTAAGCGCCAGACGTAGCAACTGTGCCTCTGCAAAATAGCCCGGGGAAGGAACTTGTTTTGGTGGAACATGTGCACGTATGGAGGCTTTAACTCAAAAAAAGATAAATATAATTTGTCGGTTCTAAGTCGGAGGATGGTTCACAAATTGATTGAAAAAATTAGGGAGATCCGGAGGCACCGAAACATAGTCAATATAGACTAAGTTAGCTGTCTGTCCTGATCCTATATGTGCTCTCTGAAGGGGAGTCCTCACCACTGGTCTTTGATGTTGTCAGTACTGGTTAGAGTTTAAACAAGGTGCTCAGGTTTTCTGTACACTATGCTGTGGTGGAAAAAGTAATCCGATCATTTTTTTAAGTAGCCAACAAGCTGAAAAACCATACTCTAAGAATACTCCATTGAAAGTGAAAGTCCTGACTCCAAAATTCTAAGTACAAGAGTATTATCAGCACAAAGTATTCCAAGTATACCTAGTCATTATGTGACTGTGTGTGAGTATTGTTTCAGAATGGTACATGATATTTATCACTAACAAATACATTTAAGAGCATTTTAATGTGGTTCACTAATGTGGAGCCAATTTTAGATACTTTGTATTCGGGCTCTTGCAGTTACCGTGTTGGAGCAGTCACGCCACTTACACCTTATCACTGCTGGTTTTGTTTTGTTCTCAAAAGCTTTACTGTCAACAAACAGTGTTCAGTAGCCTATTTATCTGTGTTTCAATAACGAACATATGCTTGCTGAACTGAATGATGTGCCTGCTAAATGCATGTTTGTGGAGTGGAGGGTCCATAATTTCCACTCTCTCTCAAATAGGAAAATGTAAAGCAACTACATTACATTTTGAGTATACCATGACCGTATTTTTGTTGAATTATTGCTTAAAAAAGTACATTATGCTGAATTTACTATATGAGTGATTATTATAATTTCTATCCCATTTTTATCTGAGAATGTACAGCCTATGAGCTACTTAAATTCCAACTAAACATTGTCAGGGTTCAAAAGCCTTTTTCAGTGAAACTAATAAAAAACTCCAGATCAAATAATCCACTCTTGCCAATAAATTCTTGACCCAATTGGGAAGAATAGAAGGAAAGTGCAGTGGGAGACCAAAAGATGGAGGGGTAGAAAGGAGGCAGAGGATGTCTCATTAGAGAACAGCAGAGAACAGATGGAGCGGAGAAGGACAGACACCAGGGAGGGAACAAGGGATCAAAAGGAGGAGAGGGGGACGACTGGCGGGCCGGTTATGAGAGGAGGAAAAGAAAGGGAGGAGGCTGGAGCAGGAAAAAGAGAGCAAGTGAGGTAACATGTAGGGAGACTGGAGGATGGAGGAGAGGGAGAGAACAGCTTGTTTTGCAGTGACAGGTACATGAAGGTAAGGCCTTAGCAGGTGTTTAGCCATCATGCTGTTACCGATAACACATAATGAGACACACACACATACACACACGCACACACACACACACAACCAGCTGAGGGCTAGGGCACATACATACACAGGGACATACACACTCTCCCGCTTTTTCTCTTCTAACACACTCACACACACACACACACACACACACACACACACACACACACACAACACATACACACACACACACACAACCAGCTGAGGGCTAGGGACACATAGATACACACAGGCATACACACTCTCCCTCTTTCTCTCTTTTAACACACACACACACACACACACACACACACACACTATTTTATTGAGTTATGTTGAAGTGTTTTACCAACACTGTTCCTCTAATATTGGTGCTAATAAAGGAGATTGAATTGAACAGACAAGGTGGGAGGTAGATACATACATACATACATGCATACATACATACATACATACATACATACATACATTGTGTGTGTGTGTGTGTGTGTGTGTGTGTGTGTGTGTGTGTGTGGTGTGTTGGTGCGTGTATATAGTACAACTTGTGTGTCAGACAGGGTCTTATCTCTGATTAAACGACAGGACGCATCCTACTAATTACTGTGTGTGTGTGGGGGGGGGGGTGTTCAGCAACAGGGCAGAGCGTGTTCTACTAATTACAACTTAAGGGACATAATTGCCATCTGATTTGATGATCAGATCAAGCCTTACTGTACCTTCCAGCTCGATCTAAAATTACAAGGTGATATCAAGGTGTTTTATTTATTATACAAGTGTTGCTTTTATGTAATGGTCATTGGGAATTCTTCTGCACAAAAATATGGTGGAGAAAGTCATGGTGTGGGCTGTCTAGTCTTTCTAGGTTTTAATAATCTTAAAATCTGATGCCATCTTAAAAGAATAATTATTGTCATCTAAATGCAAACCATAATTGCAATTGCACACCTGAGTTATGGTACAGATGCGCACAACTTTACAGACTTTACAAATTTGCTCTTCAACCACACAGCAGACTCAGTTGTGTCACATTCTGTTTTTTCATGTTAGGAAAAACCTACGTTGCCTTGCACTTCAGGGACATGGAGTAGACTACAAGGCACATGAAACAGACACATGTCAAAAAAATAACAAGAACATGTACAATTGCAAATCTCCGCTCACATGTCACACGTCACACATCACAATGAAAGTGGCTCCTGCAACACACAGACCTGTGATTATTCAGATAGCACTGAGCTAATTGCTGATTGATGCTGCTCTGACATGTTAAACAGTGTTTACCATACATCATCACCCCATTTCTAAAAAACAAAACAAATTGTATCCATTGATTTTTCCATGGTTGGTCTTCAGTTTTTTCTCACGGCGTGCAAATGTCACTTCCCTCCTGCAGACATGCCTGTAAACACTTCTGACCTGTTCAGTCCCGATCTCACTAAGAGGACATTGATCCTAATTGGTGATTGGCATGGGCGTTTAGTTTGTGGCATTGTTTTGACAATGCCATTGCCATGTGGCATTTATTTGCATGCCGTTTATGTCTTCCTAAGTGAACTTTAAGTCCCAGACATAAATCATGTGTTGGTGCTTGTGATAGCTGGTGTCACAGCAGCTCTCAGCGGATATCACAGCGCATCAGGTTGGCAGTCATTTCTTTTGGCGTCACATAATGTCAGGTTGTCAAGGCATTATTGATATCTTTTGCAACTAACACAGCTGAATGGAGAGAAATTGCTGTCAAGTGCAATAGAAAAAAACAGTTTCCATGTCTAACTCATTTTTTAGAAAGCACAATATGCAAATCTCAATTTCAGTTTCATTAGTGTTGGGCCTAAATACGCCTAAAATAATTTGATGACATATAAACAACTTTTCTTTTAAGATGGCTGAATCTATAGGTGTTTTTACATACCATAGAGAAGATGAATGTAAACAGACAAATACAGTACATCGTTATCTACTGTAGATAGATAAATCAGCCATGGGAGCAATGCCCACAGCTTGGAAACATCTTTCAATTCTTGTTTGAGGTATCTTTGCCCATTCTTCCTTCCAAAAGTCTTCCAGTTCTTTGAGATTTCTGGGCTGTCTGTCACGCACTGCTCTTTTAAGGTCTATCCATAGATTTTCAATTATGTTGAGGTCAGAAGATTGTGAAGGCCATGGCAAAACCAGTTTACGCATCTTGATGTAATCCCCCATGGATTATGAGGTGTGTTTAGGATCATTATCCATTTGTCGAAGCCATCCTCTCTTTAACTTCAGCTTTTTCACAGATGGCATCAAGTTAGCGACCAAAATTTGCTGAAATTTTATTAAATCCATTATTCATTCTACTCCTTAAATGTGTCCAGTGCCACTGGCTGCAATACAACCCCAAACCATGATTGATCCGCCCCCATGCTTAACAGTTGGACAGAGGTTCTTTTCATTAAATTCTGTGCCCTTTCTTCTCCAAATGTACTTTTGCTCATTCAGGCCAAAAAGTTCTACTTTAACCTCATTGGTCCACAGAACTTGTTTCCCAAATGCATCAGGCTTGTCTATATGTTAATTTGCAAACTCCAGACACTGATTTTTGTGGTGAGGATGTAGAAGAGGTTTTCTTCTGATGACTCTTCCATGAAGACCATGTTTGTATCTCTTTATAGTGGAATGGTGTACCACAACTCCAGTGTCTGCCAGGTCTTTCTGGATGGATCGTGCAGTCAAATGTGGGTTTTGACTTGCTTTTCTCACACTCGTACGAGCTGTTCTGTCTGATATTTTTCTTTGTCTTCCAGATCTTGCTTTAACTTCCACTGTTCCTGATGACTGCCATTTCTTAATTACATTCCTAACAGAGGATATTGGCATCTGAAAACGCTTTGCTATCTTCTTAGAGCCTTTTCCTGCTTTGTTAGCGTCAACTATTTTCAGTTTGTTTTCTAGACAACTGCTTGGTGCTGATTGTTGGGGCAAGGTCAGATGAGTCTGGTCATTTTAAACCTTAAGATTGACATCACCTGGTCTTTCCAGACGATGATTGAGAAAAATCCATGACACTGTCAGGTCTCAGCTTTCCAAAGGGGGCGGTGCATGCTTTAAACTCTGAGGGGTGCCCAAACGTTTGCAGACACAATTTTTTTGTTTTCTGTTATTTTGAAAGTGCAAATGATGGAAATAAAATCTAACAATCATCAATCATGCACACAAGTTTACAGAACTTACTGTAATATTATGCACGTAATGCGGGACCAAGGATGGCAAGCGTAAATGAAACACAGAAGCTGGAAGACTCACCAGCTGTGTGGGAACAATTTGAGTTGCCACAAATGGCACATACTCAGGAAAGCTCATTTTGGGACTGGCTCTAGTGGCTGCAATTCTGCACCAAGGTTGAATTTTGGGAAAGAGACTCCATATATGGTATTAGGGGACTGATAAGGTCTACATAAAAGACACTTTAGATATGGTATTAGGGGACCACTAGGGTCTATATAAAAGCCACTGAAAAGCAACCATGTCATGGGACCTTTAAGGCTCCGGACAGCAACACAACTGTAAGGAGAAGTTTTTTTATTGTAATAACAGTTGGTGTCAAACAAGGACATGTTTCTGGGGAAATTTCTCAGAGATTTATCCAAAACATCTTAGGAATAAATTAACAGAGAAGACAGCTCAGCTTTGTTTCCTTTAGCATCATATCTAAGCACGCTTTATCCAAACGTGCTGGGTTGGGACTGTTGTTGTCACTTTTGACGCAGTTAGTTTTAGGAAAAGATCGTAGGTGGGCTTGTAAAAGGAATGTTTACGTGCAACCTAGTAGGACTGGGCAATATATCAATATAATATCAATAGATTTTGGATATCGTAAAATCGTGATGACATAATTGTACTTTTCTGAACTCACCAGACTGTTCAAGCTGTTCTATTATTTGCCTTTTCCCCACTTAGACATTTTGTCCACATTACTGATGATTATTTATCTAAAGTATCTAAGTGTGAAGATGTTTCGTTAAAGAACCAATTCCCAACCCTAGAATATCGCCCCAATATTAACATTGAGGTATTTAGTCAAGAATATTGTAATATCTGATTTTCTTCCAATTGCCCAGCCCTACAACCCAGTCTCATGGCAGTTTGAGAAATGTTCACATAATTTAATATTTAAATTCTTGTACACGACATGTTCATGTCGTTTTTTTGTGATGTCAGCACGTTTTTTAAACTAATGTACTTCAATGGGAAGCATCTTTTGTGATCACATCACGATTCTTTCTACCAGTCGGGCTGCAGCAGAAAAGCTGGACAGCTTTGCTATTATTGATATTTTCAGCCAAATAACCGCTGTTTTAATCAACATTTATTCATGGTGTTTACTACGTCATTTCCGGAGTATTCCACAGATTTTTACATTATTGCGGTGCATTACTGCATTACTGGAACAAAACTGAGCAACGTGTTGTTGCTGGTGACAAAACCACTGATTAAATATGTACATTGAAGCGATAACGTCGCTAAAGACTCTGTTGTGATTAGTTGTTGGACCTGGACACCGAACGACCACAAGAGAATGTAAGATGTAACAAAAAGGTTTTAATACTGAAAGTTCAGCACACAAAAACAACAGTCTTGGCACGGGAGGTGATGTGGGAGATGATGGTAATCCAAGAGCATCTGGTGAAGCAGCACAGGAGTCGAGACGGGACACGATAGCTGTGGCAGAAACACAAGGTAAGTACATAGCAAAGTTTAAGGAAAAACCGATGAGCTTGGAACAGGACCAGTTACTACGGAAGTGTAGGTAACGAACTGGCGCTGAAGAGGTGGTCAGCCCAGGTTTAAATACGGAGGAGGTGATGATGATGATAGGACTCAGCTGTGCAGCATAGACGGAGCAGGGGCCACGCCTTTTGACCTAGATTCCCAGTGGGAACGCCCCCATCCGGGGAAGACAAAACACACAGACAGACACACAGGGAGAAAGGGAGAAAGACACCCAGAAGGCAGTAGACCCTCAACAGACTCGCTGATGGCTGTCAGATTCTCTGATATGAATTCCTGCATTATGGGATATCGTCTTTGATTGCGCCCAGCTCCACCCATGTCGTAGTGTTCTGTCAGCATATAAATATTACAGCATAGTGGGATATTTCACCGGTAAAAAGACTGAAATAATATTCTTAAAATAAAGAAATGAATACCACGATAACATCTAAAAGAGAGTTTTAAAAATATCAATTAACAACAAAGCAAACTAGCTTCCCTGGCAATAAGATTGAAATAATAACATTAAAAGAAATATATATAAACCATGATAAGATCTTGTGAATAAATTAATAATTAGAATAAGTTGATTAAAACAGCGGTTATTGGGCTAAAAATACCAATAATAGCAAAGCTGTACAGCTTCTCTGCTGCAGCCCGACTGGTAGAAAAAATCGTGATGTGATCACGAAAGATGCTTCCCATTGAAAGACAGTACATTAGTTTAAAAAACATGCTGACCATCACGAAAAAAAACAAAATAAACATGTCAGTGTACACAAATCAATAGATTCAATTACGTGAACATTTCAAGAACTGCCGGGATGAATGGGTTGTTATGCGAGACAAGAACGGAACAGGTGGGTTTAGGAAAAGTTGGGTGGGGTTCAAAAATGAATGTTTAGTGACAAGCTGGGTGAAATTCAGTGTGTTGTTTGACCCATCCACCACCCCAACCAACCTCCCTACGCGTAATGTCGGAGTTTAATACTACTCGCTTCCAATTTTTTATTTTTATTTTAATACAGTATCATCTTCTTGCGCTGCGGAGCTGCTTCTCTACCTAGTGCGTTCTCTTAATGCATCCATATACATGTTGAGGGTGCTTATTGCGTCGTATCTGATGCTGAGAGACACTGACGCTTGGTCAGTGTCTCTCAGCCTCAAATACTGACCAAGTGTCCATATTTATGATTGGAGTGGTGGGAACAGGTAATATAGGTAAATCTATAGTAAAATAGATTTTCTTCTAATTCTTCTTCTTCTTGGCAAAACCGCTGCATTCCACTACATATGCCACCAACTGGACCGCAGTGTTGAACAATTGGAGCATGTGAAGTAGGCGTGATTGCTACGCGTACAGTCAGCACAGCCACTTTTTTCTTAGACTGCACATGGACTGTCCGCAGACACCCTTGCCGACATGGGCAGATGGCAACATTTACATCACGCAAAACGCATTAATTTCCGCTTAACAGTGTTCATCAAGCCAGGCACACACACATGCACACTCCATCACCATGCATTGAGGTCTTCAGTTTGGATTGGGCATATTGTGGTGGATTGGATGGCTGATTATGTGTGTATCTCTGCTCTGCCACATTGCCCTTGTCATGTCAGATCAATATGGCTCCCGTTGGCTCCCGTCACCACATTGATATTTCCATTTACACCGACTATGGGTCATCTGTCAACACAGTTGAACACTAAAGCCTTGGAGCGCGCCCTCATTCTGCAAAAACGACACCATAGGAGTACTGTTAATGTGGGTCGTTTTAGTAAAGCTTTGGGGATTTTTTAATCCATAAACCTGGATTCAAGAGGAAGAGAGTGATGGTAATATCTGGGGGGTTCCCTTGGCTGTTTTGTGTTTCTTGTGCTTTGAGCAGGCTGTCAGATGTAAGGTACATTAGGGCGTTGTCTGGCAGAGAGGTGTGGTGGGAGAATATGATCAAAATGCCTCTGTCGAAATATGAATGAATTGATACATGCCTGGGAGGTGCCGCCCAGTGAAATTTCATGTGCTGTTTTTTGTGCTGTTGTGTTTTGTGTCTGACCTCATTGAGCGGGGCAGAAAAAGACTTAATCTGCTGTTGGATTGCCTGCAGACCATTTCTCACCACACTCAGTATTTATTTCTTCCCTATACCGATTCTGATACCTGAACTTTCTTTTATCGTCCAGTTTGGCAGTCAGTTATAACTGAAAAAGAACATAAATAAACTACTTTAATCTAGATTTTCTTTAGGGCTTTATTACATGGTATTGGATTGGTGCATAAACTCCTGTACTTCCCAATACCGATACCAGTGTTTTAGGCAGTATTGGAGGAAATACTGATATCAGTATCAGAACATCTCTAATTTACAGTACAAGTGTTTAATAGAGAATTAAAGTCCTGACGTCTTTGTCAAAATTGTAAACATGATTTTTGGGTTCAGATGAAAGAGTACATTAATTTTTGTGTATTAGCCCAAATGTCTGTTGTGAAACCTGCATCCCATCCACCACTACTCTACCCGTCTGTGTACTAGCCCTCTCAGGCCTTCTCCGCTCTTCTTTTTGGGTGAACAAATAGACGTGGAAAGATACAAAACATCTATGGAGAGTAAAATAACATATTATGTTTATATAATACAATAAAAAACAAATGACAAAGAAAACATTCTGTTTAAAGTTCCTATTCATGTTGGCTTTTTCATTATTTTATGCATCCCTGCTGTCAACAGTCATAATATCATGGTGTCAAGATGTGAGCAGTGCTCCACAGAAATGTGTTTCTTTGCAGGCAGTCTTTCAGGCCTAGAGGCAGAGAGGATCTCGACGTAATGCTGCTATTTCACTCTACAGAAGACATAGGGATGTACTCTAAATTATTGCTAACGATGAATCGTATTTTCATCGTCATCGCAATATGGAAATGCTTGAACACATCACAAAAGACTGCCCAAAACGTGACTAACAAGGAACATCATTTTATTTCAGAATGGTTACTGAAATCTGGTTTTAAACGAACCCTGAGCCCCGGGGCTAAAAACTATAGTATTCATTATCACGCTGCAGCCTCTCCCCTGCTTTGATGGTTGTATACGTTTAATGTAAGGAATGCAATAACATGTAGAAAGAAATATGTTAATCTGCTCTGTCACAGTCGCTTATACACTGTTATGTTTGACCAGAGCACGGGCTTTCTTTTAGGAAGAAACCTGGGACAGACCCAGGCTCTTGGTAGGCGGTCTCTGACGGCGCCAGTTGGGGGTGTGATGAACAGTGGCAATAACAGTCACAATAAAAGATAATGGAACAGTGACTATGTATAGTAGTTTGTAGTAGTTCATGGCATAGCAGGGCACTGCAGGGTGTTACTTGGCACCACAGACCATAGTAGGATGTAACAGGCCATCGCAGGATGTGTAGCAGGACCACGGCAACAGCTGCAACCATGATTTTGGACAACTATGAAGAAAAGTAAAGAAGAGAAGGGGTGCCGTGTCTGCAGCTTTACACCCTCGGCGCTGCAACTCCTCACTCCCTAACTATAGCTTTATCAAGGAGGAGAGTTTTAAGTTTGCTCTTAAATGTGGTGATTCTGTCTGCCTCCCGAACCTAGACCGGAAGCCGGTTCCACAGTAGAGGAGTCTGATAGCTGAAGGCTTTGGCTCCCATTCTACTTTTAGAGACTCTAGTAATCACAAGTAGCTCTGCATTCTGGGAGAACAGTACTCTAGTGGGACTATAAGGCACTAAGAGCTCTTCAAGATACAGTAAGTCAGACTTATTTGAGCATCCTGATAATGAGGCATTACAGTAGTCCTACTGTAATGCCTTATTATCAGGGCTTATTATTATCAGGCTTTATTATAGTTGATACTATATACTAGTTGAAGATGAAAAAAAGGATGTTCTTGAGGTGTGTTTTAAGTGGGCATTAAAGGATTTATCCTGATCCAAGATAACTCCTAGATTTCTGACAGTGGTGCAGGAGGCCAGGGCAATGCCATCCAGAGTAACTATATATTTGGATAATGAAGTTGACCTCAAAAGAGGACAGGATGCATGACCTCATAAAGTGGATTTGCTGGTGTAAACAAAATATTCATATTTAATCCCGTTCTGAATTTTAAAAATAAACACAGGAAATGTATAGCTAATATTCACACTTTATATTTGCTTATCAGATCATTAATATTTGCTTATCATATCATAGTCATCACAATAACAAACAGAGGGACATTGAAGTGAAGTATTATTTAAACTGTAATTGCTTTTTTTAACACCGGTACATCTTTATGACATGTAAGAGGACTATTTAGCACATGGGAACTTCCTAGACACGTGTGCACATTTCAATTATAGCCATCTAAACTCTGACAAAGGGCGCAAATAACATTGTAATGTGCTGAAAAAGAAGCGTAATTTGTATTTTGTTAATTAATGTACACTAGGGTTGGGTGATAATACGGGGTCTTAAAAATAAAATAGCAACGGTATCAGTTTCAATACGTCATTAAAAGAGATACAATGTGTGGCCAGGTTGGAACAGTGGGAGAGCAGGCGCACATGTACTTCCAGGTTTATGCCTCAATGCAGAGGTCCAGGGTTTGAATCTGACCTGTTGCAGTTTCCTGCATCTCTTACTCCCCTTTCTCATATAACTGTCCTGTCAAAAATTAAAGGCAGAAAAGCCCCAAAATAATCTTTAAAAAAAAGAAATTTGGTGCACTTAAATAGGAGACATTGATCAAATATTAAATATCACTTATTTAATGTCTAAAAATGCTTATGTGTGATTGTCATCAAGAGAGCGAGAGAGGGAGAGAGCGAGAGAGAGAAAGACACAGAAAGACACAGACCGACAGACAGACACAGAGCGACACATACAGACAGACACAGAGTGACCTACACAGAGAGACACAGACCGACACAGAGAGCCACGGAGGCAGACAAAGACAGAGAGACACAGACCAACACAGAAAGCAACAGACACAGACAGAGACAGACAGACACAGAGAGACACAGACCGACACAGAGAGCCACCGAGACAGACAGAGACAGAGAGAAACAGACCGACACAGAGAACCACAGAGACAGACAGACACAGAGAAACACAGACAGACAGACAGACAGAGAGTGAGAGAGAGAGAGAGACCTGGAAGAACAACATGACTTCTGCCGTTTGGCAGCATTTGGGGTTCTAAGAAGAAGAGAGAGGTGTTTCAGTATTAGTGTTTGGTATTCAGCTTCAGTGACGGTTGGGTGACCCCGTCTGAGCCGTCTGATTTTGAATTAGTCACGGTAAAACAGTATACCGTATACAGTATTCTGTTATATATGTATAACAGTATATATTTGGATACTGCCCAACTTTAATGTACACACATAAAACATTTCAGATTATTGTGAATCTAAACTGAACAGGACATAACCATAACTAACCTGATGCCTAAAGCCTGCTTAGAAGGACATGAATATCTCATAAATAGCCCAGGACATGAATTTATGATTGTGTTGATGTGTTTGAGCACGTAAACACCATTTCTTGTTTTCAGAAACCAGGATAAGCCCTTATCCTATCTATAAGAAAACTGAATATGCTAGAAGTGCTCCAAAAAATTACAGAAGACATTTGCATGTATAAACCTTAACACGGTTATTGAGTGTCCCTGACTATATGCACAGGGGCAGCTGCAGCCAAATGTAACAGAAATACAATGCCGGTAGCGAAACTGTCTAACTTGGATCATTGACTGAAGATCTTTTAACAGCATTCCTCACTTAAAAATATACTCATATTTAAAAAATAAATCATTGTAGTTCCTGAAAGCCTCACTAAAATATAACCTCAACTTCACATCCATTCAATACAAGCATAGAGCTTGTATGCTAACTATACTTGTATCTTTCGCAATGTTGTTTGTGTGTGTGTGTGTGTGTGTGTGTGTGTGCCACACCCCCCCCCCCCCCCCCCTTATCTTCATTTCTCTAAAGGTGTTCTTTGTGATCCTCAGAGGGACGAGCAGGGGATGGGATTGGGATCCTTCTCTGCTGATAATGAGTTTAATGAGAAGATTAATTAAGAAGGTAGCTGCAGGGGAGACACATGGGGGAGATATAGTGAGCTCTGCTACAGAGAAGGGAGTGTGAGGGAAAGCTACATGCTTGTAGGATATCCCTATCCTATGCATGTTTAAATGCAGATATCAACGTGTTGAGAGCACACAAAATTCTCAGTCTGAAAAGTAATATGATGCGTACTAAGCTTATCATCTTATAAGTAACAAATTGCCAACATGTTAATGTTTTCCATCATTCCAGTACAGTTGCTTTAAGGGTTTGTCTAAAACCAGGTGTCCTTTTGTTGACACTATGGATTGCCATTTCTGTCTTGTTTCAAGACAACTACAGTATAACACAGGGCTGGGTGATATGGAGAAAATCAGATGTCAAGATGGTATTGACCAATACCTCAATGACGGTGCTTTGCCTAAATATTTTAAATTTTTAGATAAATAATCATCAATAATGTTTATATAATGACTAAGTGGTTAAAGGCAAACTATTAAAACAGCTAAAAGTTCAGAAAATCACTTTACTTCACATCACTTTACTGTAATGTATGTCATGAAAACCAGGTTAAGATAACACCATGAAACAATATTGCAACATACAAATTACAGTACAAACAGACGATCTCTAGTCTATTTACCTGCACACTAATATTCCACTATTATTCCATATATGACAATATTCCGAATATGATACAGGTCATGTAAACAGCTAATTCCGTTTGGATATCCTGAATAATGTATTTTTTCCGAATTTAACATTTTCCGACATTTGGGATATGTTGGTATTTTTGGGGTTTTACAGGTATTCTGTGGACAGGTATACAGCGCATTCAGAATATGTGTCTCAATCTGAGTTTTTAACCACAGTTTATGGCCAGTTTACAGCCTCTTGTCTGCTTCCATCATTCAGTCAGCTCTGTGGCTTTCTGTGGTTGTTGTACAGATACCAACTAGCCAACAGTTTGCATGGCTGGGGTAGAGTTGGTTCAGGGACCAAGCACATGGCCTAAAGGAGAAAAAGGAGAAACACACCCACTTTTAAAGATTATGAACAACTTGGACTTGGACATCAACAGTTTTTTGTTTTGCCAAACATCACAACGCCAAGCTTTTCAAGAAGGGTGTTGAAGGAATTAAAGAGTGATGTTGTGTTTGCATGTTTGAACAAATCCGCCACCGGTGGAAAACTTTGAAAAAATCCTATTTTGCGTGGAAACGGTAATTTTAGTGGAATATTAATAAAAAAATAAAGGAAAAAACAAACGGAATATTATGTGCATGTAAACATAGTCAATGTTTTATTAGTCTCAGTTGTAGTAGCATTTCCTTGCTGGTGGGTGCAATTCTCGGCAGAGATGCAAAACTGGCACATGTACTGAACATAAAAGATCTGCAGTAACTGTTTTTGTTTTGGATGGAGATTAGTTCCGTAACTGTGCTGAAATGCTTGTGAGGATGGAGATTGTTTAGGTTTTAAAGAACACTGGGTTAAAATACAAACCTAGTCTAGATAAAGAGAGGCTGATGCTGGGCTTCAGGGCTGCAGGGCTTCATCTTATCTCCCAGCAGTGTGGGAGAAAACATGGCTCAGGTATAAGGTGTGGCAGACAGGCTAAAGCTCTTAACCTGCTCTCAGAGGTAGAAGGCCCACCTTCTTAAAACACACAACACACACACACACACACACACACACACACACACACCACACACACACCACACAACACACACACACACCACACATAGTATTTGGCACTATATTGTGGGGACCTGTCATTGACACAACGCATTCCCTAGCCCCTTACCCTAACCTTAATCATCACAACTAAATGCCTAATCTTAACCCTTACCCTCACCCTAACCATAACCTAATTTTATCCCTAATCCCAAAACCAAGTCTTAACCCTCAAAAAGCCCCTTAAAGTTGTGGGTGCCAGCATTTTGGCCCAACAAAGCTGTCAGAATCCCACAAGTATACTGTATTCCTGTTTTTTGTAGGCTGGTGAATAGAAGAACCCCGGAATGTGCCTTTACGTCATCAGGAAGCATTACGTTATTTTCATGTTGCATTCTCAGATTAAAACGGTTTACAGCATAACATGTCGTAAAGCTATCTATGATTGTTTGATCGCCAACGTTAGCTCAAAACGCCATTCAAGTGACAGCCTTTGTTGTGTTTGATGCTAACTTGTTGCCAGCAGTGAACAAACTTTGTTAAGTAGGTCCATTTTTACTGTATTGACATTACAGAAGTCTCTTGTGAGCATCTTGTATGCAAAATGGCGCATGCGTGACTCAAATCTGCACTCGACTTACATCGGGGAGCGGCGCACGGTACATTCTGTAGTCGCCTTCTGCTCCTTTCACTCTCTGTACTCAGGGTCTCAACTCACCTGCTTACCATACCTGCTTCACAACAGTGCCGCCTAGTGGTAGGATGCCTGTCTTTTATTCCCTTGAGCAATACCACAACTGTCTGCGGGGAACACATTCGAAGGTGAGGATAAGAAGGCTTGTGTGGCATCTCGTAGGATCGCACCCTTTGCTATGTTGCTCTTTCTTTTCACACACACACACACACACACACACACACACACACCACACACACACACACACACACACACACACACACACACACACACAGCATATGGCCCCAGAAAGCCCTCTAGAGCTCTACAGAGTGCTATCAAGGCGTAATTAATGGCGGGTGCAGTTATGTTTTATGATAGGACATAATCGGGCTCTAATTAGTGTGAAATGGGGCCCAGTGGTCTGATTTATGACCAGTTAGGATGATTGCTGGGCAGTGATTTAGGAGCAGACATTTCCATCTCCTATACTTGTAGTTACACTCCAGCCTTCACAGCATGACTGTGGGGAGAACACGGGTGGAGTTCTGCTCTGGTGACCGTGCTATCTCGTCTACAAAGTCCACTGCTTCGACTCACAAACTGAGATTTGAACGCAACTGATAATTTCAATATTCAACATTTCGATTTCAATCTTCCCAACCTATTTATGGTGACAATGCCCAAGACATATGCAGGAATGGATTTCGAGGGATTGTAGAAGAATGGTTCATGGTGATGTGTTGGTGAAGGACAATACGTATCGATCATCTGTTCAATTTTATTTTATTTATAGTATCAATTCCTAACAATAGTTATCTCAAGACAATTTACAGATTGAGTAGCTCTAGACCACACTATAATTTACAAGGACCCAACAATTCTAGTAATTCCCCCAAGAGCAAGTATTCAGTGTGACAGTGGAGAGGAAAAACTCCCTTTTAGGAAGAAACTTGGGACAGACCCAGGCTCTTGGTAGGCAGTTTCTGACAGGGCCAGTTGGGGGTGTAATGAATGAGTGACTAGAAATAGTAGTTTGTAGTAGTTCATGGCATAGCAGGGCACTGCACGGCATTACAAGGCACAGCAGAGCGTAGCACGGCACCGCAGAGCGTAGTAGGATGTAACAGGGCCTTGCAGGACGTGTAGCAGGACCACGGCGAAATTTTGGAGCCTGCCTGTTAAGCCCACCTGAAATGACACATGCAAATGTCAGTTGAACCTTGCAATCTTACAATCAATAATGTGTCATGTGTGGGCTTCTAATGGAGTAAATACATCATTCTGAAATAAAGTGGCAATGCATTAATGTTGTTTTGCAAAAGCCTATAAAAGGTTCATACATGTTTTTTTACAAAAGAAATGGTGTTTAATCTCCATACATCGTTTTAAACACGTGAAACCAGTAGGGCGACCGAAAACCTCAATTTATCGACACTTGTTATCCTCATGAACAAACGTGACAAAGTCACAAAATATTTCCATCTTCTGCTGCTTTAGTTCTGCTCATTAAACTCTGAAGTGTCGTTAGTAAAAATCCAAAAAGTTCTGCTAATATAAGATACATGCAGGGCATGGCAACTTCTCCACTTATTACTTCTGTAGGTTCTCACATCCAGAGATCAAACACAGTTGCCCACAAGACATGAAGCGACATTCGGTTGGGGGTGTGAACGCAGTCCCCCAGCATGGAGCAGCACATCAAGTTTTAGATCAGCAGAGGATAAAAAGTTTGACAGAACTGTTTTCATACATCCATAAAGAACATCTTTGATGAAAAAGACATGTAAGGCTTCAATTTGTTGCGCTACCCCATCAGTTTTTCTGCATGTTCACACGCGGGTCTGCTCTGTGTCTTGATTTCGTCAATCATAGCTCCTTCTTGGGTCTGAGCAAAAAGAGACTTGAGAGGAGTAGGATGTGTGGGATGTTTGTGGGAGGACTGGAATTAGATGGTTAGAGAGGTACTTTTCATATGCAGAAAGTTCATAAAATGTGAAGATTACCACAGCAAAGTTCATGCTTAGAACAAAGAAGATAGAGGCAAGGCCTGGAAATTGTGGCTGGACTTTACTCCTCTGACACACACATCCCTTCTGTGCAGTTTCTTTCTCCCCATCCTTCTCCTGTGTGTGCGCTCATGCATGTGTGTGTTTATTGTCTCTCTCCTCGTTTCCCCTCTGGCGTCTCCCTGACTTTTAAAGTACCTTGAACGGAATTATGTCTCCAACTTGAGAGAGCTCATAAAGTAGCAGAGTGCGGAACAGCTCTGTAGACCTTATTTACCAAACCTTGTCTGACACAGGTTGAATTAAAGAAGCACAGAGCTTTTTTCAGATATATACTGTATATTTTTTTAATACACACACACACACACACACACACACACACACAAACAGAGGAAGGCATATCAAATAAAACAGGAGGAAATGTTTGTGTGTGCAAACCTGTCCACACCTGGCATGGCCTGTTTTTTTAAATGTGGTTTTACTTGTGATGGATTGCCCCTACCATTTTTCATATCTTTTATTTGAATGACAATCTGTATTTTTTTATGTATAGATCTATTTTAATAGCTATCAGTTTGTTTCTAGAGTGGACTTAAAGTGCCCATATTATCAAAAAACATTATTTTGTGTCTCTGGTGCTTCCACACACATAAAAACTTGGATAAAAACTATCCATGCTGTTTTGAGTGAGATACAGGTTTTTGAATATCCTCTGTATTCAGTCTCCGGGTGAGCTGTTATAAATCTGTACTAACCGTGTGGCTAACCCACTGCTGCAAAACACACTAGTTGACCATAATCTCCAAAATAACTACTTCCATGTCCCTGTTCTGCAGGGCTGTTAAAGCGGTAAGAAGCAATAGTATTTGCATTTAGACAGATGCAATCAGATCTGTGATCTAGCTAATGGAGATGCTGGATTAACTTCTGGACACAGGAGCCCAGTCCATTGGTGTGAGAGTGAGGTTAAGGTAACAATGATTGTCTTGTGCAACTTATTCTTTCAAGTACTTTTCTGTTTTCCTGTTACACTATTGTGATGGATGTATAAGATGGCCATTCTCACAACTATGTCTCATAATTTGTTGCAGTAATTTTTGGGTTGATAACTTTTGTTGTACACATTTAGTGCAAAATATAACCATTTCATACCACTTGATAATTGATTAAAAAAATGGTCAAAAGTTCCTCCAAAGTACCTCATAAAGACACCAAGATCTTAAAGGCCACAGTAGAAAGATCAATATTGTGAGTTTGTATCCCAAAAAATTTTAAGTTAGGAGATTTCTGTAAAAATTGAATTTTTGCCAAATGGATGATGAACATTTAAATTCTGGAAACTGCTAAAAAAAACAACAACAAAAAAAAACTTATTGTTTACCTAGTAAAAACATGCAGTACATGGTCTGAATGGACCGGTCCCCAAGTCTCTAGTTTGGGGTTGTAAAGTTTGACGAGGCTGTGATTATTCCAGAGGTTACAACATATAATTTTATACAGTGAGGTCAAGTTTAACAACAAAAAAGGTGTCCTTACACTGACATGGCTATTATGGAAACTAGCATCATCCCACATGTATAAAATTAGACTTAATCCACAAAAGTTTCAGCTTTTCAGTCATACCCAATTTTTGCAATTCCAGACTTTAATTGACCCAAGTTTACAGAAATATTCAAATACACAATTTTGGAATGGGCAGAAATAGCACATTTATTAGAGAAACTGCATAATTGTTGCCCCTTCCAGCAATTGTTTATATATTTGTTGGTGTGTTATACTTAGGTAGGCATGTCTGTAAAGGGGTGACTTGTGGATACCCATAGAACATATTTAATTCTGACACTTTTAGGTAAGAAGTTAAGGGACAACAGTGGCTGATGTGGGCAAATCCACTGCAACTTAATGAAAGAAATTAAAGGTCCCATGACATGGTGCTCTTTGGATGCTTTTATATAGACCTTAGCGGTCCACTAATACTGTATCTGAAGTCTCACTAGAGCCAGTCCCACATTGAGCTTTCCTTGACAAGCCAGTTCGGTGTCTGTAGCTTTTGAGGAGAGAAAGCCATGATCTCTTTCTCTTTCTCTCTCTCATTGGTGGGCCAAATTCTCTGGGCTGGCTAAGCAAAGAAAGGCGAGGTAACCTTGCCCCTTATGACCTCATAAGGAGCAAGATTCCAGATCTGTCGATCTGAGCTTTAATTTTTTCAAAGGCAGAGCAGGATACCCAGGGCTCGGTTTACACCTATCACCATTTCTAGCCACTAGGAGACCATAGGCAGGGTGGGGGAACTCATGTTAATGTTAAAAAATCTAATTAAGTACAATTTTCATTAATTGACAACTCATACGCAACATTTAGAAAACATTCTGCAAAAACAGAAATGCATCCAGATTACACAATAGAACAGCTTTTGGACAGAAATTCTAGCTAGCTGTCTGGATTTACCCTGCATAGGTATAGTGTGTGTGTGTGTGTGGGTGTGTGTTGTGTGTGTGTGTGTGTGTGTGTGTGTGTGTGTGTGTGTGTGTGTGTGTGTGTGTGCGTGCGAAGTAGAACGTCGTGGATATAGACTTTACTAGTACAGTAACAGTGGAAGGAGTAGTGAAAGAAATATTTAGGAATTGAATGATTGCTGCTAACTGGATGTCAGTGTGTGGACTCTGTGGTCTCACTGTGAGATGGATTAATCCTCAGTGTCCCACAGTGGGCACACCTGGGCCAATAGAGTGCTTGGTTTTAGGCCAGCTCACCACAGTGTCATCACCACAGGCATCATTAACTTACACTGTGCTTTTGTGCGCACTACACATTGTGGTGAGATGTAATGGATGACACACAGAGACGGTGATAGTAGCGTTATGGTGGTGATTTGTCTCATTTTCAGCCCACTGCTGTGCTGGCGTTAACCAGCATCTAATTAGTATGTGGAAATGCTGATGCTGTCTCTACTTTGTCTAAATGTAGGTGTGTGTGGGTGTGTGTAAATGGGCTGTGTGGGAGATTTCTTTTTAGTTTGTTCTGCCACCACTAAGAGGAGAGAAACTATTGTCTTTTTGTAATAAACAAGCAAGCATTTCTTCCTCCAGGGGGCCAACATTGTGAAGATGCTGCACTGGGCGTTAGAGATGGTCCGATACCATTTTTTTTGCTTCCCGATTCCGATACCTGAACTTGCGCATCGGCCGATACCAAGTAGTGATCCAGTAACTGTGTGTTATATATTTTATTATGTTTTAACAACTGTATACTACTATCCCTGTATGGCTGTGATATGATTTCTATCTTTGTTGGTCTGCCTCAGGTTAAACTCTTTCTCTTTCTTTTAGAATGTCAGTTGTAATGGAAAAAGAACATGAATAAACTACTTTAATGTAGATTTTCTTTAGGGCTTTATTATGTGGTATCAGATGGGTGCATAACCTCCAGTACACCCGATACCAGCGTTTTAGGCAGCATTGGAAGCAATACCGATACTGGTATCGGTATTGGAACATCTCTACTGGGAGTCAATGTCTGGCTCTAAAGAATAAGTGCAGTAAGGTTACATCTGTAGTTTCGCTATTAGTATTTCATTTTTATCAAGGTTTTATAAAGTGTCCAACCTGATCCGTGAAATGAGCATGGCCCCTTAACTCAAAATCTGTGGCAGTTTCACAAAATCGTAAAACTTCTGCAATGGGCCCACGGAAGACTTCAGTGAAATGAACAAGGATCGCCGAAAATGCCATGATGGGCACACGAAAGAATTCTGTGAAATAAACACAGCCCCTTAAAGCTTCAGTAGGTAACTTTTGTAAAAATGTATTTTTTACATATTTGTTGAAACTAACACTATGTCCTGACAGTGGAATATGAGACAGATAATCTGTGAAAAAATCAAGCTCCTGTGTCTCCTCTCTGTGCTCCTGCTGCCACTTGCAGAAATACACCGCTCCTGGTCAGAAACAGCCAATCAGAGCCAGGAGGACTGTCTTAGCAGTGTCAATAACACTCGTGTATGCGCTGCTCATACCCCTCCCCCGCACAGCGCGTGCCGTGTTCAAGCTCAAGATTGCTAGTGCACTGCTGCTGTGCTAATCGCGGAGAAACAACTTTTCAGGAAAACTGCCAATTTCTCGAGTGACACCTGCTCAGAAAACAAAGACGGGAAAACGAAGAAGACCGATGACAAAAAGCGAGCTAAAAAGAAAGAATTAAACCGAGCCCGAGATAAAACGAGGGTCAACATCGGAGCGGCTTTTCAGAGGTGGAGGGAGCTACGCCTCCTGAAAGGAGTCAACACGGATTCAGAGCTAGCGTTAGCCACATTTCTGCTTGACATGTAAGTATCCCTGCTGGGTTTGTTTCATGTTTTAAGAACTACACAACAACGATAGCGCTGGTTACAGTATCACTGGTGATAGCGCAAATCTCATTTAACTCTGTAGCTTGTTGCTAAGTCTAACAGTTAGCTTGTTAGCTTGTAGCACGGCAGGAATGTTGCTAACTCCTTCACCCTCAGTATAAGCAATATTGTTTCGATACCTATATTTAGTAAGCGAAAATGTTTTTTTGTCGGTCAAAATTAAATGTAGCTATGATGAAACTACTTTAATTTTGCGCTGTCCCTGTCGACGTTTGGCAAGGCAGAATTCTATTTAATTTAATAATTTTTGATTATTTTTAAACATACACGTTTTCTTCCCCCTCAGGATGTAATTTGTAAATCAAATGTCTGACACACATTCTTTGTGCTCCTTCAACAGGTCAGACATGGCCCCAGACACAGAGGCACGTGAAGGAATCGTCTTTCAGTCCAAATCAAAATGTTCAGTATTTCCTTGTGCAGGAGTACTTTGCAAAAAAAGCTGATTTATTTTACCCATATGCAAAATAAAACTTAAGACATATTTCTAAGATGTTGTTATTCCTTGGCTTCGTCAGTGATTCATCATTCCTACTGAAAGTTTAGTGTTTTAAATTGATCCAAAAGGTAATTCAGTAATGTGCTGCTTTAGATCTCACAAATGAGCGATTACATAAAAAATAATTTCAAACCCTTTCATTTTCATTTTTTTTACATAAAGTATTCAAAGTTTTAAAAGTACAGCACACAACAGCTCTACCCTCTGAGTAAATGCCCTGTATTGTCCATGAGGATGTGGAAAGCATCGGTGGCCCTGCTTACTAGCCTGCGCGTTCACGGCAGGCTCTGCTGTGGGGGAGGAGCTGTGGAGGGGGGGCTGTGGCGCAGCAGAGAGCAAGGGGAGGGACCTGTAAGGTGTGCTTGTTCAAATTTTTAGGCTAAGTCCACGTTTACTCAGAACTCCCTACTGCAGCTTTAAGGAAAAGAAAATGTTGAGGATGGGCTTATGGTTTTGTGACACATGGGAAGAACGGTAAAGAGCAGTTTAGGAAATTATGAAAACCACTTTAGGAAACATTACACGCGGGACACAATCCCCGGTCTTATGGGTGAAAATCTTGTGTTTGACCCATCCACCCCCCTCAACCAACCTCCTTACGCGGATTTTCGGGCTTTCATACTACTCACTACCATAGTCGCTCCTAATGCTGTGTCATCTTCTCACTGACTTTACATTGGCATTGTTTTCTGTAATGGCCACACTGAATTTTCACACATTCCTTGACACCTTCACGTAAAGTTAACAGTTTGTGATCATTTCACAGAATTCTGTGAGACCAGGCTGAAAGTGTCAGTGTGACTTGGAATCACTCACCTGTGTCCGTTTTGGTCTTTAAAAGATTAAAAAAGATTGAAGATTTAGAAAAGATTTAGAAATAACTTCACACGGGACTGGTATTACCAGGGAGACATGTGATTTAGAAATAACTCCACCACTAAAGTCCTATTCACACGGGAATGGTATTACCAGGGAGACATGTGATTTAGAAATAACTCCACCACTATAGCCCTATTCACACGGGACTGGTATTACCAGGGAGACGTGTGATTTAGAAATAACTCCACCACTATAGCCCTATTCACACAGGACTGGTATTACCAGGGAGACATGTGATTTAGAAATAATTCCACCACTATAGCCCTATTCACACAGGACTGGTATTACCAAGGAGACATGTGATTTAAAAATAACTCCACCACTATAGCCCTATTCACATGGGACTGGTATAACCAAGGAGACATGTGATTTAGAAATAACTCCACCACCATAGCCCTATTAAAACAGGACTGGCATAACCAGGGAGACATCATGTGATTTGGAAATAACTCCACCACTATAGCCCTATTAGTATTACCTGCAACTTACATTTGCAATAATTACGGAGGTCATCTGTGATCGTAATCATGTGCGAATTGGCTACCATATTTTGCCGAACACAAGGGGGGCTGCTGACTCTGCCTGTCATGGCCAACTTAGTCCTGGTTACTGTCCAAACAGAGACCCCTGTCCCTGAGTCAATGCGCTCCCTGCATCTTTGTCGGGCCTGGCCCAAAAAGATAAGGAACCCTGACTTAAGTGCGGTGCAGCGGCCTCGCCTTGGCCGTCCTCCGCGGCCATCGTAAAAGCAGGTTTGCTTATCTCGTGGGAATGCTCCACACAAAACTTGAATTTACTGACATTGTCCCCAAATCACAGAGATACCGATTCGCACAGGAAATATGGTAGGGTTACAGACTCAAATTATTGAGGTTGTTGGTATAATTATTAAAAAATTACTTTCCTAGGTAACACTAGCCGTGTGAATGGGGCTTTAGCGTTTGAGATACATTTTTGAGATCATTAACAAACAACAAACAGCCTGAAGAAACCCACAAGATTCCTGGTCATTATTAGCACATGAATCCTTGATTCAAAGCAAGTCTGCAACTGCTCATAGCATATATTTTTGAAGCCTAAGCCTGTTGAGGCATAGAGAAGAACAAACAAAAAAATTGTGTTGATGTAACCATCAGGTAGGCCCAGAAAAGAGTAACTCTGCAGACAAAATAAGAGAGAAGCCGTCAAAAAAAACGGAGAAGGGAAAGATGCAGTCAATCAAACCACAGTGATGTTAACTGGAAAACACCAGGTGCGCTGTGATTCAAGTTTAACATGAGGAGTAAAATTGTCTTTAATTAATGGGATGTTATGAAGAGGTTAGCTAAGCCTTCTGTCCGACAGCGTGGGGCAACGCTGAGCTTGTTCTAATTGGGGATCACAGTATGAGGAGCCTGGGATTCTCGGTGTGCCAATAATGTCATATAATTGGGAAGAAATCTGTCACACAGACAGAGGCGAGGCACCAGACCCTCCAAGGCTTGCACTTTAAAGATAGATTAATTAACGGACGGCTTCATTGCTCTAATTGTGTGTTCCCAGATAACGAGTTTAGAGTTGAGCCAATTATCTCCTGCCTCTTGCCAACCCATTTCTCCAAGAAGGGTATTTTTGAACCCCTCGCTACACTTTGAGGTCACCTTACAGAGGCCAAGTTGCGTTGATGAGAGGGAGACATAATTGAACTGTGCTGAAGTTATGAACTCTGGTACCGTTTTTGCCCTCTCGTCTCTTTTTTTACCTCACATGTTTTTGTATCTCCTTTATTCCGCCTTTGTTTTCTCATTATCTCTGTTAATGTCCTGTCCTTTTGCTTCTCTTTCTCTTTCAATCTCTTGCTGATTTGAAGATCAAGCCTCTTAATTCTCCTCATTAAAAAGCCTGTTCCTTTTTTCTTCTTTTTTTACACCAGAGCTTGTCATCTCACACAACCATCCATCCAACCTCGTCTCGTGGGCTTTTATTTGATTTCTAGGTCATTATTTAGTTAATTATACCCCTTAATAATTATACCGACAGATTGGTAATAAATATTGATATAAATTATTCAAACCATATGTATGGCTGTGATTGCTACACCAGCCTGAGTGGCACCAGATGAAGTGTCTAAATTAGAAAACAGATGGGTTGGAGGACAAGGAAGTAAAACAAAACAAAAACAAAAAAAGAATTCAGATCCATAACTTCTCCAGTACAGCTGAATGCCTGCTTGAAAAGAGGAAGGTAAACCATGGTGTTGCTTTCCTTTTAATCTTAAATGTATACATTTTAGTTTAGTCAGTGAACTGTACTTTTGTATTTTTTTTCACATTATTATCTTTGATGCTTTGGCAATATTGCTATTGGCAATAAAGCAATTTGAATTGAATTGAACTGAGAGACAGAGAGAGAGAGAGACAGAGAGACGGACAGACAGACAGAGATGCATGAGCCCAGGTTGTTTGTTTGGTGGTGGAAGGTAAAAGAAAACGCAGCTTGTAGAAATGAATGCTGTATATAATTGAATTTGGACTCCACACAAGTTTTAAAGTCAGTGTGTCCCCCCCCACCCACATGCAGACACCGTCCTCCCCGGAAAAATAACAAACGCAGGACGTTGACCCAGAAGTGTCCCATTTGAAAAATTAAGTTAACAAACCAAACTATTTCACCTTCTGCGTCACGTGAGTTCTGTGTCCAATTCATTTACTTATGCATAGAAATTTTGTAATAAGTCATGTGACAATTGCACAAATTTTAAAGCCAAACCACAGCCTTTTCCTAAACCTAACCCAGTAGTTTTGTTGCCTAAACCTCACCAAATTGTGGCTGTTTCATAACATTAACCACGTGTCTAAAGCCTCGACCATCATATTTAGGTGTGAGGGTCAATTTCTAAATTCTGTATGTAGACTTTGTAACACTACACGGGGAATATGTTGTTTATTCAAATGTCTGGAAACAACGTATGATTACCTTTCCCTAGTCTCGCTTTGCCAGACCATCCTCCAAGGCACTGAGAAGGAGGGTTTGTCTAGTCCACACAGCTATCCAGGATGAGAGAAAAACGTGCTCTGGTTTATTGGCATTTCTTTTCTTCACAATCGTCATGGGCGGCGCTTAGCTCTGCATGGAAGCACTACAAAACAGCCTTGGGAACTCATGTTTTGGTGGAATGTTTACGTTCAAAAGTTGTTTTAGTTGTGCGAGAGAAAACTCAGATTGGACAGATAGTCTAGCTAGCTGTCTGGATTAACCCTGCAGAGATCTGAGGAGAAGTTAACCATAGTCCTCACAAATCCACCGGAGTTTAAAATTTCAACACAAAGAAAGAGGAAGGTAACGGACATTGGCGAAAAGACATGCACCGGTGCAATCCCTGAATTGCATCGTCGTGGATATAGACTCACCTTTCCCTGACTAGAACCTTTAGCCATGTCGGCTGTTGTGGCGTTGACATACAGCCAGAAAACGCTGTAGGGAGGACTATGAGATTAGGATGGATAGGTTACCCGTTTCCTTTAGCCATGACCATAAATGTGCATCAACCCTACCACAACCTTAGCCATAGTGGTGCCAAATCAAGAAATAGTTTGACTCATTTTTTTAATGGTTTTAGGACAGCACTGACAATCACTTTCCACAAAATGATCAAAAAAATATGTATATGGATCCCTTTTCTTTTAACTTTTTGGTACGACTTCCAGTTTGCCCTTTTAAACTGGTTGGCTTCTCCTATGTTTGAAAGAGACACTGTGTTCCTTTCCTAATTGCTATTCCACTTGCCGGTGTCACCTGACAGGCTGCTTGTGCTTGTTAAGATGTGTTAGTTCAGCACTGGCATTATATGCAGAACCATTTTCAAGCAGAAAATGCACAATTATACGTCCTTCAGGCCAGTCATTAAAAAAAAAGAAGCAAGAATGCCCTTGTTTGCTTTACAACAGTGTTTCTCAAACAAGTTTATTTTTAAAATGCCAATTTAAGAAATATCAGTCATGTATAACTCCTAAAATAATTTTACTATAACAACTGAATTTAATGATGTTTTAAAAAAAAATTAAATGAAGCTCTACAGCAACTATAGACACTGAATGGGAGAAGACTGAGTGAAGGTGCGAAAAAATAAGGAAAAAAGATTGAAGGAATTAGTGTTGAGGATTGGAGGTTATTTTCAGAGACGATTGGGAAAATAGGTCAAGCTTCCAAAAAAGAAAGTGTGTGTGTGTGTGTGTGTGTGTGTGTGTGTGTGTGTGTGTGTGTGTGTGTGTGTGTGTGTGTGTGTGTGTGTGTGTGTGTGTGTGTGTGTATGGTTGGGGAGGAATGGGGGCAGGAGGAAATCAAAGCTCTTAATTGGCTTGTTAAGACTTGGAAGCGTGAGCTGGGAGAGGAGTTGCCTTGAGTTAGTAGTTAGAGGTAGAATGAAAGGAAAGAGAATGAAATCCACATGAAGGAGTGTTAATGGGGGAGAGAGAGCGAGATCAGTTAAGGTTAAAGGGGGGAAAGAAAGATGGAGTTCAGTTGAGACAACTTCATTTAATTAGTGTTATTGTTTTGGAGAGGCTGATTGGGAGTGCTTGATGTCAGTGTTGAGGTGAATGCTTTAGGGCTGGCCCAGCAGAATGAGATTAAGGTACACAGATCACTGTTGCACGAAAGCATGTTACATTCAACATAGGAAAAAAATGTAGACACCTTATCTCGTAATATTGAGAAAACTCTCATAATTTTGCGAAAAGATCACGAGATTACGAGATCCAATCACATAATTTTGAGAAGAGATCTCTTGATTATGAGTTCCTATCTTGTAATATTGAGAAAAGATCTTGTAATTTTGAGATGAATGCATTTTCACAAAACAGCTATATATATATACACAATAGGCCTATGTCTTACCTGATTGGTTTAATGCGTTTTTTTTTGGGTTTGGGTTTGAGACATTGGGAGATGCTAATGTCTTTAAGTACAATAGATGGGATTGTTGACTTTGCGCAAGCACCTGAACTAACTCCAGTACCCTAACACAGTGTTTTGTTTTCTGTTATACTGAATGAAATTGCTTCCACGACTAACTTACCTCTGTATTTGCATGTGTCAGGCACATGACTTACTGCAACAGTTACTGCAAAACACATCTGAACAATTTGAACAAATAATTCTTCACAGTAGACTACAAAGAGTTTTTTTTCTGGAGGTTGCTGTTTACTTACACTTAGCAAATTTCAGCAGTGTCTTCATTTCTGACATAGACCATTTCTACGTCTGCCTGAAGATTAAAACACTAAAGAGTTTATTACATTCAGATTGGTCACATGGACCCTGCCTGGTGTGTACAGTATAAGTATTCTTTTACTACGTAATATCCATAGTATAGTAGTTACTGGTCAGTACATTCTCCATCTCTACACGTAGCTCTGGGTAGGAGTTGTATGTACAGAGTAGCTCCAAAATTGAGATCTTTTCTCAAAATTACTCAGAATTTTGAGAAAAGATCTCGTAATTACCAAATAACTTAGAATTTTGAGAAAAGATCTCGTAATTACGAAATCTTTCCTCAAAATTTAGTTATTTCCTCAGTATTATGAGATATTGTCTACATTTTTTTTTAATGGTGAATGTAATACGCTTCCGTACTGTTGTGCGTGTGTTTGTGTGTGTGTGCATGTACGTATGTTTGTGTTTGTGCAGATTTTGGTGTTTTTGTATGTGAGAGCGCTTTTCAGAACTACGGCCTGGGGCTGATGAAGCCATTAGGGTTCAGTCTCACAACCAATCAATCACTCTGACACTTCAATAGGGGAGCTGGATGGTCATTCTTCAAAATGCAGCCAGCCCAACTCGCCCACTTCAATAATCGCTCCAATCATTCAGTAGCCAGGACTGAACTTCCAACCTCCGACTGCCAAAAAATCCTGCTTCAACTGCAGTGTTTTCTCATTAGCTTGTTTGTTCTTGCGGCTGCTTTCTGCCCAGTGCTACCTGTTAAAGGTGGTTTAACCGCTGTCTCGAGAACAAACAAAAAATGTTGCTGCATTGACCATTCTCTGACTTCAGCTGCATGTTGACTTGAGGAAAGACCATGCTGAAGTCAAAGTGCATGTTATTTTTCTGCTACAGCATACAGGTCTGGACAAAGAGCATCCAGAGGGAGAAAATATCTGCACTGGTGAGCCCACTCAGAGGCTTAGAGGCCAAATCCACATTTAAGCTTTGTCTCCATTTTATTTATTTATTTAATTTTTTTACTTAAAATTGCTCTTGACATAGTTTTGACTGCAAAAAACAACAGCTTTTGTGATATTGTTTGGACTTTAAACTTAGTTTAAAACATGTTTTTTGTACATAGTATTCATTTATGTGGTACACAGTAGTCATAAGGGATCCAGTAACACTTAAATGTGGCATAGCAACAGGGCTGTACACATGAGGCAATGTGAATGAATGAGGAAGAATGCAGGAGTGTGTGGAGAGCTTTGAAGCATTGTGACTAAGAGGATTCCTTAGATACACCTCATCATCACAGAGAGATAGACTAAAAGTGAGAGAAGGGGGAACGCCTCCAGCTCCTGACTAGTGTAATCACAGCCGACCAGTGACCCAGTTAGACCCATTTGGCCTAGAGATAAAACCTTTCTCTCTCTCTCTCATACACGCCGCTATAATTCTGCCCAAGGTCTTTACATTGGCTTTCATTTCTTCTGTGTTTTTCTTTCTTCCACTCAATGGCTTCTTTTATTTTCCTTCTTCACAGTTCTTTTTTTTCCAATGTGTAGTCTAGCCCGTGCTACTGCCTTGATTAGCATTGGCATTGTCACACTTGGGGTTTGTTAGCTTCTCCACATGTGGTTTTATCAGAGATATTTGCTTCTGCAACCACAATCTAACCACAATCTGCACCATGTAACCACACACACACACATAAATAACCATACAGTCTGTAAATATTTTAGTTTTTAATTAATGATAGGTGGGATATTTAAGCATGCAGGTTTTTAAATGTATTTCTAAGTTTCACATGGGTTAGCTTTGAGGTAACCCTATCCCTATAGTTTAGAATAGATTGGAATGTATGAATCTATTAGAATATAAGGAGGAGTTTGAAGGTAACACTGTCTCACAGAAATAGATAGACTGAAATGTGTGAGGACAAGAAGAATGTAAAAAAGCAGTTATTCTGACATTGAGGAGTCAGTCTTGTGCAGACATTTGTTTGTTCACTGTTCGATTCAATGCTCCAGGTAACCTGAAGTCATCGGACTTGTTATCTGTCGCCACTATCATTTTTCAATATCCTTCCCGGAAATACTTTAGCAGAGATTTGGCTCTGCATTGGCACACTGGATATCAAAGGTTAAAGTGCAGACTTTCTGCTTTTCATAGCATGTGGAAATGGTTACATTATGATAATTCCATCATGATCAAATGTAAGAAAAAGGAAAATGCCAAATACTTTCATGCTGTATGCCAAATGTAAAAAAAAATACATAGAATTGTAAATTGAATATCTGTAGGTTTTAGACTGTTGAGACTTTTGAGATGTACTCTGGTATATTGGTGTACTTTTTCCTGATGTGTTAAAGACTATGTATCAATAATAATAGAATTATTTAAAATATTGACTGAACGACAGCTAATGAAAATAAGTGCTTATTTGAGCATAGTTTTCAATATGTTTTTTGTTCTTTTCAGAAGAACAAAAATAAAATTTGAAACTCTGGCTTTAAATCCCAATCCTCATATAATTTGAGTTGACATGAAATGAAGTCTAACTTGTGTACACAGTGTCTGAATGTCGTGCAGACAGCTGCTTCTATCGGCATCCCCTGATGCGCAGGAAGGTGAGAGTGACCAATCATCGCTGCTTGCAGCTTTAATTGATTATTGAAATAGTTGACATATCATTCAAATGTATGAATTGTTGCTGCTTTAAAAAATTATATTCACACACTTGCACATCTGCCATCTGCCATCAGGATTTCTGAGGACTATGGTGAACTGCTCCTCAGGTCTCTGCAGGGTAAATCCAGACAACTAGCTAGACTATTGGCACTTAGTGCCACCCACCCAAGACTATTCTTATTGGTTCAAAGAAACTTTTTTCTCCCATCCCAGAACGCTGTGTGCACTAGCCAGACCCTCTTCTACAATGCAGTGGAGGAAGGTCTGACAAAGCCAGACAAGTTTCCTGCCAGTCACCATTGTTTTTTTAGTTTTTTTACCTTGACTGTGATTATTCCCTCAACTTAACAAAGTAGTTCCTCTTCTAGTTATTATTAAGAAGATTACTAACATTAGACAGTCTTCATTCTAAACCTAAGAAACCGTAGTTTGAGTTAGTAAATTGTAACTCAAGGTCCACTAACTCAGTGCCTGAATTGGACCAAAAAGAGTGCCAGTACCCTAATTGGTGTATACACCAATACCATGTGTACATGACAAAACAGCAGCATTAAACGTTGCTAAGGAGCACTCTTCCTGCACTTCCTTTGACACTGACAAAGACACCTATTAACTCCATAAGTATCTTTAAGCTGTAATCTTTCACCTTGTGTGAAGAATGAATTTCCTTTTAACTTCTTCACTTCTTTCACTTTGTTGTGGGGAAACTGAAAAGCATCTTTTGTAATTTCTTCTTGTTCAAAGTTATTATTTTCCAGTGTGGGCTGAATGTGTCGAGCTTGGATTTGAGTGCATTTTCGCTTTCCACTGCAATAAGATGAATAGATGAAATTAAGAGATGACAAGCCTGCATTGACAGTCTTGTTAGCTGATCCTCTGTCTCAATAAATCATTCCGTGGCAAACAATGAAGAACGCCCACATTAGTCAACACTGCAATAAAACAGAAGGAAGCAGCAGCTAAAAGAGAGAGACTAAAACTTCTCTGTTTAGTTTCCTCAAGCAAAACAACAAACTTCTAGCGTTGATGTGGGCAATGAAGACTCCTTATTAGACTTTACTTCCAGGTAATTGAAGAAGTGAGACTTAGTCTACAGTAAATAGCAGGAACTCCAGCACTACCATAGCGCATCTCTGGAGGATGGGAGGTGGGTTGAGCAATATACTCTTGGCTGTCAAATTACCATGACAAGAATGTATAAATGACTTATTCCATCCATTACTCCCTCACTCCCTCACCCTGTCTATTCCCTTGTTTCCTCTCCTTCTAAACATGTAATAATCCCAGGAGAGTGTTACTCTCTTTCTTTCTAAATCATTTCCTCCCTATTTTATCAACTTCATCCTTCCCTTCCTGTCCCTCTTTTTCTACGTCTACATCCCCACTTACTTACTTGTCCAACTATTCCCTCCATCTTTTTTTTCAACACATACAGTTCTTAGCATCTCTCTCTTCTGTCCCCATCTCCATCCAGCATTACCTTCCTCACTCTATGTTTCCAACCTTCTGTCAGAGAAAACCTTTCCATTGGGGCTGGGTGAAATGGAGAAAGTCAAGTATCACCATATTGTGACGATATTGTAGTGTTGACTGTTGGTGCTTTCACAAAATATTTACACAATGAGATTTTTGATATATAGTCATCAGTAATATGGATATAATGACTAAGTGGGTAAAGGCAAAGAATAGAACAGTTAGAACAGTCAGATATGTTCATAAAATGACACAACTTTACTGTAATGCAACCTTTAAAACCAGGAAAAGACAACGCTTATGCAATATTAGGATGGTACGATATTCAATATCTAAGACGATATCTAGTCTCATATCACATCATCGATATAATATCAACATATTGCCCAGCTCTACTTTCTAATGTTGTGGAGTCCACCTCCTGAGTGATCCCCTCTCCTATTGATACCAGCATTTAATATTATTGCCTGCACACCCACTTCCAGGCTATTTTCAACCCAAACCTTCATATTTGTTTCCAAGCCTAGTTTGTCTGGGGATTAGCATTGTAAACAAAACACCCACATCCTTGTGTGTTGTTTCTATAGTTGTAGCCATACAGTAGGAGCTGGGAATAGAGGAGGCCGGCACCAGTGGGTGGTCTGAAGTACAGGACAATAAGTACAGTGGTAGGAGGGACTGCATTGTATGAGCGGTTGCTTCCAGTTCTGCAGCCATGTGTAGATAGCACCATGAATAGAATGAACCTACAGTACACAGGCAGCCCTTTTGTTCTTGGGTGTGTGTGTGTTTGCGTGCGTGCGTAGGTGTAGATATATGTTTTCGTCGTCATTCATTTAGAATCTATTTAATCACAGTGTCTGTTAATGATCAGTAATTCTTTTAATGAAACGTCTGTGTTTAGCATGATTTATGGTTCTGCCACGCAGAGCTTTTGCCATAGCCTGCGTAAGCGGCCT
The DNA here is from genome assembly GCF_008692095.1 of Etheostoma spectabile. NCBI lineage: Eukaryota > Metazoa > Chordata > Actinopteri > Perciformes > Percidae > Etheostoma > Etheostoma spectabile. The sequence continues at coordinate 6,233,671 of NC_045753.1, forward strand.
GAAGTTTATACTTGTGCATATGTGTGTACGGTGATCTCTTTAAGAAAATAGCAGGGACAGCTTGTGTGTGTGTGCGTTGGGAGTGTTTGGTGGAGCAAGTGAGAGAGTGACGGGGATTAGCTTTGGAGCGAGTACCGACTCTAGAGGCATAGTGAGGGAAACAAAGTTGTTGACCATGGTGGGAAATCTGTAGCAGGAAAAGTACACCCTCTCCTTGATTTCATGTTGTATATGGAGATGGAGAACCAGGAAATGAGTAGGGGAAAATCCAACGCTACCAAGCCACGGCCGAGCGACGTGCGTTGCCGCGACGTGCGTCGCCGTGACTGGGAATTACACTTATAGAGAGGTGCACGTCAGTCTATGGCGTAGGCTCTGGCGTAGGGTCGGTATCTCCACGTACCTACATACTTAGTAACAGTGTAGATTTAACACAGAACCATAATCACGCTTTACAAGGGTAGGATTTATTAGCTCATTCACAGATGATTACCATGGCCACATAATATTTAACTATTGAAGATTATCATTTGATAAGGATTTACTAATAATATCATTGAACTCCATCAACTACAGGTGAGCGTCTTGTGCATGTCAAAGAAAATCTACATATCCTTTTGACTGGCAAATCTTTTTTCACCTTTTGTTTAAGAGTAATTTTCAACTCTATTTTCCCTATTTTATGTTTGTGTCTAAGTGACCGGTTACTGTTTTTTTTTTAATAGTCTGGTGAGTTTCTGGCAATTTTTGAGTTGTTTCTGGTTAGGGTTAGTGAAAAAGTCTATCACTGTAGGGATCATTTCCATAATGTTGTCAGACACTTAGAATAGTAAGTGGCAAAAACAGCACTTTTAGTGGACGGAAATTGACAAACTGCACTTCTCATGGAGGGAATTTAGTGGAAGGAGGGTGTCGGTGCAGATATGATTTCATTGCCGCCTGGTTCGCCAGTGCACGTTACAACTTTATTGCACTACTGGACCAATTTCAAAGACTTTTTTTCACATTAGTCACTAAGACACTAATGCAGGGGAATGTAGGGTCCACAAAACTACCCTTTAAATCCGTACATTTGTTTGGCCCAGTGACAACAGCATTAGAATGTGATAAACCACAAGATGCAAGCAATTCACTGGTTCTCCGTTCACGTATGTGTCTTAAAACATCTACATCTTTTGTTTGTTCAGTGGAATCCAGCACACCAGAGGCATATGCATTGTGTCAGCTTTGCAAAATAGCAGCAACTTTATCAAGGCTATCCGGTTTATGCTTTGTATGTCAAGTGACAGATGACAATGCTTTGTGATGTTGACAGTGTGTGTTGCACTAAAAGAATGGAGTTTCACTGCAGGCCATTCTGAAATGCAGAGAAAAGTGATTGAGGGAAGAAAAAATAAACAGTGACAACCAGTGCTTAAACTTCTGGTTCAGACAATTATGTACTTGACCATAATGGAGTCTATCACTGCTCAACAGGATGGGCATCACCATTGAAATATGTCTCTACATATACTTTACCTGGGCTGTGTATTAATAAATCCTGTCTGTAGTGGAACACAGATTTGTAATTGTGATATTATTTTTTTCTTTCTTTTGAATCCCGCCCATCTGTCAGTCTGCAGAAAAAGTATAATGATTACACGTTAATGCAGACTGCATTCCAAATGTTGTCACTGGTTGTCCATGTTCTATGTGAAAACTGCTATCCAGTCAGTCCAATCACTTCAAGCTTCAAGTTCTAATTAGTGTCCTTTTTTAGCATGTGCAGAATAGTAATTCTACAATATGAGTTTCACCCTGAAAGCTTATGCAATGGGACAATTGTTTTGAACATGCTAGTCAGGTTATCCTGGATGTAAAGAGCATACGGCGAAATAAATGATAAAGCAGAGTTGGAGGAGCCTCCCATGTCAGTTTTATCTATTGACTTAATTGAATTTTATTTACAGTATGACATATTAAGAGTTATCTCAAGACACTTTACAGATAGAGCAGTTTAGACCACACTCAGGTAGCAGGATGTAGCAGGGCGTAGCAAGGCATAGCGGGGCACTGCAGGGCATAGCAGGTTGTAGCAGGGCATCGCAAGGTGTAGCAGGGCATAGCAGGATGTAGCAGGGCATAGCAGGACGCAGCAGGGCGTAGCAGGGCACTGCAGGATGTAGCAGGATGTAGCAGGGCATCGCAGGGTGAAGCAGGGCATAGCAAGATGTAGCAGGGCATAGCACGGCATAGCAGGATGTAGCAGGGCATTGCAGGGTGTAGCAAGGCATAGCAGGACGCAGCAGGGCGTAGCAGGACACTGCAGGATGTAGCAGGATGTAGCATGGCATCGCAGGGTACTGCTGGGCATAGCAGGATGTAGCAGGGTATTGCAGGACGCAGCAGGGCACTGCAGGATGTAGCAGAACGTTGCAGGGCATAGCGGGATGTGGCAGAGCATAGCAGGATGTAGCAGGGCGTAGCAGGGCCTAGCAGGGCATTGCAGGGCATTGCAGGGCATGGCAGGATGAAGCACGGCATCGCAGGGTGAAGCAGGGCATCGCAAGGTGAAGCAGGGCATAGCAGGATGTAGCAGGGCATAGCAGGGAGCACAGATTGGCACATGTGGATTTGCTATTTAAACAACAAGGGCACTGGACGGGACATTAACAACTGTGTCGGTCTTAAACAAGCAAAAAGACTTGCGTTGGGCTTTGGGCTGCACCGGGTGCAAGAACAGGCCCTAAATGTCCCCCAAGTCTTGTTGAACAATATTGGCACACAAACAGTCAAACGTGTTTAACCATTTTGATGGCATCAAAAGTATAGCAGTTGTGTTAACTTATATGCCAAAAAGCTAAAGATTTTCTGCAGGCTCTGAGGGTTAATTTAAGTGAATTATGTGTAACTGATAGAAATGAAAGAACATTGTTGATTCCTTTTTTAATTTCCACAGATTTTCAAATTGTGACACTGTAACCAAGGTACTGGACTGTGGATTTTATGTACTGAGTTAATCCTTACCTGTGTTCTGTGTGTGCCCTCATTACTATGTCATACTCTTTACAACCGACAAAAGGTGAAAAGAAAAAAGAAAAACCTCATCTCCTCCTCTGTCTCTTTCCAAGATTTATGACAAACATGTTCTTGTTCACACACTTATACAGAGTCCACAACCTGTGTGTTCCATCTCTCTTGTTTATCACTTTTCCTTTCTTAAGCCCAAGGCATGGGGTTACTGTAAATCAGAGCAGCCCTTACCTTGTCATCCTGTGATTACTTGCTGCAAAATAAAGTGACTGGATGCCTGTGTGTGTGTGTGTGTCTGTGTGTGTGTGTGTGTGTGTGTGTGTGTGTGTGTGTGTGTGTGTGTGTGTGTTGTGTGTGTGTGTGTGTGTGTGTGTGTGTGTGTGTGTGTGTGTGTGTGGTGTGTTGTGTGTGTGTGTGTGTGTGTGTGAGTGAGTGAGTGAGTGTGGCTCCAGCACCTTGCAACCTTGCAGCCTTTCTTTAAAAAGCACGAATTATGATGGGAGACAGAACTAATCCAATTATTGAGTTTATATTTTTGCGAACATGTTTGCAGCTCTGCTCCACATTCACATGCCATTTTGATAGAATTGATGACTCTCTGCTGTTTAACCCCCCCACCCCCCACATGGCTGATGCTAATTGCAGGCTAATCTTGGCACTCCAGCCGGGCCCGTATAAGATTAACCTCTGTGGGTAATGCCTTAGCGTGGCTTTTCCAGCAGAATCTACAGCAGCATAGCTGGCCTGTTTTTCAGCTACACTGATGCTCGGACTTGCACTCCACATAAACAGAGAGGATTCAATCACATTTTTTTTTATCTATGACACTGGCCACTTGCTGAGATTAATGTGTTAATGTTGTATTGTTTGGATTAGGTTGATATAGGAGAAGTCAGCAGAGAGAAGAGCACAACCTGTTATAGGAAAAAGGAGCACCCTTTGCATTGGGTGACCTGCTCCTTCATCACTATGAAAACACACACTGTGGTTTATTTTGACAGAATCCCATGTAAACCATCTTGCTGCCCCAAGGGCAATACTCACTTGAGCCCTGGTGCTGAAAATAGTCCCAGATAAATGCACAATTTCCTCCTGTTTGAATAATGTTTGCTAAAAACTACAGTGGCCAGCTGTTTCAGGATGTTATTGGAACCAATGGACTTGGGGCTGAGAACCCCAACAAATAGAGCAGGGAGGCCAGAAAGTGTTATGAGCCCTATTTTTGTGGTGAACAGCGCAAGCAGTGCTATGACCTAATGACATTTTCTTGATCTTAAAATTGGCTTTGCCTTTTTTTTAGTGGCAGGTGTGGCACAAACAGGCCATTCAAATGAAGCACTGCAAAGCGATTTTTGTTTTGTTTTGAAGAAACTCTTAGCTCTTAGATGTCTCTGAACCATGTCGGCAAATAAAATATTACATAACACATGTGAAGCAATGAAGAAATAATCAGAGATGGGAAAAGTACTCACTTTCCGTACTTAAGTAGAAGTACAGATACTTGTGTTAAAAAATACTCTGGTAAAAGTCAAAGTACTGATTAAACTTCTTTACTCAAGTAAAAGTAACAAAGTACAGGCTTGGAATTTACTTAAAGTATAAAAGTAAAAGTAGCCTTAGAATGACAACAATATTTTTTGCAAAGCTACCTGGAGCACACAAATGTTACTAGAGAGACGCTGAGGAACTTCAGTGGACATGGAGGGTACGTCTTTATATGGCAAAGGCTACATTTTAAATGGATGTCTGCCAATAGGCCTAAAACATAACATATATGATTATTATTATGACAGACACTGGGACTCCAGGTTAATAACATTCTGACTCATTAACAAGATATGAATTCAGTTGTTATCTGTAAGAATTCACAGATCCAGTTTCTATTTTTAATTAATCTTCCCCCTAACATGTAAATGAATCTACATGTATGTGCGTGTGCTCAAATATGGCTTCTGGAAAGAAAATAAAGGATTAAATATGAATAAACAAACTGACATTAATGAGGAAGTTCCCCAGCACATTGGCCAGGAGTCTTTCTTGATGCCTACTGTTTACATCTCTTTCAGATAAGGTCGAGGATGATGGGAATGTATTGCTGCTTGTCTGCCCTTTTTTCTTCATTTTCAATCATGTTGCCATCCATACTACCATGTGCTAACGTTAGCGCCATCCATACTACCATGTGCTAACGTTAGCGCCATCCATACTACCATGTGCTAACGTTAGCGCCATCCATACTACCATGTGCTAACGTTAGCGCCATCCATACTACCATGTGCTAACGTTAGCGCCATCCATACTACTATGTGCTAACGTTAGCGCCATCCATACTACTATGTGCTAACGTTAGCGCCATCCATACTACTATGTGCTAACGTTAGCGCCATCAAGCCTCAATGATTTGCTGTGAATGAATGCAGAATCTGTTGAGTTGTCTTAGTCGTGCGTCAAATGCAACGTACAGTAGATATATTCCCATCCATTTAGATTGAATATGGTATTGATGACATAAACAATAATAACAAAAACTCCAGTGAAATGATGTGAAAGTTGAGGACTAGATTAGGACTGGAAAGCTGATTCTGGTGTCCAACTTGGCCCTAGGTGTATCTGTTAAAACAGACGGAGACAACTTCTCTCTAGCTAAGGTTCCATCCACTTGTCAATTGAATTACAGAATCTGAAGTTTGGTAAAAAAAATAAAATAAAAAAAAAACTCATGCGAATAGAGCTGGTAACGTGTAACCCAGCTAACATGTGAAGACCACACCAAAACCACGAGCTAACAGGTGAAGAGCACACCAGAACCACTAGCTAACTTACTTTAAATGTGCCAGAACTATAGTCCAGTAACAGGCTTAAGTGAACTGACAACATGAGTTATACAACTTACAGTTCTCAAAGACTCACACACACAATCTCAGCTGGTTATCCTCCGGACAGCTTGTCTCTTTTTCTTTTCTCTCACTTTTTTCTCCGTGTGGCGCGCGCACCCGCTCGCGGTGTGTGGCGCGTGTCCACGCTATTCTCCGATAAGACGACCACTTGTACAAAACTAAAGTAACGAGCCAATTTTGTAAAATGTAAGGAGTAGAAAGTACCGATATTTGTGTTAAAATGTAAGGAGTAGAAGTAAAAAGTCGCCACAAAAATAAGTAGTAAAGTAAAGTAAAAATATCAGAAAAATCTACTTGAGTACAGTAACGAAGTATTTGTACTCCGTTACTTCCCATCTCTGGAAATAATGCTTACATTTTAATAACCAATTTGAATGAATATCTCTCTAACCAGTAGAGGAACATCATTATTCCGTCTGCATTTATCTATTGATGAATATGAGTGATTCTTACAGTAGTGTACCTGTCCATGTTGCTTTATACAGTGCTATTATGCTTAACAATCCGCTGTGTTTACATTGATTACATTACATGCAAATTAAACCAGGCAGCTCCAAAATAACCACACACATCTCTACACACAGATTTGTCGCTTTTAACTAGGTATTCTGCCTGTGTACGAGGGAGAGGTTTGATTGCAGTGACTCAAGTGTGCCAGTGACTCCCTACTATCTTTCTTTTTAGCAGAAGTGGCGTTTCATTTTTTGTTCTTGAAATGCCTAACAATACAAACGCTGCTGTAATGTAAGCCTTTATGAAGTGAGATACAGCAGAATTACAACTGAAATAGCATTAGATTGATATGGTTATATCAACAGAGTTACATTTTAGTTAAATTTATTTCTATCATTGTTTAAATTAAATAAACCCACACCATCTGCAGATTTGTGTTGCTGTGTTCCCATTGGGGTTCTCTGCATCAGCCACACAACAATATGATTTGCTGAGGAAGACAATTCTTTTGAATTTGTTGAGCTATTTTTATCATGCCTGGATTTTCATATGCGCATATTTGTGCTGTTGCGGTTAACTGAGTGGCCAAAAGGTCCAAAAGAAGACTCACATTACAGTAATAATTTATTACACATCATGTATAAATAAATCTGGTTGACTATGTGATGTCATGTCACCATAGTCAAGATATGATAAAAACAGCACCATAACAGGTTTGCTAAAAAGTGCAATGGGTTTCTTAAAATGTTTCTATGACCATATTAAATTGGAAGTTGTTTTACTATATCACCGTACAAGGAAAGTTGGCTAATGGTATTGTAACACATTAAAAATATCCTCATTTTAAAACTCATTAATTAAAATATTAAATGTTTCTTCAGAGGTTTGCTGAAATTGTCAATGTAATACTGTTCAGCATGAGCCTGCAAAAAACCATGTCCATTGTACATTTGAAATTGTTTAAATGAACACTTTCTTGAGGACCGTAAAAGGAAAGTCCGCTCAAATTTCATCAAAACACATTCCTCATATTGGAACTGTCATGAAAATAAAATGTTGCAGCTGTCAAAGTTGGATATGTTTTGGTCGGGTCTTAAGTGCCATGAGGGAAAGTCAAATACACGAAATGGTGCAGTCAACAAAACAGGTAAAAATGTTCAGTGCAAGTAGTTTTTAAAAGTTATATTTACCAGTGCATGTACATAGAAAAAGTATGTTGAGCCCTGGTGATTAAAATAGAGCCAATAACACATCAATGCCAGTTTGCAGACTCACTTTCTGCCAACTAAACCTTTTTCACCTACCACACTTACACTGTGAACAGTTTTTTATTTTACCTGTAAAGTAAAGTGGCAGCTTATCTGGTTATAATGCCAACTTGTTTACAGCCAAATCTAGTGTTTTCTGATCCTTAGATTGATATCAGCAATTACTTTAGTGAGTACAATGTTTCATAAAACTCAATCTGGGCGTATGGAATAAAACCTAAGCTGTTATAAAACAATGGCAGTTTTAACGATGAACCCTGTTTGTGGTCATCTGCATTTTCTTCAACAGCAATTTTAAATATTAACATTGCATGATAGTTTCCATTTTTTCGTGTACAGTCCTCTGGCCTGACAAAGCCGGACCAAATTGCAAATGGGAATTAGTCTGGAACCTCATATTTCATGAGTGTGTTTTGAAAAGGTGCCATTAGGTACATGTTTTTAGTCGTGCAACGGAAAACTCAGATAGGACAGATAGTCTAGCTAGCTGTCTAGATTTACCCTGCAGAGATCTGAGGAGCAGTTAACCATAGTCCTCAGAAATCCACCGGAGTTTAAAACGCCAACACATAGGAAGCCCAAGGCAACTAATATCCGGACTAAATGTGTGAAATTCAGCAGATTTTCCGGCGGCAACGGAACAATCCCAGAAGTGGATATTCAAGGATATAGACTAATTCATTTGTGAATTGGTCCGGCAATGGCAGGCTAAGCGATAGAGGCTACAAGAAAACTGTCCACATAAACTGCAGCCATCTTGCTTGTTTTCTAAAAAAGGCCTCATCGTCGCTACTTTTGACTGTCATCATCTCCAACATGACCCATATTAAATAAAAAGTTGGGATTGGCCATTCACATGTCAAGATGAGCTCACAGATTTGTCTGGTTCCCAAGCAAGCGGTCCGCCTTTCCCTGATTTCAATTACCATACCTACGCATCAGGGATTCATTTGCATGGATGTACTGGATGTGATCTGTATTAGAATACTTGGCATTACCACCTGCAACCATGTGTCTCCAAATCAACCAGGGCTGAAATCTTAATTGAGAGTCTTTTAGTTACATCTTTCGCCTCAGTCCCTACTTTATTCTTTGGGAAGTGTTTGGATAAGCACAACCAGAAACACACTAAAACATGAATGTAGCGCCAAAGAACTTCAGCGCTGTGAAACAGTAGAATGAAAAGAGCTGCCATCACATTGTGGCAAATTCTCTTTTATATGAAACCTATACCTGAAACTCTGCAGCAGAAAGCAGACAATAGGGAAATTGGGTTGCCTTGAGGCAAGCTAGCTAGGTTTTATAGTGGCATTCCCTTTTGTCAGATTGACTTGTTTCCTTCCACAAGCTTGAGACAACACAGACACAGTTTGAGTACATTCTGCCTGCAAAGAGAGGGGCAGCTAGAGTGGCTATCACCAGACCAAGCCATGCTCAACAGAATTGAGATTAAACTGGTCTGGGGAGTCTGCTCTGTATTTTCTCTGCACAAGAGGCGTAACCAATGGGCATTGCTCAAATGACTCTGTACGCAATTGGATACTCCTTCAACCAATCAGACCAACGATCGGTGACGCAGAAGCAACAGCGGCGTCAACGGATTTGCTGCACTTCGGTGGCCTTTGGTGGCCGCCATGTTGAATGTAAACAAGAAGCTGCTTGGTTGCATCTCTATCGTCATCGTGTTCAACCCGCAAATAGCGTGCCAGGAAGATAAGCCAGTTTTTGATTGGTTCCCGCAAAATTGTTAACTGAAGCAGGAGAATTAAACGTGCAGGTTTCCAGAACGAGCAGCAGGGTGAAATCAACTCGCCGTCATAGTGGGCGGGGTTTACCAATTCTAGGGGACAGGTGTATGCCAAACATACGTTGTATTAAATTGCTTTAGAGCAGGGGTCTTCAACGTTTTTTGGACATTGGACCCTTCAGCTGAAAAAGAGACAAAGCAGGGACCCCTTACTATATACATTGTATAAATTAATTTGCATATTAAACTGGGCCTACAATAACGTGTAGGGTGGCCGAGAGGCTTTAAACAGTCTTTTTTACGGTGCATACAATATTAAGCTTTTAACTTATTTGAATTTTTTGGCATATTCATATATTCTTACATCATGTTTTAATGTTAGAATGTGGCACAGTGAATCCTAAAGCTTAACTGTATCCGTGGATGCCTACCTTATGGCTATAGCTGTAAGCCAGTAAGACTATCAATGTTGTGTACATTAAAAACATACTTATCTTTACTAATAACATGTTGCATTCAGGTTAATGTACTTTATATATTCAGACATATATATATATATATATATATATATATATATATATTTATTAGAGCTGGGCAGCCATTACAATTTTTAATCACGATTAATCGCATAATTTCCCTGATTAATCGCGATTAATTGCAAAATGAAATAATTAATTCAAAAGTAGTGTATATGGTACAATTTATTTTTTAAATGTTCTGCCATATGAACCAAAGTGCCTTAATAATTGTTCTGCAAAAACTTACCAGCATTTTGTTTGTAAAGTAGCAGTTAAATAAAATATTTAGTGTACATCTCAACTTAAACAATGTATTTATCATGTGCAGAGATGAATTCCATCTAGTTGGAATGTGTTGCATAAGCGACTCCTTCTTATGTACACGTTGTTCTGTTGTTGCTCTAACTCTGCAGCACCTGTTGGACTGGGTTTAGAGCCCCACAACTTTTCTGCACTTCGCAAGGACACTGTCCAACGCGCTGTTAAGCAGAGACTATGAGGGACACTGTCCAACGCGCTGTTAAAGTAACTGTTTAATGTGAAGCAGAGACACTGTGACAGAACGCTGGAGACTGTGCGCAAAGCAGGGGACATGATCAGAAGGCAGAAGGCTCGCAGCAGCGATCATATTTTGTATCTATTTGTACTATCTGTGATAACTGCGGTGACTTTATTTGACACATTCAACTGCTGTGCAACTTCAATAAGTGTCCCACGCATGTTTCAGCATAATGTCTCTCCTCTGTTTTCAGTCCAGTCAAAGCACGTGAATGCAGCGCCCACTTTTCATCAGTATAATGCACTGCCGTCGTCGTTGCGATTCTCAGACCAATGCCCTAATGGGTCTGCAGTCTGTAACTATCCACATCGCTATGGCATCTGTTAGCTTGTCTTGCCTTTGTTTATCTCTACTTACCCACATGCTGCATCTAACGTAGTCTGCCGAAGCCTTGCGCCACTGTGTGTTTCGCTGAATGATTTGCTGGTATCAACTGTCAAGGTGATATTTCAGACTGGAAGTACTCCGGTGATAATAAAATTCAACTTTGCAGTATTTACAAAGCCTGTGAGCAACAAACTTTTACAATAATAAAGAAATAATAAAAACTGTGTTAACGAGCGATAAAAAAAATGTCGGCGTTAATTAATTAATTAGTTAACGCGATAATATTGCGTTAACTTGCCCAGCCCTAATATTCATGTATTTTTTTTAGACCATCAAACAATAATTTGGCAGCTCTGAGGACCCCCTAGGGGTCCCAGACCCCCTGTTGAAGACTTCTGCTTCAGAGGATAGATTCAGAGATTCAAGAGAAAAACTGATAGACCAAAACTTGATTCAGTCTGTCCATAACTACAGAGGTGTATTATAATTTACTCACACAACAACAATTAATCAGATTCTTTCAAAATGAAGAGTTTTATTTAATTACCAAGAATACACAATACTAAAGGAGCCTGTAAGGCAGTGTTACTCAACAGGGCTAGTAGAGTCCCCCCAGAGGGCGTTTAGAGGATGATGGGGGCGCTCAAAGCAATATTTTGAAAAGGGGGGCGTTGAGGTGCCCATGGGGGCGCTTGGTTTTAAGGTTAGTTTACACCAAAGATTCACAAAAATAAGAGTTTACACTTTTAAGTAATTGCAAAAAACAGGTGTTTGCAACATTAAACCTGCCAGTTTGTGCCCCTGCGACTGGACAAGACGGTGTATCTTCTTCTCTTCAGTGTTTCTGTCAGCTCAGTGATGCCTTCACAGGGAACGGGACGTTGGAGCATCATCTTAAATGAACTCCGTACGGCAGCATTACAAATTGGTCTGGTCATGAAATGTAAAGTCTTCATTAAACATTCAACAACAGTTAGGGCCATCAATCAATCATAATATTCAGGGCAATTAGCCTACATCTCATTTGATGGGGGGGGGAATAAGGGACCTGGATAATGCATAGCGGGTGCTGGCCCAAAAAAGGCAGAACCGCTGCTGTAAGGGGACATGTCATGACTTTTTCTTGTTCAAATGAGAAACTTTCTGTTGCGCATGAGAAACTCAAGAAATATCCCTTAAGGGGCTACATACAATACTAACTAAACTAGCAGAGATTTTAGAAGGGATACTTTACAAAATGGGCCCTATTCCCCGAAATCTTTTCTACAAAACTCAAAGAACACCAACCCAGTAAACAGGTACACACAATTTGACCTACTCAGATGGATAAATGGATGGATGGACAAGACACTGCCTGCGGGACGGTGACAGTGGGAGGCCACAGTGGCAATTCTGCAGGGCCTGAGAAACTCACTTTCCTCAGCTGGTTCCCTCGGTGTGGCTCCGCTGGGCCATTCTGTCTCTCTCTCTCTGCAGCAGTAGGTGAGGTTTCAGGTTACAACCAAATTGTGACCGGAGAGGTGTTGGCAATGTCTCTACAGCTCCGCCTTCTTGGTGAGTCGGAACACAAGATGACAAGTCGACCGGCACTGTTTCTTCAGCTCTGCCTCTTTGAAAAGAAGGATGTTCTCAATTGAACTGGAACAGTTTCTCAAAGTCTTTGTCAGCTTCTTCAGCCCTTTATTCCAACTCAGGCATCCCCTTTGAGCACACAAAAGCACATGGGCTGCATGCGTTAGGATGAGAGGAAAATGAATGTCTGGAGAATAAGGTGTGGCAGAGGGTATTGCATTACGGTTCAGAGGGACACAAACAACCACACTCAGGGTGAAGTAAAAGAGAAGAAAAAGTATGCGAGTCTGGTGTCGTCTCTACTTAATAGTGTCAAAGATCCCTTTGGCCCCTTCCCTGTCCTAAACCCTTCCAACATGAATTCTTCTGTACTAATCTTTTTCTTTTTGACATTAAATATCCTAAGTTTCACTTACCTAAATCTGCCATAATTGAAAGGGAGAGATGTGTAGCTGCATTTTTGTCGTTATTATTATAGTACAAAGACATACTAGAGAGAGAGAGAGAGAGAGAGAGAGAGAGAGAGTATGCAACTCGTCTTGACATCTTTGTGTCCTATGGGAAAGGCCAATCGATGGTGGCTGCTGAGACTTGGTGTTCTCTTTGTCAGATTTGCTCTCCCACTTTCCCTCTCTTCACACACTCTGTGCCACCATGGATCATCAGGCAGCCATCACCCACGGCCATCATCCTGTTAGCTGGTTGGTCAATCTTGTACCTTTGCTGTACAACTAAATATGTTATGTGTGAAGTGCACACTTTATCTGTGGAAGAAAGATTGGTGAAAGAGATCAGTGTAGACAAGAGGTGAGTGATTGTAAACGGTAGAAATCAGGACACACACACACAAAATTGCTATGGCTACCAGAGGGCTTTGTCACTTAAGTGAATCAATGTCCTTTTCTAGGATTTGTTGATATGATTGATGCTGTTGTTTTTCTTAAAGGACAGTCTTGTCTGTGTGTAAGAAGTCCACAACAGGTGTTTGCGTTTTGAATGCACATTTGTATGGATGGAAAGCTGGGCAGGTTCAATGTATTGACATGTTCCTTTGCCTTGAGTTTAGTTTGAAAAGCATGCAGCAGATCAGTGCCTTGTGCCTACAGGGCAGCCAGCTGGCACCTGCAGATATTTACATCCAATCACAGACAATTTATATTTTATTAATAGTTACTTTCCATTCCCTGCCATGCGCCCCTGTGGTAACTTTTTCTTGTCCTCGTGTCTCAGTCCTCTTCCCTATCTAGTGATCCGTCTCTTTTTATGTTGCCCCCTCCTTGTCTTCATCATCCTTTTTGAAATAGCCCTTTAGTTTCTCTGCACTCTGAGAAATGGCTGGGAGGTTACCATCAGTTGCATCATGCCAGCAAAGTGACAACTTTTCTCACACAATATTTTCTTTCTGGTATTGAAAAAATGAAGTCAGTCTTTCCGATACGCAGCGCATTTAAGCGCAGAAGATTTAGTCTAGGTGTATGTGTTGCTTAGTGTATGAATGTATATGTATGTGTAGAGAGGGATGTGGGTGGGTAGTCGTGAGCGTGTGTTGGTGACTTTAGCTTCCTCATTAGGAGTAGTTCTCTTGGTTTTTTGTGATAGAGACAGAAACTCGAAAGTGAGAGAAGGAGGTAAAAGAGAGAAGCCGACTCAAAGAGAAGAGAGTATGTGTGTGTTTGGAGGGGGTGGGGATCTGTCACTTTACATTTAAGCGGCAGATTCATTCCCCAGCGAGCTAACGGACAAACAATCCATCCTTATTTACCCTGTTCAATGCCAATCCCATTGGATTGGAAGGAATTGGATTCCCACATCCAGGGGCGAATTCTTTTCAATTTGAAGGACCCCATTAAAAGTCTTTTTCTGTCGGTCTCTGTTTCACTCTCCTTTGCTCACCCTCTTTCCCTTTCTGGAAGTTTTCCAGTTGAAGTTCAACTGTCACATACATTCACACACATACACACACACAGAAATGTATGCATGCACGCACATACACGCAACACACAACAGCATACAGCTAAAGTGTGTAAAGCAGAGGTTCTAAGTCTTTTTTCTGCCAAGGCCCCTTACAAGATAGAGAATATAACTGGGAATCCCTCATGTGTAGCCTATGTCCCTTGGATTAATTTGACATGAAGTCTAAGTTATGTGAAAGAACACATATTATGTAGTTATTATTGCTGTCAAACAATCAAAACATTTCATTGCGATTAATTGCATTAATACGGTGGCCGACAGGGGCAAGCGTCCGGCAACTTAAGAAATGCAAAAAGAAAAGCAACTGCAGCAAAAAACGCTGCATCCTGATTACAGAACGGAAGTTCTCCAGGCCTCTAGAGGGAGCGCTAAGTGGCCAAATAGTACATTTTTCTCACATTAAAAAAATTGACGTTGTTGCTCATGACACCCCGAGATGACGTCCCTCACTGTGCTGCAACGTAAGCTAACTATGAGCTAGCATTATTGATTCGCTACAGTTACAGCTCAGCTGAGGAGCACGACCCTCTTGTCCATGAGTATGCTTTCTGTTGCGCAACAAAGTGGTAGGCGGGCATTGTTTGGTATTAAAGAAAATAGTTCCTACATGAAACTGCTCACAACCAGGTCTGTGGATTATCTTAGATAACGGTTTATGATTTCCAGAAAGAGAAATTGAGTTTTTCAAATGTATTTTTTGGGCACTTTGAGCACCACAAGCCGAGCACCAGTTGCACTATATTCAACAAAAGGCAGACATCTCTATGGCTGACATATCTAACAATGGGCTACTTACACCAAAACAATCTAGATTGATCCATAACAACGGTTAAGAAGAAAATAAATGCATTTATAACTTTGTTGTGAACTGTCCCTTTAACCAAGCAGATGCACTACTCTTTTACAAGTAAATAAACTCAGTTTTAAAGTAAGTTATCCACACAAGGCCAAATCCACGTAGGTTAGAACAAGAGAATATACTTCATCCTACATGTACATCCTACATATAATTTTATGATTCATGGAATACTGCTGAAACTCTATACACAATGGTTGAGAGAGCTCAGAACACTGCAACCTCACAAGATGATAATACTGATAAATATGTTGAACACAAAATTATGTAGGAATGTGAGCAAACAATGTTTTAGTTGTACCATTCTGATTATGTGATTGTGATACAATTAAAGCTGTTGGCTGCACATACATTACTAAAATTAGCCCAATTACAATGGTATTCAGTTTTCAGTGACCATGTAAATGCATATTGTGTTAACACATAACATAAAATTTTTCCATTATTGACTTGCAGTGTTTCTGCTTTTGCATGTTTGTGTTTCTGAATTAGTTTGCGTTTAATGTATTTAAAGCTTTGTGTTTGTTTATTTGCATGTGTTTTCTTAGGTTGTGTTTTGAGCTCTCCCTGCCACCTGGCATCCCTTTTTCAGTCAAACCAGAACGCACAGAAATCATAATCAGATGTTAATTAAAGATACACATCCATAAATGTCCCTAAAATACATACAAAAGACATTTTGAAAATGATTTTTAAAGCTCTTGCATTATAACCATTAAGTTCAATGCAAACTGTAATGCACTATACATATACAGTGCAAACAGAAACTGTTTATAGGTAATGTGGCATGACTTTCAATGATGCAGATTATATGGTAATTGTATTTACATAATAAACTATATTTGTATCATTCAAATATTCAACTAAAAATGTGGCGCAACATTCCCCTTCTTGTTTACATCTCCCAAAGCATGATTGGAACCCTGCTGACATATTTTAAAACAAAGATATTCCAAATGCTGAAATGTGACAAATGTATAAATATATTGTGTTTGTTTTCCTTTTTACACTGTTAATACTTTTCTATACAGATACAGACATTTGGTGTGTGTTTAAAACTGGTGGAAATTCATGAAGAAAACTACTTAAGTTCTAGAATGTGTACCCATTGACATGCCAAATGATGACACTTCTGAGTAGTCCAACCTATTAATATCAATGTAGTAACTATGCCATAAATCAGTTAATAAAAGGAGAAATAGTGAGCAAATCAGGTTTGTTCAAAAGGTTAATGTATTTTCCTTTTGGGGATTCTGCCCTTCCTGAAAACTCCTTCATTACAATAATACTGCAAGTTTTACTATAACACAGAGAGAGCAATGTTGGGATTTAATAACGAGTAAGGAGAGTGTTATAAATATTACATTATCAAGAATAAACAGAAACCACTGAAGATCTCTCAATGTTCATTTTTACTTGCAAACACGACAAGGAGCCATTCTCAGCACTACTCATAGTGCAGAAAATGTCTATAGAAACGCTCTCTTACAACGGCTTTTATAATACAATATGGATAAAAGTCTACAGTCATGATAAAGAGTGATGGTTGATTGGTTCATGTCTGGTCAGGCTGGAAATCTCTGCCTGCTCTACCCTTAGAAGCCTTTCACAAGGACAGACAATTGCTCCATGGTATCTTGTTTAGAGTACTCAGTATAATGTTATTCTATGCAAACAGTTTAATAATGATAATAATTCAAAAAATATATTCTAACAGAGAAAAAGACAAGCAGCAGAAGAGATGAAAATCAACTTGATGATGTATGAGATAGAGTAGCGACTTCTTCCACTTCCTGGTTGCAATGGCTTATGAGTTTTTCATAGTGCAGCATTCCACAAACACCTCAGCGGGCCTTTTAGAGCCCCTTATGACTTTTTCTCAATGCCCTCATTACCTTCTCAAAAGACTCCCCTGCTACTGACACACACGCATGCATGCACGCACGCATTCACGCACGCATTCATGCTAGTCTTAACCCTTGTGTTGTCTTCCCATCAAAATCAGCCCTTTTGTTGACACTTT
This sequence comes from Etheostoma spectabile, assembly GCF_008692095.1. NCBI lineage: Eukaryota > Metazoa > Chordata > Actinopteri > Perciformes > Percidae > Etheostoma > Etheostoma spectabile. The sequence continues at coordinate 6,250,877 of NC_045753.1, forward strand.
TTATCGATGTTTTTAGCTTTTTCTTACATTTTTGTTCCTTTTATCAACTTTTTAGATGCTTTTTTTTGTCACTGTTTTTGACGTTTAACACTACGTAACACTAACTTATTAATTTTAGTAGTACAGTTATTTTTGGAATTTATGGTCAATGAACCTCATTTATAAAAAAATTATACCAAATGTTTGAGTTAGAAAAGCAGAAATTAGGAATTATTTAGGCTAAATTTAAAGGAATGGATGTTGATGGATAATCACAGACTGGAATATGTCAACTTTTACTCATCCTATTTGGAAACCACTTTTTCAAATGCTATAAAATTGAATAAGACATCCTAAAATTAATGAAAATAGAGATGTATACTTGCCAAAGAGCGTTGGAATCAATCATGTTATTTTTGGGTGATTACGATTGGTTAGTTAAAAAGATTGACAAAACATGTATTTAGGAAAACCCGAGGACAACATGAGGGTTAATTTCGTCAGACGAGACGAGATTAAATATTTTAGAAGACCTTTTTTCCATGACAAAGACGAGACGATGACGAGGCTGCACCAATGTCCAAAAACGCTGACTAAGACTAAATTAACATGCATTATTGTTGACAAAAATGAAAACTAAGATCTCTCTTCATTTTTGTCTACAGTCGTCTCTACTTTTTCATCATGAGATAGAACTAGTGCAGTGCCCGTGTGGAGTGCCACGGTTCAATCAGGCACGGCTCGGCTGCGGCTCATCTAGAGATTTGGCGTGTCCCCTTTTTTCATATAGCCATCACACATCCAGGTAGCGATGTGGCGGGCGAGGGAGGGAGGAAGCCTGGTTCAACCTGCTAGGGAAGCCGCTACAGTGCGTAGCGATGTGATGAGGGAGCAAGGGAGGAACTCCCGTGTGTGTTTGTTTGCTGCAGACTGGGAACGGGTCCAGCTCCGTTTGTTAATTTGTTCTGGGTAATATTTCAATAAATCATACACTATGACAGCAGAGTAGGAAATTAGCACCTGCCACCAGCCAATGGCGGGTACTATTTCAAAGTGGCGGGTGACTTTGCCTTGAATGCCAGCCGCAGTGGCGGGCAGATTGTAAAACATTCCTTGTAACAGATTGGACAGCTTTTGTCAAAGAGTGCTGTTGCAAGGTAAGAATAATGCAGAGTGGAGTTGTGTTACGTTACTGCTAATGAGTCCCCAACATTTCCGGATTTTGCATGATAAAAACATTCAAATACCAAAATAACGGAAGGCTTTTATTGTGAAAAACTTTTGGAAAAAGAAAACGTTTACGGCCGGGGATATCACCACGCACATTTCCCTCAATTCCAGACTTTTGACGAATGGTTTTCAGTACTTGTCCGTGACAACATGTAGTTGAGCTGAGACACAGACAAAAGGAAAATTATTGGTAAAAATAAATGTGGCGACATATCCCCGGTGTTAAGAGGCCCGCGGTAGCTGTTGAGAGCAAAGTAAAGAAAAAGAGACGGTACTTTTCTGACAAGTGGCACATTTTTGACAAAGGGAAAACAAGGGAATAGTAAGCTTACCTTCCCGACAAACAGTCCATGCACTGGACTTACTGTTGAACCTACGCATCATCACAAAATGCAAACAATTCGTATTGGTGCAAGTGCACTGCCATACGGCTGGGGAAGACGGGACCCCCCAGGAGCAGGGTGTGTACAAACCCGGCAAATAAATCTTACTGACCTTAGTGATAATCTGATGTTCCCTCTAGCGCCACCATCAGGTTGACATTTCAGATAATTTGAGGATACCAGGATGATTATCTTTGTATCCATCTACAATGAAGAATGTATTTTTTATCCACACCTGTGTATCTTTTATTATAAAGGCTATGCCATAATAATGCTGTTTTGGGCTTGAGAAATCTGTTCAAGGGTGAAGATGTTTGTTAACCATGATGTAGATCATCATCTTTGCCTCTAAGCACAATGTATCCATTGTTGGCCTTAAAACCTTGGAGATAAAATATGTCTTAATAATAAAAAAGAATGTATTGAAGCAATTCAAAACATGATAGTGAACTTTTTTTTTAAATTTGAATTCCCAAAAAAGTGGCTGGTAAGAAATATAAGTGGCTGGTAAAATTGGGCATCTACCAGCCACTGTGGCTGGTAGGCAAAAAAGTTAAGGTGGATATGTGAGGCTGCTCCCACGAAACACACTGTATACCACAGCATGGCTTTTTTATACAAGCTGCACCGTCTTGACTGTCGGAAGATATTTGAAGTATTTGTACTTCCACTGCATGTGCTCAAATTTAGATGGTCACAGACGTATTTATGATTTTTTTTAAATGGTAGGGTTGAGTTCCACAATAAGCTGCAGGTAAGAAAAAAAGCTACACCACAAAAAAAACATGGCATGATAATGTTTTTCCTTGTTGCTTCTTATTTTATTGAAGGCAAAGCATTAATGTGATGCTGCCACTCAGCAATACAGGCTTCTACTCCACTAGAAAGAACTTGATACTCGAATTTGTGACAAGTAATGAAACAATCTGTACTTCACTTTGCCATTGTAAAAATATGTTTAAAAATAATGTGGTTAACATAAAGGAAACTAAGGAATGGTTTATACTGTGAATGAAATGATTGGAACTTTGTGTTTGTTTGTTTTTTGTATAGCCTAAATCTAGTAGGGAAAGGGTTGCCTTTTACAGTATATGTAAAAAGGGTAGGTATAATATGTTTTCTGTTTGTTTTTTCTTTAAATTCAGTGCCTTTCTATTTATGTATTCATTTATTTGTAGCTACATTTTCTTTTGGAAAATTACTCCTCCTCCTCTTCCTCCTCCTCCTCCTCCTACTACTATTAAATAAAGAATAAATTGTCAGCATGTAACTCCCCCTAAAACCACACATTGTCATTTGAACATTCCTGTCTGTGTGTGGCTTTAAAAAAACAAGGTACAACATGTTCACTGGTGAGAAAAGTGGAGGTAGGAGTATTTTTTCTCTTTTGTTACCCCATGGCTTTGTAATTAATTTACAGGTATAAAATTGGTATCCAACTTCTCATCTCACTCTCAGGAAGAAAGATAATAAGCACATTTCCTAGCTATTTCTTTTAACTGTGATATGACAATTCAACTTCTAACCTTATGACGCCATAAAGTCGGTAGTATCAGCTCCATAGTGACATTACATACAATTTCAGTTTAATTCTAAGTTAATGAAGGTGTTCTACCAATACACAGTATATGGTGAATGTTGGTACTTGGTGGTTAGGGTTTGTGGTGTCATGGTTTTAAAAAAGGCTGACATTACACCTGAGTGGTAGGGATGACTGCATTCAAACGCTGCGTTTAAAACTGGTCCCTCATTCCCTCCCTCACAATTCCCTACACAGTGTTTATCAACTATATAGGGAATGTCCAAACACCATTTAAGATGCTGCATTGGACATTTCTAAGCATCTTGCTCCAAGTAGATGCGCCGGATGTTTGTGCAACCTAAACAGGTGCACCCAACATCATGTAAACAAACCAAAACCAAAATATTTTTAGAATAATACGTCCTACAACAGTTAAAAAAAACTGCTCTGAATCCATTTTAATTGGTCAAGAGGGAAAAGTTGCTGTTCTGCCACTACGGCACAGAAGAAGAGGGTGTATATTACTAAAAAGCGTTTTCATTTTGCAAACTAGCAAAGGCAAGTGTGAATAGTGTCTTCATGCTGCTCCTGGCTGCTCCACAGAGAAGCAGTGTTTTGCGTGAAGCCCAGGTCAGCCTGCCTCCAACTGTGTGCTCTGCTGTGTGGATTTCTCCTCCTCGTAAGACATTTTTAACTGGTGAGCAGTGGGTGCTGAGGGAAGAAGACGGTGCCAATTTGTATTTGTGTCGTTTCATTTACTTCTGTTATATTCAGTACTTTGGGGGGCTTTATTGGATCAGACTGGCATGGGGGTGAGATGGAGGAGGGCTGGCTCCCTTCAAACAATAGAAAAAGAAAAACAACATATTTACTCACTCATAACAGACTGGCGTCCTCCCAGAGGCTCTAGGGACAGCCCAATATGAGAAGGGAAGACCTGTAGTGGGCCAGCTCCCTAAAGGTCTGGGGGCAGGTAAAGTTAAAAAGGGGACAAAAGAAGAAGGAAAAAGGGTGTACTCCATTTCCCTCCTTACAAGGCCAAACTCATTACTATACTATTCATTTACTTGTTATTTTTACTTTACTATAATTATTTTTTAATCTGTATTATTTACAAGTTACTATTCATATAATGATGGAATATAATGTCAATGTGCACTCTTTAATGAAATTAAAATTGATACCTGCTTGACTATTATTTCCAGTCATAGTTCTATTATCTTTATTGTTACTAGTGCCAAGGCGCATCGTGCCAATTGCTATAAATGCTATGAATCTTATCATGTAGATCTGTATGAGTGTCTCTGTGTTTCGAACCGGCAGTAGCAGATGGAAATTTTATTGGCCATGATTGACTAGCCAATGACAGCTTGTTCTCACGTGGCTGCTCAGTTCCACACTGGTAACTTAACGTTAGTGCTGGTTGTCGGTGACGGTGGGGTTATAACTAAACATTGGGGATAGTTTAATTCTTGTATTATGTAGGCAACAACCTAACAAGCATATCTAACAACATGCTCCAATGAAGAAGTTAAAATATTCTTTCAGAACAAGTTTGGCAAGCAAAGTTATCAGACAAGTAGCAATGGACTCTATGGGAAGATATTCAGAACTGGGATTACTTTTTATGAAAAAGCCTTTTCTTTTGTTTGGTGGATGCTAACTAGAAGAATGTGAAAAAAGGGCAGAAATTAACCCAGCTTTTAGGACCATTAGGTAGGGATTGATGATTTCTCATCTCTTTTGTTCATTAGCATGAGCACATAAGTTATGTTCATCATTTGGTACTTAGGATTTCAGTAAAATGAACAGAACAATCTAACCAATCTAATGATGTAGCTACTGTAAAGGATGTCCATATTGACACAAGTTTTATCTTTTGTGGGTAAATGCTTAACTGTACGTACGTACACACCGCCGACGACGTGAGCTTCTAAAGTTACCGGAAGTCATTCCTTTTCAATGAAAGCTTCTCTCAGCTGCAGCTGCAAATCTGTCAACGTCGCATTTCGGGCATTTTGAGCGTGTTGAGCGTCAATCAGAAAGTTGAAAGTAACTCAACTTGATGGTAATGAGCTATGATGCGGTTCGGCGGCAAATGCCAGCAACCAAAATATAGACGTCCTCGCTGGCTGATTCTGGAGAAACATGAGATGTTAACTTTCGTTCCTACCAAAACATTAGTTCCGAGAAAATGGAGGAAAAGTTCATAATCGCCGTTGCTGGGTTCCCTATCATTTATGATGTGATGTTGTTTGCGTATAGGGACCAGTTAACGTGACCTAACTGCTAACAACCGCTGCAACCAACAAACAATAAAAATGCTATCATTATATATGAAATTTATGAAAGGTTTCTAGTGTGGGGCGGCTGTGGCTCAGTGGTAGAGCGGTTGCCTGCCAATCGGAAGGTTGGTGCTTCAATCCCCGCCCCTGCAGTCATTGTCGAAGTGTCTTTGGGCAAGACACTGAACCCCGAATTGCCCCCGGTGCTGCGCATCGGAGTGTGAGTGTGTATGTATATCTGATGGCACCTTGTACGGCAGCCCCGGCCACAGTGTATGAATGTGTGTGAATGAATCCTGTAGATGTAAAAGTGCTTTGAGCTATTGTTAAGACTGGAAAAGCGCTATATAAATACAGCACATTTACATTAGTGTCAATGTATTAGCCGTGCAGTGGCTGCTTGTGCTCCCTTGGTCGAAATAGAACTCCGCCACCTCAGAGCAACCAAAGCGTCTAAAACTTCCCCGTACTTTTTGACAAGCGTCCTTCACAGGGCAGCCAGTGCTTCTATGCAGCTATGCAGCTATGCAGCTGAAGTCGGCGGCAGAGTGTACTTACAGTAATGTCTGAACTGTAACGTTAACTATAACTGGGTATCCAGCAACCTCTTGAATATGAACAAACAATAAAATTATGATTTATAATGTTTAGTTATGATTTCTGATATTACTTAACTTGTTATTTTTGTCATTAGTTTGGTGTAATAAGAAGAATGAGTTTATCAATTTAAAAGTCAGGTTGATATCTTTTAGCCAATACAATTTATGTATAAAGTTAGTGCATTACTGCTGACCATTTGTCAAAGCTTACCATGAGTTTTAAGATTGATTTCTATAATTCCAGACAGCCATTGGTTTCAATTGAAAATCAACATGCAGAAACTTTAAGCTTGTTGGAGAAAAGTGGTCCATCACAGTGAACAGTCCCTGCTGGTTGCAGGCTTGGACAGTTTCCCATCCATGATTTGAGAGTAAGCTTTCAAAAAGGATTGCTTCCAACAACTATCTTGTTGATGGATTACCAACTGCAGCAACTATCAGTCTTCAAGTTTATTGTTTACTCTGCAGGCTATATGACAACCAATGTCTGCCTGGACTGCAGAATGTCAAACTAAAAATGTACAGTATGTTTTGCAGCATGATATGGTCAACTTATATACACACATTTGCTATATTGCTGGTGATATGGCCTAGGTAATCACTAAAGTCCTTTTCCCAGCAACCTGTTCTCATTTCCAACTCGTAAAATATGGATGCTTTGTCAGTGGCTGTTAGCGTCAGATACCAACGCAAAAAACACCCTTTAGCATGTGTATGAGCAGCAGCTCCGCAGAGCTTGAAGCGATTGTAGTATTAAGAGCGACAACGGTAGCGTGTAGTATGAAAGCCCAAAATTCCATGTAAGGAGGTTAATTGGGGTGCTGGATGGGTCAAACAGCACAGGACTTTCACTCCGGAGACAAGGGTTTATGTCCCGTGTGTCACTTTTCCTACACCCTACGGTCCATTCTTCTTTTCCTAAACCCAACTGTTCCATTCTTCTTTTTATAAGCCCAAATATCTTGTTCACGGGATAACATGCTCCAAGGAAGAAGTTAAAATATTCTTTCAGACGGAACAAGTTCGGCAAGCAAAGTTAGCAGACAGGTAGCAATGGACTCTACGGCAAGACATTCAGAACTGGGATTACTTTTTATGAAAAATCCTTTTCTTTTGTTTGGTGGACACTAACTGGAGGAACACAAAAAATTTCCATAATTTCGTTTAGATATGATGCTAAAGGAGATCTTTAGCATCAATAACAACGCCAAAGGCACCTGACAAAGCGTCCATATTCTTTCCAGTTGTTGGGAGTGAGAATGTGTCTGTTTCCAGCTGTTTAAAATCCATTGTGGTCTTATTGTTCTTAAGCAGCTGGATTTAGGTCATCATTTTCTTATTTAGCGTTTGTGCTCTCGTAATAAGATTATTAAACATATTAGACTTTCTGACAAATTTATAAGAAGAAGTTGAGTTTAAAGCTTTAATGTGTAACTTTTTGATATTAATGAACGTCACATTCAAGCTGTTGCCAAATGAGATGCTACAAAGCTAATTAAGACTATTGTATCAGCTCCACACTACTCTCTGTTTTTCTCAGTATGGCTATGTTCAGAAGTTTGTAGTGTCCGGTGACTTCCCTGTGCAGAAACTTAAGTTAAGATAACCTCTTCTGATTTCTGTATTTTAATTCCCCGTGTCCACCTTGGCTATTAGCAACTGTGTGGAGGAGGGGTGGGGGGTGAGTGCACGATCACGTGAGGCTTGTTTCATCAAACAAGTATATGTAATGAAAACAAAACCCACAGTTTTGTTATTACTTAGTTTCAGCTTTTTACCCTGTGGCAATTCATTCTATACAAATATCTTTTGTGTCAGAGTAATATGAAACTCTTCCAGAAACTGCTGAAAAGACTATCATGCATCACCCAGATACTGGGCCGGATTAACCTTGAAAGGAGAATTCCGGTCAATTTCAACACGTAGTTTTGTTGTTTTTAAATTTGGAGTGGTGTTAGATAAACGAAACCAATCGGTGCTGTCTAACCCATGTTATCCTCTTACTAGAGTTAGCACCCAACAGGCTGAAACAGGGCAAGTTCTAAACTTGTTTTTAGCCTCTAAACATGCTTGAAATGTCATTACAAGTCCCTACCCACGTGCAGTGATTCCTTCTGAGTAAACATAGAGAATGTGACTGCTGTACATGTGACAGCAAAGCTGTAAGAGCATTCTGCCCTTTGATTAGTTTTTATTTTAGTAAAGAGAAGAACAACATAATACAAAATATTACAAACTGGCATGTTTGAATTCATAACGTTTAGAGGGTTGCTGTTTTGGTGGCGTTACATTACAACACACTACAAAGTACATGCTGAAACCGATTATTTGAATTTAAAAAAATTATAAGAAAAAAAGAGACTGATCATTTGTATTCAATTTCTGGCATTTATAATGGCCAATTAAACAAAAATCATTTATTATGGCAAATAAATGATTCTGATGAATGAATATTTAAAAAAATCATGACGACCAACCATGTAGTGAATGTTGGCATTGCGTAGCTTGTCCACCAGAGGGCACTGTATCACGTCCCTGTTGGCAACGCTTTTTTTGTTTTTAAGTAAGTTTCAAATCTTAAGTTTCTTAAGTTTATACATTTTATTATTCAGAATGTTATTATATTTGATGTTCCTTTCTTCTGTTGTGACAATAAAACAAATTATAATATTATTTTACTGAGAACTCATAAATAACTACAAATAACTAATGTTAGGGAAATCTGTTATGTTTTGATACGCTTATCTGGATTTAAGATATACTATATACATATATATATTGGCCGGCATATCGGATTTTTTTTTGTATCGGTATCGGCCTTAAAAATCCTTTATTGGTCGGGCACTAATCAGAAGGATGCGGTAAAAGATGACTGTGAGGAAGAGAAGGTTGCACATTCAGAACAAGGGACAGAGGCAGGGAGTGATCAGGAGGAAGCAGATGAAGATGACAGGGGGGAAGAGGCCAGTTGTAAGGCCCATTTGTTAAAATAAAGTAAGAAGAATATATAGTAGGGCATCAACATAAAATGTTGATATAGTTGATTTTGAAACTATAAACATGATCTGGATTTTGAACTGCATGAAACAGTGTAGCCAATGGTTTACTTTTACTTATTATACACTAATTGCCTGCTTCATGTGCCACTTTGTCCTTTTGAAAGCCATGATGTCTCTTCCTCATGGGTAGGCCAATTTCTCTAGGCGGGTAAAGCAGAGAAAGGGAAGGTAACCTTCCCCCTTATGACCTCATGTGGGTCAATATTCCAGATCAGCCCATCTGAGCTTTCATTTTCTCAAAGGCAGAGCAGGATACCCAAGGCTCGGTTTACACCTATCACCATTTCTAGCCACTGGGGGACCATAGGCAGGCTGGGGGAACGCATGTTAATGTTAAAAATGCTCATAAAGGGAAATTGTCATGCCATGGGACCTTTAAGGCTTCCCTATGTGTCTGCTTTCTCTCACTTTTGCAGTCAAAAGAAAACTGATTGGTTACATATTGAAACATTTAGTAACTACTCTGTAGCCAGCAAGTTCTGTGAATCATTAATTGTAAAAAGTTATGTTGAGCATTTGTGCATCCAGCCCTGTCCAGATAGAAGGTACAGCCATTGAACTGCAACTGCATTTTTGGTTTCTTTCCTGAAATGAGTACTGGAACCCTTTTTGTTAATGTAGGTGCACACATTGTCTCTTAACATCTTTCTTCAACTGAAAAACCATTGGGACCACAAACCTTACCAGCATGAAAGTTAAGAGTTCTTTTAACTTCTTCAGATGAAATTTTAACATGAAAAAGATTCTTAAAAATTAAATCACAAATATAAGGTAACTCAAACTTTTGAAAGAAATATTTAGCCTAATTCTGAATTGTTTTGATTTACATAGCGAGCAACATACATTTAAAAGAGATTTAATATCTCAAGACGTATATACTAGTTGTCCGTCTTCCTCTATAATACCATTTGAATTCCATTTTTTTAAATATTCGAATAGTATGCAAATATGTAATGCTCATATGTAGCCTGTTTTAAATATGTACTACACTACTCAGGCTAATGCATTGCCAATGCCACTATAAGCATGTGGTTGTTGTTAAACATTCCATAAATACACATACACACACACATGCACACATATACACAAAATAGTATACAGATACACAAAGGCCCATGGGAGTTGGAGTTTGTTCAGTGTGATGGGATCTGGGGGTTGGTGCTATGGTCTGCTTGATTAGCTTGCTGTTTGCTTGTTTCTGATTCTGATTGTTGCTGTTGCATTGCTCCTCAGGTCAATGACCTCTTTAAATGTAATGTCCTAGGGTCACACGCACAAACACATCACACCAATGTACACACACACACACACTCTCTCACACACACACACACACACACACACACACACACACACACACACACACATTCACACACACATAAGCAGGCAGGCAGGCAGGCAGGCGGGCCCACTTTGGAAGGCAGCAGTGGTCAGAGTTGAAATAAGGACAGTCCCAAAGGTCTGTCACTGCAGCATCTTCTGTATTTTTCCCAAGCTGATTTTTTTCTCTTTACTGCCTCTGTGGTCCACAGTTGCCATAGAAACACAGTTTGCCATGATATTTTCAACCTGAGAGATTTGCATCTCCAGTATGTTTCTCTCCTCTCTTGTTATTGTGGGAGAAATATTTTAATTGCCCAGGTTTAAGGGAGAGCAGGGAAGAGAGCAAGTAGCTGCCAGCCGTTGGTGTAGCTGTATCTGTTTACTAGAAATTGTTTTGCCATGAAACACCATCTGTCTGGCCTGCTGGCTGGCTCCACGTTGATCTGTCTATCTATAGACTCAACTTTAGTTTTAATTGTAGCAGCCATTAGAGCTAAACACAAATGTAAACTTGTAAGAACTGACTGACAAGCTGATACGTGTTTATTTGTTTTAGGTATAGTTAGGGCTGGGAAATATATTGATATTACATTGATGTCATGAATTAGAAGATTAGATATTGTCTTAGATTTTGAATATTGTAATATGGTATAAGTGTTGTCTTCTCCTGTTTTTAAAGGGTGCATTACAGCAAAGTGATGTACTTTTCTGAATATACCAGACTATTCTAGCTGTTTTATTATTTGCCTTTACCCACTTAGTCATAATCCACATTACTGATGAGTATTTGTCAAAAATCTCATTGTGAAAATATTTTGTGAAAACACCAATAGTCAGCCCTACAGTATTGATATCGAGATGTTTTGTCCAAAATATTGTGATATTTTATTAACTATCACCCAGCTCTAGATATAGTGTTTAAGGAGTGTTCATTTACTTATTTATGTATTGATTAATGTGTCATTGATCCTAAAACATTTATCAAAACACAGGGTGATACCTATCCATAACAATACTCATAACTTGGTTTATCATCCAATGTGTTTACTAAGGGTGGGAATCACCTCCAGATACGATATCATCACAATACTTATGCCACGATACAACATTATTGCGATTTTAAACATGTTGCAGTATTCTTCGAAATATTGCAACTTATAACCTTTTTCCAACTTCTAATTTTTTCCTATTTCAAATGTCCCCAAAAGGAAATTTTGTCAACATCAGTTTTATCTAAAAAGATAAATTTCTCTGTTTGTTCATCTAACTTCAATTTCATTGCTGCAAAATGGGATTGTGAAGCAAACAAACTGACCAACAAATATATAATAAAAGATCCATACTTGGTGCCTGTGTATTGATACAGTATTGCCACTGAAAATATCGCAATAATATGCTGTATCAATATTCCCCCCCACCCATAGTGTTTAGTGCAGTTTGACAAAGTCCTGACAGAAAATTAGAAGTCTTTACAGTTCCACTCAAGGTTTGTATGGTTTGTAACAATAACAGCAGTAGTTGTTGACGATGAAAATCGTCAGCCTCAGGCAGAACTCACTTCCTAATAACCAAGACATGACCCAGGAGAGTCTAATTAGATTAGGTAAGGTTCCATTTTTTTAGCAGCGGGTTAAAGGTATATGTATCTAATACCTGAGCAGAACCTGTCATCATTATCACAGGAGGAAAATGTGTAGGGAAAAATTATATATGCTTTTGCTCTGTGGCTGCTTGTTAATTGGTGGAGCATCATGCTGCAGCCATTGCTTCTGTTCTCACTGTTTGGGTCTTTTTAAGTTAACTGCATTTTGCATTGGGTCTAATTAACCTCTGGTTTATATGAACTGGGTCCCTTTAAAATGCCAGGTCTCTTTTTTGAAAATGCATACATGCATGTCAGCTATGTGTAGGTTTTCACAGGTCCATTTCAAAATTGGGTCCAAAGGTTTGGACACTAACCCCTCAGTCCGGGGGCCTGTTGCACGAAACCAGGATAAGGGATTAAGCCGGGATATTCAAGTTATCTTGGATGAATTTAGCTTGGACTCGGTTGCACGAAACCAGATTGAATTAAGCCCAGCCAAGTAACCATGGAGATGTATTCTTTGCGGCTAGCCTGGTCCAGAGCAGGCTAACAGCCGGGCTAAGATTAATCCTGGAGTCTCATGTGTCAAATCAGCTGCCGTCTGATCCGAAATAAATGTGTTTAACAGTTATTGCGTTGTCTTCTGCATGTGTTCTGCTTTATTTTTATTAACATGCATTAGCCTACTTGTCACTTTTGTTTTCGCGAGTTTGATTTAAACCCTACTACAGCTGTTTAGATGTTAGACATGGTTGCACTGGCACCCTGATGCGGAGTGGGACTTTTCCCGGTGGGACGGTAGTGTCGAGGCTGCCTGGCGTGCGGCCGCTGCCCGGTGCCCGGTGGCCGGTGGCTATTGCCTGCCAGCAGACTTGCGATTTGTGTCAGTGTCCACTCTCTCTGTAAAAGTAGAGATGATCAGCGCAGCGTCCGTGGTCTCAGCTTCAGGTTTCTACAGGACGCGCTCCGGAGATTAAGTGTGATGATATTAATGTAGAGATATTCCAGATGATAATAATGGCAGACTGGTCAGAGACCACTACATTCATGATTTCATTTTCTTGTTGCTTGTCCTTCTCTAATGAAGGGTAGGCTAGTTTGTGTTACTCCTTAATAAGTGGGCCTATTGTTTTTTGTTATAGCTTACATTGGTTTCATAACCTTCTCAATAAGTCTCCCATCCCTGGACCAATAACGTGGCCTATGTACAGCACGTATGTAGTGTGGTTTACATTCATCACACCGGGAACACCACTTGCTTCTTAATCTTTTTATTTTGGTGCGGTCACTTGTCAGAAGAATAAAAAAACATGAATATTGTTTTACATATATGTTCACAGCGTGTATTGAAGTCATTTACTTTTTTTTCTAGTTGTTGTCCCTTTCTGATTGTTCTGTATGAACATTAATTGTACAAAGAATTAGATATAGCTTATAGAGATTTGTGCGTGGTTGTAAAACATGTTCTCAAGTTGTAAAAAAGGGTTTGAAATTAAGCCTAAAGTCCGTAGGGTCCATTTCCCGAGGAATATTAGTTCCCTCTGCTCACTTTTGAGGCAAAGTAGATATTTTTAAACCCCCACACATTCAGTCGGGTCCGCTATGTCGGGCTTTTTCTCTCCGTTTGATAAGAGCCGTATTTCCCTTTTTCCATATTCTTCCCCTCCTCGTTACTTTCCATTCGAAGCTGCTGTCCATTGGGTGAAACATTTGGCGCATGCGTCTTCTCATCTCTGCATCAGTAAATCTGTGATAGGTATCGTGGTCTATTTAAGAAAGCCGTGAACGTGCACTTATCTCAGCTATCTACACCTGGCTTGACATAGCTCCACCTGTTTATCCTGGCTCGGCAAACGTGCAACCGATTAAGCCGGGATGAGCAGATCAAATCAAGCTGCGCTTTTTCACTTATCCTGGATATCTTTATTCTACTTTCGTGCAACAGGCCCCGGGAGATGCTTAGTAGGGCTAAGTATTGTTTGAATTCCAACAATGTCATAGTTGGTGTAGTCTATGTCTACTACCTTCTGGGATCGCTCTTAGCTGTGAGCACATTTTCATCTGTAATCTCTCACTGGTAGACGTTGCTGTAATTTCTACAGTTACCACAAAATGCCCAGTAAAATACCATAATTTTCTTTTCTGGTTCATTATTGTAATAAACATTGCATTATGGGTATTAACGTTTAATTTGCAGTGATTTACTGTTTATTTTGAATTTGCGGTGGTCTGCTGTAAAACAAAAGCAGTAGTGCACTGTAGTTGAATAAGAGACTTATAGAAATAAAATTGGTAGTTAATGTTAAAGAAGCATAGAAATTAAATGTAAAAAATTGTATATCTCTATAAAATGGAAGATATTTTATTTGTTATACCTTTAGCAGTGAAGGTAATTTAATAGTTTAATAATTATTAAATTACCTTCAAGTTCATTAATTTAATAATGAACTTTGGCAAGAGGAATTTTTTTCAGTAGTGTAAATAATTTATAGAGAAATGTAGAGAGAAACAATACATGGATTACGATATAAATGCTTGACCGCTAGATTTGAACTCTGACCTCACGACTTCAAAGGAGTAGCTGGTAGATATTTCAAAGGAGTAGCGGCTTGGTGTGCGCGCGCCAGAATCCAGTCACACACACTCCTCAACGAGAGCTGGAGCAGTGTTAAGGTAAGACCAATATTTGCTAATTCTGTTACATTAAAATCTCTGCTGACAAGCCTTTGCACGCTGCGACGTTAGGTTAACGGCCTTGTCATAGCTAGCTTGGCAAGAGAAATCTGTTATTAACTAGTTTTGTTTCCCACAGAAGGAAAACAAGCTAACATGCCATTTTGAGGATTAGCTATATACTTTCGGTAAAGTTAACACAACTCTTTTTTTACACACGCTTTTCGGTAGCCTACGTCTTTTCACTTGTCAGACCACCATTATATTTTAAGATTAATTCAAATGCAAGCCATGTTCTGGAAGTTTAAGGCCAGTAACTGCTAGCTTTTTAGCTTGCTTTTGCTGCATTTTGGCTAACATTACCTCCGCTTAATGCTAGCAAATGTTGAGTCTGTCGGTTGGTTTTAGCACGAGTAAGCAACATGTATTACCGCGTTTATATTAACCTAACATTAGTGGGGGTAAAGGTAACATCAAACCGTTACCTCTGCAGTCGCCCATCAAGTTTAAATAGCATCTAATGTCATCAGAAAACACACATTCTATAAGTTATGTCGAGTGACAGGGAAAGCTTCTTTAAGTAACGTTAATGGGAGGATGGTAAGGAAAACTAATCTGGGTATTTTCTTTTAGCTGCAATAGACGTGCTAAATTGAATAACGTTAGCTGGTAAATGTTAAGTTGGCCACTTAAAACCATCATGTTGTCCAGCAAAGATTAGCCTCAGGGCCCAACCTTACGGTAGTATTATCGCTTTCTGTAATGTGATATTTCATTGAATTAATCCTTTTTTAGTTCATGACCTAAGCTAAAGATTGTATAACTGAAAGAATATGGTGTTAGTAGTTGAGTGTACTGCTACCATGGTTTATGGGGGAAAAGAAAAGTAAAATGTATTTATTTTCCTAGCCGCTTAACCCTAAAGATCATTAGACAAGTGATTTAAGGATTCTTTATAATAGTGTAGTACTTCTCCCCCCCCCCCCCCCCACACACACACACAGGAGCACATGGTCCCTCATCGCTTGCTGAGCCACAAGGACACAAATTTCAACATTGCAACCTATCTACAAACTGACTTTTGCAGGTATGTAGAGGGGTACGTTTTGCAACCTGTGTACTTCAGAATAAGGAACGTTCTGTAGACATGTGAACAGATATCAGCATGTGGTTTGCTATGTGGAAATGACCAATGTCCAGCTTCTTTCACAAATTTCACTAAGTTTAAATCCCATATGCACAGGAACCATAAACAGTAACAGATTAAAAAACAAACTCAGTAGTAAAGTAAAGTTCAGTAGTACCCTTGGTTGTAAAGTTAAAGGATATTCCTTTGTGGTTGATAATTTCTCAGCTTTGTGCGCTCACTTGAAAATTCACATCAGAGATGGAAGGAAAATGTGCTGCCCCTTCGATAAGTGCAGCTAATATTTCAGAGTCCATGGACAACAGATATCCACTGCGTACTGACAACATTTGGAAAGGATCCGTACGAAGATAGACCTTTTTGTTAAAGAGTCAGCCCCGAAATCATCATCACCAAACCCATCAGAGTCCGGTGGGTGAAGCAATAGCAATTTTAGGAATGTTTTTATATTTTGAAAAAGGATCTTACTCAACTTATTCCACAGAATAAATGTGGACCTCTGTAGGAATCCTTTCCATAAAGTTATCAGAGATTTTCAAAGATTGTGGTCACTTAGACACAAGAACAGGAAAGTAGGGTCCAGATTAAAAAAAATAGTTAACCTTTAATTCATTTTATTTTTTTATTTTTATTTTTTTAACATTTTTTAGCCGTACTAGGGCCAACAGACCGCATAAGAAAGTAGAAAGACCTTTTGAATTATCTGGGGAGGAAAAACCCTGTAAAACTACTAATACTTGTGACTGTGTGTTATTTCTTATGCTGTTGTATTCTGCTTTTGCACAAGTCTTAAGTCCGTTAACAGTTTAGAGAAGATAAACTCATGACCATTTCTCTGCTTCTCTTACAGTCCAGTACGGTCCACCCCACCAGAGCACCAATACACTTGTCTGGTTGGAGGCTCCATCCGGGCCTCTCTGTCCACCTTCCAGCAGCTGTGGATCATCAAGCCGGAGTACCATGGGATGGCCTCATCATTGTCCATCACAAATGCTTCTTAACAGGCTGTTCCTTTGTCCCCTTCCCAACCAAACGCCCAACAACTTCAGCTCTGTGGTAAACAACCACATTGATTTTTCATACATACTCGGAATTTCAAAAAAGACAAAGAAAAAAACTTCTAAGATAAAGAATTAACTGATGTTTTGGCTAGATTATTCAGTGTTCTGCAGTTGCATCTGGGGAGTTAGAAAATGTACATTTTTCTTAGTTTGGCGCTGTACTCCGTGTACTTGTCAGACTGACTCCTCCTCACCAGTGTCCCCATGCTGATGTCACCTTTGACTAAGTCCTCAGCCACAATAGTGTGCGTCTTTCTCCTCTCCAGGTAACGCAGGAACAGAGGCCGGTTCCTCCTCTTTATCACTTTGTCTTTCTCTTTTTCCTTCTCCTTCTCACCCCTCCCAGCCTCACTGATATCCATAGCAAGTTTTCTTAGTCAATTCAAATGGTAACTGCATTGCTCAGACATGTATTCATCTCTGAATGCTGCCCAATGTTTGGCGCATATTTAAACATGGTTGTAGCATCGCTTGTATGTAAAAAAAATTCTGTTTCTTTCAGACTTAAAAATATCTTGGTCCTGAAATTTGTACGTGTATAATACGAAAATAAAAATGTAATACTTTTGTACATGGACTAAAGTCAATTATTTGTAATTTATTAAATACAATAGCATTTATGGAAAATATCTTAGTTTGTACGGCTAATGCCAAATTGTGTAATATACTGTGAATCACAATTACAGTAAAAGTATAATACAGCAAAACAATTACAGCATCATTTAGCAGATTGTAATTAGAGTATGATTAAGGGTAAAGGTATTATACTACTGTAAAACTGATTCACAGTAAGGGTATTATGCTACTGTAAAACTAAGGTACAGTAAGGGTATTATACTGCAAAACATGTACAGTTATAGTACTGTAATGGGGTAGGTATACAAATATACAATAAAACGTCTAACAGTGTAGGAACCAACGTATGGTGGTAGACTGTTAGCTGAAGAGATGCCAGTTTGCCTCCTGGGCACTTCCAAGGTGCTCTTGAGCAAGGCACTAAACCCAAACTGCTTGTAGTGCCTGTCCATTGTCAGCTGCAGCCCCCTCACTCTTACATCTCTCTCTTTTGTGCATGTATAGGTACAGAGCATGTGTGTGTATTTCAGGCCTGTGTTTAATGTGTATTCCAACAGAGTGGAAACATTGTAATTTCCCTTACGGGATTAATAAAGTATCTATTATTATTATTAGTTAGTATACACCAGCATAACATGTTGCACAAACAGTACAGTCCAAACCACGTCCACCAGCGCTAGCATACTCTAATTGTTTTTTTCCTGGTATCAAACCATCTGTTTAAATGTGTGTCTTTTGTATTTGTCCACAGGCTGACATATACCAGAAGAAACATCTTGACATCTCATACACTTTACTGACATCCTTACGTAAGTAGGCAACTTTTTCCAGTTTACCGTCATTATTTATCTGTTCTTTCTCTATTTCCTTCCACTTCTACAACCTCTCTCAGCCTGCATTTGAATCACAGGGTAATGGATGGAGTGAAAAATGAACCATGCTGCTCACTGTAGCCCTACTTTAATTTTGATACATTTATGTTTCTATTCTTTAAAACACACTTGTAATCTAATGAAGTATGCTATAACTGGGGTATAACTGCAGAAAATGAACTATATGTGTTACCTCTGTTTCCCAGTAGTGTTAAATTACGTCGTAGCGACAGAAGGCTTTTGTAGGTTTTACTCAGAAGGCGGCTTTACATTTTATAAATATGTTGGAACCATATGCTGTTGTCAGATTCTCTTAAATCTTTGGATTCCTGCCAACTTTAAAGTGGTGGTTCTGTGCAGTGTGACTGTGGCCTTCAGGGGGGGTTCCCAGTCAAAAAGAGCTATGGAGCTGTCTTCCTCTATGAGACCCTTGCATTTGCTAAGTGTTAGGACAATGATGTTTTTCACAATTCTGTCTGGTTTTTAAATACTGCTAATTTGCAGTTTGTTTTATCCACATATTGAGGAAACGGTTTCCTCATTGTCATCAATGTACCGTGGCAAAAAACATACTTCTGTATTACATTGTCTATTTAGTTAAGGAAACTCAAAGCATGACCCAAATGACTCAGCTAATGGAACTTTAGATAACATTCCCCTCCACTCTTTGGTTTTAATAATAAGTGAATGATAATTACATACAACTGTGTGAGGCCATTGCACTTGGGATTAAGATGATAGTCAGTTGAAATGTTTCTGCTCAGAAAAGTCCAGCTTCCTTGGCTATAGGCTACCCCATAGCAGCACGGTTCACATAAGTTTACTTTAACAAAGAACAATTTAGGTGTTTGCTTTTAACTCTGCTTTTTAATAGAATGTTTTACTTTGGGTCAAGCAATATCATTTGGATAAAATAATGCATTTTTCCCTCTGAGGTGTTTTTTTTGTGGTGCAGGAACAGCACTAAAAGAAATCCTGTAAGAATGCCGCTGGCCTTGACAATTTAACAGCTCTCCGACTAATTTATTTTTCAACACCAAGCATGTTTTTTGATAACTTTTTTTTTTATTTGACTCACCTTGAAATGAATAGCCTTTCCTTCATTAGTGAGAATAAAACATGTATGGTTTTACTGAATATAGCCTAAGGTCACAATACTCCAAACTCTATAATTTGAGTGTGGTGTGTGTGTGTGGTGTTGTGTGTGTGTGTGTGTGTGTGTGTGTGTGTGGTGTGTGTGTGTGTGTGGTGGTGTGTGTGTGTGTGTGTGTGTGTGTGTTGTGTGTGTGTGTGTGTGGTGTTGTGTGGCGGTCAAAAGGAAATAGAGAAATACGGTACGGACTCATATGTACTGTGGGTAGGGCTGCATGATTATGGCCAAAATGATAATCACGATTATTTTGATCAATATTGGATCACGATTATTTGTTGAATTCAACTAAAACTAATTTTATTGTCACATAGGCTGTTTATAACTGCTTTCACATCCATGTTATGTTACATTCTTCTTTTGTTGAAATTGTATAGACATAGAGCTGCAACACATGTAAATGAAAAGGAGCGATCTGAAATAAACAGCATAGGATATATTTGTTTCCCAAATGCATTTCTGAGAAATCTCCTTCACTTGTTTTCAACAATAACTGATTAAAAGAGCTAGGGAGAGAGAGGGAGTGCGATGGACATACTCACAGAGAGACAGCTGATCATTATGAATGGGTCCAGCACGGGTCGAATGGCGGATACACACGTGTGTATGAAATGTCTGTATTGTCGCTGCGCTGCATTTTTATGAACTATGATATTCTGGCCATGGGTCACATCTCTGGCCCAGGTCCAGCAGCCGCCGTCTCACACGCTGTTACTCTACAAACTGAAGTTAGTTGCATTCAAGAACTTCTTCCGTGTTTTTTGCCGTGGCGGGAGCAATAGCAGGGTTACCCGCGGAAACACTGGTACAAATACAGGTTTGCCTCTCATACTTATAATATGTACAGCTGTGTTAATAAAAAATTAAAACAGTAGACAAATGTCATAATTGTGGACCAGCGCTGTGTGGCGGGGCTGCGCGGAGAGTAAGAGGAGAGTAGGGAGATCCAAACACAGGCACGGCTTTACAGAAGAAATGGGTCATGTAACGCAAAATTAAACCATATCGATATAAACAACATCGCAGCGGATGCGAGGACATTAGCATCAGGTTAATTAGGGCTGGAACAATACACCAAACCCAGGGTTCGGTTTGTATCATGATTTTTAATTTTGATTCAATTTATTACTTTTCCCCGGGGGGGAAAACATGGCATTGTTTTGTCATTGATTATATCCCACTTTGCAACGTAATTATACAACAGATACCTTATAAATTGATTGATTTCAATATTGATTGATCCAACACCAAAGATTATTTTGTACCTTAAAATAATGTTTCCATATTTGTTTCAGTGGTTCATTAACTCGTTGGAATGAGACACGAGAATAATGGTAATGGTAACAGTATTGGACAGTTCCGCTCCCAACCTGTAGGGGGGGTTGAAGAGGAAAATTGCTTTGGTGCCTATTGTAAAGGTTCTGGTTGACATGGAAGTAGCTAATGCTAGGTCTTTAACGTTAGCTAATTCTTGGTGGGTAATATAAGATTACAATATTGTCCAAAACGCTCAGTTATATTAAGTATGATTGTTTTGACCACGGTTAACAACTCTGGGCTAGCTAACCCACAAATTCATCAGTAATGTTAACTGTATAACCTGCCTAGCAACGGAAATGCTGGCAACGCTAGCAACGGGAACGCTGGCAACGGGAACGCTGGTGAAATTGACGCCGCGCCGTCTGGCTTGATTGTTTTCGGTGATTTTGCTTTTTTTTGCGTTTTCCTCACGAGGACGTCGATGGTTTTGGTTGATGTTTGTCCTTGGTTGGGGTTGCATGTGGCGACGCATTTTTTGTCTTCTCTCCACCGTGTTTTGTTTTTGTTTGGTGTTGGAGACTGACATGACGGAGACCGTTGGGTGGACGCTGGCGCAGCTTGCTGCTCGCCGTGCTCGGCTGTTGACCTGCTCCGGACATCGCCTTCCGGCCCCGCCGGAGATGCCTCCGCCGAGGGTCCCGCCGGAGTTTCCGCTGCGGCAGCTCAACAGGAGTGAAGACCATCTGGTCCAGCTCTCGTCGCCCACCACGCTCTACCAACCGGGCTGTTGACCACAGCGTGTTAGGCCGCCTAGCCCGGTCGGCTAGCACTGCCACCAGCTGTGACATCTTCTATCTCAACTTCGCTCTGCTCAACATCCGCTCACTGACACGCAAGGGACAACTCATCCAGGACTTCATCCCCGATCGTGGGCTTGACTTTCTCTGTTTAACCGAGACATGGCAACAGCCCAACTTTTCTGAACTCAACGAATCCACTCCTAGTGGATTTGTTTACATCGGTCAACCCCGTGGCTCTGGCCGGGGAAGAGGTCTCGCGGTAGATTATTGCTAAATTGAAGGTCTCGCCGGTGTCTGTCCCTGTCTCCAACTCCTCTGAATCTGCTGTCTGCAAGTTGTCTGGTCCCACTCCAACCATCATTGCTGCTGTCTACCGCCCCCTAAACCCAATAGTGTAGCTGTATTTGTTTTGTTTTGCTGTATAGTATTTGTCTTGCTGTTGTATAGTATTGGTTTTGTTTTGCTGTATAGTATTTGTTTTGCTGTTGTATAGTATTTGTTTTGTTTTGCTGTATAGTATTTGTTTTGCTGTTGTATAGTATTTGTTTTGCTGTTTTATTAAGTATAGTATTTGTTTTGCTGTTTTTTTATATATGAATTCCCTGTGCGGTGTCCTTAAGGGGCCAAGAAAGGCGCCTTTAAATAAAATGTATTATTATTATTATTATTATTATTGTATAGCTAGACGATTAATCTAATGGTAATTTAGCTAGCTAGCAAACCCCTGTTTGTCTGCCTGCCTCAGTCTCCCGGCGCTGCAAGGCTTCAGTTGGGATGAGAGCTGAAAACAGCCCCAGGGACACATCCAGTCAGCCCCCAGCCAGCTAGCAGCCAGCCCGGTCAGCACTTAACTCTGGTGCTAAGGATGCTAACGACAGTTTACTGAACTGTCAGGAAACAGACCCAGGCACCCGAGTCAGAACAGCGGGCATTCGTAACGTTACATCTCCGTTAGCGTTAGCCCCCCCCCCCCTTAGCTTTTATTCGTCTTTCCAGTTAGCTATTTACCAGACAAAACGGATAAGGCCTCAACAGGACTAATAGTATTTTAAAGATATGCTAGTATTGGACCTGGACAAGAAGGATAACTCTGGGAGTTGAAGGGGTGTGTCGCAATTCTGCCTTCTCACACAGGTTCGTGGAGTGGAGTTTTGCAATTTTGGTTTTAATTTGCATATCGTTACAGCCCTAATGTTCAACATATTTTGTGGACTACATCTGGAATATTGGGCATGAAAGGATATAATGTAATATGATTACTTTATTGGTTGTTTCTGGTCTGTTTTTGGTGAACTCCATGCAGACCAAACAACCAGACTGAGACTGCTTAAAAAGCATTTTTGTCCGCGATAACACACTCCAACTATCTTTCCCAACCCAACCCACTCTGAAGTACGGTACAGGGTTGCTGTGTCATTTTTATTTTTATTTATTTTATTTTTTATAATCTTTTTTTGATAACATAAGGTCCAGTGTCCAAAATCTTCTTTTTGACTAACTGGGGAGATGAAAAAGTCTACCTGCTAAGCATATGTTACACTGGCCAAATATCAAATTGTGTTGTTTGTTTTTGTTGTAACTTAGCCTATATAACAAAACTTTCTGTTTGGGGTTGCAAGTCCAGCTGGAAGGAATGTCAATGTTTAACAATATTATTAATAATTATTAAAATAAAAAGGTATTTAAAAACATTTTTGCATAAATAAAGGTAAATAGGCTATACAATCTATTTCTCAAGTTGTTAATCAGCTTTTTAATCCTATGAGCCCGAGCTTGTCATATATGACAAAAAACGGCATCTTTGATGACTTAATTATTTTATAATAAGTAAAAACATACCGTTTTTTGCAGGTAAAAGCTAACACTCGCTTTGTTCCGCTGATGTCTTTGGGCCCTGACACACAAACCTGACAGCTGACCATTGGCAGAAAATGCAGTAGGACTGACAGACTGCCTTTGACGGGAAGACAACACAAGGGCTAGTGGAAGTTGTGCTTTAAGGTCTTTTTTTTCTACTTGATGACTGGCGGGGTTAATTGGCCGTCTTGCACACAGAATATGCCAGCAGACACACCACTGCCAACCTCATAGCTGGATGCAGTGGAGACAGGCACAGACATAAACGCAGAGGCCGCTGTGGACTTGTGTCAGTCCCGCAAGCGGTTTTATGAAAGTGGTTGCATGGTTCCATGACAACACAAGGAACATCAGTTGGTAAAAGCCTGCAGATAAACTGAGACACCTTTGCCTGCTTAACGGTTAAGGATCGCTTAACATTTCATTGTGCTTTCTTTCGGAAGGCTGGCTGGCTCATGCCAATACTGGATAATTAATTATGCTAAGGTCAACGCTAGCAATCAGTAAACAGAAGTAAAGTGGTGGCTCTCGTTTTGGTGTGTGCGTTGTTCTGTCTGTGAATGTTTGTGTGTGTCAGCTCGCCACTGCGAAGCTCTGACGTGCAGAGGAACAGAGGAAAGTAGCTGCAGCTTCACCAAAATAAAGACTGAAAAACTGAACTATTTTGGTACAAACATGTATTCATATGTGGCGGATCGTCCTCTGAGATTTACTCACAAAACCAAAAAATTTACCTGCATTTGGCTCCTGGTGATAGTTACTTTTAGATTGTGATGAGCAGATGTGCATATGACAAGCATTAACTACTCTGTGACACCATAGAGGATAAATAATACCATACAATAAATTTCAGCGTGACTTAATGACTCATGACTTGATTTGTTCTCCGTGGGTCCATGTGGCACTGATGATGCAGGGTGACATCGATACAACTTTCTGATGAATGAGGTACGTGTCTGTCCATATGTCAACATGTGAATGTGAACACAAACTGGATTTGAACTTAAAGGAAACGATATTTCACTTTTTCTTGGTTCTTGAAAGGGATAGTAGATTCTCTAGTGTCCATAAAACAAAATATACAACCTATTTTGCTCAAAGCACAGAGTTTATAATGACCTATAAGAGCACAGCGCTGCAGTGTGTGTTGAAGATATGATAAGCCTGTCCAGCTGTCATAGTCATGGAGCAATGGGATTGTGTCTGCTATCTTCCTGCGACACTTTTCCTTGTCAGAAACCCATCTGTGATAAGCACAGA
Organism: Etheostoma spectabile; assembly: GCF_008692095.1. Lineage (NCBI taxonomy): Eukaryota > Metazoa > Chordata > Actinopteri > Perciformes > Percidae > Etheostoma > Etheostoma spectabile. Next base: position 6,275,495 of record NC_045753.1, read on the forward strand.
GCAGGTTGGCTGCATCACTGTGGCTTTCCTACTTCTGCACTGTTAAAAGCATGGCTTACATACAGGGACAGTGCCAAGTGTGTACCATTGCACACTAACTCTTTTGGTGTTATACAGATAAAGACAACAGCACCCTGACAGTTCTACATAGGACCTTAAAATAAGGTACTAGGGCTGCAAAATTAATCAAAGTTAAATCACGATCACAATTTTGGCTTCCCACAATCAAATTTGCGTAATTGAGCGATTGTTTTTTTTTTTTTTTTTTTAGGAGCGTCATTTCATAGAATGCTCAGTTTTTTTTTTTTTTTTTTACAAAGCCAATCTACCGCTCCATACACAACTGTCTGATTATGAGCCAGTCAGAGTTGTTCCCTTCACCGCTTAGTTTAGTTTCTAGAGATAGACAGTCATAGAGGATAGAGTAACGTGAGGAAAACTCAACAGATAGCAATCGGTTATACGTTGGTTTCAAGGTTTACCAGTTTACTAGTAAAAGCAACATTTTGTCCCATCTGTGTTGTTTTTCAGACAGCAGCAGTGACCATTGCTAGTTGGTGGTAGTAAGTGTGTGTTAGCTCACAGGGCTCGAGGGCGCGAGTAATATTTTTCGTCTAGGTCGCATCCGCTGCCTCTCCACAAACGGAGCAATGTTGTTTATATTGATATGGTTTAATTTTACGTTACATGACCCATTTTTTCTGTAAAACGTGCCTGGGTTTGGCTCTCTCCTCTTACTCTCTCTCCTCTTACTCTCTCCCCAGCAACAGAGACAGAGCGGCAACAGCGCTGGTCCACACTGACATTTGTCTACAGTTTTAATTGTTATTAACACAGCTGTATATTGTTAATCATGAGAGACAAACCTGTATTTGTACCAGTGTTTCCGCTGGTAACTCTGCTATCGCGGCGACCGTGGCGAAAAACACAGAAGTTATTGAATGCAACTAACTTCAGTTCGTAGAGTATAGCGTGTGAGACGGAATCTGCTGGACCCATTCATAATGAGTCAGCCGTCTCTCTGTGAGTGCGTCCATCGCACTCCCCCTCTCTCCCTAGCTCTTTTAATCAGTTATTGTTGAAAACAAGTGAAGGAGTTTTCACAGAGATACTTTTTTTTTTTAATATATCCTAGGTTATTTATTTCAGATAATTTTCATTTACATGTGTTTGAGCTGTATGTATGTACAACATAAGACTTCACCAATAAGAATGTAGCATAATATGGATGTGAAAGCAGTTATAAAAAGCCTATGTGACTATAGAATTTGTTTTGGTTAAAATCAACAAATAATTGTAATAATAATCATGATCACAATATTGATCAAAATAAAAATGATTATCATTTTGGCCATAATTGTGCAGCGTTACCAAGCACGGTCCAAGTTAACATCAGTAGTGTTAGTAGTATATGTTTGGGTCTTCTTCAGGTTAACCATTGTTCATGATTTACCAAATTAGAGAACTTAATTAGAGTTAACTCGTTAAGCGTCTGTATATCAGTTCTATTTAACGCTGACCAGGGATGGGGATTGTTAATTTTTTATTGATACCATTCTCGAGACTGCTTAACAATCCAAGTCTTGGGCACCCACATAGCTCAGTTGGTAGAGTGGGTGCCCATATATTGAGGTGCTTTCCTCAACGCAGTTGGCCCAGGTTTGACTCTGACCTGCAGTCCTTTGCTGAATGTCATTACCCATCTCTCTCTCTTGTCATGTCTTCAGCTGTCCTATCAATAAAGGCCTAAAAATGATCTTTAAAAAAAAAAATGTGTGTCTTTAGTGATACTTTTCAATTATTTGGTGGAAAAACGAGACAACAAATTCTTAACATTAACAGAAGTATTATCGCTTTCTTCTGCAATGACGGTCCATTGGTTGACAAGACGTAAACAAGCTATTGATTGGCATCATGTGAAAAGCTAAATGGCGGTTAGCATCAAAGCTAGTGGCGACAATCTACGTCAATCTTGGACGTAATCTTGAATTTATTGCACATAGACCCCGAGAAACGGTGGTTGTCCAGGCTGGATACCTTCTGTAAGGGCTATGAAGACACCTACAAGCCCTGACACACCAACCGTCTGGCGAGGTCGGTGACTCGCCGTCATCCGTCAGAGGTGCCGTCGACTTTCATTTTGGCTGACCTGACATGCGCGGTTGGAAGGCAGCCCTGCCAGCAGTCAGACTCAAATGACCAATCTGATAGGTGGAGTGCTAACCCAGAAGTGACTAGCGGGAATGCGCGAATAGAGTCTCCCAAAATCTGAAATTTTAAACTGACCTTTTGTTGATCTGAAATAAAGACAGCTGCATGGACTAATAGGCATTTCATAGACCCATGTGACATGTTTGTGCAATTAGCTGCTGTCGGTAGTCTGCATCACTTCGGTGTGTTCCGAGGCACTTTTTCTGGCCAACTCGGGTAGGCAGTCAGTCCAACTGCCTTTTCTGCCAAGGATCAGTCGTCGTGTTTGTGTGTCAGGGCCCAAAGACATCAACGGAACAGAGCGAGTGTTAGCTTTTACCTGCAAAAAATTTTATGTTTCTACTTGTTATGAAATTATTAAGTCATGAATGAATCAAAGATGCTGTTTTTTGTCATATATGACAAGCTCGGGCTCATAAGATTAAAAAGCTGATTAAGCAGCCCACAGAGATAGCCCGTCCCACTGTTTTGAATGATGTGCGTTTGGGAGTCTCTACCTATTGTCTTTACGCACACACTGTGCTCGTAAATAATTTTTCCAGTTTATGCACACCAACATAACATTGTGTGATCCACTAGTCTTGATAGCCGTATCGATAAGTTCTGACCTTATTGATTTTCAGGTTTTAAGAAATTTGAAATCGGGTCCTTAAAGGAACCGGGTCTCTAGACCTATCCCTACCTTTGACCCTTATCAACTAAGCGCTTGATGCATGGGGATTGAGAGGAATGCACTTGGAACTGTCAGATCTCAATGCAGATTTTGGCACTGTGGGGCTCAGGCAGTGTGTCAATATCCCTGAGTCAGACGTGGATTTTTCTGCGTTTTCTTTCGTTTTCTTTTTTGGGTCCTATTTTTTTTTGCCTCCCTTGGCCAGATAATAAGTCAATTTAAATGTATTGTCAATGTTGTTTAGCCTCAAAATGTAGCACAATTGACAGTTTTACATAACTGCCTTAACTATATAAAATAGCATGGCAGATAATTTCTTTATGCTAACACAAGTTCTTTCTACCCCAGCCAGCCCTGTCCCCAAGGCTGCTTTTAAGTGGTCCAAAATGCTGCTGTTATTAAAAAGTCTCCTCTAAAAAGTCTCATGTGACGCCGGTCTTCCATGGAGCGAGAACAGTGTCAGTAAAATTATGCATTGAAAAAGAAAAAAAATGGCACTCACTGAAAAATAAGTAGGGTGTTGACAATTTCTTATTTTGATATTTCATGCATCCAAATTCTTCATGTCTCTACACTGGCTCACCATCAAATTCAAAATGTATCTCAAGACTCTTGTGATCACTTTTAGAACCCTGCATGGTCAGACACACGCCTACAGTATATCAAGATCAGATCCTCTCCATCCTTATTTCACTAGTAGCTTTCCGGGTGTGTTGGTTGTCCTCACTCCAGGCGATATGGAGAAAATCAAATATCACAATATTTTTGACCAAATACCTTGATATCGATACCGCAACGATATTGTAGTGTTGACTATTGGTGCTTTTACAGAATATTTACACAATGAGATTTTTGATAAATAATCATCAGTAATGTGGTAAAGGGGCTGGCTAGTCCATACAGCAATGTGGGACTGAAGAAAAACCTGCTCTGGTTTATTTGCATTTCTTTAAACCAATCACAATCATCTTAGGCGGTGCTAAGCTAAGCCCCTGAAAAATAGCCTCGGTAAGAAACATGTTTGGGGGGAACATGTGTACGTTAAAAAATAGTTTTAGTCATCAACAGAAAGCTCAGATTGGGCAGATAGTCTAGCTGGCTGTCTGGATTTACCCTGCAGAGACATGAGGAGCAGTTAACCATATTCCCTAATTAACCAAACAGAGTTTAAAATTGCAACAGAAACAAATGGAATGTAACAGGACATCCAAAAACGGACACCGAAAAGAGTGCGGAATGTCCGGCAGAAGGAGAGCAATCCCAGAAGTGGAATGTTTTGGATATACAGTCCCTGACAAAAGTCTTGTCGCTAGTGTACAAATTGACCTGAAGTGCCGCTGAAATATATTTCTTATCAAAATTTATTTACAAGAAATGGCTCATTTTAATCCCAACAGTTTCTGTAATAATGTTTCAGTGCAAAAAGAAACTGTCAAAAAGTATTCTAATATTCACAGCTTGGTAAAGCCCATTGAGTCAATTTTTGCAAAGACAAAAGTGTTGTCGCCTTGTCATATGAGCTTCACCTGGGACTAATAATGGATCCATTAGGTCTCAGGTGTGTATAAAAACAACCCCAGTACACTAGACCTTCACATCAACTGCAACTAGACATCTGCAAACATGAAAAGATTCACCCTGAGACTAAAGTTTTGATTATCAAGAGGCTGAAGACCAGATCCACTGCTGATGTGGCAGACACCTTCAATGTGTCTCAGCGTCAAGTACAGAGGATTAAAAAAACATTTGAAGACACTGGAGATATTTTTGACAAGCCCAGGTCAGGCAGACCCCGCAAGACAACTGCTCGAGAGGACCGTTTGTTGGCTCGAAAATCCAAGGCCAGCCCATTTTCCACTGCAGCAGAGCTCCACCAGACCTGGTCCCCTGAAGTCCCTGTGTCAACCAGAACGGTTTGTCGGATTCTGTCTCGAAATGCTCTCCATGGTCGAATCAGTGCCCAGAAGCCAGCCCTAAACAAAAGACAATTGGAAAAACTGTGTGGCATTTGCCAAGGCCCACAGCCTGCTAAAAGGATGGACGCTGGAGAAGTGGAAGAAAGTGGATTTTTCAGATAAATCTTCTGTTGAATTACACCACAGTTTCTGCAAATATTGCAGGAGACCTACTGGAGATCGCATGGATCCAAGTTTTACCCAGAAAACAGTGAAGTTTGGTGGCGGAAAAATCATGGTCTGGGGTTACATCCAGTATGGGGGTATGCGAGAGATCTACAGGGTGGAAGGCAACATCAATAGTCTCAAATACCAAGAAATCTTAGCTACCTCTTATATTCCCAACCATAAAAGAGGCCAAATTCTCCAGCAGGATGGTGCTCCAGCGCATACTTCCATCTCCACTTCAAAGTTCCTCAAGGCGAAGAAGATCAAGATGCTCCAGGATTGGCCGGCCCAGTCACCAGACATGAACATCATTGAGCATATGTGGGGTAGGATGAAAGAGGAAGCATGCAAGACCAAACCAAAGAATATTGATGAACTCTGGGAGGCATGCAAGACTGCTTTCCTGGCTATTCCTGATGACTTCATCAATACATTGTATGAATCCTTGCCAAACCGCAGGGATGCAGTCCTTCAAGCTCATGGAAGTCATACAAGATATTAAATTTGGATCTCACAGCACCACTATTTAATTTGCTGACATATTTTAGTATTTGTAGTAAATTTGTTCAATTTATGTATAGGCGACAAAACTTTTGTCTTGTTTAAATAATAAATCTTTTTTTAGTGAAACTAATTTATTTCAGTGCATTGAACATCATTTGGGAGGGTTTTAGCTTTTCATATGAGCTATTTCTTACACCAATTGATTAATTAAAAGTCAGGTTAATAGCAGGTGTTTCTACAAAATAAATAAGCGACAAGACTTTTGTCAGGGACTGTACAGTAGACTATATAAAATATAAAGTGCTTTTCCATTCAAAACATGCCTTGCTTTCCCCACCACTTCAAGTGCTATATTTGCTTTAACATTTTTAATATGAGTTTCCTGCAAATTTTATGACCAAGAATCCCACCCAGATATGTACTTTCATACACCTTCTATTTCATAAATAAGTACTTTTTCTTGTTTAGAGGTTTACAAACAGCATGGTTGGATTAATCTAAATTTTTAAAGTCAATTTAGTCCAACTACTTTTTTAGCTTACTCATTTCTCGCCACCACTTCCAAAATCTGCTGCAAGTGTTCCATTTCCATCCTTCTCCCTGTGCTCTCTGTTGTGCTGGTACCAGTTATTAAAGATAAAATAGGGAAGCTGAACTGCTCAGATAATTACAGGCCAATAGCTCTGGCCAGTGTTATGTCCAAAGTTCTGGAGACAGTTTTATTGTGTAGACTAGAGAGGTATGTTCTGTCTATTAATAACCAATTTGGTTTTAAACGGAAGCATGGTACTGATTTCTGTATTTTTGCATTAAAAGAAACTTTAGCTAAATATAATAGGCAACATTCCACAATGTTCTTATGCTTCTTTGATGATTCTGAAGCATTTGATTGGGTTAATCATGAGAAATTATTTTAAAATTGTGTAAAAGTGGGGTCCCTGGTTTTTATAATTAGAATCTTGGTGTATTGGTACTCACATCAGAGGAAAGAGCGTCGGATGGGTTCTATGTACAAATCTACCGATTGGTGAGTCAGAAACTGTTTTGGGCTTAGTGTGATTTAACTAATGCTGCTAGCCATTTGCCTTCATATTCAGTTGAGCAGTGTGTGTTTTCATTGTTGCTGACTGTGACTGACAAACATAAATTGTCCGCTGTGCAATAATTCGAACAAAGATGGTTTCATAACTTGCATTCTGATGCTGTACATTAACTTGTGTGTGTGAGAGAGAGAGAGAGAGAGAGAGAGAGAGAGAGAGAGAAAAAATTTGTCTGAAATCGTAACTTTGCGGGAGCACAACTGTCATTGCGGTCTTCAAATCAGTTGGTTTTAGAAGTCCCAAGGTCCAGGTATAAACGGTGTGGTGATCAGGCTTTTGCATTTGCTGCCCCGAGACTCAGGAACAAGTTACCCCCCGATGTTCGCACTGTTACAGATGTCGCTCTTTTTAGGTCCAAACTCAAAACCTATCTGTTTAGTCTGGTTTTTAATACGTAGCAGTGGTGGGACAGTTTAATTCTTTTGTTTCTTTGAGACCTTTTCTGATTTGACTTATTCTGTTAAGCACTTTGGACCCTGCTGGTTGCTGTCAAGTGTTACATAAATACATTTAGATTGATTTAGATTGATTGGAAATGTCTTGCTATCGACTGTGCGTGTGTGCCGCGCTTGTGTGTAACGTGTAGCCTACCGTTTTGATTGAGTATTAGCCTAAACAATAAATTAGGTAATCTGGCTTTCATAACTCAGTGCTTAGCCTCTTACTGACATCACCGCACTTCACTGGTAGCTACATCCCTAAAGCCTACCAATATTCCTGCATTATATATAATGACTCATTTCCACATAGCTTTCATTGACTGTACTTAACAATCTTTCGGTACCAGGTAAATGTTTAGATTTCCCTTTTTCACTGCAGATAGTACCCGGTCAATGTAGATGGGACTCTTAGCTGAATATCATAGCAACATGTGAAACTGCCCGGACATCATCTTCTACGCGGCACATCTCTTGCTTTTTCCTCTTATTAGCAACCAGAGGAATGCCATCAATTGGGCACGGTTTTGCAGGCTGCCATTTTTCAAAATCTCGGTCAAGTGAATTAAAAAAACTGCAGTCGCTATTTACAGTAGGTTGGATATTTAAAAAGGGCCCCACAAACTTCCAGGCAGCCTGAAGGCAGCTACTGCACAGATCAGTCCACAGAGAACTCTCCCTCTGTTGTCTCTCTGCTTATCTCTTTATTTTTATTTGTGTGTGTATGTGTGTGCTTACACTGATTGTCCCTCACGGTTTGTGTATTTAGAGGTTGTTCTTTGGTGTTCCTTGCCTACCACACTATCCATCTTCCTATCTATCTACAGACAGAGAGGCCCTCTTGCTCCTTCAAATGAGAAAGTAAAAGGCTTCTCCCAGCTCTGTAGTGCTAAAGATCAACTGTAAATCACACTGATGGAATGCACTCCTGTGTGTGTGTGTGTGTGTGTGTGTGTGTGTGTGTATTATGTCTGTGAATGGGGAATGAGGCTGTGTTATTTTGCAGCAGCAATCGTATGGTTAAACTCCTCTTGAGAAGTGCCCATTGGAGTGTGGCAGTGAATATATACTGCATACATTAGGTAGTGCTGCTCTTTTGGGGTTCAGATGCCATGAGTTTTAGGCAGGGCAGGGTGTTGGGGACTCTGTCAGAGTGCTACAGGCAGTCAGCTAGAAAAGACATTCAGTTCTGTTTTGTGATGAAAAAGACTTAAAAAAGAAGTAAGAATAAGTCTTTGATTATTTGTACTTGTGTTTCTGATTTGCCGACGGTTAAAATGTAACTCAAAAACATTGTGTGCAATGTTTGCAGCATGAGGCAAAAAAAAAGAATAACTTAAAGACAGATGACAGACAGATAACCTGAGAGACGGAGACAAACGATAGGGAACAGGTTAAGACAAAAAGCAATAAAACACAGAGACAAGAACTCATTAGAGTTGCGTGCTGCGTGTTTCGTGTTGCGTGTTGCGTGTTGCGTGTTGTGTGTGTGTGTGTGTGTGTGTGTGTGTGTGTGTGTGTGTGTGTGTGTGTGTGTGCGCGCGTGTAAGAGGCCTGATGCAACACAGTGCAAAATTCCAAAATGCAACACTCCTTAGCTGGTCTGGTTAAATGCAGGAGCAATAATAGACACTCTTAGTAAAAAGTGTGAAGAACACACATACACACACACAGACGCGCACACGGAATAGACTGAGAGGTGACCGGAGGGGTGGTTGTACTTTAAGGGCAAAGATCAACTATATTTATATAAGTGAAATAATGTTGGTATGATTGCAGTTATTTCAATTATTTAACTAGCGTCATATAAATAAATGTTGAGGTGATCAATTAAAATGATTTGGGAATCGTTTATTTAAATCACGAATAAATAATTGAATCTTATAACATTTGAATGTCTAAACACTTTATGTGTTTGTTGCTTGATGACATATCTGATTTGATTTTACACTGTCTCGTCCCAGGTTTCTTAATATTCTGTACTGAACTGGCAGTTTGTAACAGGAACAGTGAGTCCTGTATTATTATTAGTTATTATTATAGTATACCCACACAGAGCAGATCAGCTTGATGACACTTTGAGCAGCACTGTGAGGGTGTAGCTGCCCATGATCTGAATCTCCTGCTCCCTGTACCAGCTGCTCAGACTTTACATTAAATAACTCTTCTTATTATTTGATGAGCAACACTACTGCAAATATGTAGCTGTTTTTTTTTCTTGTCTCCGCTCAGAGTCTCCAGGGGTCCTCGCTCAGACCTGTCTGTCAGTTCCATACATCTATTAATTCTACCTGAACAGCACAGCAGACAGCACACACACAGCAGCAAACTTGTGAAATGTTAGAAATCAAAGAGGCAGACAGATTGAGCATGGGGAGATCTCAAGCTACTGGGACGAGGACTTTGTTGTGTTCAGCAAAAACCTCCCCAGGGACATGGAAATAAACTGGAGAATAAAACTTTGAGCATGTTGCCATCATAGCTGGGGTATGGTGCAGCTGTCAGAGTGCCTCTCACAGCGAGGAGGACTTTCTTGTGCTCGACTTGAGATTTCCCTGCCATATGTGGGCAGATGAATTCATGAAAGAGATCAACTGTTTGACTTTAATCTTACTAAGTATTTAGAATCCAAGGGGGTAAGCGGGCTTCCACAACGCTTAGCTCCTATGGCGCCATTTCAGTGCTACAAAGCACTCACCCGCCGTTAGCATTCCATTTTGGCGCCACTTTGACAGCGAATAACTTTACATCTGAAGCGTTTAAAAACTTAAGTTGTCCATTGTTCATTTCAAAGAAACACGACAATGTATAAAAGGCTCCATTACCTTGTATCTCATGTTATAGCTCCGTAGAAGACGTTTTTATAAAAATAGGCTAACAATTGTGTCATAACCAAGCGACTTGCTGTTGCATAGTCAACAAAGCACCTTATTGTCAGGAGAAGCTCGCAGACAGTTTTGACTTCCATTAACTGTTTAGGTTTAATTACTAATCTTAGCTAGCTTGTTTAAATGCTCTGATTTTTTATTTTTATTTTTTATGTATCTCTGAGAAAGCTCCTTCACTTGTTTTTAACAATAACTGATTAAAAGAGCTAGGGAGAGAAAGGGAGTGCGATGGACGTACTCACAGAGCAACGGCTGATCATTATGAATGGGTTCAGCACGGGTCGAATGGCGGATACACACGTTGTGTGTATGAAATGTCTCTATCGTCACAGCGCTGCATTTTAATGAACTATGATATTCTGGCCACGGGTCACATCTCTGGCCCAGGTCCTGCAGGCTTTGTCTCACACGCTATTACTCTACCAAATGAAGTTAGTTGCATTCAATAACTTCTTCTTTGTTCTTTGCCGTGGCGGCCGCAATAGCAGTTACCCGCGGAAACACTGGTATAAATACAGGTTTGCCCCTCAAACTTAACAATATACAGCTTTGTTAATAAAAAATTTAAACTGTAGACAAATGCTGGAAGTGTGGACTGGCGCTGCTGTGTGGCGGGGTTGCGTGGAGAGTAAGAGGAGAGAGAGTAGAGGAGAGATCCAAACACAGGCACGGCTTTACAGAAGAAATGGGTCATGTAACGCAAAACCATAAACCTAACCATAAACCATATCCATATAACAACATTGCAGCGGATGCAAAGACATTAGCACCGGTGCATCCTAGAGGAGCTAACAGCTAACAGACGCTAACTAGTACTGACTAGTACTGTCACTGCTGTTGTCTGAAAAACAACACAGACGGGACAAAATGTTGCGTTTACTGGTAAACTGGTAAACCTTGAGACCGACGTATAACTGACTGCTATCTGTTGAATTTTCCTCCCGTTACTCTGTCCTCTGTGACTGTCTACATCTAGAAACTAAGCTGCACGGGGTGCAGGGAACTACTCTGACTGGCTCATGATCAGACAGTGGTTTACGGAGAGGTAGATGCGCAATGCAAAAAAACCCGGAGCGTTCTATGAAATGATGCTTTAAAAAAAAAAAACGCTCGATCACGCAAATTTGATCGTGGGAAGTCAAAATCGTGATTGTGATTAAAATTCGATTAATTGTGCAGCCCTAGCCTGAAGTTAACTTTTTTGACCACCTGCCACAGCCACTCTTTACCAGCCATTTTTTTGCCTCATAAAAGTAGAAAAACAGGAATTGCTGTGTCTCTATGAGAACTATATCCTGTCCTATTCATGATAGCCTACTCGTGGACATTGTAGCGTCATCACGTGCTGTAGTAAGGGGGCCCGCCTTGATAATCCAGCACAAAGGCATAATTTACTATCCTGGGCTGGGACAGACATTCAAACGGTTTGATGAAGTACTTATTGGACTTTAACTTATCATTGCGCCTACAATCATGTAGCTGTCCTCAATTTAGGTCATCCTGTACATCTCATCTGTGGTTTTTCCTGCATCCACCCTGTGTGATTGTGTGTGTTTTATGTGTGTGTGCCCGTCAGTCGCGGGGGGAACAGAGCAATAGTCCCGTCCACTGAAGTGAGCCAACAGGATTGAAACAGTAACAACTTTCAGTGGCTTTATAGTGAAAAGACATTACAACGTACCTTGATGTTAAAATGTATCCTGTTCTTGTTGGCAGGACGGTCTGAAATGTTTTGCACCGTCTTTTGCTGTACGTTTTGTTGGTGAGATATTCGAGTCACACACATCTCTTCTTCATATCAGAAACACTGAAATTAATTTGACCTGTTCTCACTCCTGATTGGTCAGTGGCTGTATGTGGGACTGCTGGGATTGTCTTGAATAATGAAAATGCGATAGGGGGCCCCGGCTGTCAATCAGTGTCTTCTTGTGATGCAAGCCCCTGATTGGTCCGGGCCCCTAACCAACTGCGTACCCTGCTTACCGATAGTTACGCGTCTGAATCACTCAATTGTCATTGGCTACCAGCCAATGTGGCGGGTAGATTGACAGTGTTACCTGCCAATTGCAAAATTCACCTGCATTTGGTGGGTGGTCGGGTGTTAATTTGAGGCCCTGTTTACAACTTTCAGACGGGTTGGAGGCTGCGCAGTAACACTCACCGGATCACCGGAAAAGAGCTTCTAATAGACTTCACTGGTCTCCGTCCAGAACAATGGGATCTGTTGGTCCATCCGTTTAACTGTCTCTGTTAGAAACCTCTAGCAAGTACACTAAAAAAGTGTTGCCAACTGTCTGCAAATGTGTAAATCTAGAGTCACAAGGGGAGAAATCTGCTCTCCAAGGTGTATGTGTCACAGTGTAATAAGGCCACTGGAATGACACACACTCACAATCAAACACACGCAATTGTCCTCTGTTAGTGTGTAAACCCACATATCTTTCTTTCTCCCTGTAAAACACAAAGCAAAACACAGAAACAGTATTTCAGAATTGTCTTCCCATGGCTTACTAAGACATAGGACATACAAATATGTTCTGTGTGTCTTAATATCCAAGACGCACACAAACACACACACACACACACACACACACACAACACACACACACACACACACACACACACACACACACACTCCAGAATCTCTGCCCAAGGCAAAGTCACAGACTGTCCCACATTATCAGAGGTGATTAAAGGCCCTATCAGCCCACCGACAGTGGCAGCAGGAATTTTAACACACATGCACACACACACGCACACATACATATACTGTATATATACAGCAGCAGAATATGTGACACATAGTTTTCCAGTGAGTACAATATACTTTGCCTAATGTGACATTAAATAAGACATGATAAAATAATGTAGTTTACCTTTCTCTCTGTCTTGCTCCACAACTTTCTTCCCCCCTCTCTTTATGCTCCCCTTCTCACTGCTGTCTCCTGCTTTTGTTTAAAAAACCAGCTGTGTGTGTGTGTGTGTGTGTGTGTGTGTGTGTGTGTGTGTGTGTGTGTGTGTGTGTGTGTGCGTGTGCGTGTGCGCGCCTATTCAGTGATATGATCCAGGCTGTATGTCTCTCTAGGTCACAGTCGACACTCAGACAAGGTCAGCCCGCCACTCCTGATGGAAACGATCAGTCTCTCTGACCGCAGGCAGCAAAAAAAACAGTTTATCAATCCAAACTCTTTCTGATAGGTTAGTAACGATCCTTGAAAAATGTATTTAATTTGACTTTTATAATAAATCTGTGGTCTGTGTGTATCTCTAATCGCTGTAACTAAACCTTGTTACTGACAGTCAGTTTATGAAAGTTTGCTTATTTTCTGGAAATGTCTGGTCAATGGGGGGAATCTTTCAAAATAACCATTTGTTGTTTAATTTGATTCCAATTTACTTTGCAATAGATTATGAACTACATAGTTAACATATGCATGGCTGAACAGACAAAGACCAAGAAGAGAGTGCTACTAATATAAGGTTGAAGTTCAATAATGTTTATTTAGATCTAAATGCTTTCAGATGCCTTTTCCAATTTATGAGTTCAACCATTTGTAACTTAAAATAACAATAAGGTACTTAAGGTACAAACTCTCATAATCTGCTTGAGGCAATATTTGCCAGTGAAAGCAATGAGAAGCCTGCAACCAGAATTGCTTTTCCGATTTTCCAAAAAACAACAGTAAGCCTATCCTAACGACTGAAAAGTTGGTTAAAGGCATGGTTCAGAGTAATTTTACCCTAGGGTCCTCTGGACCTTGAAAATAGAAGAGAAATGATGGGAAAGGACCATAATCTTTTTTTTCCCCCTTTTTTTATTAATGTAGCTTTTATTAAGCATGGTATGACTATGAAGTGAAGCTTATGTGTTACCTTTTTCTTTCCTTTCAACAAGAAAGACATGCTCTTTTGTCAAATGGAGCAAATCACTTTGGACAGGCAGGTTCCAAACTCTAGTGAAAAGCCTGAAAACATGTTCAACAATCACACATATAAAGTTTAGGTGTTCACATACTTTGTTTGGGTGTCCAAATAGAGCTGGGTGATATGGAGGAAATCAATCGTCCACAATATTTTTGACAATACGGCAATACTGTAGGGTTGACAGTTGGTGCTCTTGATTTTTTTTTATAAACAATCATCCGTAAGTCTGGTACAATCTGGTAAGTTCAGAAAATGACATTACTTTACTGTAATATGGCCTGTAATAACAGGAAAAGACAACACTTGTGTCATATTACGATATCCAAAATCTATACAATATCTAGCCTCATATATTGATATAATATCCAGTGGTGGAATGTAACTAAGTACATTTACGCCAGTACTATACTTAAGTACAAATGTTGAGGTACTTGTACTTTACTTGAGTCTTTTCTTTTCATGCCACTCTCTACTTCTACTCCACTAAATTCATCTAAAAGCTTTAGTTACTAGTTACTTTACACATTAAGATTTTAGCTTACAAAACAAAAAACTGTTTGGATCTTTTCTGAAATGTGAGGATTTTTCTGCATTGACTACTTTTAATACAGGAAGTACAATTTCTTGATGATAATTACAAACTTTAACCCACGTAATTTTTTCAAAGCAGGGCCTTGTATTTTTACTGTGTGGTATTAGTACTTTTACTTAAGCAAATGATCTGAATACTTCTTCCACCACTGATAATATTGATATGTTGTCCAGCCCTTTATCCAAATACTTCTGGACTAGTTTTCATGCAGTTTAATTTTCAAGCACCATCAATCTAAAAATTGAACCTACGGTAAATTAATGAAATATAGAAATGTAAGTAATCTTTCCAAGTAGATGTGAGTGCACACTGAATCCCTACATATGTAGGAGGATGTTTGCAACCTTGGATTAAAGCCCTGTCTATAAACCATCAGAACACTGCAGAGGAATATTTTCAAAGCAATTTGTAGCCTCATGCCTGTCTTGATGCCAATTGACATTTAAAATGTGTATTTTTGATGACGGGTGGGTCTGGGGGAAAGGGAAGGTGCATGCACAACGCCTTGCTTCTCCTGGGAGGGTTAAGTGTTTGTGAATGTATCCTGCAGCGTAAACACTAGCACCACTGGCTTAGCCTCATTAGCATAAAGAAATGTAGCCGCAGAGAATCTGATGGCAGGGAGAGAGCGAGCAAAAGAGAGGAGGAGAAGTAAAGCGTGAGAGAGAGAGAGATTGAGGCATGGAGAGCAGGTTTAACACAGAGCTGAAGGAGAAGTATGAGGAGATAAATAAAACAAAACAAGTGTACAATAAATATTACATTGTCCAATATACAAAACTAGATATATAGAAACTAGAGGTATAATGTTTCAATCATTGCATTGATGCATCCATCCCACTTTGAATAGAAAATATTGATTGAAGCACATCTTTAGCAGTAATGAATATAAAATTGAATCAAACTGGATTGGACAATATGGATGAAATCCTCCTATATGTATTTTCATATTAGGATGTGATGTACTAAATTATATGTATCTCTCTGTAAATAAACAGACAGGAATGTGTTTTTATGTTAATCCCATTAATAAAATACGTGAAAATATATTGTGTTATTAATCACACTTACCATCTCGGGCAATCTTACCTTTAACCTAAGCAAGCTGCAAATTGTCTGGTAGCACGTACCCAGACCATGAGAGTGTAACAACAGAAGTGACAAACTCCAAAAATCTAAAGATTATTAGATTAGATTAGATTCAACTTTATTGTCATTGCAGAAGTAAGGACAACCAGTACAATGGAATGCAGTTTTACATCTAACCAGTAGTGCAATCATTAAAGTGCTTTTTTTCCTTCATAGCAGTGCTTAAAAAGACAAACACGTAAATACACAGAATGCAATATGATTTTGTTTTGTCTATTATTAAAGTGCATTATCAAATACAGTGCATAGATTTCTGAGAAATCAGACCACAGTCCATGGTCCATATAAGTTGAGGTGCATTAATAAAGTGTATAGTGATCAGAGGTAGTCAGACAGCCCATAATCCATGTGCAAAAAGAGAGAGGGTGGGGCAGGGTCTAGTGTTGGGTCTTGGTGTTGAGCAACGTGATGGTGTTGTTAAAAAAACTGTTGACTCCTAAGGCTCCTGTAATGTCTCCCAGACGGGAGGATGGAGAATAGTCCATGACTGGGGTGTGTGTGGTCCTTGATGATATTTTGTGCACGTTGCAGACACCATGAGTGATGAAGGTCAGTGATGGCCGGAAGTGATGTGCCAGTGGTTTTCTGAGCAGTTTTCACCACTCGCTGCAGGGCTTTATTGTTAGCCATTGTTGAGTTCCCATACCACACCATGAAGCAGTTAGTGAAGATGTTCTCAACTGTGCAGTGATAGAAGTTACGAAGGAGTCCAGCTTTTTTTCAGTTTTCTCAGGAAGAGGCATTGTTGAGCTGTCTTGATCAGAGTGGAGGTATTGAGTGACCAGGAGAGATCTTGTGAAATGTGGACACCCAGGAGCTTGAAGCTGGTGACCTGCTCTACATCAGCCCCATTGATGTGAATGGGTGTGTGGAGTGCCTGCCTTTGCTTTTCGGAAGTGGACAATGAGTTCTTTGGTTTTGGTGGTGTTGAGCACAAGGATGTTATTTGCGCACCATGCAGCCAAGTGCTGCACTTTCTCCCTGTGGGCTGATTTATCATTGTTCTTGATCAAACCGAGCACCGTTGTGTCGTCTGCAAATTTGATGGAGATAGTGTTGCAACTGGGGGAGCAATCATGGGTGAAGAGGGTGTACAGTAATAGGCTGAGCACACACCCTTGTGGTACACCTAGTGTTTAGCGGAAGTGTAGTGGAGGAGAGGTTTTTCACCCTCCATTGTCTGGGATCAAAATGTCCAATATCCAGTTGCAGATGGATATGTTGATACCAAGCCTGTGTAATTTCATGATCAGATCAGATGGTGTGACTGTATTAAAAGCTGAGCTGAAGTCAATAAATAGTATCCTAGCATAAGAATTGCAATTATCTAGATGGGTGAGGGCAGAGTGGAGGGCTGTGGATATGGCATTCTCAGTCGATCTGTTGGCATGGAATGACTACTGTTGGGAGTCAAGTGCCGGAGGAAAATTGGGCTTGAGGTGAGCTAAGATTAACGTTTCAAGGCACTTGGTGAGGATGGGGGTCAGTGCTACCGGACAATAGTTGTTCAGCCACTCTGGGTTTGATCGCCTGGGCACGGGGATGATGGTGGTGGTCTTGAGGCACACCGGAACAACAACCTGGGCCAGTGACAGGTTGAATATGTTCGTAAAGATTCCAGACTCTGTTTTCCACACATGCTCGGGGATGCCAACCCGGGCCAGCTGCTTTCCATACATTCACCCTGCTTAGCACTGACTGCACGGCAGAGAAAGTAAGTCTGATGGGTTGGTTGTCAGGTGGAGAGGTAGTTTTGACAGACGTAGTGTTGCTTTCCCGGTCGAAGCGAGCATAGAATTTGCAAAGGAGGTAGTGGTCGTAGGGGGGATTTAGTTTGCTCTTCTGTAGTCTGTGATGGCCTAGATAGATAGATAGATAGATAGATAGATAGATAGATAGATAGATAGATAGATAGATATTGATCCCAAAAAAATGGGAAATTACGGTGTTAGAACAGCACATGTACATTAGTCACACAACACAGAATAAAAATGAGATACTAGGAAAAAAATACATACATACAGTATACATGAAATAATAATAGGAATGAAATATAAGAACAAATATTTAAATATAAACCGGATGGGAAAACTAAATGTGCAACTGCTTAAATAATATGCTAAATGTATGCTAAAATGTAAATAAACCAATTGTGCAGGTTGCCCTTAGTGCAGTATTATGGTATCTAAAAGTCTCATCTAGCACCCAGTGATGACATGTTAAAGAGTTTTATTGCCTGTGGAAAGAATGATTTCCTGTAGTGGCCTGTGCGGCATCGAAGCTGTCGGAGCCTCTTAGAGAAGCTGCTCCTCTGTTGGACCAATGGGGGGTGGAGAGGGTGGTCTGGGTTATCCATGATAGATAACAGTTTGTTCAGTGACCTCCTCTCCACCACAGCTTCAAAGGTGTCTAGTTTGCAGCCGTTCACGGAGCCAGCCTTCCGGATCAGTTGTTCAGTCTGTTTGTGTTGCTGGCTCCGATGCTGCGGAGAACAGAGCGCTGGCCACAACAGACTGGTGGAACATCTCCAACATTCTGCGGCACACATTGAAGGATCTCAGCTTCCTCAGGAAATAGAGTCTGCTCATCCCCTTCTTGTAAACAGCAGTGCTGTTGACCTTCCAGTTCAGCCTGCTGTTGATGTTGACACCCAGGTATCAGTACTCCTCCACCATGTCCACGTCACTTCCCAGTATGCAAAGGGTCTGCGGAGCCGTTCCCTTCCTCCTGAAGTCAATCACCATCTCTCTGGTCGTATCCACGTTCAGCAGCAGGTGATTCTTACCAGACCACTCCACAAAGTCATCCACCAGTGCCCTGTACTCTCCTTCCTGTCCATCCCTTATACACCCAACAACTGGAGAGTCATCAGAAAACTTCTGTAGGTGAAATGACTCTGAGTTGTACTGGAAGTCTGTGGTGTATAAGGTGAACAGAAAAGGAGACAGCACAGTCCCCTGTGGGGCCCCCGTACCACTCACCACCACATTAGACAGAACACGGTCCAGGCGGAAAAACTGTGGTCTGTCTGTCAAGTAGTCAGTACCACTCACCACCACATCAGACAGAACACGGTCCAGGCGGACAAACTGTGGTCTGTCTGTCAGGTAGTCAGTGATCCAGGAGACTATGGATGCACCTTCACCCGCAGCTTCTCACCAAGTAGCAGTGGCTGGAGGGTGTTGAATGCACTGGAGAAAACATAAAATGTGATTCTCAGGTGCAAATGAGCTTGCTGCAGAAGAGCGTCATCCACTACCATCCAAGGCTGGTAGGCAAACTGTAGAGGGTCCAGAGAAGAACTCACCTGCGGCCTCAAGTAGGCCAAGACCAACTTCTCCAGCACCTTCATCACATGGGATGTGAGAGCCACTGGGGGGTAGTCCTTAAGGCCAGATGGAGGCGACTTCTTGGAGACCGGGACAAGGCAGGACATCTTCCAAAGCCTCGGCACCCTCTGCAGGCTCAGGCTCAGGTTGAAGAGGTACTGGAGAACACCAGACAGCTGACTGGCGCAGGTCTTCAAGTCCTTGGGGCTGATGCTGTCCGGGCCAGCAGCATTACGCTGGTGGAGCTTCTCCAGCTGTCCCTTCACCTGGACAGGTGTGAATGTGAAGAGGGGGGGTGGGTGTGCTGTAGTGGTGGTGGGGGGAGTGGGCTGGCAGTGAGGAGGGAGGTGTGGGAACAAAAGAGGCGGGGGAGGAGGCAATGAGGGGGTTTAGGAGGTTGGTGGAGTGATAGAAGAGGCAAGGAATGGCTGTGAGCTAAACCTATTGAAGTAGCAGTTTAGCTCGCTTGCTCTCTCCCTGCTGCCTGGTGTCTGTCCTCTTCTACCCCCACACCCGGTGATCTCTTTCATCCCTGTCCACAGCTCCCTCATGTTGTTCTGCTGGAGACTGGCCTCCAGCTTCCTCCTGTAGGTGTTTTTACACTCCCTCAGTTTATCCCGCAGTCTGTGCTGTACTTCCCTAAGCTCTTGTCTGTCCCACAACCTGAAAGCTTTCTTCTTCTCATTAAGAAGGACTTTAGGGTCACTGGTGATCCACGGCCTATGGTTGGGAAAACAGCATACAGTCCGGGAGGGCATGGTGGTGTTTTCATAGAACTTGATGTATTCTGTGATACAGTCAACCATGTTATTGATGTCCTCCCCATGTGGCTCCCAGAGCACGCCCCAATCTGTAGACTCCAGGCAGTCCTGCACTGCCTCCTCAGCCTCCTGAGTCCACCTCCTCACAGTCCTTTTGTGGACAGGCTGCCGCAAGACATACATAGGAGACAGCAAGACAAGGTTGTGTCCTCATTTGCCAAGGGGGGGGAGGGCAGTGACACTGTATACAGCTGCCTTGTGCGTAAAATGCAGTTACAAAATACGACCAAAGTAAGAATAAAACTAAAAGAAAAGTTCTGAAATTTACAGGCCCCATCCTCAACACAGATGTACAACACTTAAAGACTAAAAATAAATGCAAATAAAGTGACTAAAAACACACAAAATACACTCAGGAGCTGCTGCAACAGGCTGCCGCACGACACAGCGCCATTTTGCATTTTTTTATCCCTTTGCCATTTGTCAGGGCTCAGAGTTATTGAAGTTTGTGGCTTTGTTGGGTGTTCCGTATTCCTTTTTTCTGGTTAGCCCTGGAGGCCTGGCTTCTGCATTGCTGCACTGCATTGATCAGAAAGCAATATTACGGGCCTTTAGAAGTAGAGAACGTCCTTATTCATCCAAGGCTTCTGATTGGGGTATATCCTGATCTGCTTGTGAGTCGTGACATCATTGACGCTTGTGTTGATGTACTCCCAGAATAAAGGAGGTGTATGTCTCTATGTCGAGCTGGGAGTCAGAGGTGGCATTGGTGGCGCACAGACTCCAATCCATGCGCTGAAACCAAGCTGTAGTGCAGCCTCTGCACCCTCGGGCCAGGTCTTTACAATCCTCACTGTGGGTTTCACCTGGCGGATGAGTGTTGTGTATCTGGGCAGCAGGGAGAGATGGTCAGATTGAGAGTGGTGTAGCCTTGTAGGCCTCGGGGATGTTTGTGCACACCTTGTGGAAAATTCTGACCCCTCTGGTCGGGCAGACACATGATGGTAGAAGTTGAGGTTTGAATGATTGAAATCTGCAGCAACAAATGCCCCTTCTGGGTGTTTGCTAGAGGTAGAATGTAGTTCTTTCATTGCTTGCTTAGCGTTTGCATCAGGGAGTACATAAACGGCCATGATAACAGTACGTAAATTCATCCAGTTTATTTGCCAGTGACCGCACATTGGCTTGGAATAAGCTTGGTAGTGGTAGCCAATGCGGGGTTAGCCTTAGCTAGCTCGTAGGCCACCACACTTTCTGTTTACGTTCTTGACGTGCCTCTGAGCCCTCCTTCCCGGGAGGGCTGGTATGCTTGACCCTGGCGTCCTGGCTATCTCCGGAGGAAGTTGAAGATTTTTGAAAAACATTGCTCGTGCAGAGTGCATGGATGTCAAAATATTTTTGTCTTCTGTACAATATATTCCCATTGTTGTATTGAGGGAAAATGTAGAAAATAATAAACAAACACTCACTAATAGGCAAAAACTGCGGAGACACCAAAACACATTATAGACTTCATATCAAATAAATGAAACTAAAACAATGTATAGCACAGGGTACAGTCAAAAAAAGCTAATATTTCTTACAAATCTAAAATCATATGACCATCTTAACAAGAAAAAAAGACAACATTCATTTCATCTTTGTGTCATAAAAACAAAGAACATTCACTCTCAAGGAGAACTCCTTGCTGATGGAGTGTGTAGTTCCAGTTCAAATCAACCTTTCAGTGTGATTCATACCAGGGATTCTGATAGACCTACAGCTGAAGTACTGTAAACCAGCTGGAGTAGCAGTCCATGCCTCTGAGACAGCTCAGCACACACCATCTTCATCACTACTTTCCAGTCCTGTTTCTCAATCCAACGACCTAACAGCATTGACAAAATGTTTATCTTTCTCTTCCCCCACCATGTAGCTCTGGGCAGGCTGGATGATGCAGAATACCCTTCATACAAAGATATAAACACAGCGTGTTCACAAACATACACACAAACACACACACACACACACACAGACACACGCACACTGTAATTGTAACAAAGGCCACACTCCCAGTTTACCACGTCATACAACTCCAGACTATCTACTACACTGTCCGCACTCAGAAGAGTGTGTGTGTGTGTGTGTGTGTGTGTGTGTGTGTATGTTTGTGAACACGCTGTGTGTGCGCACATTTGGGTGTATGCACGTGTGTGTGTGCGCGCGTTAATGACTGAGTGAGTGAGAACACCATTTCAGTTCAATTCTTCATTGAGATCTAAACTTTTAAACTGTTGTGTTCAATCTCATCACACAAGAAGAAGCACAAAGGAACATACTGTACTTGATTGAGCAAACTGAAATATGTGTTAAGGTAAATGTTTAATGTACAACTAAGTGTTCTCCTGCAACATGCGTTGGATCTGTTACAGAACAGACTGGTGTGATGATGAACTTTTTTGGGGGGAAATGTAACCAAAGCTCTCAGTTGCTGCTGACCTTTGGCTTCTAAGGTGTGTAAAAGTGCTATTTATGAGGCGAGACACTCGTTTAATCTCAGCACGTCCTCAATTTGATTTCCGATAGACAGATTTTATGTACAACTGGCAGGAAATTCCCATCCTGTCATCTTCCTCCTCCTTCCTGCGCTTCCTGTCCGCCTCTTCTTCTCATTCTCTTTATGCCTCTCTGCCTTTCTCTCCGTAAACCTCTCATGACTCTACCAACACAAATGTTTTCTCTCTGTCATTTGTTGCAATAAAGACTTTACAATCTGAGCTATGATAAATGACGAGTAAATAAAAACAAGTTTCTCCTTTTGATTTGCCATAATCAAAACTTTTCATTGATTGGACAAAATGAACCAAGACTAAAGAACACACTACATAACAATATTATTGTGAAATTGCTCGTAGTGCTGTGATGGAGGAGTTAAATTAACCTCTTGGTCGTATTCAACTGCAGATGAACTTTTCACAAACATCCCAGATAGGCTGTAAAGGATATTTGTCCCGGCAGTATTGGTATACACTCTGATGGAATACAAATGTATGATGCCCTTTCCACGTTATATACAATATGTTGTGGCATATAGAGTGAGAAACAAGAGGCTGGAGGTCAAAACTTTGCATTTGAAAAGTTTTCTTTAAAAAATAGAAAATCCTCAAACCCAAATGGTTGCCACCAGATAATGTCAACATGTACAGTATCCTACTCTGTACAGATTGATGGGAGCAACTTCATTTGTTTCCACACCAACCAACAGGAGAGGGCCAGATCAGTACAAAACCTTTTTATCAGTGAAGTTTTGGCTTGACATATCCATTTTCTGTAACTGCTTATCCTTTACATGTACACAAATACGCATGAAGCTCTATTGCATATTTAGTGGTATATTCAAATGGTACATCCCCAATAACTTTTTTATTGGACTTATTGTCTCAAAGCAAAGAATATTGCCTAATTTTTTTTTAACAATTTTAAAATATTTTATACACGCTGATTTTTTAATTGTTTATATTTGGCTGTGTGGTTAATAACACATTTCCTTGTGGTGTGACAGACTCAGAACACATTGTTTTTTTGCTTTACCACCGGACTTTTACTTAATTTTTTAGGTTTTGTTTCTGAGTGTATCCAATTTAGAACTTGTACATTTGTTAAGATTCTTACTTTCCTTTGCACAAGGCAAACACACCTAAGTCATCCTCACCCTGTTCAAATCTCAGCATGCTAACCAGGGAACCGGCTCTCCTTCCTAATATGCTTTATATGTGCTTATTTAGCATTTCTAATTAGAAGACATGGGAATGGGAGTGGGGGAGTGGAGGTGGGATGGAGAGCAAAAGAGTGAGAAAAGATAAAGATGTGCAAAGATAGATACACACACACACACACACACACACATCTCCATTACAACTGGGCATTAGTGATGAGGAGATGAGGCCTTAAGCCTTATCCCATCCTCCAGAGAGAGCTGTAGAAAGATGGAGGAGGGGAGCTCCTAAACATTCCTCTTCGGATCTTACCTCTGCAGGTCTGCTGGCTGCGTTGTTTAGCACAGTCAGGAAAGTCACTTTTTAATTCACTGCACAACAATGTCTTGTTAATAAGTAAGAATGACAATATTGATGGAAGGTCATTACCAAGGTCCTATTGGAAATTGTAACCACTCAGTGTAACCTTCTACTTTTATAAGCAGAATAGGATTGACTTTTTTTTCCTGACAAATCTTTAAAAAAAACATTGTTCCCCAGTTACACTGAAGTCCAGGTGTAATAACATTGCAGATACACAAAGACCAAAAGAAATACTTGTCAGATAGATCAGACAACTAAGGAAAGAGTCCAGTTTTTTGGTACCTTTTGCACTGCATCACATGGGCGTCATTAGCATTAACAGTTTTTTCATTCTGGGCACCTCTAGGACATGTTCTTGACAGTTCATTGTTTTCCTTTGGAAAGGAGTTTTGAAACTAGTGCTCAGAATCATGGGAAGTGTGAACATGGCAATTAAGCAAACTCAATGTGGTGTGTGTCTGTCTGTCTGTCTAAGTCAGAGTGTGTGTGTGTGTTTGATAAAGCCTGCCAATGTCTGTTTTTCCTGCTTTCCATATTTAATAGGACGTGTCTGCCTCTAACAGATGATCTACATATTTCCCTGTGAACCAAATGCATTTTAAGAAGTTGGCAGCCATAATTAACACGGTCATTTTCCAAAACTCAAAATGTTGTTTCTTCTGTTTTTTGTTTTTTTCAATGTCTGTGCAAGAATCAATACAGCAGCTAATTAGGGCTTATATTTAGAGGATGTGAAGAGATGCCAGGGGAGGAGGGGGTGTTGTTAGCAGAATATAGTAAACTGGCTGAGAATATGAGCATGAGGAGCACTCCTGGCAGCTGACTCCTGCTGTGTGTTGTGCTGACTTGAGGACACAGTGAACTTCACACCTCTACAAGTTTATGGGTAGCACTTTACATTCCACCATGGTAATAAGATGGTAATAGTGGGGCAACAGTATGATAATAAAGAGGTAATAATTGTAATTACCAAAGCAATAACTGGGTAATACATCAAAGTAATAAGATGTAATACTTGGGTAACAAGGTTATAAGAAGGTAACAGATGTAATAACATGCAATTACAAAGGTAATAACTAGGAATGGGTTTTATGATAACATGCATAGTTGGGTAGTGGTAATATAGTTATATTAATATTGTAATAACATGGTAATAATGGGGTAATATATGTTTATGTTTTCACAGTAGTATAGGCTACAATCAGCGTAATACCTTCCAAATTAGATAAAACTTGGTAATTGGTAATTACCATAGTATTTTGCTGGAATTGATCCACCCTTTATGTGCCAAATAATTCCCTTTTGTTTCAAGGTCATACTTTACAAATGATATGTTTAATCTTGTGACTTCTGACCTGGAAACTTCCAGGACACTTCTGGTAGTTTCTGTGCATTAACCATGAATCAGTGGTGCAAAATTCAAAACTACCTGTTTCTATTTAACTACATAGTAATATTACAATAAGAGAGGTGCAGTGATTACCTGGAAATGCTTCTCGTAGTTTCCAGGTAATCTCTTCACCTCTGTTATTCTAAATTTACCATTAAATGTGTCTTGTCCTGCACGCACGTAACCCTGTGCAATCTGACCAGCAGCTAAACACCTTCCACCATCAAGCACTGGAGACTGGGATCATTCTAACTCAGTTAATTTGACTTACAAAGGGTGAAACTGGTATGAAACACAGTGACCAGTTATTTAGATATTAATGAGTCGCATTTTACAATAATTGTAAAAACAATCTAACTAAACAACATTGTAATGCGGTAGTATATACAGTAGGCTAGCTAACATGTAAGATGAAATAAAGGAAATAAGTAATGTTATACAGTATACTGTACGTAGTATAACCTATATTGTTTATCTAAAAAAACTAAAATATGTGGCATAACCCAAGATAAAAGTGGCAAACTAGCTTACTGAAGCATACCGTCAGTCTAATATGAGCTATCAATCATCAGCAAAAATATAAATATTGCACATCAAACTTTGAAAATAATTAACAGAGACATCAGAACAGTATCTCAGCATCTATTTCACATACTGAGAATGCATAGGCATGTAACGTCGAAGATTGAAGCGGATAGTATGGAGAGATAACACAAACTATGAGGCTTCGTGCTCACATTCAACTTCCCGATTAAATCCCAGGGTGCAAAGCTCCTACAGTTCTTAAAGGAACACACACGCATGTCTGGGTAATGGTAATATAGTTATAGGATATAAAGTATTTGCACCACTGATTCGTATACAGAAAATACCAGGTAAGAAGTCAAGATTAAACATATAATTTGTAAAGTATTACCTTTAAACAAAAGGGAAATATTTGGAACATAAAGGGTGGATACATTTCAGCATTATAATATGGTAATTACCAATTTTAAATTCCAGGAAGTTTTAGCTAATTTGGAAAGTATTACACTGATAGTGGCCTATAATACTGTGAAAACATCAACATATATCAACGCCATTATTATTATGTAATTACAATTTTAATGTTACTATATTACCAGTACCCAGATATACATATGGGTTTATCATCGAACCCATTCCTAGTTATTACATTGGTAATTGCATGTTATTACATCTGTTACTTTCTTATCACCTTATTACCCCAGTATTACATGTTATTACTGTGATGTATTACCCAGTTATTACTTTAGAAATTATAAGTTATTACCTATATATTACCTCTTTATTATCAGATTGTTATCCCACTATTCTTCCCACCACTATTATCCCACCTTATTTACCGTGGTGGAATGTAAAGTGTTACTAGTTTATGCTTCATGATATGCTTTTAAATCATCATGTAGGCATTGGTGGTTGGTTTTTTGCAACACAATTTTTTTCATGTTGCTGCATCTTGACCGCAATACCCCATTGTTAAAACAGAAACTTTATTCCTTAATTGTAAAGTACATACAGTAGAATGTAGTAAAACTATTACTGCATTTTAACAGCTATAAATAGAGCATTCGGGGAGCAATTTAGGGTTTAGTGTCTTGCTCAGGGCCACTTTGACATTTGGCCAGAGGAGTCTGGGATTGAACTGTCAACCTCGTGGTTATAGGAAAACCACTCTGCCTCAAAGCCAAGCTTCAATTCTGTCATTACATTTTCAAATATATGCATTCATTATTTTTCACACATGAACAGATGGGCAATATTAGCTCTCACATAAAAGAGCACCCTCGTGAATAAGCCTACTGTTGCTAACGTACATTCATGAATCCTACATAACAGCGTCCCGTACCCACAGTACATTAGACTTACTTATTTATGCACGCACACAATAGTGTGCACAAACTTAGTCCAATGAGGGGAGAAAGGGAAATGTGATAGCGTTCCACGTAAACGCCTTTTCTCTCTCTCTCTCGTGTCCGCTGTGTCCAAGCCGAGGCGAAGAGCATGACCTTAAAGCGTGCTGATACACTACTAGTCCAGGTGAAGAGAGCTACTACCGACAGGGAGAGAGAGAGACTGTATCACTACAACCAATCCAGTCTGCTTTGCTTTTTCAGTTTCTTCTTATTCATATGAATCCAAGCCTTGGAGGCGTTCCACCTGTAAGTCAAGTATGCAGCAGAAAACATAAGAAACACCAATCAGTAACACATATCGTTGTGTAATGTCTAAATAGAAGCATATTTATTTAAAAAAAATAAATCACATTTGGTAAATGTCTGCTAGCTCCTTTATGAGTAGAACCAATTAACAAAGGGTAAGTTGCATTTTATGCATTTGCATTTTGGCCTTTCATTCACACACAGACAAGTGTTAGGTCACTGTAAACTGAGCTTTTGGAAAACTCCAGCCAGGGTGAAGACTTTTAGAAACGTCAGTTGTGTGTTGTCGTGTTGACAGAGCTTTTGGCTTGTAATGTAGCCCCCAATTTCCACCGGTTGCAGAACGGCTGCGGATCGGCTCTGTGCTCCGCCGTCCGTCAATATCCACCAGGTCCGGATTTGTTGCGGAACAGCTGCGGCCATGATTGACAGCTGAAGTCACAAGAACCCACAAGATCTCGCAAATTTATGTGCAATAGAACCACAAAACCAACGACAGTTCATCCAGAGGAGTAGAGAGGAAACAACTCTGTGCTGTGTTTTCAAGGTGTAGTGAAGAGAGACATGATCCGCCGTGACCACGGCCTATTTTATTTTGAAAATTAACCAGGTTTTATTTTGTTTCTGTGCTCGACTTCCTGTCCCGCACCGTGTCCCGCATCTGCCGTGTGCTGAATTGCTGCGGAGCTCTCCAGCGCCTGGCAAAATTAGGAGCTCTGCGTATCTGCTCTGCAAGGCGGAGCTGGGACGGAGTCTGGACGCAGCCGTTTTGCAGTCAATGAAATACAAACATTGACTTTAATGGAAACCTAATTACTCCACCGCTGTTCTGGAGCAAATCCGCAGCCGTTCCGCACCTGGTGGAAATTGGGGGTAAGCATGTGCGGCTTTACCTCCCTCAGTCGTCACAAATGAGGCAACATTTACATGCATACAGTAACAGGCTTGCTAGTAGGACTTTTTACATGTTATTTACATGTTAAAACTAAAAACTTGGGAACTGCTAGTAAGCTGGTTAAATGGCAATTTGTCTGAAAAAGAACAGAGCAATTTAAAGTATGCCACAGACAAGAGAACATGAATTCAATCCATCATGCTCTCATCAGCACAGTGACAGGAGCAGAAGAGATTTGAGAGGAGGATCCCCTGAAAGGCTTTAGAGGCAGTTGAAAAGAGGCGCTGACATCTGGGCAGACTTTTATCTGTGCCAGCTCCTTACTCCCCTCCTTCCTCCCTGTCAGGTGTCAGCATTGAGCTGTCACTCAGTCAACAGGAGTATCACACAACTCCAGGAATTACGGTTTCTTCATCACCCCTGTTAAATTCGCTGTGCACAGGCTTAACTTGAAGTGGAAGTATAAGCGGAGCATTTGTTTCATATAGTTATTTATTACACACATGTGCACGGCTCTGTTCATCTGTCACTATCATTACATACAAGGGAACTCAACTGGCATACATGGCATACACGCAGGTATAAATAAAAATGTATTACCTTACTTAAATGTAACACCGTAATACCTCGAATATAGCAACCAACACTATTACCATAATGATAAGAGAGTTTTCTAAAGATGATATTTAACACCCCCACTCGCTCTTATCTCACTGGGTTATATAAAAACAAAACAACAGAATGAGGCTGCCTCATTATCTTAAAGCAATAAACACTCTTTGCACCCCTAAGTGCCAAACATGTTTTGTGCAAATCTTTTCAACTTTAGCTCAGTAGCTGGCTTTGTCAAAACATCAGCAATCATTTGCTCAGTAGGACAATATTCTAAAATAAACTTTCCATTATTCACATTTTCCCTAATAAAGTGATACTTAATATCCATGTGCTTGCATTGCTGTGAACTGGGTTTTTTGGCTAGTGCAATGGCACTTTGGTTGTCTTCGTACACCTTTGTTTGTGACTAAACCCATCTCCCCCCACTGTCTGTTTGCCTGGTGGTAACTGAGTAAGGGTGAAGGTCTCATTTTCCTCCAGAGATCAGATCTCCTCTTTCATGGCATTCCTCTACTGTGTTGCTTGGGTTGATGCAATGGCGTCCGGGTGAGTTTGAGGAATATCACACACTGCTCTGTAACAAGAGTCCATGCATGTGTGCAATTTTTCCTCTGTATCCTCTGTCTCAAAGTCCGGTAGATGAACTGGTTTCTTTTTAGTTCTCGGTGGGTTCCTTCTGATTACAGTCTCTGTGGCTTCACTTGGCTGTGTGTGCTCATTCTTTTCAGGTAAAGTATCAGTAGCACTTTGAACACCCTGACCTGGTACATTTTCATCAACATTCACTTCACTGTTGTCAACCCTAGGATGTACATCCCCATATTCTATGTGTGACTCAGGTGTTTCTCTTTCTTTGGTTGTTTTAGTGGTAAATTTCACCAACCTGTGTTTTTGGACCGTCTCCGTGTCTGAATAGTAAACTAGATTGGCTGGGCTGTTCTTGTCATAGCCAATGAAAACACCTTGCTCACATTTAGAATCTGATTTGCCTTTCTCTTGCTTGTAAGCAAAACACACTGATCCAAATTTTTGTAATTTGGATATATTTGGTACCTTGCCTGTGAAAAGCTTGTATGGCGATTTCTTTGTGCGTCTGCTGTAGCACCTGTTCCTCATATAAGCTGAGGTCTGCATAGTGTAGTTCCATAGCTTCTCTGGTAACCCGCTCTCAATCAGTAGGCATCTGCTCATGTCATAGAGTGTTCTCCAACCTTTCTCCGCTGTGCCATTTTGGTGGGGTGAATAAGGCGCAGACGTCTCATGTCTGATCCTATTTTTTTGTTAACAGTGTCTGGAAGTCTCGACTTGTAAACTCAGTGCCGTTATCTGAAAGAATACACTTGATTTTCCCATAAGGTGCTATGTCTGCTAAGAATCTTCCTGTCACCTGCACTGTATCACTCTTGGACTTTATACGAGCATCGTGTCGAGCATAGTGCCAGAGTAGTAATCTGTAAATGACTGTGTATATCTGTGTCCTTCGATGCTTGGTACTGGCATGGGGCCGGCTAAGTCAGTGTGGACTAGTTCTAAAGGCTTTTTTGCCTTCCTATCTGGCTCCCTATTTCTTGTCTGAGTGAACTTTCCCTGTGTACACACCTCACATAACTGATCCAAACCAACTAGGGCTGCACGATATTGGAAAAATCTTACATTGCGATATTTTTTCCCCCTGCGATATACTGTATATTGCAATATGAAAAAAGAAAAAGTAATTTTTAAAAGATTACATAAATAGCTCTATTTGTAAATAATAAATCATTCTCGACTACTGCGGTGATTATGTAGGGGAGTGCATCTACATAGAAGAAAAATAAGATAAAGGATCTTTTCTAATGTGAACCATTCTTTGTTTAACTTTAATGCTTTACACACACCAAAGTAAGTAGGCGTTGTGACTAACGTTACTCTTCTGTGGTTTTGGAGAGAGAAATTAGGTAGAAATATGCTGGTTGACTAGCATGACAACATTGTATTCATATAATAATCAATCCAGGCTAACATGAATGACAGTGACTGCATGTTGCTTCCTCTAAATTTCAGGTTGTGGTAGACTAGCTGAGCCAGCTTGTTAGTTTGAAAAATTGATCAGACGTGGATGTCACGTGCACTAGCAACAGACGCTGTGTATCCAAGAACAATTAAATCAGTGTAAATGACAATTCGATCAGACACAGGCTTCTGTAGTAGATTAGTGTTACGTTTCCAGTGTCGTGGCTCCGAACCGTAACGTTAGTTGGGATGTACGGACCCCTTGGTTCTTTAGGCTAACTATGTTAGCTTTAGCCTGGCTGGTAGCAGCTTTCTGCGGGGGAAAATGGACGGGAGACATTGTGATTACGTTGCGTTAATCAGGTTATTTAGTATGTATTCGCAGCGAACATAAACACGACTGCTGTAGTTTCACTGACTACCAATCAAAACTATGCGCATCACTGTGTCAGCAGCTGCTGCCTACGGTACTTTTCTATACACACAGATCCTCACTTCCCATAACAATAAACCCCGTTGGACTAACGTCACATACACAAGTTGCCCACATGGCTACCTGTCTTAAAGGGGAAGGGTCGGCCGGTAATAATCATGTAAAAGGAGAACGGTGGAATTTTACTTTTCTATCAAGCAGCAAAAAAGGATTAGCGTCAACATCGTAACGTCCTGCGATGTGACTATTGCGCATGCACACATCGTGATGTTGATGCTAAAACACAATATTGTTAGTCCTACAACCAACTACACCTCCCTTAATCTCCATGCCTTTCACAACACCTGGCAACTTTTTCACATCTTCATAATTGCAATGACCCAATATTTCATGCCACGTCTGCATATCACAACATGCTTTACATTGACCAACATTCTTTTCAACAATTGGCAAATAATACAAATTTTCATTCTCATGAATGTCAAACCTGCTACCATCCTGGGTGACCATGCGACTATCCCCACTTTTGAAGGTAAATGTTGTAGCTGCGCTGTGTGTTGTCCAGCTAGGAGATGTATCACCGTCGTTCCTCTCTGTTGCGCCATCCCACTGCACTCGCTTCTATCAGCTAATTCTACAGAGTTCTCTGGCTGGAACGAGCTGTCAAAGTTCTCAAACTTGTTGATGTCATTCACAATGTGGGAAGTTGCACCTGTGTCCACCATGATTTAATTTTCACGTTATCTGGTGGTCTTGTACTTTTGACGTACTTGGCCTTGAAGAGGTGATCTTGGTTGCCATGTTTTTCCTCTGCAACTTTTCTGACGCCATCTTGTTCCCCCTTTTTCTTAGATAATGATTCTGCATGCTTTTTGTTCTTGCAGTAATTACACTGCGCTTTTCTGTAACAGTTTCTCACCTTGTGTCCCTTTATTCCACACTTGTAGCAAGTAATGTTGGCTTCTTCTTTTCTGTTCCTGTGTGGTTTGCTGTGGCCTCGGCCCTGTCTTGTATGTGTCTTTATCACATTATCTGTCGGTTCTGTCATTTTCATTTTCTCAGATTCTTCAAAGACGCGCAGTCTTCTTTTGAAGTCTGCAAACATAACGTTATCTTCTTTTTACGTTACATGGACCGCTAACGAGTCGGGTAGTCCGCCTAGCATCATGGCTACTATTAGCCCGTCACTCATGGTCTCTCCTGCATAATGCCGTGATGATTTTCTCTGCTCTTATTAAGTAGTCTGTAACCGTCTCGCTGTCTGTCTTTGTTATGGAAGTGTACATATTTATAATCCGACTTGCTTTTTCCTGAATAATGTTCTTAAAGTATACCCAAGGCTTTCCTTCCATCATCAGCTTTTCATTTGCATCAGTGCGATTTTTTAAGATAGTGTACTTTAACTTCAGAATGTGTTGGCAGCCCAGCAACCAAGTTTCCCAAAGGTCATATTTCTCGTCAGACCCGTCGAATAAAAGCTGCAGTGCTGGAACTCCTGTTTCTTGGTGGTCCATTTTGTCATCCCGCCAATTTCCTAGCTTAGCTTTTTCTTCTGCTATCTAGCTGTTGCATAATACGTTGTGTCAAACTTCACGCTCACTTATATTCCATCCTGGGCCTATAACCTGTTAAGTTGGCTAACTTGCGCAGGCTTAACTTGACGTGGAAGTATAAGCAGAGCATTTGTTTCATATAGTTATTTATTTCACAAATGTGCATGGCTCTGTTCATCCTCAGCAACATCTAGACAGGGTTTAGCGAGTAGTATGTAAGGGGGAACTTCCGCATAGGGAGGTTGGTCGGGGGGTGTGCATGGGTCAAACACAGGACTTTCACCCAGGAGGGCAGGGTTTGTGTCCCACGTCTATTCTTAACCGTCCAATTATTGCCGCATGTCAGGGAAGCCGCTTTCTTCTTTAACCGGCCTGTTATTCCCACGAGTCACAGAACCGTAAGCTCCCCCATAACCTTTCCCTAACCCAACCGTCCCGTTCCCGCGAGTCACAGAACCGTAAGTATAGTTAGTATAGTTTACATTCATTTATTTTTTATTCCACCATTCTCAACAAGCGTTTTCTATGGCTATACTCCTCATGCGGCTCTTTTACTGCACTCTGTGGTAGGCTACGCCATGAGTCCCGCCTCCCCCTCACAGAAACCTTGCGGCTGACAAGTCACCGACACAATTGTCCACTCCTCATGAAGCTAAGGAAACAAGAGGGGTTACCAATGTACCGGAGTCCAGTCTCTTTGGTAGAGCGAGATAGAGATGGTCTGATACCATTTTTGGCTTCCCATTACCTATTCTGATACCTGAACTTGTGTATTGGCCGATACCAAGTACTAATCCGATACCAGTGGGTCATATATTAACATTTCACTGGAATTGTGCCTTGTACAATTTAATGTGATGTAGAGCCCGACCGATAAAGGATTTGTAAGGCCAATACCGATTTGAATATTTGGTTATTTAAAAATCCGATGTGCCGATATATTGGCCGATTTTTAAAATCCAGAAACGTGTTACAAAACATAAACAGATTTCCCTAACATTAGTTATTTGTTGTTATTTATGAGTTTTCACTTAAATAATATAATTTTTTTTATTATCACAACAGAACAGAGGAACATCAAAGTATATTAAATTTCTGATAAATAATATTTATAAAAATACAAACTTAAGATATGAAACTTAAAGTCCTTTGAACAAAAACACATTAACAAAAAAATAATCAGTGTTGCCAACAGGGACGTTGTAGAGTGTCCTCTGGTGGACAAACTATGCAATGCCAACGCTCATAACGCTCAACATGGTTGACAGTCTGTTTTTATTTTTTAAATATTCATTTATCAGAATCATTTATTTGTCATTATAAATGATTATGATGAATGAATATTTTAAAAAATATATTTATTATATCTGCCGATAGGAAATGCCTAATATTGGCCGAAAATATTGGCCCAACGATATATCGGTCGGGCTCTAATGTGTTAAATGAAATTGATTGATTAATTAGTTGATTGACAGTCTTTTGGTGACAGCTTCTTTTCAGACTTCTGATTGGCCAACATCTTCCTCTTTGCGTGACTGGGGTTATGTCGATGCCTGTTGGCTTGGCATGCTCTTGACAGCGTGTTTTTGCGTTTTCATGTGGATGAAGATTTTTCTAAACATCACATGTATAGAGAATGGGATTAGGTTGTAGAACAAACAAAGGAAAACCTCTGTTTTTTAAAAACACCTGTGTACCTGTGGACTAGGCCTCAGTGTCTTCTTGTGTCCTTCCCCCTGTTTTCTCTGGTTGTACAAAATGGTTAATGCTTTTTTCCTCTAAGCATATGATGTTTTTTAGAAATGAAGGCAGTGACGGAGAGCTCACCTTTGTAGTCTACTCTTTACACATCTCACCCGCCCCTGCTTGTCATCCATGCCTGTATTCCAACGTCCCACCAAAACCTTTTCACACAGAGGGCAGGGTACCTTTGCATTTCTACTCAACAGAATATCAAGCTTTTTTTGTTCTTCTCACTTTTACACCATTTGCTTTTTTTCACCCCTGCTGCCATGGATAACTTTTGTAACCCTCCATCTCTCTCTCTTTTTCTTGAGGTCTTGTGTTTGCAGCCTTTTACTGACTTTGTTGGAAATGATGAATCTCTTCAGCACAATGTCATTTACATACATGATTATATTTTTAATTTCACACTTATTTGCATGGGCTTGTGAAGCCTTCTTATGAAAGTCATAAATTATTCTGTCTGCTGTGCCCGAGCAATTTCACAAAAGCAAAGTGGGAAAAAAAAAAGAACACAACATACTACATTTTCTCACTCTCATGCAGTCTGTCATGAATTTTGTTCATCCTGCACTTGTTTTTGTTAAAGAGTGCTAGTATAGCATTGATGCAAGTCTTTCGGGATGTCATTCCTACCAGAAGGTTATCTCTTGTACACCTACAACTGCATTTTTGTGGTAGGTTAAGATAAGGAACAAGACAAAAAGTCAGATGTTGTGTTCACACTGTCGCAGTTCATTTAAATAGCTTGGCACGATTACATTCGAGTCAAATTAAAGATGCAAATAGACTGAAAGTCCCAAATACAATGTGATTTTCTGAATTTTTGTTTTAGATTCTGTCTCTCACAGTTGAAGTGTACCTATGATAAAAAATTACAGACTTCTACATGCTTTGTAAGTAGTAAAACTGGCAAAATCAGCAGTGTATAAAATACATTCAGCCATTTCATGGCATTAGCTGATGTGAAGCTTGGTACGTAATCAGTTTTATTTATTGTGGCAAATCATGACAGACGTTAATTCAGGACCACACTATATTTTACAGAGAGTAGTGGTGTAAGGGACCATTGTTGATCAACACTCACGGTACAGAATGCATGTTAATCGCAGATCAATTGAAAAGTGTAACTATATTTACGCCGCATGTTAAAGGTCCCATGACATGGTACTCTTTGGATGCTTTTATAGAGACCAGAAAGGTACCATTGTATGAAAATTTCACTTAATGAGGTCTTTTAACATTAAAAAGCGTCTCCCCAGCTAGGGCTGCACAATTAATCGAATTTTAATCGCAATCAAATTTGCGTGATCGAGCGATTTTTCTTTTTTTTTTAAAGCGTCATTTCATAGAACGCTCCGGGTTTTTTGCAAAGCCCATCTACCACTCCGTAAAGCCGTCTGCTCATGAGCCAGTCAGAGTAGTTCCCTGCACCCCGTGCAGCTTAGTTTCTAGATGTAGATAGTCACAGAGGACAGAGGGACGGGAGGAAAACTCAACAGATAGCAGTCGGTTATACGTCAGTCTCAAGGTTTACCAGTTTACCAGTAAACGCAACATTTTGTCCCGTCTGTTATTCAGCAGTGACCAGTGCTAGTCGGTGCTAGTTGCGTCTGTTAGCTGTTAGCTCCTCGCATCCGCTGCAGTGTTGTTTATATGGATATGGTTTAATTTTGCGTTACACTACCCATTTCGTCTGTAAAGCCGTGCCTGTGTTTGGATCTCTCCTCTACTCTCTCTCCTCTGACTCTCCGCGCCCCGCCACACAGCGGCCTGGTCCACACTTCTGACATTTGTCCACAGTTTTAATTTTTTATTAACACAGCTGTATATTGTTAAGTATGGGGGGCAAACCTGTATTTTTACCAGTTTTTCCATGGTAACTCTGCTATTGCGGCGGCCACGGCAAAGAACACAGAAGAAGTTATTGAATGCAACTAACTTCAGTTGGACCTGGATCTGGTCCTGGACCTGGACCTGAATCAGAGATGTGACCCATGACCAGAATATCATAGTTCATAAAAATGCAGCGCAGTGACGATACAGACATTTCATACACACAACGTGTGTATCTGCCCTTCGACCCGTGCTGGACCCGTTCATAATGAGTCAGCCGTCTCTCTGTGAGTAGCGTCCATCACCCCCTCCCCGTTCATAATGAGTCAGCCGTCTCTCTGTGAGTAGCGTCCATCACACTCCCTCTTGCAGTTATAAATAGCCTATGTGACGATAAAATTTGTTTTGGTTAAAATCAACAAATAATCGTGAGAATAATCGCAATCAAAAGTTTGATGAAAATAATCGTGATTCTCATTTTGGCCATAATCGTGCAGCCCTACCCCCAGCCTGCCTACGGTCCCCCAGTAGCTTGAAATGTAAACCGAGCCCTTGGTATCCTGCTCTGCCTTTGAGAAAATAAAAGCTCAGATGGACTGATCAGATCATAAGGGGCAAGATTCCAGATCAGTCCATCTGAGGTTTCATTTTCTCAAGATTATCTTCCCTTTCTCTGCTTTGCAATGGCCAGAAAAGGCACAAACTAAGGAAAGCTCATTGTTGAACTGGCTCTGTGGCTGTAATTAAAGCACCAAGGGAGAATTTTTGGGAAAGATACTTCAAATATGATATTAGGGACCACTAAGGTCTAGAAAAAGAGACTTCAGATCAGTATTAAAGGGGACAACTAAGGTCTATTTAAAAGAGACTTCAGATACATTTTAGGGGACCACTAAGGTCTAGATAAAGAGACTTCAGATACAGTATTAGGGTAAACTAAGGTCTATATAAAGAGACTTCAGATACATATTAGGGGACCACTAAGGCCTAGATAAAAGAGACTTCAGATACAGTATTAGGGTACAACTAGGCTATATAAAGAGACTTCAGATAAAAGTATAGGGACCACTAAGGCCTAGATAAAAGAGACTTCAGATACTATTAGGGGACAACTAAGGTCTATATAAAAAGACTTCGATACAGTATTAGGGACGACTAAGGTCATATAAAAATATCCAAAGAGCCCAAAGTCCTGGACCTTTAAAACTGGTAAACCTCTTGGGCATTAAGGTTATTGTTTAAAAAACCCTTTTCTCATCTGGTTTTGTCGCTTAACAGCAATTTACTGGAGATAGGAGTTATTACTGTTGAAAGTTATTACATTTTTAATAAATCATTTAAATTCCCCACTTTCTTGAGCTGATCCAAAAATTTAACCAATCTGTGACTCAAAACCATGATCCAAACTGTGAGTTTGTGATCCGTTACACCCTTACCAAAGATCCAACGTTCACCCATAGCAATACTACTTAATTATGTTTGTTTTTTATTCTGTCCATTATTCTGTCCATCTCAAATAGTAGCAGCAAGACAGGAGGTGGGGAAGAGGCTGGAGGGAAGTGAGGCACATGATAAACAGGCTCAAATAGAAAAAAAAGAGATACAACAGAGCCAGTAAGCTGCGTTTCTTTGAACAAACAGCCAAGCTAAAACGAAGCTGCCTCTTATCGTTTCAACTCTGTCAATCAGATATCCCTCTGCGGTTTTTATGCAAACAAAGGCACCGCGCACGGCGTGGTGTAATGAAATAACGTCTGGAAGAGTGGCACTGTCATGATTAGCCTAATGGAAGATCCTACTCACAGCCGTCTTGCTCATTTGCTTGTATCAATATGAGGGGATTATCACTATTCCATGATAAGCATGGTGGTTGCTTTGAATCAACAGCGCCCGTCCGTGCTATCGTTGTAATCCACAGCATGCCACCTGCATACTCTACAGCTATCTGCTTCATTGACAAACATGTTTTTGTGTGCATGAACCAATGTTGTAGTCAACTAACCAACTGAGGAGTCAGTCGAGTCTCGAGTCCCCAGTGTTCGAGTCATCAACGTAAAAAACCTAAACAGCCAATAGACTAAAGTAGACATACATCAACAGAGTCTGTGTTGAATTCCATGACTGCCTACATATATCCACTCACATCTTTTAAAGAGCTGATATATTAATATTATTATTTTTGTTATTTACTGACTTTTTTTCTGCCACACAGCATCCTTTTTTCATTGATTACATATACACTTTGGAATACAGTAATACCACCACGCGACCTAATATATTGATATATTTCAATATCAATCTCTCCAACTTAGAGTTAAAATCCATGTAGGTGAACTACATGATCCAGGGTGCATCTCTCTGCATTTTCCAAATATGAACAAATTACGCACTACAGTTGCATATATCAATATCAATTCCTTTGTTATGAGAGTAGTAAAAGTAAGACTGAGAATGCGGTGTTAAGTGAGTGATGTCAGTGAGTGTGTTGTCAAGCAAGGAGAGCGAGCGGTAGCGGTGTCTGACTGAGAAGCTTATGTGTGGCTGTGAGGAAAAAGCAAGAGAAAACAGAGACCCCAAAGATGATGTAAATTGAGTTAACAGTTAACAATAAACAAGAAGCTTCTCAAGACAAGGTGGCTTTATATTTGGTAAATACTGTCAGTGAAGTAAAGGGTTTTACCCCAAAAGAACATCAGCCCTGGATGGAACGTCTCCACAGCTGTTTACCGGGGGGTCATGGAGCCCAAAACAGGAAAGTTGTAACATCTTATATCAAATTTGTATAACTACTTAGTCAGAAACTTCATCCAACGGCTGAGTCCCTTTTTATGAATACTCAAGTACGATTTTATATATTCTCAAATCCAAGTCCTAGTACAAGTCATCAGTCCGCGAGTCCAAGTCAAGTCAGTCTAGAGAATGAAGTCTTGGGTGGGACTCAAATCCAAAATAGATACTTATAATACTTCTCACAACAACACATTGAGAAAAACGTTGAGCATTTTACTCTTAATACTAGCAACAATGTGGTAGATCCCTGAGTGTGGATAACAGCAGCAAAACACCGGAAGTTCTACTCACCTATGCCTCTCCAGCTTCTCCCGTGGCTCATGCATATACAGTATGTCCTGCAGCGACTTGGGTTGAGGTAAACTGTGCTGCGTCACCCCCATCTGTAGCACTGTAGTCTTCAATAACTGAGCAACAAGGCCAAATAGTTTCAGATATCTCACAAGTCCTTTATAACGTCAGTTATAAGGACCCACGTATTAAAACATGGTACTCTTTTTTATTTTATTTTTTTTTTACAGGTTTTTATTTTTAGGGTTTTTATTTGTGTACTACTCCTAAAAGTGATTTGCAATGTTAATTTGTTTAGTTGTTGGATTTATGTGATACATCTGACTTCATATGTTGCTAAAATTGCACTTTTTTACTGTAAGATTTAAGGTGAGGAGAACTTGGATGTTGAACAAGAGCTTATTCATTGTTTTACTGTTATTACAGGCTAATAAAGGCTGTTTACTTTAATTCATTCAATTCAATTTTATTTATAGTATCAAATCACAACAAGAGTTATCTCAAGACACTTTACAGATAGAGCAGGTCTAGACCACACTCCAGAATCCACAAGGACCCAACAGTTCCAGTAGTTTCCTCCAGAGCAAGCAACAGTGCGACAGTGGCGAGGAAAAACTTCCTTTTAGGCAGAAACCTCGGTCAGACCCAGGCTCTTGGGAGGCGGTGTCTGACGACCGGTTGGTCGACTTTAAGTTTTTATTGTTGTATTCCTCCTGAAAGTGATTTTATTGTTGGATTGATAGCCTACATCTGGCTTCAAGTTGCACAACAAATTCATTTTACTTGAACAGTGCAGTGTTAAACAATTTTTTAGAGATTTAAACTTTATCAAAAGTTGTTTTGTGTAAATTGTTAATAATTGAGCAATGGGAAAATAATCGTTCATTGAAAAAAGTAATCATTGGATTAATTAAAAAAAATAACTGCTAGATTAATTATTTTAAAAAATAATCATTTGGGACAGCCCTATTTGGAATGAAAGTGTACCGAGACCACCTCATGGTCTTGGTCTCGGAACACTTGTTTGGTCCGCTTTTGGTGTGCCCCGAGTGCGATTGCCACATTCACACACATTCCCAAGCAGACCGCACCAAGGGGGAAAACGACCTCTAGTGCAATTAAAACGGACTAAATGAGGCAGGTGTGAAAGCCCCCTAATTGAGTCCTCCAGGAAATTGAGTGGTTCCCAGTCCTTAACAAATTTTTTTCACCATCTTCTTGGATACATACATAAGTAATGATGAATAAACTGAGGACCTTCTGTGTATGCATGTGTGTCCGTGGTCTTTCAGATATCTTGAGAACCGTTCATCCGATCTACTTCACACTTCCTGGGTACCCAATGATCTTGGGGTTTGGAGTTTGGACTAGGGCTGGGAAATATATCAATGTTGTATCAATAATGTGATACGAGACTAGATATTGTCTTAGATTTTGGATATATCGTAATTTTGTAATAAGTGTTGTCTTTACCTGGTTTTACAGGCTGCATTGCAGTAAAGTGATGTCATTTTCTGAACTTACCAGACTGTTCTAGCTGTTCTATTAGTTACCTTTAACCACTAGGTCATTAAATCAATTCTGGAGAATATTTATCAAAAATCTCATTGTGTACAATTTTGTGAAAAGCACCAATAGTCCACCATACAATATTATTGCAATATTGACATCGAGGTATTTGGTCAAGAATATCATAATATTTGATTTTTTTCGTCCAGCCCTAGTTTGTTGGATGTTAGATTTTTATGAGCTGTGAATACTGTAAAACTGAACGCCCAATAAAGGTTCAGGAATAAACAAACGCTGGTATAACGTTTTATTGTGACTGAAGAGTCACAATAAAACGTTATACCAGCGTCAAAGTCCAGCTTAGATTCACTCAGAGCATTTTGTGAAAAGGGAAACTCTCTAAAAAGACATATTTTGCTGACACTAAATATCAAGAGTCCTATGACATTCTGCTTTTTGGATGCGTTTATATAGGGCTTAGTGGTCCCCTAATAGTTTATCTGAAGTCTCTTTCCCGAAATTCAGCATTGGTGCAGATAGCAATTTAACGGTTGTCAGGTGTTGCATGGAATGGTGGACCCAAGTGCAGAGAGCAGGCGGACAAAAGTAGAGCTTGAGGGTTTATTAAACAAAAAGCAAAGTACAAATAAATAAAGGAAGTCCTGAGAGGGGCAAGCAAAAACTAACCCAGAGTGTAAAAAAACAAGAACAGGGAATCCAAAAACAACAGCAGAACAAACCAGAAACTGAGACCAAAGGAAATCCCGGAAGCAAGGAACCAGACAAAAACTGACATGAGGAAACACGACAGGCACGCACAAACACTACGATGATCTGACAAAGGACAAGCGGATCACAAAGACTTACTACACTGGGTAACGAGGAAACAAGAGGCAGGTGACACAAAGATTGGGAAACAGGTGGAAAACATTAGATAATCACAAGAGTGTGCAAACACCGGAAGTAAAACACAACAAAACAGAAAACCCAGATTGTCAGAATAAAACAGGAAACAGAACAGAGACTCACGGGACAACACAAGACAGGAACTACAACTAGACAAGACAAGGGAGCAAACATTGACTATGACATGAAACAGTAAACAGCTATTAACAGGGAACAGAACACAAAAGAAAAGACATGACACCAAAACCATAACAACGGTATTCAAATT
Source organism: Etheostoma spectabile (assembly GCF_008692095.1). NCBI lineage: Eukaryota > Metazoa > Chordata > Actinopteri > Perciformes > Percidae > Etheostoma > Etheostoma spectabile. The sequence continues at coordinate 6,317,645 of NC_045753.1, forward strand.
TAACCTCACGGTTATAGTGACCAAAATTTGTTTTCGGCATTATCACAGTATTTTCAAAAGGGTGTTCAATATGTTCAGAAAGCACTGATAGGCTTACACAAGCTGAAATAGTTTGAAAAACTTTGATTGAAAACTGGCTACTGAAACACTGGCTGTCTGTGTCTGGTTTCTGGTAAGAACTTGAACCAGAGATGTCTGACTTTGAGATTTAGGAAGATTTATTTACAACTCCAACATGAAGTTAACTATGAAGATGTATTTATTGTTACATGTGAAGTTGAATGTGGTTCTGAAATATAAGCAAATAATAATGCACATTAATAAGCATTTGACTTACTATGAACATTATTTACCAAAATAAAATGTTTTAGCAAAAGCATAATAACAAGAAACAGTACTAAGAATTGCATTAATTTCTCTGTAATAATTAACATAAATGTAACATATTGCTCATTAACACAAACAGAAAAAAGCCACATCTATTACAGCACACGTATCCATAATGGAGCAAACAGTGTTTGCTTCCCCCCCCCCCTCCAATAGCACCATGGCAGTCTTCAATTATAAATCAAGCACTTTATGTCAATGGCTACCTTTCAGGTTTATTATTTTCTTAAAATATTTGAATGTGTTGACAAAGGACATTTAGTGGTGACCTGATAACTGTCTTATTATGTCAGCAAGCAATGCATCATCAAGGCTGTGTTGTAGATGTTGATGAAAGCCTTTTACCCTTGCACAGTTAACGATATGCAGTGCTCCCATCCATATGATGCACATTGCACACATCATTTGGGTGATATGAATGGAAGATGATTGCAGAAGTGACACTGATCTGTGTTTCTGTTCATTATTTTAAAGAGATAGCAGAGCAGATTTCAAAAACAAATCCAGTGTGGCAGGGGTTCTTATTTTATGATGTAAATTGAGGGAGCAAAAGCAGTATTGGCTCAAGAAAATCGGTCAGCGGCTAAGGCTAAACACAGCAACAGCAATATCATCATGGCGATAATATATATCTATAGATAAATAAATCTATCTATATATGTGTGTGTGTGTATGTATGTATGTATGTATATTATATATATTATATATATATATATATATCCAAAGAAATGTCAAGACGTGACACAGGCTTAACTTCCACATTGTAGCTGAACACCTATTGAAAAAAACGAGGCAGTGAAACCCATGACAGTTTGGCAAGCTACAGAATAGTTTTAACTTACATTCTGGGCTACCCACATAACTTCAACAAAACGGGAAAGAAAAGAAATAGGATAAAGAAAAAGGTCTGCTGATACATTCTGTCCTCTTCTCCTGCCTGCGCCTGTGCGGCAACTTCAGGTGCCTCAGATGAAGCTGGAAAGGATTAAACACAGGATTTCCACACCGTGTCAATCCACTGTGAGAATGATATTTTGCATGAAAAGATATTTGTTAGCGTCAACATTTTTCTGAGTTTACCAACTTATACCGGGTAAACGTTCATCCGGGTTGCTGACATACAGCCAGTAGACCCAGTCCCAATAAGAATCTTGAGTTGTGCCATTTCTTGGCTTTACTTTAAATACTAAAGGAGGGGGGGCAAGGTGGAGAGGGGGGGTGGCTTTGACCAACTTCATGGCCCCTATAACCTCATAAGAAGCAAGATTCAGATTAGCCCATCTGAGCTTTCATTTTCTCAATGGCAGAGCAACACCCAGGCCGTTTACACTATCACATTCTAGCTACTGGGGCAACCATAGGCAGGCGGGGGACTCATAATGTTAAAAACCTCAAATAAATTTCATGCCATGGGACCTTTTAAACAAAATTTAGACACTATAGACATTTAGACACTGTTCAATGGCTCCTTCCCAAGTGTAGGACCAACAGACTCAAGTACTACTTTGTTCCTCATGCCATTACACTCTACATCTCCTCTCTCGGGGCGAGGAGGACATAGGACAAACAGGACAGTACAAATACAACTGGACTCACATAAATACCTGGAGACTTTAATACTTTTACACTTGAATCGACACTGACACTTTATGATAATTTATGGTAAACGTCTTTTTTTTTTATTGCCAAAGGTTTTTTTATTATTTTGTTTTTATTATTAGATAGATGGATAGCCTTTATTATTAGACTCATGGTCCATGAAAACAACAACAACAAAAAAGATACAGATACACAAGACACCAATTAAATAAGACAGCTATACCAGTAATCCCATAAGGGTGGCTGGTATTGCAAAGCACTGAACCTCGGGTCAATCAGATGTGATTTGACAGAGTTACAAGAAGAATTCAGGCCACCAATACATTTGTACATCAGATTCCTCAGTAAAGCAGAGAAGGTAGTAACTCCTGCTTGACAGAACAATTCACTTGCACTACACCACCTAGGTTTCCTGAGTAGAATGCGCAAACAGTCATTATAAGCGACCTGCAGCTTATTGAAACTTGCCTTTTTGAACTTGGCCCACACGGGGGCAGTGTAAAAAGCTGTACAATATTGCAAAATGCAATATCAATATCACTGACAGAGTTCATCTCTGAACGCTGTCCGGTTCTTATTATTTTATGTGTTATTAGTATCACTGTTATATTTCTACCGTCTTCCTCTTTTTTCCCCTTCTATACTGTATTCTTCTTTCTAAAACCGGATGCTGGAAATTTAAATTTTCAACATCCCAAAAGAATTAACAAAGAGAAGTCTAAGTTGCTTTCTTGAAGCTAGACGTCCGGGGGCTGGTTGTGTACACTACGTGTACTAACTTATAAAACCTATTTTACCAGTATTTAAATTCATACTTTAACGTTACTTTATACCCATCAAGCCACTAAACTTGTTTGGAAATGAATACCTCTGCTGTAGTGTAGTGTAAATTTGGTAACGATATTAATGACAAGATAGCACTGCAGTCATTAAACGCTGACTGTGGCCATATCAATTCAATTTAATTTAATTTATAGTATCAATTCATAACAAGTGTTATCTCGAGACACTTTATAGATATAGTAGGTCTAGACTACACTCTATAATTTATAAAGTCCCAACAATTCTAGTATTTCCCCCAAGAGCAAGCATAGTGCGACAGTTGTGAGGAAAAACTCCCTTTTAGGAGAAACCTGGGACAGACCCAGGCTCTTGGTAGGCGGTGTCTGAAGGTGACGGTTGGGGGTGTGATGAACAGTGGCAATAACAGTAACAATAAAGATAATGGAACAGTGACAAAAAAATGGCAGTACTAACAGTTCATGTCATAGCAGGGTGCTGCAGGGTGTTACAGTATGTAGCGTGGCATAGCTGGATGTAGCATGGTTCAGCAGGACATGCAAAACGCAATATCAGTATCACTGGCTGAGTCCATCTCTGTACGCGGACCGGTTCTGGTGGATTAACAGATATATTTGCCCATTGGCTCTCATATTGGGCCGGATGGGCACACCGCCATGAGTCCATTAGCCAAAAGTCTGTGATTACTCCACATTTTAACTGTAAATATTTTATGAGTAAAATCTGCAATGTAACCGGTAAGATTTCTCTGTAATGTAAATGTAGTACAATGTTTTCCTCTGAGGTAGGAGTACACAGTAAGTCAGTGGGGTTGCATATTAAGTGCTTTGGGGGCCTTCTGTTAGTCATTTTGGGGTACAATGGGTCTGGAGAAAGCTTCTTTGGCGCTGGCAACAACTACTTCTGGGGGACGTGGAAAATTTGCATTCTGTGGATTGCAGGCTGTGGGAAGTTTTTAGACTCAACACTGCAGCACACCAACACAGTGCTCTTTGCAGACCAATAGCCAAAATAGTCTTGCAGTTGTGCTCTTATATCATTATAATGTTGCTTTGATATTGTTGTAGAATCATAGTGCTGTTCTGGAATTCTAATTCCGTTGTAATGTAGCACCATAATGCTGTCGTTGCAGTTGTGTTGCTCCAACATTATGAAGCTGTTGTTGCTGTGGTGATAGTGTATGATAATTGTGGTGTTGGCGTGGCTTCGGGGCCTCCTGAAGCTTTGAAGCGCTGGGCTGCAGGCCTGCTGAGATTAGAAGGTGGCAATGCTGCGCTTGGCTCCATTATTCATTGGCTGTTACACATTTTGTTTTGGAGCAAAACACGCATTGACATCAAAGGCAAAATGGGAGAGGGGAGGAAAACAGCCCAGTGTCTTAAAAAACCCATGTTGCATTTATGTATTTCATTATCTGGCCCAGGAGCAGAAGAGAGGATGGCGCATGAGGCAAGAGATAGAGAGAAGGATGGAAAGCACTAGGACTGATTGTGTTATCACAGTGTTTACATTAAACACCCAAAGGCGAAAAGGCCTGGATGGATTAGAGCCACAAGAGAGTGTTTGTGTCTTTGTGTGTATGTAATGTAAGCATGTATGTTATAGTGGCCTGCTCAGTTTAGCGTGAATCCCTATCTTTGCCTCCACCTGGCTCGCTCACCTCCACACCCACATACACGTCTTAATCAATTGTATTCATACACCCACTTTATGGTAGTTCGAACATTGCTGTTTTTAAGGAAATAACAATGGCATAGGCCAGCCAATGACTGGCTGAGTCTTTCCTTAGATGTCTCCATACTTGATATGTTTCAGTCCCCATCCGCCACCTCAGATCCCTGTCAGATCTAATCAAGTGGAGATTTTATTAGAGCATTAACTAGACTGCAACGGACAACTGAATGCTAAGGGGTGACTTACTAATCAGAGGTAAGGATTTCTGTTCAAACCAAACAGTGTGTGGGTGTGGCTCTGCTCATGTTATGCTCTGGGACAAATCTGAGCAAGCTTCACATAGACTTTCCCTGCTAAACAACATTTAATGAACTTGAGGTACGCAGCATGGCTGCAACCTAAATGTATTTAAATCAGTGTTTTCATTAAACAATAGATTAGATAAAGTGTCACTTATAGTAATGGATCCATGGAGAATTATTTCCAATTCTGCAGTTCTCTTTAGCTCTAATCAGCAGTTTGGTGTCTTTCAGTTAATTGTTTTCAAGGCAAACAACTACATGTTTTCAGTCTCACTGCTCTCACACCCCATCACTCATAGCTGAGTAAATTGTGTTTTAAATATTAACATCCTGTTTGGCTAGTATGGGTGGTGGAAAAATTGATACAGCATAGTATCACGATATTTTCAGTGGCAATACTGTATCAATACACAGGCGCCAAGTATCGATCTTTTATTATATATGTGTTGGTCAGTTTGTCTGCTTGACAATCCTATTTGGCAGCAATAAAACTGAAGTGATATGAACAAAAAGAAAAAGGTTTCTTTTTAGATGAAACAGATGAACCAAGTTTCCTTTTGGGGACATCATTTGAAACTGGGAAAAATTAGAAGTTGGAAAAAAGATTAAAAATTGCAATATCGCAGAATATTGCAATGTGTTTAAAAGTGCAAAAATATTGTATTGTGGCATAAGCATCGTGATATCGTATCGGGAGGTTATTCCCACCCCTATTGGCTAGTGGGTTTGCATACACATGCACAAACATGAATGCATTGTCAGATCAGAGTTCAGTGGGTAACGTTTCCCCCTGGACAGATGCTTTATATTTTTCAGAGAGAAGTCAGTCACTGGAGCCCATCAAGCCATCCTTCTCTCCCTCTGCCCATGTTGTAATCATCAGAGGCAAACATCAGAAGCCCTCCAGTTGCTCTGCTCTCCCCTTTTCTCCTCCATTGCCCCTCTTCTCCCCCCCACTGTTAGGCAGTGTTGAATGGGTTATTACCAGTGTCTCTCCATGCTATCCAGGGTCATTAATACATGCCAGCTCTGTACACACCAACTCCTCACTTCATTTATCCCAGCACGCCTTTCAATTTAATCAAAACTACAGCAGCAGGACACACACACACACACACACACACACAGATTAGTTGTAACGACTGTAAGGGGAACTTCTTTTCTTGTGTTGTGTGGGATTATAAAATTGAATTCAGCGATTGTTGCACACAATAATTAATTATAGGTTATTTTCCATCAGTACTTGCTGATGCTCTACAGATCAAGTCTGTTGCATACATCATATTTTACCATTAAAAAATGGTAAATTGGGCTGCATATAGCACACTCATAGCATTACAGGCGGCATTTACCCCATTCACAAACACATTCATACACTGGTGGCAGAAGCTCGCTCATACACTGGTGGGCGGCTCTGGCTCAGGAGGTAGAGTGGTTCACCCCAACTTGCTCCCAATGCTGTGCCGTTTGGGTGTGATTGTGCATGAATGTTTATTTGATGAGCAGGTGGCACCTTGCATGGCAGCCTTGGCCACCAGTGTATGAATGTGTGTGTGTGAATAGGGTGAATGGCATACCAACAGTCACGATTTCCGTGGGAGTCTCTCTACTTTTAACCCTTTTTCCTGCCTAGCTCCTGATTGGTAATTTGTCTCGCTAATCTCCCAAATCTAATAGTAATAGAACTCAAATAGGTGTATGCAAGGTCAACTAAACTGAAAATAGAAGAAACCACTCCAAAAAATGTCTAATTTATTTAGATTTTGGCTATGTGAATCATGAGAAATGTATTAGAGGAACTGAGTGTATTATATAAAGTCTGTTTGATAAGTGAATTCACATTTTTTTGTAGGAAAACCTACATTACCATGTTGTTAAACTTAATGGAGCAGAGTTTACCAGTGAACATCTACTCCTAAAAGGTAATTTGCCATTTGTAACGACTCATAAACAGACACTAATTCGGCCAACATGATATAATTCTGTAGTAATTTTACCTCAGTGTAAAATCAATAAATGTGATGGCTCCCAAATAAAAGCTCATCTGTCTTTAATGTGCACCATCAATTTCCTACAGTTTGACTAAATGTGCTGTTTTTGTTACTGACAGGCTCAGAGTGCTATTACAAGTGTCAGACAAATTTATAGAAAAGGATTGCTACAGACAGAGACCTTTTTTGTTACAGAGTAAAATCCTTTTTGTTTAACCAGAAAAGGTTCTGAAGTTGCCATTGCCACACCGACCAGACTCCATTTAACCTTCTAACATTGTTCCGGTCAAAAATGACAGATATACACATTCTCTGTACCATAAATATGGCATTTTTCCTCATTTTGTTTCAATACCTTATGATATGATGAACAAATAAAATTCATTGTGACTACGTTTTTTGAATTTTGAGTGATTTATTTAACTTGGTCACACTCTTTTTGTTTATGGTGAAAAAATAACCGCCATAGAAAATTGATGGGAAAGAGTATAATTTCATTCATGTGATGGAAGGCATCTCCATACACACACCCCTTCAACTTTCCTGTGCTTGTGTGCCTATTCTACACACACACACACACACACCACACACACACACACACACACACACACACACACACACACACACACACATACACACACATACACACAGAGTTCATGTTGTCATGTTGGCAGAGTGGTGATTGTTGTTGCTGTGCCAAGACAGCTTTTGATTGTTTTATTTTGTTTCTGTCGACTTTGAATAAAGTGTGTTTTATGCTGGATAAAATTAATGTTAATTGTGTTTCATGGTAAACAACATGTTAAATGTATCTTTACAAAAATCCTAACCCTCTGTGGGGATCCTTTCCATTATATTGTCAGGCACTTACAATAATAATCTGGGCATGCCAGTAGCAAAACCATAGACAGCTAAAGACATGGTCAGCAGATCCTGTTGTTCTGGACGGAGACCAGTGAAGGATATTAGAAGCTCTTTTCCGGTGATAGCTGAGCGTTACTGCGCAGCCTGCAACTGAGCTTGAAGACGTAGATGTGACGTGAGCAACCTGTCTGAAAGTTGTAAGTCTTCTGGTAGCTGTGCCAAAAGAAATCTCAATCATTCCCAATCAGCGAAGACGGAGAGCGTAGGTAGGTATGTGTTAGGAGATAACATAGGCACAGGCTTATTATTGCTAACTAAAATGCTAGTTAACATTAGTAATTAAACCTAAACAACTAATGTAAATCAAAACTGTCTGCAAGTTTTTCCTGACAATACATTGATTTGTCAACTATGCAACAGCAAGTTGCTTGGTTATGACACAATTGTTAGCCTATTTTTTCAAATAGCCATAACGTGTCTGCTAGCCATAACGTGAGATACAAGGTCATGGAGCCTTTTATACATTATTGTGTTTCTTTAAAAATAAACAATGGACAAATAGCGTCTTTAAACGCTTTAGATGTAAAGTTATTTGCTGTCAAAGTGACGTAAAAATGAATAGCTGGTCAAGGGAATGCTAACCCGCGGGTGAGTGCTTTGTAGCATCAAAATAGGACCATAGGAGCTACACTTAGAGAGAAGAGGCTTACCCCCTTGGGCAAAACAAGCCCTTTTTGTGGATGTAAAGTGAAGGGGCACAATTGCCCGTTGACGTTACATGGTAGCTTGTCTTGCCACTGCCGACTGCAGCTTAAAAACTGGAAAAATGTCAAAGGTTGTTGTTCCCGTCAGTCACTTAGACTGAAAAACATAGGGAAATAGGGTCCAGGTTCAACGAACCTGAAGTTACCCTTTAACATTCTAAAAGAAAGGGAATTACAGCATGTGACTCTTGAAATAGAAAACGTGTTTACCTGCCAGGGATTTCCCAATGCCCGATGGGAGGAGAAGATAGAGGGACAGAGTGGAAAATGGAGCTAATGTCTTGGCTAATCCTCTGCTCAGGTGTCAGAGGGGAATGTTATCTACTGTAAATGTTAGCTTTGACATGCTTCTAGTATGTGGCGGTCCCAGGTTACACGCTACGTGCTAAGCTGACACATGGATAAAAATAACACCAACCATAAAAAACAAGCTAAGCCTGCCGCTACCGCCACATTTAGGATGAGGATCACATCAATAGGACCACATAGGATGGGGGACTACATGCTGATCAACCTTTTTTCTATATTTTTTTTTTTTTGCTGTTGTCTCTCTCTCCATCTCTTCCTCATTTTGTGAAAGCATTGAACGAAAATAGCGTAATGCTCTCTATTGATATTCATTGAGAGAAACCCTCTAGGGATTTAAATGACTTTCTTTGTTTCATGTGGCGACCTTCGAAAATCCCAAAGACCCCTTTCCCCCCAATCTCTCTCTCTTCAAGAATAAAGCCAGCAGAGGTGTTTTAGTAATTCAGCTCTTATTTGTCTGGCCGCAGCGGCTTTCCCTGCACATCTCATGGCCCAGGGGAGGGATTAAAGCATGGCTAAAAAAAAAATCTAATATTTCTGCGGACAGCCTCTTTATCAGTGAATGTGTGTGTATGTTTGCGCTTAAGAGGACGATACAATGTTGACTCCACGGCCAGGAGAGATGCCCCTTAGCTTAACACTGGGATTTAGATTCAAAGAGCTCGGGGAGGTTTGAATACCCAACTGAGGAGAAATCTCAATCTTAATTATATTTTCAGTATTACATAAAACCAATCCAGGTGATTGTTGTTTGTGCGAACAAGAGTTTCTAAACATCAAAGCTGCATGACTTTCTATGGTGCATTTAAATTTCATGAATTCAAACACAAATGTGTGGATAGTTTTAAGTTTGATATGCAGACAGGGTTACTTACTCCTCAATAACTGTATAAGAAGACAAGAAACAATTCACTGGATTTAGATGGATGTGTTGCTTTTACCCAGTGATCAGGTTTTGAGCCCTGGCACCTTCAAAACCTTGCGTGACTTTAGCGTTACTCTTGGGTTGGGTATGAAATGCTCATAGTAATACTTTTTGGTCATCAAAGTTGTTCTTTTGTTGTTTACGTACAGGGATTTGTTGAAAATTTGTTGCATGTAAAAAAAGAGTGAGAACAATTAGTCGAAGTTGAACAGTGGTGTATCTCTGCAAGAGCTTGTGATTGGGTATTTTTGACAGTTTGGCCCAATCACAGTTACCAATTCCTGGCTCGGTGGTGGCCAGCAGCCGGAAGGCATGCATATTTTCTAGAGCAGATGGACATTGCAGACTAGCTGCTTCCTCTGTCTTTTCAGGAAACACACATTGGGCTGCTATGTTTACCTGGTATGATCCCACCCTGTCAGTGGTCCAGGGTAGTCTTGTCCCAACAGTGAGGCTGGATGGTCACGGTTAGAGCAATTATCACGATTCTTTGTTGATTTTAACTAAAACATATTTATTGTCACATAGGCTTCATATAACTTCTTTCACATCCATATTATGCTACATTCTTCTTATGTTGAAGTTGTATGTTGTATAGACATACAGCTGCAACACATGTAAATGAAAATTATCTATCTGAAATAAATAGCAAAGGATGCATCTCTGGAAAAGCTCCTTCACTTTTTTCAACAATAACTGATTAAAAGAGCTAGGGAGAGAAGGGAGAGCGATGGACGCTACTCACAGAGAGACGGCTGATTTATTATGAATGGGTCCAGCACAGGTCGAATGGTGGGTCAGTGGAGTTACACGCGTCCTGTGTCTGTATTGTCACTGCGCTGCAATTTTATGAACTTTGATATTCTGGCCATGGGTCACATCTCTTGCAGGTCCAGCAGGCTCTGTCTCACACGCTATTACTCTGCAAACTGAAGTTAGTTGCAACTTCTTCTGCTGCAATAGCAGAGTTACCAGCGGAAACACTTGTAGAAATACAGGTTTGCCTCTCATGCTTAACAATATACAGCTGTTTTAATAACAATTAAAACTGTAGACAAATGTCAAAAGTGTGGACTGGTGCCACTGTGTGGCGGGGCCATGCGGAGAGTGGAGGGATCCAACACAGGCACGGCTTTACAGAAGAAATGGGTCATATAACGCAAAATTAAACCATGTCCATATAAACAACATTGCAGCGGATGCGAGGACATTAGTGTGACCGAGAGGAAAAATATTGCTCGCGCCCTAGACACTAACTAGCATTCTGGAGCCCTGTGAGCTAACAGACATAAACTAGCACCCTAGAGCCCTGTGAGCTAACAGACACAAACTAGCACCCTAGAGCCCTGTGCGCTAACTAGCACCCTAGAGCCCTGTGAGCTAACAGACATAAACTAGCACCCTGGAGCCCTGAGAGCTAACATACACTAACTAGCACCCTAGAGCCCTGTGAGCTAACAGACACTAACTAGCACCGACTAGCACTGGTCACTGCTGTTGTCTGAAAAACAACACATACGGGACAAAGTGTTGTGTTTACTAGTAAATTTGTAAACCTTGAGACCGATGGATAACCGACTGCTATCTGTTGAATTTTTCTCACGTTACTTTGTCCTCTGTGACTGTCTACATCTAGAAACTAAGCTGCGTAATGCAGGGAACAACTCTGACTGGCACATGATCAGACAGTGGTTTACGGAGCGATAGATTTGCTTTGCAAAAAAAAACGGAGCGTTCTATGAAATGACGCATTTAAAAAATGGCTCGATCACGCAAATTTGATCGTGGGAGGTCAAAATCTTGATTGTGATTAAAATTCAATTAATTGTGCAGCTCTAGTCACGGTAGGTCTGGGTGTTATAAGAATAACATTAATCACTGGAAACAAATGCAGTAAAACTATCTGTTTGTTTGTTATCATACATTGATAATGATACAAATGTGTCTTGACTACTGGATTACTGCAATGGGCAATGTGACAATAGTTAACGTTACTTACCACAAACAATGTTGCCAACAAGTCTCAGACATGTCTGAGCCGGACACTGCGCGCGCGCGTGCGTGTGTGTGTGTGAGATTCAGTGACAGGGCAGAGTGTGTTCTACTAATTACAACTTAAGGTCATAATTGTTATGTTGATTTCATACAGACTTCTAGCATCTACAGCAGCAGACATTTTCGTTTCACAAACACGTAGCTCATGGTCAGTCTGCCTCAGATGGTTTAGACATTATGACTGATAATCAAAATCCTTGTAGAGAAAATCAATGAGATCTTTACTTCCGGAACCACACTGTTGAGCCCTATATGTTCCAGACCTGAGGCTCCAGCTGACTGTACAGGAGCCCAATGTTTCCCACAGGTTGAGAATTTACTTGTGTGTGACAGTACGGCTTGTGATGGCAGGGTTCAGTAATAAACTAGTCAAACAAAGGTTCATGAATCATTTATTGAAAACAATGACTACATAACATGAACAGATCATTCAGAAAGAAATAAGTATTTAGGCTAAATATTAAACAAACCAGGCTAGAAGAGGATACAGATGAAGCGTATTGTGTTCATCAAATCTGGTTGGTTAAATTTGTTTGTTGTTTGTTAAATAAATGTTATAGTTCAGCAGATGAAATACCTGATTACCCAGAGCCCAAATGTTAGTCCTGTATTAACAACGTCACCTCAACGTAACATACATTTCAAGCATCAGTGCTGTAACTTTCGTAATGAATGTTTGTTTTTTTTTCTCTTGAAAATAGCCTGGTCCCAAATAGCTAGTTCTTAGCAAATGATGCCTTTACTCTAGCATTGCTAGGGGAACACTACAGTGTCATGGCAGGTGTATTGCTGAAAGAGACTGTCCCCTGAAAAACAACTTAATAAGTTGTTTGTGCAGTCAGCAAATATTACCCATATTTCCATTTTTATTACTAGATAGCACCACCCTCTAGTGGTCATATAATTATGGAACAAATGAAAGAACTTCATGTTCTGCGCCAAGTGCGTAACGGGAAGTGAAGTGATGTTAACAATTTTTTTTGTTTTGCTCAAGATTTTATCCCAAACCACAACCTTTTTTTGAAATTTAAAGTGACTATATGTAACTTTTAGTTTGTTGATTTCAATGGCCCATTTGGACAACATTTGGTTTGCTCAGACAGATGATTATTCATATACAATAAGAGAATATGTTACAGATGCATCATTGCATTTCAAGTGTTGCATACGGTAACAAAGCCTACTTTAGATGTGTCGAAAATAGTTGGTCAACACAGACACTGACTAAATGGAATAAAACGACCACACACAATGGAAAGGGGGACATGATAAAATGTCGGCTACTGATGTGCAACCACATCGGGCAATCTAAAGTTATTTTATGAATGAAATAGACCTATTACATAACTGAAGGCTAATTTGGGACTTTTGTGAATCATTTACAATCCCGTAATTGTCTCAAACTGTTTAACAGACCGATTGTGACTCGGGTTTCACCCCTCGTCTACTCTCCCTTTTGTCTTTTAGTTGTTCTTGGTTTAATTTCCTTCTTTTCTGTGATGACCCTGCCCCAGTATCAGCTATAACTACAACAGATAACTTCTAAAATAAAATTTAAATACACTTAGTCCTATATAAAGACATCTCCTGCTACCTTATATCGGGCTGAATAAGCTAACACAGACTTGTACGGTGTTACATCGAAATCTGTGACCCACCAGAATGTGTGCTCCTTAGCACCATCTACCTGCCGTAAATCATTTTTATTTTATTTATACTGTTTATTAAACCCCAGTGGGCAAATTAAAATTTACACTCTGTTAGTAATCATTACACACAGGCCTGAAATACACACACATACCTTGGACCTAATCTTGCACAAAAAGTAGAGACTGTCAGACTGAGTGGGCTGCCAGTGCTGGACCAGCGCCCTGAGCAGTTGGAGAGGTACAGTGCCTTGGTTTTTTTCCATATGGGGACTTGAACCAGCGACCCTACAGTTTCTGACCCAACTCCCTACAGACTGAGCTACTTTAAAAGTTACATATAGTATCTTTGAGTAAGTACTTTTGTTGCCAAAACCTAACCTAGTGGTTTGGTTGCCTACACTTAACCAAACTGTGACCGTATCACAACAGTAACAATTTAATTGTTAAGTTTAGATATGAGGACGGAAAGCGCTCTTCTGCGGTGTATTTCCAGCAACGCTAAATACCTATATCGTTGTATGGTTTGAAGGACTTTTGTGCTCAGGACATTAGGCAGCACAGTGTGAAGTTGTTTGGATGAGTGGTTCTCGAAAACGCTGTATCAGCAATATTGGATGCCAAACAATCGGCCTATCCCAAACAGGTACGTTATGAATGGGCACTGCCCTAGTACATTTAAACTACCTGAGTTTATGAGACCGGAGGGAAAGGGACCTGATCCTTGTAGAATATTTACAGCACAACATGACTCACTAGTCCTAATATTTGTCTAATGAAAAAGTAGGACTGGGCAATATGGAGAAAATCAAATATCATGATATTTTTGACCAAATGCCCTAATATCGAAACTGCAACAATATTGTAGTGTTGACTATTGGTGCTTTCACAAGATATTTACACAACGAGATTTTTGATAAATAATCTTCAGAAATGTGGATTTAATGACAAAGTGGGGCAAGATAAAATAATAGAAAAATAAAAAAATAACAGTCTGGTAAGTTCAGACAATGACATCACTTTACTGTAATGCAGCCTTTAAAACCAGGAAAAGACAACATTTATGCAATATTACAATATTACAATATCCAAAATCAAAGACAATATATAATCTCATATCATCATATTGATATATTATTGATATATTGCCCAACTCTATGAGAAAGGCTGTTCACTGACACATGGGTTACTTGATGTGTGTGTGAAAAAAAAAATATTAAGTAAGAACCTGTTTCCCCTCTGTTGCTGACCGGGCAGTTAGTTGATACAGTTAATTAAAGAGCATGAATTCGTACCATTCAATCTGATCTCACTGACCTTTTATGAAGCGTCTCTTGTGCAGCCATTACTACTCCAGCAGGGTTATATACAGGAATATTGGATGGGGAGCTACACAGCTAATACAATAGCTTCCTCAATCTGGGACTCTGCGGGTCATCATTTGCTCACAGGTCAGCAGTGTTTGCATTTAAAATTGGTCAACCATGCAAAAGCCTGAGTCAAAGTTGAGCTTAATACTTGCCTCTGTGAACAAATCTAGCGCTCACAGTGGTTCTATGGAAAAAAAGAGATTTTCGGTCTGTAATTTTGCTTTTTTAAATGCTGGTGTGACCAGGCACTCTGTGTGACATGTGTTCATGCATATAGCTTTAGAGGTGGTGCGATTGCAGTTGAAGTCAATAAGACGTAGGAATGTGCATCTTTGATCTGAGGCCGATGCACTACCAATCTCAATACATTGCTAACGATAAGTCCACGAAGAACACATTTGATTATCCTATAGCAACATAAGTTTTGTTAGCCTATATTTAATCAATCCGAATCCTCTCTGCTTTTACTTGATTTTGTTGTAAAAGCTAATGACCTTTACTTGAGTAGGGTTTTACATAAGCTATGGCCCTACTTAGGCTGCACGATTATGGCAAAATGATAATCGCGATTATTTGATCAAAATTTTTATCGCGATTATTCTCACGATTATTTGTTGATTTTAACAAAACTAATTTTATTGTCACATAGGCTATTTATAACGTGCGAGGGGAGTGTGATGGACGTACTCACAGAGAGACGGCTGATCATTAGAACAGGTCCAGCACGGGTCGAACGGCGGATACACACGTCGTGTGTATTAAAGTCTGTATCTTCACTGCGCTGCATTTTTATGAACTATGATATTCTGGCCATGGGTCACATCTCTGGTCCTGGTCCAGGCTTGGTACAGCAGCTCCGTCTCCCACGCTGTGACTCTACCAACTGAAGTTAGCTGCATTCAAAAACTTCTTCTGTGTTCTTCGCCGTAGGGCCGCGATAACAGTTACCGCGGAAACACTGGTACAAATACAGGTTTGCCCCTCATACTTAACAATATACAGCTGTGTTAATGAAAAATTAAAACTGTAGACATATATCAGAAGTGTGGACCGGCGGCCGCTGTGTGGCGGGGCGCGGAGAGTAGAGGAGAGAGAGTAGGACGAGAGAGCGTAGAAAGATCCAACACAGGCACGGCTTTACAGACGAAATGGTCATGTAACGCAAAATTAAACCATATCCGTATAAACAGCATTGCAGCGGATGCGAGGACATTAGCACCGGTGCGTCCTAGAAGAGCTAACAGCTAAACAGACGCTACTAGCTAACAGCTAACAGACGCTAACTAGCACTGGTCAGTGCTGTTGTCTGAAAAACAACAAATGGGACAAAGTGTTGCGTTTATGGTAACTGGTAAACCTTGAGACTGACGTATTACCGACTGCTATCTGTTGAGTTTTCCTCACGCTACTCTGTCCTCTGTGACTGTCTACATCTAGAAACTTAGCTGCACGGGGTGCAGTGAACTACTCTGACTGGCTCATGAGCAGACGGCTTTATGGAGCGGGAGATTGGCTTTGCAAAAAACCGGAGCGTTCTATGAAATGACGCTTTATAAAAAATAATCGCTTGATCACGCAAATTTGATCGGGGAAGTCCAAATCGTGATCGCGATTAAAATTTGATTAATTGTGCAGCCTAGCCCTACTACAATATGAGCACGAAGAGAAAACACAATTATCACCAGATGGCTGTTTAAATAAAATAACTTTTGCTTTAAACATCTGATTTTTGCCTGATCAGCGTGTCTTCTCCTCTTTATAACATTGTGGCAAATTAGCTATGTTGCATGATTTAAGAAATACAACATACATACCAAAACCACATTAAAAAGGTTATCACTAATTATTCTCTTTTAACACAATATTGATTTATGACAGTCAATGACTTGGAAGTTTACAAAGAGTGAGTGAAGGCAACAGTGACATGGCCTTGACACAGTGTAACTATAGCCTCACTCTGGCCATTCATGTGAAGCATTATTGTATAATAACTATGAATTATTAAAGTGCAAATCTAACTAATTGGATTTATATTTGTAGATGCAGAATATGTTTTGTGTTTTTTGTTTGTTGTTTTAGTTTGGATGAATCATTACAATGTATCTCCAATTCATTAATTTAAAGTGTTTTCTTTTCCTTTGCCGGGCCAATCAAAATATACAAGGGACCAGTAAAACGCTGATCTACTGGCCCGTAGACATTTTTATTATGTTGGACACTGCTTGAGTAATTTGTTATGAGTATATTTGTAGGCTACTTTTTAGTCAGTAGCCTTACAATTTTCAATAGTCTACCGACCTTTGCATATAAGGTATCTCACTTGTCAGCCAATACCAAAAGTGGACCTTCTCTCAGTGGTCCTTCTAATAAAGCCTTTCATCAGGGTGGGAACATTGATGACATCCAAATTGTCACTGTGAGCAGAATAGCACAGCGTCTTGTTTTCTCCCTCTCTTCTCCTAAACTTCAGTACTTTCTGTTGGATTAACTATGTAATGGTCACACTGTTTCTAAATGACCTCAAACATATTGTTGATTTCTTTACATTTTTTATATATGCTGTCATAGACAATGATCCTAATATGTTAAAAGCATTACATCAGGCTCATAAGCTAAAATCAAACAATATTTGTCATGCCAGTGATCTGTCAAACTCTAATTGTAAGCAGGTTTTGTACATTTGCAATGAAAATCCTCAATGATAAGATAACATGTTCCTGATTTTTGACCGTAGCCCTAATGTCTGGATACTTGGCAGTGGTTCCTATGCAGGAATGCAGACAACAAATAAGTCTATCTGATTGGCTGCTCTGAAGATGAAGGAACAGTCTGAAGACAGAAAGTCTCCAGACGGAGATGGAGCTTGAACTTTGAGCCTTCTCTATAATCTAGTTCTATATGAGTGAGTTAATCCTGCTGCGTCGGAGACAATTTCATCTTCCTCACGTTATGTTGACCAAATCTGATTATGCTTCACAAAGTGCCCTCGTGGTAAATTACCGAGGAGCGTTTAGAAAAGTGGAATGAAGCATGGAGTTAAGTGGGGGAGAACAAGATTGGCAGAAGAACTGAGTTTCCCCGCAGAGGAAGAGCAACTATTGTTTACCTGTGGAAGGTGATCAGGTTGAATGCACATGCTTGATGATGACGAGAGGTTAACTTCTGCTACAATTCAATTCAATTTAATGAATATTATCAAATCATAACACCAGTTATCTCAAGACCCTTTACAGATATACAAAGACCCAAGAGCAAGCATTAGTGTGACAGGGGTGAGGAAAAACTCCCTACAGCTTTAGCCTGAGACCAGAGCAAAGAGTGGATGTACAGGTATCTATCCCTCCCTTTTCTCTCTGCCCCCCCTCCAGCCTGTCCATAGTGCTTGCTCAACACAAGATCAGGGGCCTGTTGCACGAAAGTAGAATAAAGATATCCAGGATAAGTGAAAAAGCGCAGCTTGACTTAGTGTGACCTGCTCATCGCGGCTTAATCGGTTGCACGTTTGCCGAGCCAAGATAAACAGGTGGAGCTATGTCAAGCCAGGGGTAGATAGCCAGGATAAGTGCACGTTCACGGCTTTCTCAAATAGACCACGTTATCGATCACAGATTTACTGATGCAGAGATGAGAAGACGCATGCGCCAAATGTTTCACCCAATGAGCAGCATCTTCTAATGGAAAATAACGAGGAGGGGAGAATATGGAAAAAGGGAAATACGGCTCTTATCAAAGGGAAAGAAAAAAAGCCAACATAGCGGACCCTACTGAATGTGTGGTGGTTTAAAAATATCTACTTTGCCTCAAAAGTGAGCGGAGGGAACCAATGTTCCTCGGGAAATGGACCCTACGGACTTTAGGCTTAATTTCAAACCCTTAGTCACAACGCGAGAACATGTTTTACAACCATGCACAAATCTCTATAAGCTATATCTAATTCTTTGTACAATTAATGTTCATACAGAACAATCAGAAAGGGACAACAACTAGAAAAAAAAGTAAATGACTTCAATACACGCTGTGAACATATATGTAAAACAATATTCATGTTTTTTTATTCTTCTGACAAGTGACCGCACCAAATAAAAAGATTAAGAAGCATTGTGGTGTTCCCAGTGTGATGAATGTAAACTACACTATATATACGTACTATATATAGACCACGTATTAGTCCGGTGATGTGAGACTATTGAGAAGGTTATGAAACCAATGTAAGCTATAACAAAAAACAATAGGCCCACTTATTAAGGAGTAACACAAACTACCCTTCATTAGAGAAGGACAAGCAACAAGAAAATGAAATCATGAATGTATTGGTCTTGACCAGTCTGCCATTAATATCATCTGGAATATCGCTACATTAATATCGTCACACAGTCTCCGGAGTGCGTCCTGTATAAACCTGAAGCTGAGACCACGGACGTTGCGCTGCTCATCTCTACTTTACAGAGAGAGAGGACACTGACGCGACTCGCAAGTCTGCTGGCAGGCAATACAGGCACCGGGCACCAGGCACCGGGCAGCAGGCACCGGGCAGCGGCCGCACGCCAGGCAGCCTCGACACACTACCGTCCCACCGGGAAAAGTCCCACTCCGCATCAGGGTGCCAGTGCAACCATTTCTGACCATCTAAACAGCTGTAGTAGGGTTTAAATCAAACTCGCGAAAACAAAAGTGACAAGTAGGCTAATGCATGTTAATAAAAATAAAGCAGAACACATGCAGAAGAGACGCAATAACTGTTAAACACGTTTATTTCGGATCAGACGGCAGCTGATTTGACACATGAGACTCCAGGATTAATCTTAGCCTGGCTGTTAGCCTGCTCTGGACCAGGCTAGCCGCAAAGAATAAATCTCCATGGTTACTTGGCTGGGCTTAATTCAATCTGGTTTCGTGCAACCGAGTCCAAGCTAAATTCATCCAGGATAACTTGAATATCCCGGCTTAATCCCCTATCCTAGTTTCGTGCAACAGGCCCCAGTTGATTGTTAATTGTTGAAGTCTGTTTTCCTTGGAGGATGGGAGGCTCTCCCCTGATCCGCACTGCTTAGCATGGAAGAGTTCTCACATCCTTCACTGTCTGCCCTTCCCTCTCTTGTTTTCTCTTAGTTACTCATTCTCTCCTTCTCACCTTTCTCACCAACTTTCAATTTCCTGCGGGAGTCATCCCAAAGGATCAATAAAGAGAAGTCTAAGTCTAAGTCTAAGTCTAAGTCTTTTCCTTTAAACTTCAAAGTTTCTTCATCTTAATCATTGCTCTCCCCAACCAACCTGCATGCCACTCTGATGTCCAAAAAGGGAGGAAATATCCTCTCTCTCACTTTCTCTTGCTCTCTCTATCTCACGGTTGAGTCATCCCAATTATGAGTAATTAACATGAGCTTCATTTGTTTGTGTGTCACAGCTGATAAAATCCTAGAGAAAAAGTGTGGATTATTGCAACTGGGGTCCTGTTTTTTGGTTCATGACTATCAGTTAATAATAACATTGTTCTTGTTCATGTCTTGAAACATGATGATGTTATTTAAACAAAGTCTGATGGAGCAAGAGCAATCCAAGTTGGTCCAGATTATCTGAACTACTTAATTTGCAAGCCAGAGTGAAATAAAAATAGAATGAATTAGATGGTGATATGAAAGGAGCACCCTTCACTTGTGTAAAGGGGCAATAATTCAAACTTCTACCTGCCTGAAAAATGCAAATTTTTGTCATAATAAACATTTGACAAAAATACAATTTTAGAATGGGATGAAAAAGAAAAAAGATGTTTGACTTGAAAGAGAGAGAGATTTTCTTTGTAGAAATACTAGAGGAACAAGTGCCTTGTAATTTCTGTACTGATCCCACCACCTAGTGGTCTGACAGCTTTACTACAAATAATAATTTAACTTTTAATATTTATACTCTTTATTGATCCCTTATGGGGAAATATCAATATACACTCTATTTTCCTTCATTACTTTTTCTCTGTTTCTAGTTGACACACTTACTCCACCGTACTGTACTTTCACAAATTCATTGTTCTTAAATTCAAATTCATTCACACAGTATATTTCTTGTTAATTGATACTATTGTGATACTATTAACTGTTGTTTTATGGTTTCTGTTTTAGTTTCTTTCCCCTTCATCATTTTTAGTTAGTAGTAATCTGTTCTTCATTCCTGTTTTTGCAGCTCCCACACACAATTCCTGGGGTTTAGACATCATAAGCCAGCAGAGAGAATGAAAGTGGTCTGAATTTATCAAAGGCTATTTAAGAAAAAAGAAATACTATTTTCTTAAAAAAATGTGCAATACTTCACTCGAGATTGTCTGTGTGTATCTTGCAGAAGAGTGTCTAAGCAGCCAACAGATGGCAGTGTAAAACTGCAGTAGTGTCGGCATAAAAGCCTGGAGAGCAACAAAATCCACTCGCACATAAATACTGTTCCACTGACCAATGGTCTTTTTAATGGTATAGACACACTGTTTATGGATGTGAGTTTGTTCATTCAGGCCTAACATGCTGGTTGTATAAATGAGATACAGATTAAGGATGACTCAGGTTCACTCACAGGTGAAGAGTAGTAATAATCCTTTAATTCTATCACAGTGCAATTGAATATATTCACAGATTAAAAGGTTTAAAAACTTATTTATTTTAGTATTGCCATATTAGAATTAGAAAATGCTTAAAAACAAAAACAAATTAAATTAAATGTTATCTTTAAAAGCATATTACACAACCAAAGAGTGATAGCATAAGCCACAGAAAAGTGAAACAAAGGAAAGATGTAGTGTATTTCAGCCAGGTGTGTGTGGTGTGTGTGTGTGTGTGTGTGTGTGTACTCTCCAATCAGTCCATGCACAGAGGCACAGCTGTACAGGAGAAATAAGACTCAATAAGAGTGAAATCCCGGTGTGTTTTAAAAAGCTGCATTTATTTCCATTATTAATTATAGTCATTACTGCTGTCTCCTCCCGCTGAGGCTATGGCGTGGGGTGGGTGGGGGAGCAAGAGAGAAGAAATAAGTAAGAAAGAGAAGAAAAAAAAAAGAATGAGGAGAAAAACAGGTGTGATGTGAAGGGGCACAGAAAGAGAAGGATTGGGGAGAGGGATTACAGAAAAGGAAAGATGGTGAGAAAAGATGAGAGGATGATTGAGCGAGTTGGTTTGAAAGTTTAGCTTGGCACCGTTTTTATATTTATACTTGCTGTTTTAGGCACCTGCCGTGTGACAGGTCTTTCCTGGGAAAACATCCCACACGGCAAAGTGGTTAGAGAGATCACAGATTAACAGATGGAAGAGTGCCATCAACCGCAGAACAGAGACATTCAAACATAACTAAGTCTATGTACAGACATTTTAAAATACTATTAATTAGGGCTGTCAATCGATTAAAAGATTTAATGGTGATTCATCGCAAGATTGTCCATAGTTAACTTGTGATTAAACACACATTTTTTAATCTGTTCTAAATGTACTTTGAAAAGGGATTTCTATATTTTAATGCTCAAGGGGCATTTGAGACTGTGGGCAACTTGTGTATGTGACGTTAGTCCGACGGGGTTTGTTATGGGAAGTGAGTAGAAAATTGTGTAGAAAAGTAGCGTAGGCAGAAGCTGCCGCTGACACAGTGATGCGCATAGTTTTGATGGGTAGTCAGTGAAGCTACAGTAGTCAGTGTTTTATGTTCGCTGCAAATACTAAATCACCTGATTAATGCAACATAATCTCAACGTCTGCCGGCCATTTTCCCCCGCAGAAAGCTGCTACCAGCCAGGCTAAAGCTAATATAGTTAGCCTAAAGAACCAAGGGGTCCGTCCGTCCCAACTAACGTTACGGTTCGGAGCCGCAACACTGGAAACGTAACACTAATCAACTACAGAAGCCTGTGTCTGATCTAACGTAATATCCACTGATTTAATTGTTCTTGGATACACAGAGTTTGTTGCTAGTGCGTGTGACATGCAGGTCTGATCAATTTATCAAACAAACAAGCTGGCCCCGCTAGTCGACCCCAACCTGAAATTTGGAGGAAGCAACACAAAGTGATTGCCATGCACTTAAGCCTGGATTGATTATTATATGTGTGTCATGCTAGTCAATCAGCGTATTTCTACCTAATTTCCCTCTCCAAAACCACAGAAGAGTCACGTTAGTCACGGTGCATACTTGCTTTGGTATTTGAAAAGCATTAAAGTTCAACAAAGAATGGTTCACATTAGAAAAGATCCTTTTTCATTTTTTATCTTCTATGTAGATGCACTCCCCTACAAAATCACCGCAGTTGTTGAGAATGATTTATTATTTTCAAATAGAGCTATTTATGTCGTCTTTTAAAAATTACTTTTTCTTTTTCCATATTGCAATATATATTGCAGCGGAAAAAATATTGCAATGTCTGATTTTTCCAATATTGTGCAGGCCTAGTGTGTAGGTTACCTACGGTTCAAATACAGAACATTGGGGGGGGGGACTTCAGATATGTCACTAAAAGTGGCAAACGGCAGGGGAAAAAAAGCAGCACAGAAAATGTGTCAAAGAAGTGGGGGACTTTAATCCCCTAAATCCAACCTCGTGGCCGGCAAAAGTTGGCGGAGCACACTTAAAAAATGTTAAAATATTCAGACACACAACTGTTAAAGCTAGTGCGTAGTTTCTGTCACCCCCATGAGGAATTCTAAGTTATGACCTAGTGCACCACACTAAAAATGTATCCATTAAAACAAGAGTTAGAATTAAACTACAGTTTTATGAAAACCAGACGTATGGGTATGGGTAATAACATGGTTGAATATGGGTATGGGTAATAACATGGTTGAAGCATGTCAGTGGACTCAATCATCCAACACAGCTGTGAAGGGTGGTGAGAAGTATGTAGCCTGCATTTTGAAAATCTACTTTACTTTAGTTACTGCATTGAGTTGTCATGTGCTATTTCCTTTGTATTATCCTCTCAGAGCAGACATAAAACACAGAGCTTCCTCAGATCTGAACGCCTCCGCACGACGGATCATAGCTTCCCAGAGAAAGGTACAAACATCTGAACTGCTTCACATGGAAATGTATTTCATCTAAAAGAAACAGTAGCCTCACAAGACGTGTGATCTGTACTGTAACAGCCAAAACACACCGGGCGCGTATAGGTCGCGCAGCATAAATTTGTGCCTGATCCCGCACCTGGCCATTCACAAAGTGAGCCTTCCCCTCTCTGCTCTCTCTCTCTTTCTGATAAAAAGAGACAGGATGAGTGGGGAAAACTGTGGTAATGTGTGTGTGTGTGTGTGTGTGTGTGTGTGTGTGTGTGTGTGTGTGTGTGTGTGTGTGTCACAATTTCTGTCCGTCCGTTGGTCTCTCCCTCTGTGTGCCTGACGTGAGTAGTCAAGACAGCTAAAATTACCATGAACCTAGGTGTTTTATTTTGAAAATATCCGGCTGCTCTGTGGTCCTCCTGTATGTGTGATTAGCTGCCTGGCTTGACACATAACAATGGTTTGTATATCTGGTTTCCCTTTTTTAATCTACAAATAAATTACCATCACCTGCTGGCATAGAGAGTTATTTTCTCTCACGGAGGTGTAAAAGGGACGTGCTAGTTGGACGTCGACTGTTTTCTTTGTGGTATGCTCAAGTGAAACTTTTGGCTGTGACATAGTTGAAGTTAAGAGACACGAGGTGATGCCACAATCTGCCTTTGTTGCTACTAGTTCTTTGCCATCAGCTTGGGGTGTCAGCACCTTAAAGCGGCCCTATTTTGCTCATTTTCAATTTCAAAATTGTACTTTGAGGTTTAAATGGTTTCATTTTCAAAAAACACCATATTGTTTTTGTACTGCACATTGCTGCAGATCCTGTTTTCACCATGTGTGTTTAGGTCTCTGTTTTAGCTACAGAGTGAGGCATCTCACGTGTTTTAGCTACAGAGTGGGACATCTCACTTCTATACTATCTTTTTTGGGAGTCATACATGCTCAGTCGTTAGGTAAGATCACATCAGCTAGATAAATAGCTGGATTAGCTGGGAGACTTCTTCTAAACGAGGGCCACTTGTGGAATCGCTGCAGAACAGGGACATGGAAGTAGTTCTTTTGGAGATTATGGTGAACTAGTGTGTTGTAGCAGTATTTTGCCATTAAGAACGAGCTAGCATGCTACTGTTAGCCACCTCATCTCGGCTAGTTACATAGAAAGCCGTACAGATTTTTAACAGCTCAGTGACTTAAGGCAGAGGACATTCAGAAAACTGTATCTCACTCAAAACAGCATGGATAGTTTTTTTTCAAGTTTGTATGCGTGTGGAAGAACCAGAGACAAAAAAAATAACACCCCAAATCAGAAAAAGTTTTTTATTCATAATATGGGCAGGAACAACACATGAAAACATAAGAACCTTCATGAAGGGAGGACCTTTTCATTGGAACTGACTAGATTTAACGTTCTTTACATCTCTAGATAAATCTAATTTAAATTAAAATAAATAAATAAATAGACTCAGTGCAGCACATAGCATCTCCTGTAGATTGCAATGTGCAGTGCAAGTTTGGCTTAGTCTTTTTCTACTTTTCCATTCCATTGTGTGTGCAAACTCCTAGCTGCATCTTTTGTACTTTTTCTCCACCGTACTAGTGCAGTGCTGACAATACTGAAAAAAATTTGTGACAGTAAGTGGCCTGTTCCCGACTCAGGCGTTCAAGCAAAAAAGGCAACAAAACGTGTGTGTTTTTGGATAGGAAAAAGTCTAGCCGTCATGTGAGGCTCCGGTCTCTAGATGGATCTGAAGAAACACCCAGTATGGGGCTTCAGCAGCACTCCCCTCAGCCTCGCTACTGTTTGACACTTAATTAAAGCTTTCATTAGCTCCCTGGGAAGTGCCGAATGGTCCTCTCTCGCTTATTAGCCATTGTCTTCCCTTACACCTCTCATTATGTGATGCTGTGTAATTGTTGCCATGTATTACCTGTGTGAAAGGCCTCTGCATGCATGCCGGCAGAAATTAAAAAAGCTGTCAGTTTCATTTCTCACACCGTTCGCTTGTCAGCATCGTTGGCTCACTCTGTGCTTAAGGTTTGTACTTTTTAATAATGGGAGATAAAATGACACTGCTGAAAATAAATACACAAATAAGACTTTCTCCGTCCCTCGTTTGGCCTTCCTAGTGGCTTTAACAATTAAAGTTTTGTTTATTTTATTTGAGGGCTGATATATTATCAGCCGATATTAGGCAATTTTTGTTGGTATTAGCATTTATAATGGCTATTAAATGAATATTTAAAAAATAAAATAAAACGGACTAAACACCCTTCAACCATATGATGAGTGTTGGTGTTTGTCCACCAGAGGGCAGTCTACAGCTCTACTCTTTGATTTTTTTTTTTGTAATTGTGTTTTTATTGAAAAGACTTAAAGTTTTCTATCTAAACACAGAAAACAAACAAACAACATGGCCACCAAAAGAACAAATCTCCAACTACCTGTTATGTGATATACACAGCACAATACACCCAGAGAAAATAGTCTCTCTATCTTAATAAACTATGAAAGTATGACTGGGGAGACATTGGATCTAAGTATATTTACATATACCTACACAAACAATAACACACTGACCTAAGGAAACGCTCAGACCCATTACAGTTGACAGTGATGTAGCAAATACATATCTGGAAAAGTTTGTATTTTTATACATTTTTATTCATCAGAATATGAATATATGTTAATGTTCTTCTGTTTTGTTGTGACAATAAAAGAAGTAAGGTTATTTTTTAAACTGCATTATCATAATATTTTAGTGAGGACTTATAAATAACAACAAATAACTAATGTTAGGGAAATCGGTTTATGTTTTGTTATGCATTTCTTTTCTTTATTTTAAAAATATATTGGCCGATATATCGGAATATCGGATTTTTAAATGACCATATATTTGTATCAATATCGGCCTTAAAAATCCTGTATCTGTCAGGCTCTAATACCAATAACCCTTGCGAACAAAAACATATTTCTCCAAAAGTGTGCATAGTTATGCATCACAAGATGCATTTCCAAGCCATTATTTGACAAAGGCTGGCAATCACTGCTTGTTATGCAGAGCCACTGGAATGACAGATCTAAGGAAAAGCCCATTTTCTCACACTCATTTGTTTGTTGTGTTTTACATCTGACTGTCAATGTGGGAGCAGGGCCAGAAGAACACCATCATGAACATCCTCTTCCCACATGTTCATAAAAATTCACATTATTCCAGAGCATTTTCGAGCCCCGGGAGAGGAACAATGGAGGGGTTTCTTCATTGCAGACGCTTAAATTAGCATGGTGATGTATTTATGGCAGTCCTGTGTGACATTAACGTTTTGGGTAGGAAAATGATGGCACATTCGTCTGTGGTGTAAAGGTCCTGTAAATCTGGTGGCTTGCACTTAGCATGCTTTATTATGCTGGTTCTGGAGCTTCTCATTAGCATCATCTTCCTCCAAGCTCACACTCTTTCTTACCTTTTTATTTCCTCTCTCCATTATTTTCCAATCGTTCAGCCCATCTTTCTGTCAGCTCCCAACATCCCTGGGTCTCATTTTCTGCTCTCTCTCTCCTCTCTCTCTCCTCTCTCTCTCTCTCTCTCTCTCTCTCTCTATCCTCTCTCTCTCTATATATATATATATATATATATTTTTTTTTTAATCTGTTTTTTGATTCCACCATTGGTTATTCACCAGTGGTCATCAGAATTCTCAGTTTTTGTTCTGGACCTACCTTTCTCTATGTGACATATCCTTTTTCTCCTAAAGTTGTGAGTGGGATGGATTTTTTATCAGGTGTCCACAGTTTCTGAACTAAAAGTCCTGTTCCTTTTTTTCTGCACAGTCAATGTTAGGTGACTGACAGTTGGACAGTCTTGGATAAAGTACTTGAAAGCAATACTTGAGGAAAAGTACAAATATCTTGCAAGAAATTACTTTTGTAGTCCCCATTTACAATATTACTTGAGTAAAAGTCTTAAAAGTATCTGATAATTGTTGTACTTTTGTAATTTTCTGATATTAAATGTACTTAATTATTAAAAGTTAAATTAAGTTTCCAGAAATATAAATAACAAAGCAAAGTACAGATACTTGAAAAGTATTTTTAAGTAAAACGTAATTACTACACTTCAGTTGAAGGGACGTTAAGGATTGCATGGCTAGATGACTCTCCTGGTTAAATCATCATCCACATAAAAGCGATGAACAACTGTGTTCATCTGCTTCTATATACTGTACAAAAGTCGAAGGTTCAAGCCTGTGGACATAGAGAACTACAACTTCCAAATAGCATTGCAGTAAGGAACACACAATCACTAAACAAGAAGAATAACTTCACACCCACTTAAAACTCACCTTGCAACAGTGTCGAGACCTGTACTGCAGGGTGTCTAGGTACTCTCTCACTCTTTGGTACAAATACAGACACCTACCTTATGAAACATCTGCAATTAAAGCGCTAGCTGGCATCTTCTCAATAACAATGGTGGCTCAAAGGAATCGTAACATTTAGAGACCCGAACCCAGCACATACCTGCATCTTTTAGAGCCGACTGGAAGGAAACTGCTATGCTAAAATGAGACCTGACCTAGGGGTATATTTTTTGTTTAACTATTACTGAAAATTAACTTTTATTGGCAGATTAACCTTTTAGGCTGTCTTGGGGCAAAAATAGTTGTTGGACCCCTTAGTAGGGTTGGGCATCGTTTCCGATTCTTCCTTTTGATTCCAGTTCTTATCGATTCTCTATTCCGAGTCTTTGAGGGGTGGAGTTGAAACAGCTCACATGCCAATTTTCACAATTAAAAGAGAGGTTTTTATTTTGATTGAAAGGTGGTTTGCCGTTTTACAGGGCTTTTTCAATGTAAAATAAAGCCAACACAAGAGCGCTGTTTACGGTGTTTCAAGGCTGCAACATAAAAAGCACCTGGCCGCTTTGGAAACCAAAACTTGTGCACATTAAATTGGGAAGCCATGATCGGATTTGAAACCAAATCCTCTATGTGATTCCAATAAAGAAACAATTCTACTGGAATTCCAAATAATTCCAAGTAGGAATCAGTTCTAGATGCCCAACCCTACCCCTTAGTATCTGAAATTTCAAACTATTTACAAGCCTTTATTGAGCCTGCTAGCCAGTTGCCTGCTTCGCCCCCGTTGGTAAACCAGCCTTTGTTAGCTTACCAGACTAATTAAATGCATTGGCTACACTCTGTATTCTTGCATCTTGTTGCCTGTGAAACATACTTTAAATTACACCAGGTGTTGGCAACCTTTTTAGTATGAAGTGCCATTTTAAAATGTTCTTGTTAATCAGTGTTCCAGTTAATCAGTGTGCCAGCATACCAACATTAAGCCTGCCTTCCCTACCAAGCCCGCTCAGGAAGTGTTAATTTTTTTCCTTTGAGTAACATTCTGTGAAGAAGGCAACCAGTACTAGCCAATCAGAGGCAGAGTACAGAGAGTCTTAACAGGCATTGCTCCTGCCAATGGCTGTGAAAGAGGTCATTTGAAATGCAGATTTCCGAAAAAAACAATCTTTCACACTTATTGCTAGTGTTCCATTGGTTGAGCTACTGCGTGCTACCATTGTGCATAAGGTTGCCGACCCCTGAGACAATATCATAGTGTGTCTCGACCGTGTGCCTGAAAGTGAGACAAAAGGTAACTCTTTCAGAGAAAAGCATGGAAGATCTGTTGAGCACAGACAGTGTGTAGAGAAAGATAAAAACATGTTTGTGTGAATGCTTGTCTATGTACAATTAACAGAGATGTGTGTGTGTGTGTGTGTGTGTGTGTGTGTGTGTGTGTGTGTGTGTATGTGTGTTAGCGCATGAGCGGTTATTCTAGCAATTATCTCAACTAAAGGTCAGGTTTAGATCATAGGGCTGTGTGTGTGTGTGTGTGTGTGTGTGTGTGTGTGTGTACATGTGTATGTGTGTACATGTGTATGTGTATGTTTGAGTAGAATCAGTCAGAATGATTGAATGATACCTATGATTACCCTCTCCAACTGCTGGATATGAGGAGGTAGGACCTCCACTACAAAGAGCTGTCATGACATGATGAATGGGAAATTAGGTTTCCCTTGTAGACAGACAGACACATACGCACACGCACACGTGCACACAAACAAGGATGAGAAGATGGCCCACATCCTGCAGTTGTTATATCAACATTATTCAAATTTAGGATAAATGGTATAAAACACAGAAGCACAGAAAGACAGTGGGGGGGATCCATTTGTTTAGTATTGAATTTGTTCCCTCAGTCAGGCAGAAAGCAAATATGCATGCATTAAGAAAAAAGTAATGAGTTAAATGTAAGCAAGGAGGAGAGTGAATATCTTAAACAGTGTTTGCTGCACCGGCCCTTTCTAGAAATGACATTTTGCTTCCCTAAGCATGTAAATAAGGGATGGAAACAAACAGGAGCAGATGCAAACAGGACTATGATGGAGCCCATGAAACCAGGCTGTGTGTACATTATGACTGTATGTGCACGCGCGGGGGTGCATACAGACAGCTGCAACAGATGATGACTGATCTTACATTTTCCAACCTAATGCTTTAAACTCCGCTACCACCACCATACACACGGTGACTGACATCAACAGATAGGGATTTGTACTCTTTAATTTCAGAAACTGATCATGTTCAGTAATGTTTTTCATGGTATTAGTTTGATCGTTTTTTTCTTATTGGCAACAAGTCACCAACAAGTAACAATGTGTTAATCTGCCTCTCAGTCTCAGCACTATTCCTATTAGTTAGATACTGAACACTTCAATTTCCTGAAAATGCTGGAAACTGTAGTAGCAAACTCACAGCAAACGTAACTGTGCAAACACATACACACAAACACACACATTTTACTGATTGAAAACATCTACACAGATATATAGTTAGATAAACAAACAAAACATATTGATCCAAAAGATTTCTAATTGTAGAAACATGATAACAAACAACAACAAAATATTTCCTAACACCATGAGTTATTTGAACAATGTATATTTCACTCAAAAATGGAATGGAAAGGCAGAGATGACTTTTAATGATGAAAACGGCTATATAGCACGATATTGATGTAAATACACAAAATTACAGCTGGGCAATATATCAATATTATATCGATATTGAGATATGAGACTAGATATTATCTTAGATTTTTGATATGATAATATCGTAATATGGCATAAGTGTTGTCTTTTCCTGGTTTTAAAGGCTGAATTACAGTAAAGTGATGACATTTTCAGAATTTACCCGACTGTTGTAATTGTTCAATTATTTACCTTTACCCTAATAATGTCTAAGTAGTCATTATAATCACATTACTGACGGTTATTTGTCAAAAAGCTCATTGTGTAACTATTTTGTGAAAGCACCAATAGTCAACACTACAATATCGTTGCGGTATCGATATTGGGGTATTTTGTAAAAAATATTGTGATATTTGATTTTCTCCAAATCGCCCAGCCCTACACTGAATGTCTATTGCTGTGAAACACTGGCCGTAATTCCTATTAAACCATAAGGATTATACCATGAACTGAGTTAATACACATTCTACAGATGTTGAGTTGCTGAGGGTGGCCATCTATATTTAATGCACAGAATAAACTTTCTCCTTTTGGGTTAGTGCCTCTCTCTCCTTGTCTCTATCTTTACTCTCACTCACTTGCTTGCTCTCTCTGGCTATCCAGAGGAAGACAGAGAGCACATTAACTATTGATAATCTGTGGAACAGCATCACATTCAGAAATAAAATTGCTGTCTAAATGTATTCAGAGGCTGCTCGTAAAACTGTAATTATACACATTACTTTGAATATGAAATGCTGGCTGACAGTTATTGTCAGGGGCCAATAAAAGGCATGCATCTCCTCAGGCTGTTATGTGCAACGCACATGCAGAGTGGCTTTCAATATGTTCTTAACACGGGTTTTCCCTGGGCCTGGTCTCACCTACCATATTGTGAATACTTCACTATGTGTCCACTTGTTGGCTTTGTGGTCATTTCAAGGGGAATATTGGCATTGGGGTATATTATTGCATGTCCATGGCTTGACCTCCAAAGGCACAACAATACCCGTGGCACTCATAACAAACGGGCCTCGGTCTTAGGAAGTGATACTCAAAGGGGACAACAGAAAAGTCGGTGTTATTAGCTAAGACAATGTATTCTATACATTATTCTAAAAATGTCTAAGAAAATGTAAGACAGAACTTTATTATCCCAAGGGAAATTGTTCTGAAGCAGTTACAGTATAGTCTTGCTCATCAGATGTCCATTACTGTGATAAAGCCCATCATCCATCTCACGGGCCGGATATCCATATTCCAATAATATCCACAATTCTTGTTTGCCCATTCTTCCTTACAAAAGTCTTCCAGTTCTTTGAGATTTCTGGGCTGTCTGTCATGCACTGCTCTTTTAAGGTCTATCCATAGATTTTCAATTATATAGTGGTCATAAGATTGTGAAGGCCATGGCAAAACCTTCAGTTTACGCCTCTTAATGTAATCCACCGTGGATTTTGAGATTTGTTTAGGATCATTATCCATTTTTGAAGCCATCCTCTCTTTAACTTCAGCTTTTTCACAGATGGCATCAAGTTAGCGTCCAAAATTTGCTGACATTTTATTGAATCCATTTTTCTTTCTACTCGTGAAATGTTCCCTGTGCCACTGGCTGCAATACAACCCCAAAGCATGATTGATCCCCCCATGCTTAACAGTTTGACAGAGGTTCTTTTCATTAAATTCTGTGCCCTTCTTCAAACATACTGTACCTTTGCTCATTCCAAAAAGGCCAAGAAGTTCTATTTTAACCTCATCGGTCCACAGAACTTGTTTCAACAATGCATCCGGCTTATCTATATGTTCATTTGCAAACTTCAAACGCTGATTTTTGTGGTGAGGACGTAGAAGGGGATTTCTTCTAATGACTCTTCCATGAAGACTGTATTTGTACAAGTATCTTTTTATGGTGGAATGGTGTACCACAACTCCAGTGTCTGCCAGGTCTTTCTGGATAGATTGTGCAGTCAAACGTGGGTTTGGACTGGCTTTTTTCAAAATTTTTTTGTTTTCTGTTATTTTGAAAGCGTAAATGATGGAAATAAAATCTGTCATTTGATGCCTTTTGAAGATTTTTACATCTTTTCTTGGCTTCTTTATGCACATTAATACAAAATTTTCCCTGGGGTGACCAAACTCTCAAGCCCCACTGTATATGGTTAATTCAGAATATTCAATGATAATCTCACTGATATTGCTTGAAATGTCCTGCTACTGCACATTATGTTCCGTAAATCAGAAAGTTTTAATTATTGTAATCCACAAGAGACAGTAATCGAGGGAGAAAGAGAGAGTAACCAAGCTAAGCAGAACAAAGCCATGGAATGGAAGCTAAAGCCACCTCAGCAACCCACGCTTTGTTGTCCATCTCTCGACATGAGTTAGATAAGTTGTAAAGTTAGATTGCCTGAGGAATGAGTAAAAGGAGAGTCATTGTGCATTATGCTCCACAATTTGTGTATCCTCCTCCTCTCTGACACCATCAACAAATCAAGCTCCACCCCCAGGCCAGAGCCAGCCTTCCTGATGAGCTTGTTAATTATATTGGCATTCACTGCCCTTACCCTGCTTCACCAGCACACAACAGCAAAGAAAATAACACTGGCTACTACTGACTGGTAGAACATCCTCAGCATTGTACTGCAGACATTGAAGGTCCCATTGCATGAACATTTCACTTTGAAGTTTTTTAATATTAATATGTGTTCCCCCAGCCTGCCTATGGTCCCCCAGTGGCTAGAAATGGTGATAGGTGTAAATCGAGCCCTGAGTATCCTGTTCTGCCTTTGAGAAAAATGAAAGCTCAGATGGACCGATCTGGAATCTTGCTCCTTATGAAGTCATAAGGGGCAAGGTTACCTCCCCTTTCTCTGCTTTGCCCTCCCAGAGAATTTGCCCCACCAATGAGAGAGAGAGACATCATGGCTTTAAACAAGCAAATTGACAGTTGTTTAAGCCTACACCCCCAGCCTCCTCCTTGCCCCCCCCCACTCCTCAAAAGCTACAGGCTCAGAAATGGCTCATACTTAGGAAAGCTCATTGTGTGACTGGCTCTAGTGGTTGTAGTTCTGCACCAAGGCTGAATTTTGGAAAAGAGACTTCAGATACAGTATCAGGGGACCACTAAGGTCTATATAAAAGAGAAGGTCTATGTAAGAGACTTCAGATACAGTATTAGGGGACCGCTAAGGCCTATATAAAAGAGAAGGTCTATATAAAAGAGACTTCAGATACAGTATTAGGGGACCACTAAGGTCTATATAAAAGATACTTCAGATATGGTTTTAGGGGACCACTAATGTCTATATAAAAGAGACTTCAGATACAGTATTAGGGGACCATTAAGATCTATATAAAAGAGACTTCAGATACAGTATTAGGGGACCGCTACGGTCTATATAAAAGCATCCAAAGAGCACCATGCCATGGGACCTTTAAAAGACTAGAGCCTCCGCAGAAAGTAGAATTGGCTTTGGCCCTTCTTGTACACCCCCTCTGTGTTCTTAGCCCATTCCAGCTTCATGTCCAGGTCACAGGTCCTTGGGCTTCATTAATAGGGATTAAGGCACTGATTGGGAGATTTTTGACCAATACCGATTTAAAATAAAATGTGTTGTTGTTTCCCTTTGTTGTGACAGACAAAGAAATCTTTATTTTAAAAACAATAACATAATGGTTTTCAATCATTCCTTCATTACACAATCTTTGGATGAGCACAACTTTAATAATACAAATGTATGAAACAAACTTTAGTACATCCTTCTTTCACATGAAAAAATAATAGCTTCAAATGCCCCTTTAGCCTCCCATACAACTGATGTTAAATAGGAGGCAAGTGTTATTTAAATATACTCCTGGTGTACTTACTACAGTGCCTCATTTTATGAGTACAGAACCTTTTTGTATTACTGTAGAAGTTTGGTACCATTCTGGGCATTATTAGAGGGGTAATATAAGACATACAGCTTTGGTTCCATTAGCACCTGCACTAAGCCGTTCAGCTGATAGCGCTTAGACAAAGGAAAAAAAAGCTTCTGAGGGTGGGTTTGGCTCGAGGTCATGATGCAAAGGACCCT
The DNA here is from genome assembly GCF_008692095.1 of Etheostoma spectabile. NCBI lineage: Eukaryota > Metazoa > Chordata > Actinopteri > Perciformes > Percidae > Etheostoma > Etheostoma spectabile. The sequence continues at coordinate 6,352,489 of NC_045753.1, forward strand.
AGGGTGAAATTACTCCAAACCATCACTTTAACATCTGGCATGTTGTGCATGGTATTGCACCCTTCATTTGCTCTATTTGTTATGGTAGTTATATTACACTTCTTCTTTGTAATTTTTCTGCTGGTGTTATTTGCCGCTACATCAACTCAGTTTCTCCACAGGGATCATTAAAATAAACGCATCTTGTCTTAACCTGACACCATTTTAATTTTCTCTACTTGCTAAACCTTTACTCGTCTAGTAATCCATGTAGGATAAAATCAACCCAAACAATTATTTCCAAATGCTCATTGGCTTCATTCCTCTGTGTATATACTTTTAAATTGTGCATCAGCTTCTGAAGTGTGTGTGATCTACCCATCCATTTCTTGCCTGTGGCTGGTGGCCGATGGAGGGTATGAAATAAGGCTAGCTAGAGCCTGGAGGAGAGATAATTGAAAATCAAAGGAGGACTTTGTTAATTTGATTAGGCAGCACTGGATCAAATGAGATTTCATTATGACATGCAATTAAATAGAACTTGCTCAGGAAGAGGAGTGGGGAGGGGCAGAGGAGCGTTGACTTGAGGTGGAGATGAGGGGAGGAAGGAGAAGAATCTGGGCTGCTTGAGACGGGAAGATGGTCTGACAGTTGATAGACAAATGAAAGAAGAAAGAGACAAAGTGGAGGAGGGTTGAGGTTGAGAAACGCCTAGACAGATAATTGTACAGAAAGTTGTGGCTGTGCTAAAGATGGAAACAGAATTCAAAAAACATTTTTTATAGGAATACTCCATGGTTTTTAAGGTGGTCAAATGCAATGTTAAAATGTCGGTGCACTGTTCTTCATCCCAGAGCTCATTGATTTAAATTATCCATAATTATACATAGCTTAAATTTTGACAACTTTCCCTTCCGGCAGCTGATTATTACAGAGTGACAAAGTCTGAGGAGGGAGAAGGTTGGGATAGATGGATGATTGGGACTGTTTGTTTCCCATTTCCTACTGCAAGTTTTGATTGATTGATTGGTATCTTTTATTTTGAAAATGTAAATAAAATAACATATCAGAAACAAAATAAAACTCCATCATTTCCAGATCTTAAAAACCTCTATTTACACTTACCAAACAGGAGTAGGAAGAAGTAAAATGTATATACTCCTACGTCTTTATACCCTTTCTCTCATATTAAATGAATTAACTACAAAATAGCTCTACAGAGAGAAAAAATCTGTAATCAATGAAAATATATATTAAAAATTTCTATGCAGATACATATATATATACCCATACAAAACAATATTTAAACACATACTACAAAATATTCAATGTAAGCCCAGGTTATTATTAGCACTGTGTTTCTCTGTACCTGGAATATAGTTTCTGTGATCCTTAACCATGTGAAACATGGACGACAAAGTTCCCCTAATCTGTCTAGGACCTTAAACCATAATGTTTACCTATCATCAAGTTGTTGTTTTTGCACCTAAACCTAACTATTACATCATAATGAGATTTCTTTTTCAATAGTGATTTCTAACAGTTTTGGAAGATAATGGTGTTGTCCTGCCAATAGGAGTGTGTGTGTGTGTCCTTGTAAAGGGATGGTTACATCAGGGTATATTCTTGTTTAATTTAGAGAATTTGGTTGAATTATTTAATCCGTCAGAACTAAGATAAAACAGAAAGCTGAACATGAGCCACATGTTTTTATATTCTACATTTAATTTTGTTAGATTGCATTGTCTTGAGGTATTGAATTTTTAAGTTGACAGATGACAAAAAAATGAGATCTGTAGATTTATAAAATGGTGTTCTCACCAACCCGGTCTCACGCCAGTTGTGCAATGGTCGCGTAATTTTAATTTATTATTTTGTGTACATGTCACAATTTTCACGTTTATTACGTGTACATGTCACAATTTTCATGTTTTATATGTGTACATGTCGCAATTTTCAAACGTGACCATTCCACGAACTGGCATGGCACTGGGCTGCTGTGGGTGGCGCAACAACGATATATAATAACGACATAATTGGGATCTGTACTCAAATCAATAGATTAAATAACTTGACCATTTCACGAACTGCCATGAGACTGGGCTGCTCACACAGGCCTCTGAGTTTCTGTTGATGAGGACCAAAAATTCAAATTGTCTCTGGCCAGTATGACCAGTGGAAATAATTATCTCTGCACAATTAGACAAGTCAAAGTCCAAATACCAACAAGTCGAAGAACAGAAAAGCGTCTCGTGTCCAAACTCAAGTCCGAGTCCGGACTCAAGTACTGTAGTTCTGAGAGGATGGACAGGTTGAGGCACCGGGACACTGAAGCTCACCTCCTGGTATTTGTTTAGCATTTATATGTGTATACAGGAACGGAGGACAATACACACTCAATATCTAGAATTTTGTGTTCCTATGCAGTAAGTGATGATGACACTGTCATCAGTTACTGTAGTTGACAGGTATTAGTAAATTCAGGGTTAATAATCGGGAAAGGCAAGCCAGACTTCCAAGAATCCTATAAATCATAATTGGCATTTCAGCAGTGCTGTGGGGCGCTCCACTGGTGGGCATCATAGAGCCGGACCCTCCACTCTGCACTCTGAGGGTTTGGAAATGTGGCACCAAATAGTTAAAAAAAATCACAGATGCTATTGTTTATGGGTTGGCCTGTATCTTTTTAAATGTAAATGTTCTTTTGTAATAATTATGGCTTACTACAAGCAAAAAACACATGTCATTTTTCCGTCGGAAAGGGCATACGCCTGTTTCAAGCCCGGTCTTGTGTGTAAGCAATGGTCATAAATACTAATAACATAATTTTCTCTCAATACTACTCTTAATTTTTTGAGCAGGGAAATAGTAACTAAACTAAAATTGTTTGTATTGTATTTTTGGCGCAAGTAGACTGGGACTTGGACTAACAAAAAATAGGGTTTTTTGAACAAGTGGATGTAGGGATGAAGCTGCAGGAATTTCCCCTTAATAAAACACCAAAGGGAAAGAAAGTGCTGCCTTTTGTGTGTGCGTGTGTGTGTGTGTGTGGTTGAAATTACACTGCACCTTGTCATACTGTATGTGTGTGAATTATGTTTTTTCATTTTTTTAAATTTTATTTACAGTATTAAATCATAACAAGAATTATCTCAAGACACTTTATAGATAAAGTAGGTCCACTGTATAATTTAAAAAAGACCCAACAAGTCCAGTAGTTTCCCCCCCAAGTGCAAGCATTTAGCGCAACAGTGGCGAGGAAACACCCCCTTTTGGGGAGAAACCTCGGGTGGTGAGTGTAAAGTGTTGCTATTTTTGTATAATATATATTTATAAGGGGACAGTAGATTGTCTTCAGCTCGACTTTATTCCAACATGTTGTAACTTACCACACGTGAATCTGCTTCTTTGATTTCCTCTATTGTCGTACAAATGCATGCTTGATGTATGCTCAAGCACAGATCATAACAGGTTTACGTTAGAGCCCGATACCAATATATCGGCGGGCCAATATTATCGGTCAATATTATTTACCAAACTATCGGTATCAGCATTTATAATGGCCCATTAAACCTCTCTGCCGGTACGGTCCCGCTGACGTCCCGTTTTCTCCATTTTAAGAGAAAACGTTTTCTTCAGTCATAAATTGCAAGCATTACATATTCATAAACACGCTCATGCAGTACATCATTATCTCATGATTCCATTAAGCCCACACACAAAGTATAAGATGACTTACAGCGGTTATAATCCTGTTAGAAATTAAAGAAACACAGAAAGAGTCTGCGCCGCTAGTGTCTAAAGTCGAGCGAGGATCCCTAACTGTTTCCTTGTGTCTTTCTTCACAGCGGTGAAAGATTGCCATAAACTTTTTTTTCCTACATCGCCAACAGTTCAAAGAATAAGTACATCCAATCCTTCTAATCAAAAAACGAGCTGGTCCCCTCACAATCTTATAGTTTCTGGCCAAGTTTCCTCGTAAACAAATCTGAACAGTCCATCATTTCTGGATTTTGATCGCCACTGCCGTCTGTAACAACCATTAAGTGCTTTCCTTTAAACGCACAAAGATCTGCAGCTAGTTTTTGCCAAGGGAGCTCCGGCAAAGGCGTTGCGATGAGTGGTTTCCGGGTTTGGCTTGGTTTGTGCTAATTTCGGTGTGGGCATGAGGAGACTTTCTCCTTTACCGCATGGATAGTCTTTGGCCACCAGATGGCATCATTGTATCTCTCTCTGGATTTGTTTAAGCCTTGATGCTCATGGTGGATCCTCTCCAGCATCTCAGTTCTCATTGTTGGTGGGATCACTACTTTGTTTCCCTTCTTTACCAGTACATTATACTCACTAAGACTACTTCTCTCCATAAAACAGTCTAAAGCTGGTCTTACGACATCCCTTTTATCGCAGCCAGCCAGAATTAATGTATTGTCTGACCATCTGCTCCTCCCTCAGTTTTGTGGTGTCCACTTTTGACTCCGGGTGCTTTGACAGCACGTCAGGTACTATCAGGTTCTTACCTTGGATGTACTCAGCGACAGGGTTAAACTTTATTAGGCGGACCAAAAGTCACTGACACCTCAGTGGAGTTTTGTCAAGGTCTCTGTGGTCGATGAGCGTCACCAGTGGTTTACGGTCGGTAAGTAATTTGTAGCTTTCCAGACCACACAGATATAAATAGAACTTTTCTGAAGCCCATACACAAGCAAGACACTAGTGTACGAGAGCAGTAGGTTACTGGTTTGAATCATGGTTACTCCATGATTTTGCAGCAGTACTCCTCCTTATCCATACCTGGATGCGTCAGCACGTATTACAGTGGGCAGTTTTGGATTAAAATATTGAAGAACTGGTGCAGAGGATATAAGTGTTTTTACCTTCTTGAAGGCTGCTTCTTGCTGTGTGTCCCACACCCATGCCACTGTATTCTTCAACAGCTTGTTAAGGGGATGAAGGATTTGTGACAAGTTGGGTATGTACCTGCCAACATAATTCACCATACCAAGTACCTTTTTAACTCATTCACATTTGTAGGGGTTTCCAGGGCGGTAATGGCAGACACTCTTTCTGGACTTGGAGTTACGCCCTCCTGACTGATAACCTGGCCCAGGAAGTGAAGGGAAGCTTGCCTGAACTTCTGGCGGTTGAGTTTTAGGCCAGATGCGTGGATTGTCTCCGTCACCCTTTTCAAGTGGCGGTCGTGCTCTTCAGAGTGGCTCCGAACACAAGTATGTCGTCCATGTAAACTACCGTGCCCTCGTGATACTGCAACAGTTCTTGCATCTTCCTCTGAAATATCTCTGGTGCGGATGTTATTCCAAATGGGAGCCATAGCTACCATTTGGGGTTCTGACGGTAGTCAACTTTCAACTTTCTTCATCTAGGGCCATCTGCCTAAATCCACTGGCAGCATTGAGAGTTGTGTACATCTTACTTCAAGCCAAGATGCTGTCTTAGGTTGGCAAGATAAACTTTTCCCTTTTCACAATCTCATTCAGTTTAGTAAGACCTACCAAGATTCTTACTTTTCCAGTTGGTTTAATCATTGGCACCATTGGCGTTACCCATTCTGTGGACTCCGTCACGCGCTCTATTATGCCATTTTTCTCCATCCGCATCAGCTCCTCTTCTTCTTTAGGTAGCAGTGGAATGGGCGAATGTGGCGAGGGGCTGCAACACTGTTTGGCTTAGCGTTTTCTTTTCAGACTATTTTTATGGGTTCTCCTTTAAGCAGTCCAAACTTCCCAAAAACACTGACTTCTTTGATGTGTTGTATCAGACCCAGGCGAACACCGACAGATCTCTAGCTCGAGACCGCCGTGTCCAAACCGCCGTGTCCAAACCACATGCTGATACGTTACAGTCTATGTACGTTCCTAGTCCAGGTAGAGTGAGCCACTACTGACAGGGAGAGAGAGAGAGAGAAACTAAGGGGGGGGGGGGGTAGCTTCCACTTAAGGGGCCCTATCTTGCACCCTGCGCAGCACTGCGCAAAGCCCAACCCATTTGTCAATTTCCCGTCCAGCGCCCATGACTGGGATCAGTGTGTGTCTGACTGGGTGGGGGGGTGTGGCATCATGATGGTGGCTCTCCATCACAATGGACAACAATATCTAGCAAACAGAAACATGCCTAAAAGCTGCTGTGTGGTAGGATGCTCTACCAACATGGTAAAGAACCCACAACTAAGTATGTATAAGCTGCTGAACCGGAAAACTGAGCTTTGTTGAAGACAAAAGCAGATATAGCAAGAAGAATGGGAAGATGGAGGAATCCAGACACTAACCTAACGTTTCATGTGCAGCAAGCATTTCTTAAAAAAGTCAAACGTCCAAATGTTAGTTTTAAACCAACTGTATATTTTTAAGTTAAGCTAAACATTTTGTACATATTATGCATAATCTGCTTAAGGTAAAAGGTTGATAAATTAACCCTCATGTTGTCCTCGGGTCAAATTGACCCATTTTCCTATATCAATGTTAAAAAACCCAATTCGGGGTGATTTTGATGGGTAATTTTGGGGTGTCTTATCAATTTTGTAGCATTTGAAAAACAAATTGAAGTGGTTTCTAAATAGTATTGAGTAAAAGTTGACGTATTCCAGTCTGATTATCCATCAACATCCATTCCTTTAATTTTAGTCTAAATAATTCCTAATTTCTGCTTTTCTAACTCAAACATAAGGTATAATTTCCTATAAATGAGGTTTATTGACCAAAAATAACAGTAAAACAAAAGTTAATAAGTTAGAAATTTTGGTTTTCAACTGGACGTGAAGAAACCAAGGGTTAAGAAGGCCAGTGCTGTCAAGGGTTTTAAATGTTTTTCCATAAAAAACCCAAATTTGGGGCTCACAATTTTTAAAAGCCAAATTACGCAATTTCCCCTAACCCCTGAAATTGGGTTTTCCCCCCTGATTTTAAGTGGTGAAATAAAGGGGAAAATTTGTTTTTAGCCCACACGTGTGTAAAAAACTTAAATTTTTAATTCAAAAAAATGGGGATTCTGAATCAGAATTTTTTAAAAAGAAATTTGTAGACTTTTTTATAGCACCCCTGATTTTACTTTGCTAATTTCTGTCTTTTCAGGGAGAAATGAATGTCATAAATGTAGCAATTAAATTATAAAAACCCTTTCTAAAATAAAGTTTTTGGGGAAAAAATACAAATGATCACAAATTTTGCCACAGGCAACAGGAGTAGTACTGGTGTTTGCATGAATGGCCCTTGCCTTTTAAAAGTCACCAATGGTGCTTTTTAATGCATCTTGGGCTGTCTTGTCCACGATAGAGCAGCGGATAGTGCGCATAAATGGCCCCAAAAGAAGACCTGTTTTTTTAAATGAGTGATCCCTAGGAGTTAGTTTTTCCCCGGAAAACCAAACTCCCCTCTCTGGTGGGAAGTCCTGGATTTCACGCCAACCATCCAAACCATCCAAACTCCCCCTAGGGCCCCGCCCCGGTTTTATACAGCGGCCCCAATGTAGGAATAAGGGGTTCATGAGAACAGGCTGAAGAACACAATTGAAACTGTAACGGCAGTGGTGGCAGTTTCTTTGAAAGCCCCTTAAAAATGGGTGTCTCATTAAAATATGTGAAAAAAAAAAGGGTAAAGCAAATGAAAAATGAAGACCAAGCAGGTAGGCCTAATTTAGTACATATTTGGATACAAGTTTTTTAGGGCGTGCTGCAGAAAAGAAAAAAAAATAAAAGAAATATATTGTTTTGTGTGAAAGTAGCAGGGTCGGTGCCCATCTAGCCTATAAGTTTTTTTTTAGCCTAATTAATTTAAAAAAATGAAAATGAAAAAATGAATTTAATTTTTTTTTAGAATTTTTGGGTAGGTTGATGAAGTACCCGCTTTGTTTGAAAGGGAATAGCTTTTCCAAAAGCAACTTTTTCTAAAAAAGTGGTTGTTACGTAGACTGTAGGGGTTTAATACTAAAATACGAGAAGTTTGGTTCCTTTGCAGACTACATAAACATCCCATAGTCAGTGAATGTTAAAAAAGGCAAAAAAAATGGGAGAAAAGAAGTGAAAAAATTTAGGGAATACAAGAAGAAAACTTGAGGGAGAGGTGAGAAAAAAAAAGGGAAAACGAAAGCCAGGACGATCTTAAAGCCTCCCGTAGAGTTAAATTGTTCACGCCAAAGAGATCCCTGACGTCCTGCATTTCCAGCAGCAACTGTGCTTCCTCCTGTATACACACTGCAGAGAGAGCATCCATTAATTAATATGGCTGGGTATTAAAGTTTTCAAACAATAAAAAAGGACACAAAGGGGGATTTAAGGAGGGAGTGTTTGCATTGAGGACAAATTAATGAAAATGTCGGCCTCTCAAGGATAGGAATTCAATTTATAATGTGTCTCTATCAAGCTGCTGTTGCACTGTAACTTTCCCCCACAGCTCCTCTTTGTTTGTTACGTTAGTTTGACCATTGAGGATAACAGAGGTGGAGATTTAAAGGATGGCTCCATAAAAAGAGAAGGGCCTGTGGAGATGAAAACTTCACAAATTGAGGAAGACAGCATTGTTTAATTGTTCAGCTACCTCCGAGACAAATTTGTGGCTAATTATTTTCATCTAAAGGGTCACTCGCTGAAACAGTGTCTCTCAAAAGCGCTAAAGAGTGATGAAGGAAAAGTTCCCACTGTATTTTATCTCTTGCAATTGTATTGCTAGAGACTTCAACCAACTTTAAACAGAAAAAATGCTTCTCATGAGCATGTCACAAGAAATTGAGATTTTAGAATATAAAGAGCTGAAGGGAAACCGGAATCTCTAAATTATGTTCCAGAAGTAAGGAAATCATATTCATCTATCAAATAAAGCGAGATATATTTGTATGTATGTGTGTGTGTGTATGTATGTATGTATGTATGTATGTATGTATGTATGAATGAATGAATGAATGAATGAATGAATGAATGTATGTATGCATATTTGTCCGTGTTTGGGGGGAAGGTAACTTGCACGTCACACGCCGATGCCATATGCAGAACGCTTTACAACAGCCGGGGGGAGTATTAAGTTGCTGTGAGCTGGCAGAACATAACGTAATCTCGGAGATTATTTCTTCAGAGCGCTGTGCAATGCGAGAAAATCTCAGAACTGAGCCGGGCAAACACATCAGTTTTCATCAGACTCAACCTGGGTCGGGTTAATTAAGTCTACTGCACACACTAATAACATTACCGTCGCCAAAATACCCCCGCAAATCAAATCCATACTTCACCGTTAACCGTCAAGCCACTACACCTGTATGGAAATTAACACCTCTGCTGAAATGTTAAATTAGTTAACGATCATACGACTCAAGACAACGCCTCTCTCTCTCTCTTTCTATCTCTCTTTCTCTGTGTGCACACACACACACACACACACACACACACACACACACACACACACACACAATACACACACACACACAAACACAAACATACGGTCCGCTTCTGGTGGTTGATGAATGCAGATATATGCTGATTAGCTCTCATCCAGGTGGGTAGTGCACTGCCATGATGTCTGATAACTCCATATTGTCATTGTGATATTTTGTGATTACATTCTGAATCTACCCCATTCTCTGTCAGGTAAATACAGTAGTACAATGTCTTCATCTGATGTCAACCTACACTATAAGTCAGTAGTAGGCTATACAGTGGAGTTGTCTATTATGTGGTTTGGGGTCCTTCTATAAGTCATTTTGGGTTATAATTTGGTTTTGATGAATTCTACTTGCAGCAATACCACAGGCCAAGTAAGAGCCCGTTCCAAACAGGCATATTTTCAACGGGCCCTGGATGGTGTCTGATGGACATTGTGTCTTACATGGATTCAAGGTTTTCTAAACAAAATACTGTGTATTACAGTAGGAAAGGCAAAGACATGTCTCATTCTAAGCTGAAGTAGACACATTAACGTTACAGCTGCAGTGTTGCACATTAGCCTAGCTAGCGTAGTGTCCTTCTGTTTATAGTTTTATCCAGATAAAACTGCATGGTTGAATTTCAGTCTGCATGCACGTTTTGTAGCCTAAAACAGAGCGGCATGTATTGGTAGAGAGAGCAACAAGTTAGCAAACTGCTGAGTTGCCCTCTCTGCTTTCTGTCTGCTCAGCTGCTAGACGGGCTGGACTTGGGCTGCAAAATATGTTGTAGGCTAAGGTTTAAGTTTTTTGGGGGGTAACGCCATTCATTTTACCGGCAGTATTGACAACAGATAAAGCCACCGTGTCTTGAAAAGCTCTAGCTTGTTGTTTTATTGTTCACTTTTAACTCTCTTTACATCAACTTTGCGATCTCTTTTTCCTCTCTTTTCCTCACAGCGGCACTCCAACGCTACTCTCCGTTACCGTTTGCTCTCCTTGGGCAACCACACGGGCACTGACGCCACTCACTTAAGGCACCCTGCCATTCTTACTCTAACTTACACTACTCTCGTAAGGGGGGTTGCGGTATACCGCGCTACCACGGTATTTCTTGCTTTTCAACCGTGGTAGTACCATACCATCCCAGCCCTATTCAAAATAATGTAAATGACTAAAATCCCAACCATACAATATGACCGTGCTTGACAGTATGTAGTGCAGTTCATTTCTTTGTCCAAATAAGAATGGCCAAATAAAAGTATATCTATAACAAGTACGTCTCTGAGAATGGGCAGGGAGGGCAGAATGGAGTAGATGTTTTAGACAGCTGTGAACACAGCTAAAACATTGGAAAATGGCATCAGGAGAGAGTGTGGGTGGAGAAGGGAAAATTATGAATCAATGAATTATGATGTATAATGTTTGAAATCCACACTGCCACACTGGGACGATCGGAGCTCTACATTTTTGAATGCTAGCAAATGAACGGTTGCCCAGATGGAGAATGTCCTGAAAACTGAAAACTACCTTTGTTTATGTTTTCCTAACAAGCCACGTGTGGCTGTACAAACAATGCCTGTTGTCTATCAAGAGCCGAGGAAGAATAAGTCAATCAAAACCTCTTTGAGAGGTAGTCAGGGTTGATGGTTGTGTGAACACAAAGAGTGACTTTGAGATTGAAGGCCGCTATTTACATCCTGTCTCCTGCTAACTGTGAACATTGGTTTATTTTAACCTTGACCGCAATCTTTGCCTCACCTTAACCCTCGTGTTGTCCTTGGGTCAAATTGACCCGTTTTCCTATATCAATTTTCTTTTTAATTACCCAAAATAACATGATTTATTCCACACAACACTCTTTGGCAAGTACAAATCTCTTCTTTCATTAATTTTGGGGTGTCGTATTCAATTTTATAGCATTTGAAAAACAAATTGAAGTGGTTTTGAAATAGTATTAAGTAAAAGTTGACATATTCCAGTCTGTGATTATCCATCAACATACCTTTCCTGTAATTTTAGTCTAAATAATTCATAATTTCTGCTTTTCTAACTCAACCATTAGGTATAATTTCCAAAAGAATTAGGTTTATTGACCATAAATTCCAAAAAAAAACAACAAAACTAGAGTTAATAAGTCAGTGTTACATAGTGTTAAACGTCAAAAAAGTGGCATAAAGCATCAAAAGTGTTGAAAAAAGGGACACACTGCCATCATTCTAGTATTATTCTATCCAGGGAAATGTTTCAGTTACCTCTATTACCTGTGTACATAACCCAAACAACCTCACTCCTGGCCCTGCCATGTGTGATGATATGAGATGGGCATCATCCCTGTCCTGTCCTAGCAATATCCGATTGCATGCTGGTTAATTAAAGGGACTTTTTTGCATGGCAGCATGGTGGAGATGGAAGCCAGTAGAGACTGTGACTGGGAAGGGGCTGTGTGTTTTCATTAAAGAGCAGGAAGCAGACGGACAGAGTCTATTACATTGCTTTTGTGCCTGCCAGGAATGGATGGCTGTGTACTTTCTGTGTGTTACTCTAGCACTGAGAACATGTACAGTGTGTCCGTGTGTGTGTGTGTGTGTGTGTGTGTGTGTGTGTGTGTGTGTGTGTGTGTGTGTGTGCACTCAAACAGGCATTAATCTGTGTATATTGGAATTAACAGTATAGGCTATATGTTGAAATATCCTGTTCCTATCCCACAAAAACCACAGTATTTCAGTCTGCTGTAAGCTGAGGGAAAGGGAATAGGAAGACTTCAAAGTGGCTGTAGAGGAGAAGCTGTTTTTTGTTTGACTATAGTGTGTGTGAAACCCAGTGTACAGAGGGGCCGGAAAAGGTTCAAAGACTAACATCTATCAAATAGCCCACATGTACAGAGAGAGAGGAGGCCATTCAGGGTATCTGGAGGTTTCAGAAAGTCAAAAGGATGACTTTATAGACTTTGTGAGACCTAAACATATGAATTCTGACTGATAAAAAACGCAAAAAGATATTTGATGAAATGTAATAAAAAACCTTAATAAAGTTGCAAAGTCTTCAGCAATGATTTTTCTTGGCAGACATTTTGACTTGTCACAGCAGAAAAAGCACAGGTGAAACAATTTAGTTAGAGATGGATCAGTTATCAAGTGTCCCAGTAAGCCATGCCAGTGAGCCCGAAAGCAATATCAGTACCTTGAAACTAGCTTACGTAAATGTCATTTTAAATATTATTAATTGCGACTGTGCTTGCTCTGATATGACATGCCAACATATTTACTAAAAGTCAAACTGCTGACCAGTTTCCTTTTACTGAGTTCTTGAAACCTTTTTCAGAAAAGGGTTATCCCTCAAATGAAGCTAGATGGGAAACACTGATACAAATACTGCACTTGAGCACTGACTTTTTTTGATCCAGTGAGAGTTATAAGCAGCAGAGCTGTCCTGTGCCTACGTCTTGGTTATGCATGTTTTCCTCTTGTATAGCAGCATTGAGAGCGATTTATCACAAAACCACAGGGTCCTGGCTGGGGGAATGGGGTTATATTTCATACAAGCATTCTGTAGGGCAAAACCATTGTTCTGTTGGTGCAGGGCTCCTTAAGAAAGTCAGGATTGGTATATATGTGCTTGTGTGCGTGTGTAATGAGTTTATGTCTTTGTGTGCAACATAGTGTGTGTCTGCCTGTACGTGTATATCTACTAAGCTTTGTATCTGTTTAGTTTTTACCTTAGTCTAAGTCATGTCAATTTTATCTATATATGTATATATATTACAAATCACAAATTTGCATCTAGGGGTTTTACAAACTGTATACTATATGACCGCCTCTGCTGTTGCTTTAGATGTGGAAAAACCTAGGCTGGAAAGAGAAACATAGGATGAATCCTTCTCCCAGGAATGAAAAAAAAACATGTATAATAGATGTGTGTACATCATTAACCAACATAAAATCACAGTATTATTTATAGATTGGAAACATATACTGTATGAAGAATATGGAAACCTGGAAAGAGGACAGACTACACAAACACGCAAAAGACAAAGCTCAAGCATACCATTCAAACAGATACACGTAGGAGAAAATAACAAACAGGGAGAGAGTGACACGGACAACATGCACACTTGGGAGAGAGAGAGATAACCCCAGAAAAGAAGCTGGAAGTTCTCCTAGGACAAGACACTGCAGCTTCTCTAGCTACTAAATATGTATCTGAATGCCACAGCCTTAAGGACACTGTAATACATTCATGAATGGCAGTACAAAGAAAATCGGCAAAAATCGTGCTCCAAAATGCTGGACATTTTTAGGCAACCACAATTTTTCAATAAACAGAATCAGAGGCCCAAGAACAGAGCCCTGAGATACTCACATCAGAAATAGGTGACTGTGTTCTTTCAGATAAATAAGACCTAAAGCTAGTGGGGACAGTGCCAGTGCCAAGTTATAAACTAACAAAGATCAGTTTTTCCCATACATACTGTAGGTTCTACTTGGACGACCTCCCGGTCCCAAGCTTGCTTCCTTAACCCTTAGGCCAGTACTGCCCCTGTGAACCTTCAACTTTGTAGGTCAAAGAGATGGCTAGAGATCTTTAAAACCGTATAAAAGGCAGGTAGGCTTAGGACGTTTTCACACCGACAGCCTTTAGTTTGGTTGAATTGAACTAGAGTTTGTTTGACCCTGCCTGTGCGGTTCGTTTTGGCAGGTGAGAACGCACTCGGGTGCGCACTAAAAGTGGATCAAACAAATGTACTGAGACTTGCTTGAAGAGGTGGTCTCGGTGGTCTCTGGTGCAGTTTGTTTGTGGTGCGAATGTGATCCATATGCAAATCGCACCAACTATATATACTATCCAAGTCTGAGCTAATGTCTCCTGTAGTCAGGCAGCTTAGCAGTCTGAGCTAATGTCTCCTGTAGTCAAATGTGTTTAATTTTATTCATATATATTCTTTAAAAAAAAGAATACATTCAAAACAGGGTTAGAACTACATACTGAGCTTTTGTTTTAGCTTTAACTTGGCCAGGCTTCATCCTGTGCTTGTGTGAAACATAGCAGTGGATGAGACACAGACCAGAATAAAATATTGCCTTTCTATTTGTTAACACGATACTGCTTGTCGAAGAGTTGCGTTGATAAAGTATGGGCTTTTTTACTCACAAAGGTATTTATTGCGCTTACAGTAACGAGCGTAGTAGAAGGAGCTCAGCCCTGACGCAGAGAAGATGCTGAAGCATCATAATAAATCACACCGATAAACAAACCGGTAACATCGGAGCTTACAGTATCAATACTTTAATGATTTAGCCCCGGGGCTCGTTTAATACCAGGTTTCAGTATCCATCCCTATTATAGAATCCTCACAGTGCTGGCTATCAGCTGTGGTCATTTCTGCCTATTGCTTGTCACTGACCTTTATCTCTCTCTTTCTCTCTCTCTCTCTAACACACAAACACTCACTCACACACACTCACACACACGCGCACACACACACACACACACACACACACACACACACACACACACACACACACACACACACACACACACCTGTTTAGCCTCTTGTATTCCCTTCTGGTCTCTGAAGAGGGCACTTATCTCTGTGGCTGTTGTCCATGGACCTGGTTTGTTATCCCACAGACCCAATTGTAAGCCCTCCTGGGTCAATGGCCCTCCTGTACCAGCTAAAACAATCAGCGCACACTCAATAGCGGAGCCATTAAGATGTGGAATGGCAATAACAGGCCAGTTGAAGATACTCCTCTCTGTTTAAGGAGGAGGAGACTGAAAGAGAGAAGAGAGCAAAAACCTGATGAAATCAATGGTCTTTTGGGGCTTCTGGAGGAGTCGTGAGAAAGAATCATTAAGGTGGTTCGCTCATGAGAATCTCTTTGCATCACCAGGGACGGTGGAAGCAATTGGAAAAGCAAGGGTGGGGGGAAAGATAGATTGGAGCAAAAAGTTATAAAAGCAAGGGGCAGAAGACTTGGCTCTCAACACAGGATCAGAAAAAAATTGTTTGACAATGCCATCTTGGGCATTGTGCACCGGTCACATTTTGTGCCTTGTTGCTTCCATCAGTTTTAACTATGACCTGACTTGTTTGTTGGTGACTTTTAATGTTTAACCAATAAGATGACAGCTATCTGTGACATAATGTGTCAGAGACATCACCAAACCTATTGAGAAGTGTTCATACGCTGAAACCATTCTTGGGATGGCAGTAGCTCAGTCCTTAGGGAGTTAGGTTGGGAACTGGAAGGTGTGTGGTTCAATTTTATTTTCAGTTTCACATCATAACAAACAAACACATAATCTCAAGACACTTTACAGATAGAGTAGGTATACAGGGTGTCCGCGGGGTTTTAAAAAGTATTAAAAAGTGATAAATCAAAATTGTCAAATTTAAGGCCATTAAAAGTGTTAAATTTAGTCTCAGAGGTATTATTTTTTTTAAATTAGGTATTATTTTTTTCAGACTATCAGGTGTCCTATTCTGATTGAAATTCTATCCTGCGTTTGCGTTAGTCCGTTTAAATATGGGCTTTGGCGTGTCTGGGCACATAATCGATCTTTCGTCTCCGTCTATGTTTGATGCTGACGTCATATTCAGTGGTCGTTCGACATCATCTCAGAACACTGAAGAAGTGGCTGGCTTACGTTTTATTTTAGACTTGCTTCAAGCCATATCTTACAACCATCGTCGTCTTTTAATGGGCAAATGCAAGTTTTCTGATAGCTGGGTGAACAACCCAGAGTTTAGGACTGGCTCAGGCCTGTAGTAGGGTGGCCATGGGCGCCACACCAACACTGCGCGCGGAGGCTCTGTGGTGTCTGAACACTGCAGTTAAACACCACTCATTTAACTCAAATAAAGGAATTTCAGAGCTGTTTAAAGAAATGCTTCCCGACTCCAGGGCTACAACTCTCACGCATTGGCCGTGAGACACACGCATTTGACTGGTTTCACACGCTCACACGCCACACCCCGATTTCTCACGCTGTCGGTCAAATTTCTTAAAGATGAGTTTATCTATAGATCTACTTGTTGAGCCACTTATGATCGACTAGATGTGCTTTCAGAGACTGTGGGGGGGGGGGGGTCAGGAGCGCTCCCTGTCTGCGGAATTTTCAAATTGTCGCAAACTGAGAATTTTTTTTTACCTGAAATAAATATGTATGAGCTCTGAGTATCACAGACCCGTCCGTCGCTTCGTGTCCACTCTCTCTGTAAAAATAGAGGTGAGCAGCGCGACTGGTGGGCAGTGCCGCGTTGCATCCGTGCGTAGACCTCCAATAATGAGCAGCGTACAGCCTCCTCGTAACTTGTTTGTTAAATGGGCCTCTGTGTCTGTCAGACGGTCTGAGTGAGATCCACCATATGAACGGAGCAATGACAGCACAGCAGACTATATTACAACTCTCCAAATCTCGGACAACAGAGATGGGAGGAGTTATATTTGAATGTGCACAAAGTTGTAAACATGAGCAAAAATCTGATGATCTCTAAATATCTAAATGTAACTGTAAATAATTCATTCAATGTTTCATAAATGAACAAAAAGTATTTATTTTCCCAAAAAAAGTAAATACAGTAAGTGCTGCACAGAGGATGAGGGCCAAACATTACTGAGCCTTGGCACAAACGCTAAAGGATTAGAAATTATGTAAATCAGTGGTTCTCATTCTTTAGAATTTCAGTGGTCTTAGTTGATCCCTCAACATTAATTTAACTTTGGGTCCCTGGTCCCTACACCAGGGACCCCTGGACCTGTTCACCACAGACCCAAATCTTCTCAGCTGTTGCTGACAATATACTGTCTCTTCATGTGGTTCATTATGTTTGGCACATTGTCTGGGTCAGTTCTTATATCATGAAAAGTTAATAATGTAAATGCTGAATGCCCTAATACCTGTTGATACTACAACAATGCAAAGGCTCTTAACCCTACAGTTTTGCACAATTATGCAAGACTTAATTTCTCAATGTTTTGCACAAAACTCTCCAGAAAGTGCCATTTAATGGTTAATAAAAAATAAAAATAAAAAACTGGGGGGCATACCACTAGACCCTCCCCACTTTGGATCTCAGTTCTCAACTATCCATCTCTTCATTGCACATTTATGTAGTTTGTTTACTTTTATTTACTAAGTGAAATAAATATGTGCAAGATGTTGTTAATGTTATGTTGTCTCTAAATCTATTCATTTCTGTATGTTATAAATGTCAAAATCTGTGTAAATAATAGAAAGGTCGCTGATTAACACTTGCAATTCATTGTCGTGATGGTTTTAAAAAAAATTCTGAAGGTAGTAAAAAAGGTATTAAAAAGTAGTAAATTTAACTAAAGGATTGCTGTACATACCCTGGTATAGACCACTCACTATAATTTACAAAGACCCAACATTTCCAGTAATTCCACTCAACAGTGGTGAGGAAAACCTTCCTTTTAGGCAATTCAATTCAACAGTTGTTGAACCAAAGTGAATTGATACCTCAGAGAGACCAAGGCTCTTGGTGGGCGGGCATCTGCCAGTGCAGTTGGGGGTACGATGAACAGTGGCAATTAAAGGTGCCCTGCCACACAAAACCGTTTTTACTTGCAGTTTTTAAAAAATCTGTTAGGTCCATATGTGTTTGTGTTATGTGGTGAATGTGAAAATGAACCGCTACCTCCTCTGTCAGCTCTAGCCACTGAAAAGAAATAAGAGAAATCAGGCCAGTCACAACAGCTGGTCAGTCTGATGTCATGTTGCCTGAGCTCATTACTATTCATGAGCTCGCCTAGTTGCGCTGGATAAAGTATACCGAGAGCCAGGCTCTCATTGGCTAACTGTTACCAAACAGAGTCAAGCAGCTTAGCCCATTGCATATTAATGAGAACTGGCACAAATCGAGCGGAATCTTCTTGCAGGCTTTCTATACCACCCTAGAGGTAACCAAGGCATTTTTTCCACATAAAATGTTAAAGAATCCATGGTAACTATGACTAAAAATAATAGTGGTAGCTATGGTAGGGCGTAGGGGGGCATATCAGGGCGCGGCAGGGCGCTGAGAAAGACCACGGCGGCCGTTGCAACCATAATTTAAGTGCCACCCGGATCTAAGGAAAACTGTGAGTCAAGAAGCATAAGGACTCCGATGAGTAAGCTCCCTGGAGCTAAGTGCTAACTGATCCTCATTGGTGACATACTCTCCTCTGTGCTTTGTACCCCACCTTGCAGTGAGCACTTCTCATTTTGCCCATCATGTGTAGACTAGAGTGCCTTATAGTTGTTGTTAGTGGAAAGAGATGAATGGAGAGTCACAGAGGAAGATGGGGGGGGGGGCAGGCATTGTTTCATAAAGGAACAGGACAAAGACAGAGATGTGGAGAGAGAGGTGGGTGACACACAACAAACACCCCTTGGGTTTTTAATATGTATGTAGTCATACAGTAGGTGAACAGTATGTTTGACAGTATGTTTGACCAAAATCAGACTCATTATGAAGCTCCCACAGTATGCTCTGCCCTCTGTTGACATTTCTCTTTATTTTTAAAACAATTTAAAACAATTGGTTTAAAACTTAAGCCTCGTAAACACACAATAGTATGACAGCCTCACAACCCAGCTTAGTTTAGCTAGATGACTCTGTCAAAAGAAAGAGAAACTTGTTGCATTGGTTTGCAAGAGCAGCAACCAATAATGCTGGTCTTCATTCACTAGTGGTAGTGTTTGCTGTCCTTTAAAACCTGTACATCGATAAGGAGTTGTGTGCCAGTATAGTGCAGACTTCAGAAAGTAACAGGCCTTGAGCTGAGCATGTGGATAGCATGTTCAATACTAAACACACACACAAAAGGTGGAGTCATGGGAGGCACGAGAGCTTGCCACTTCGGAAGCCATGTCTATGAACAAAGTGTAATTGATGAAATAGTTAGTTTCCCAACCAAAGTGTTGGCACCAGGCCATCATTACTGAACCCAGGCTGTACCGCTCTGTCTCCAGTGCTTCCTGTTACAGTATGCTTTTAATTTAAATTTTATTCTGACAGCACTTAAAAAATCAGCAGCTCACCTACTCTTCCACTCTCTCCTTTAAACCTATATCGTGTTAGCTCTCGTCTCCCTGCAATGCATTCTGTGATGTTCATGATCTCTGTGTTAAATTAGCAGAGAGCCATCAAACACCAGGATGCCTAGATGTATACAGATATTGTAATGTCAGTATGGTTGCCTAAAAAATCCCTCTATTGATCCTTGTACCTTTTAGATGCCCACTGTTTAAAAGGAACAGATTCTTGCTTTACCAGCAGCTCCTTTCCACTTAGTTCGATTAGGTTTCTTCAAGGCAAAGGGGAAATTATAGTCTCAAAACAATTATGTTCAGCTCTTGAAACACAAATTATCTTAAAGCTGTAATAGTGTAATTTCATACACATACATTATTCATAGTTCTTTTTCCCCCGATCAACAAGAGATCCAGATGTAAGCAAACTCTGCTGTTTCCACCTAGAAACCTTCCCTAATTTAGTTTTTCTCATCAAAACTTTTTGCTTTGTTTGTCAGTTCATTATAATTATTATATGTCGGTGTGCCTAAATGTATTTCCACCGCGAGTCCACTTAAGAAGTTGTATAGGCAAATGCAAGCACACTCACAGGAACAATATCTAAACACGGCTAATTGCACTAAAAACACACATAACACATTGAAGCAGTGTGAGAATACGATAGAGATTGCTAATGTGGTCATCTGTTTCACTGGATAGTGAAATTAGATCATAAAGCAAGGAGAAAATGCTTGGTTGGTGCAGCACTGTTTGCTTCTGTTGCATTTCTGTACACTAAGTATCCTTTTTATGGCCGCACATGCTGACGTGACCGTGTGTGTTGTGTGTGTGTGTGTGTGTGCGTGTTGGTGTGTGTGTGGTGATGGATGCATGCATCTATATGCCTAATGATGAATGAGAGAGGCAGGCTTTAGCTCAGCGCTGCGGCTCAATTTAAAGACCTACTGTAGTCTCCTAGTACTGAGCTAATTTCAGATCCATGGATGAAGATAGAAACAGTAGACCTTCTGAAGACTACATTCAATTCTGAATTTTTATATATATATTAAAATTGAGAAAAAAACAGAAGAAAAATAACACAAAAACTCATAAAAATATGAATACATATATATATATATGTGTGTGTGTGTGGTGTGTGTGTGTGTTTTTCTTAGTTCAAACTCTTAGGCCTAATTATAAAGTTCACCATCAAGCCAAATTCAAATCCTTGACTAACCCTTCTTTCACATTTGAATAGTATTGATTTTTTTACTGTTCCAATTATATTTGACTTTAGGAATTCATTCCAACAGCCCTAAAGTCCCTGACAAAAGTCTTGTCGCTTATCTATTTTGTAGAAACACCTGCTATTAACCTGACTTTTAATTAATTTGTATAAGAAATAGCTCATATGAAAAGCTAAAACCCTCCAAAATGATGTTCAATGCACTGAAATAAATTAGTTTCACTAAAAAAAGATTTATTATTTAACCTCTTCAGAAACACTTGAAAATATATGCTTTTCTCGCCTACATTTTTACCCCCAAAAAAGTGCTGCAGTTTCCACATACTTTTGCCCTCTGGGATGACCTTGAGGTCATTGGAAAGTTAACACTCTCAATTTGTTGTTTCTAGTGGAAGTGTGACACTAGGCCTTACTGACACAGAGTTAAAGAGGTTAGAACACAGAATTTCTATTTCCGTCCAAGTAAATCATCTGTAAAATTAATAAAAAACACTACTGTAAGCATATCAAATGGGCTACATACAAAAATAGTACCCTAGCCACATGTCTCAACTTGTGAAAAAATGACTTATAAAATGGATTTTATATGAATGTATTTCTACAGATATGTCTTTGCGTTTTTCTTTTTCTTATTTCTAAAAAAGCCCAAAAAGTGCAAAATACAATACTTCTGAAATACAAAAACACATCCACATCACTCACACACACACCTGTAAGAACTACCATGCATAGATTTATAGAAATAAGTAATTATAATTTGATGATATGGTGAAATGCCATGAGAAGGCCTTATTTTTGCTTTGACACAGCTGGAGCCATCACAGGGTTACATTTTTCTGGTAAAGTTTGGTATCAATCAACTCGTCTTCTTATTGGCTACACAGGGGGGCTGGTTTCATAATGTTTGGTTGTAATTGGATAGAATAGCTGTCAATATTTAACCAGGACCCTCCTCTGTAAACACTGCGACTTCATTGGCTTTCATAAAGGATAGCTAACCTTACAGAAGACAAATTGGCTTATTTCAGCTGTCAATCAATTCCTTATGCTTCAGGCTATGCAGCTGTCTAAAGACTGTCTAAAGATACAATGTGGCTGCTTCAGGACAGACGGCAGGAGCGATCAAAGTCCAAATATTATGGACTGTTCAGCTTTGTTTACGAGTAAACTCTGCCAGAATCTACAAGATTGTGAGGGGACCAGCTTGTTTTGGATTAAAAGGAGTGGATATACTTATTCTTTGAACTGTTGGTAATGTAGGAAAAAAAAGTTTATGACAATCTTTCACCGCTGTGAAGAAAGAGACGAGGACAAAGGTAGGGATGCACGCTTGACTTTAGACACAAACGGTGCAGAATCTGTCTGTGTTTCTTTACTTCATAGCGTGATTATAACCGCTGTAAGTCACCTTATGCTTTGTGTGTGGGCTCAGTGCTCGTGGAGAGGTTAAACAAAACAGAAAGGTCAAATTTTGGCAAAACAAAAGTTTTGTCACCTATACATAAATTGAACAAATTTACTACAAATACTAAAATATGTCAGCAAATTAAATAGTTGTGCTGTGAGATTCAAATTTAGTATCTTGTATGACTTCCATGAGCTTGAATGACTGCATCCATGCGGTTTGCAAGGATTCATACATGTATTGATGAAGTCATCAGGAATAGCTAGGAAAGCAGTCTTGCATGCCTCCCAGAGTTCATCAATATTCTTTGGTTTGGTCTTCCATGCTTCCTCTTTCATCCTACCCCACATATGCTCAATGATGTTCATGTCTGGTGACTGGGCCGGCCA
The DNA here is from genome assembly GCF_008692095.1 of Etheostoma spectabile. NCBI lineage: Eukaryota > Metazoa > Chordata > Actinopteri > Perciformes > Percidae > Etheostoma > Etheostoma spectabile. The sequence continues at coordinate 6,374,891 of NC_045753.1, forward strand.
ATCCTGGAGCATCTTGATCTTCTTCGCCTTGAGGAACTTTGAAGTGGAGATGGAAGTATGTGATGGAGCACCATCCTGCTGGAGAATTGGGCCTCTTTTATGGTTGGGAATATAAGAGGTAGCCAAGATTTCTTGGTATTTTACTATTGATGTTGCCTTCCACCCTGCAGATCTCTCGCACACCCCCATACTGGATGTAACCACAGACCATGATTTTTCCGCCACCAAACTTCACTGTTTTTTGGGTGAATCTTGGATCCATGCGGACTCCAGTAGGTCTCCTGCAATATTTGCGGCAACTGTGGTGTAATTCAACAGAAGATTCATCTGAAAAATCCACTTTCTTCCACTTCTCCAGCGTCCATCCTTTTAGCAGGCTGTGGGCCTTGGCAAATGCCACACGGTTTTTCAATTGTCTTTTGTTTAGTGCTGGCTTCTGGGCACTGATTCGACCATGGAGGCCATTTCGAGACAGAATCCGACAAACCGTTCTGGTTGACACAGGGACTTCAGGGGACCAGGTCTGGTGAAGCTCTGCTGCAGTGGAAAATGGGCTGGCCTTGGCTTTTCGAGCCAACAAACGGTCCTCTCGAGCAGTTGTCTTGCGGGGTCTGCCTGACCTGGGCTTGTCAAAAACATCTCCAGGGTCTTCAAATGTTTTTTTAATCCTCTGTACTTGACGCTGAGACACATTGAAGGTGTCTGCCACATCAGCAGTGGATCTGGTCTTCAGCCTCTTGATAATCAAAACTTCAGTCTCAGGGTGAATCTTAAGCATGTTTGCAGATGTCTAGTTGCAGTTGATGTGAAGGTCTAGTGTACTGGGGTTGTTTTTATACACACCTGAGACCTAAATTGATACATTATTAGTCACAGGCAAAGATGGCAAAAGTACTCACTTTCCGTACTTAAGTAGAAGTACAGATACTTGTGTTAAAAAATACTCTGGTAAAAGTGGAAGTACTGATTAAACTTCTTTACTCAAGTAAAAGTAACAAAGTACAGGCTTGGAAATTTACTTAAAGTATAAAAGTAAAAGTAGCCTTGCGAAAGCTACCTGAAGCACACAAATGTTACTACAGAGATGCTGAGGAACTTCAGTGGACATGGAGGACATGTCTTTATATGGCAAAGGCTACATTTTAAATGGATGTCTATCAATAGGCCTAAAACATAACATATTATTATGACAGAGACTGGGACTCCAGGTTAATAAGATTCTGACTTATTAGCAAGATATGAATTCAGTTGTGATTCTGTGAGAATTCATAGATCCAGTTTTTATTTTTAATCTTTCCCCCTAACATAAAAATAAATATACATTTATGTGTGTGCTCAAATATGGCTTCTGGAAATAAAATATGAATGATTAAACAGACATTAATGAAGAAGTTCCCCAGCACATTGGCCAGGAGTCCTTCTTGATACCTACTGTCTCAAACATTTCTTTCAGATAAGGTTGAGGATGATGGGAATGTCTTGCTGTTTTCTTCATTTTCAATCATGTTGCCATCCATACTACTATGTGCTAACGTTAACACCATCCATACTATTATGTGCTAACGTTAGCGCCATCAAGCCTCAATGATTTGCTGTAAATTAATGCAGAATGCTGAATCTGTTGAGTTTTCTTAGTCGTGCGTCAAATGCAACGTACAGTACATGTATTCCCATCCATTTAGATTGAATATGGTATTGATGATGTAAACAATAATAAGGATAACTCCAGTGAAATAATGTGAAAGTTGAGAACTAGATTAGGACTGGATTAAAGCTGATTCTGGTGTCCAACTTGGCCCCAGGTGTGTCTATTAAAATAGAGGGAGACAACTTCTCTTTAGCTAAGTTTCCATCCACTTGTCAATTGAATTACAGTGTCTGAAGTTTGGTAAAAAAAAAAAAAAACTCATGCGAATAAAGCTGGTGAAACGGTTGATGCTTCATTAAGACCCACGTGCAACCTAGCTAACAGGTGAAGAACACACCAAAACTACTAGCTAACTTACTTTAAATGTGAAGAACTATAGACCAAAAACAGGCTTAAGTGAACTGACAACATGAGTTATACGTCTTACAGTTCTCAAAGACTCTCACACACAATCTCAGCTGGTTATCCTCCGGACAGCTAGTCCCCTTTTCATTTCTCTCACTTTTTTCTCTGTGTGGCGCGCGCACCCGCTCGCGGTGTGTGGCGCGTGTCCGCGCTATTGTCCGACATGACCACCTCTTGTAAAAACTAAAGTAACGAGCCAATTTTGTAAAATGTAAGGAGTAGAAAGTACCAATATTTGTGTTAAAATGTAAGGAGTAGAAGTAAAAAGTCGCCACAAAAATAAATACTAAAGTAAAAATATCAGAAAAATCTACTTGAGTACAGTAACAAAGTATTTGTACTTCGTTACTTCCCATCTCTGGTCAGAGGTGAAGCTCATATGACAAGGCGACAACACTTATGTCTTTGCAAAAATTGACTGGGCTTTACCAAGCTGTGAATATTAGAATACTATTGACAGTTTCTTTTTGCATTGAAACATTATTACAGAAGCTGTTTGGATTAAAATGAGCCATTTCTTGTGAATAAATCTTGATTAGAAATATATTTCAGCAGCACTTCAGGTCAATTTGTACACTAGCGACAAGACTTTTGTCAGGGACTGTATAGTACATGCAGCCTCACTTCATGTGAAGCCACTGTAAACTTTTAAAGGAAATTACAGAATGAAAATACATTACATATCTATTGCAGAACCGATGCTGACCATAAATCCAATCAATATTTGGATTAATATAATAAATATATTGAGAATTTTAACTTGTGTAACTATGATTCATTTATATAGACAGTGCACCTATTGTGATGCCATCCATCATCATTCAACAAAAATAGACTCTTAAGGAATCTTCTGATATGTACACACCGCCACCAACTTGAGCTGCAAAAAGGCTCTGGCCGCCCTGCCAAGGACGCTTGTCAAAAGGTACGGGGAAGCTTTGGCCTCTGACGTGGCGGCTTTCTCTGTTTGAGAAGCTCAGACAGCCACGGCCAATACACGGACTCTAGAAACCTTTGATAAATTACATATATAATGACAGAAGTTGTCTTGTTAATTGGTCGCAGCGGGGCCTGTTAGCAGTTAGCCTGCTCGTTAGCCGCTGAGCCAGAGCGGCGTGCAGGCCGAGCGAGAATCTGCCGGATTAATCTAGTGACCCGTGCAGGATTAACTGTGAGTGGACCGTTTAGAGACAATGTATCCGGCAGGTAACGTTAACTGGTCCCCATGTACAAACAACGTTATATTATAAACGATAGGGAACCCAGTAATGGCAATTATGAGCTTGGCCTCAGAATTAATGTTTTGGTAAGAACGAAAGTTTATATTGTATGTTTCTCCGGGATCATCCAGTGTGAAGGACGTCCATATTCCGATTGACGGCTGGCGTTAGCCGCCGCTTGCCGCTGAACCGCGTCATAGCTCATTAGCATAAAGTACCAACTTTCTGATCAAAACGCTCAAAACGCCCAAAACGCAACGCAGACAGATGTGCCGCTCCTTGCAGCTGAGAGAAGCCGGCTTCCATTGAAGATGAATGATTTCTGGTAACTTTAGATGCTCAAGTCGGAGGCGGTGTGAATGTCAGGTTACTCCTCTTTGGCTTAGCAATTTATTAGGGGTCCAAGCCCGAGGATGCGTGCACCGCAGTAATCGCAAGGCGATACGCGGTTCACACAGCAGGGCTGTGGAACCCTATTGTTTTCGTAAGGATTTTTCATTGTTTTTCATCATCATTTTCATTTTCATTTTCATTTTAGTTTTTCTTCTCCGCATAAAAGTGGTGCTGCAGCCTAAACCGTACATGGTGGCCACGCGCCACTTTCGGGAATGGTCCGAAAGTCCGCAAAGACCTCAGCCAAAAAAATTCATACACTTCTACCACTAGGTGGCGCTATACCAGGACAAAACGCGTTTGGCCCTATAACTCCAAAACCGTACATCGGATATTAAAACACCTTACATCCACGCGTTCCCTGGATCCTAATGAATCTCGTGATATAGGCCACGCCCATTTCCGCCTAGACTTTTATGCGTGAAAAATGGCGATTTATCAAAAACCTACTTTTTCTATCTCCTCCTAGACCGTGCAATGGATCTGCACGAAACTTGGCACATAGCATCTCCAGACCCACCTGACAAAAGTTTGCATAAAGATTTTTTATAGGATAAAAATTGCGCGTGTTACGCGCAAACAAAGTTTAGTTGGTAGCTATGAAAACATTGCCGTTGCCATATCTCGGCCAAAATAAAGCTATAAAATCAAAACTTTACGGTATTACTTGCTACGACCCCCCGAGGCTCTGTACCAAATTTCATGAACATTGGCCCCTAGGGGGCGCTACAAATAAAAAAAAGTGTGTTTTTCACGAACGTACTTTGCCATATCTCGGCCAAAATACATGGTATCAACACCAAACTTGTGGTGATCGTTTGGCATGCCGCACGGAAGCTTCATACCAATTTTGGTAACGATGGGCCATTAGGGGGCGCTATAATCGACGTTTGTTGGTTTTGTGGACAAAGTCAATGCATTTAAATGGGGAATTTGCAATTGCAATATCTCTGCCACAGTAAATGCTATAAAAACCACACCAGTAATGATTGTTTCGCCCACCGCCCGGAGGCTCTCTGCCATATTTGGTAGACAGGCCCTTAGGGGGCGCTCTGATCAACATAGAACATTTCCCCGGGTCGCTGGGGACGACTGGCGCGGGGAGGCTTGGACCCCGTTGAAACTGCGTGCAGTTCTAGTTTTTTATTCTTACTGCCAACGTCGTCTTCTTTGCCAAACTCCAATTTCTTAGTCAGTGTGTGGATTTGAATCACAGACCCTCTAGCTTCTACCGTCACTGACATTTGAGTGAATAAGGCTACAGTGTTGACACATGGGGATACCATTGCAGAGGGCTCCAACACAAAAACACAGGGTCGTCCAGCAAAAGGTTACAGCAAGCCATCCAATAGTTAAGTCCAAAGAAAGAAAAGATGACACACATATCTTCGTAGATGATTACAGGTTTGGGAATTGTTTGTGTGGAGCCTGGTGGATCTCAATAAAGGTCTGTTAAACTGAAATGAGGTAAATCTGGCTGATAGGGGGACTACCCATTATTTAATCTTTCTTTTAACAAGGCTCCACCAGCACATAACCGTCATACCACATCAGACAGAAAAAAAAAACACACGCACCATAGAATATACACACAATATACAGTGATGTATTCCCTGTTAGTAAGGGCCCAGTATGTGTCAGTGTTTATCTCTGATCTTAGGATGGTATTGATCTCTACTTCAGACTCTGCTTGAGTCGTAACCATTCCTTTGAATCCAGCCCTCCGACCTGACGCTGCCTGATCCAAAAATATCTCCTCCTTTAAACTGCACACAAAAGTCCTTCCCAATGCTTTTTTGTTATAGATCTTTTTCCAACAGTTATTTTTATGTATTGTTTTTCAGTTTTTTATACTCTGGCCAGTTTGTTTCTAACTTTGTTTACCTCATTTTACCCCTCTACCTCTAGCCTTCTACCTCTGTGTTTTTAACTGCTTCAGTCCTATAGATTCTTCTTCTCCATCCATGACTGCTCTTTCTCTCTCTATGCATAAGTGTTACCGGTATATATCTCTCTCTGGGTAATGAATGGGTGGCAATTTATCTGTGTGTCAGCCAGAAACCCTGAGGAGGTGTGTCTCTCCCTAATCAATATCTCATTAGTTTAAGAAGCCCTGCCTCTCTATGTTCTCCCTCCCTCTCTCTCTTTCTATTTCTTTCCTATACCCTTTGATCATTTACACATCTCTTTATCAACAATGTATCCTTCATTCTCAATCTTCTTCTCTTATCCCTCACTCCTAATCATTTTTAACTTTCTTTGCTTTGTTTTGCTTTTTCTCTTGTTCACTCTGTTCTAACATACGGGATCACATCCTTTAAAATGTAAGACTTACACGATCCCAAGACAAATCAAAAAGTTGGTGAAGTGTTTGGTTTTTAGTCTATTCATTTTCCAAATAATATCAGATTATTCTGAGAAACACATTGCACCATTGCCAACCAGGTGTGTAAAAACTACATAAAAACTTGATAAGTAATTGGGAATGGTGTGCTTTGTCTCCCCTCAACTGTTGGCAAGAAAAAAATAAAAACCTGCAAAATATGTCCCTATAGAAAACAATGGAAATTGTGAACAGAGCTTTAGTTGTTGAAGTTATAATTATTAAGATATTAGTCCTGGTTGATTTGGCTCACCCGTTACAAATGATAGCACTTAATTAAATGGGTGTTATTAGTGGTTATCAGCCTCATAGAAATGGGGTAGAAGTGGGCTGATACACCTACTAGAAGGTTCAGAAGGCCATTATCATCTATTCAGCATCAAAATATCTATTCTATTCTATGCTAAATATGTCCCTATAGAAAACAATGGAAATTGTGAACGGAGCCCAAACCCACCCCTCTTTGCGGCCAAGAACTGGAGTTCCTGCTGAGTTCTAAAAACAGTCAGTGAGTCCATTTCTAGCTCAGAGTTAGTCTGTACAGTTACATTGGTAGGTACATTCTACAGGTACACTGGCTGTTGGTGGACTCGAGACTGAAGTACTCATTTCAACCACCTAACAAGAGCCTGGGTCTGTCCGAGGTTTCTTCCAAAAAGGGAGTTTTTTCCTCGCCACTGTCGCACTGTTGCTTGCTCTGGAGGTAACTACTAGAACTGTTGGGTCCTTGTAAATTATAGAGTGTGGTCTAGACCTACTCTATCTGTAAAGTGTCTACTGATAGGTCTTGTTATGAATTGATACTATAAATACAATTTAATTGAATTGAGACGCTTTTCTGTTGTCTTGGACTCGTTGGTATTTGGACCTGGATTTGTCTTGGACTCTACCATTGGACTTGCCAAATATTCTAGTAGCACAATATGCTTTTGTTCTAAATTAACTTCCTCCTTCAAAACAAAACCATAGGTGAATTGTGCTTGTTCAGAAAACGGGTATTAGTTTAATTCAAAATCCTTCTAAAACAAGCATTGAGATTGGTCACCTGGTATACACCTGGCTGCATCATATTCCTCAATCATCAGGTATCACTCATTTTCATTTTGGCCACATACACAATCTCAGCGAGCACTTTGTACTATGAATTCTTCAGACATGTATTAAGTTCCAGAATCGGAACATTTCCATTTTAAATTTTAAGTAAATAATATGGCTTCATTTGATGCTATAGTGTTTTATTGCACTTGCTTTCAGATTAAATCAAATAATGAAGTAAAAGTATCATCTTAGTAAAATATATACTGTCTCTCACATTACATAAATTATGAACATAAGTAAATGGTCTTGAAGAGGATTTTTTTTTCTGTCTCAGTATTGACTGCCTTTTATTTGGACTCGGTCTTGACTTGGACTCAAACCTCTTTGGACTCGGTCTTGACTCTGTCTCGACTAGTCCTGGTCTTGGACTTGTCTTGGACTCGACAAAGGTGGACTTGACTATAGCCCTCGTTCAAATTAACCCAAATAAACAGTAATATGGTGGCTCTAGCCAATTTAAGGGCCAGTGTTTTTACCTGGCCTTTTTGTTTTTCCAAAAGGTTGTCTGGTTGTTCCTGTCATTTGCAAAATAGCGAGTATTTTGGAGTGATACCAATATTGTGATTAGTTCTTATCTTTATGTGCAGGAACATCAGTAAAGGCAATGTGAGTGTGAGTGTAGTAAGTGAGGCAGCTAAAGTAAAATTCATGTGCCATCTAAAAGCCCATTTCTCCTGGCTTCACTACACAACTCGGACATTCAGGTGGCACTTCCTGCTGAGACAGTGGTTTATCTAATAATCTAGACAGCAAAACAGATAAACATAAGAAAACACAGTGGAGTGCCTTTTAGTTTCTATTTTCCTTTGTGCCATTCTCATCATATATCCCTCCATCCTTGCTGAGTTTTCTACTGCTCCTATTACCCTCCACCTCTTCTCTTTCTATTCCTCTCCAGTCTTTTCCTGCATCCCGCTGCAGTGTTGCAGCCACTAGCCATAACTCTTTATGAATGATTACAGCTACTTATGGCAGGCTCGCCTAGTGCCGACATAAAGCACTCAAAAGGGCTTTGTCAGAAGCCACAATAAAGAATGTATTGATAGTGCTTCTGCTTTAGAGGTTTATTCAGTCTATTCCAGAGAGAGAGAGAGAGAGAGAGAGAGAGAGAGAGAGAGAGAGAGAGAGAGAGAGAGAGAGAGAAAAGTATAGAAAATAAGTGAAAACAGATCACCTGCTGGCCAGGTACCATAAGCACTGATACAGACACTAGCAGACATTTAATCAGCATAATAGGCAGTACAGAAGTCAAATGTAAGAACAATATGTATTAAAATATTGTTGTATTATTTTTGACAAACTCTTATATTCCTCTGTGGGGCAATATAACCTATCCAAGCTTCAACTAGCCCAGAATGCTGCATGCAAGACTTTTCACAAGACCCAACAAAGAATGCACATAACCCCAAACGTAGCATACCTCGTGACCTGTACATTTTTGAGTAGATTTTAAATTTCTAATTCATTTTATTGATTACTTTTAAGGCACGTATTGGGTTGGCCCCTTAAACCACCTGCTAGAGGCGATCAGGCAGGCCAGCTCTATTTATTTCTTTAAATCTTAAAACCAAATGCAAATGCCCGAGGGTGCTCGGAACTGTGTTTGCAAAGCAACGTGGCTCACAGATCCAGCAAAGCTGTGGAACCCTTATGGTTTCCTAAGGTTTCATATTCTTCTTTGCCTAAAACTGATACTACAGCCTAAACCGTACATGGTGGAGGGGTTGCCGTTTTCAGGACTGGTCCAGATCCCAGCAGGAACCTCGGACAAAAACAATGTAGGTGGCGCCATAGCAGAAAAAAACACGTTTGGCCTTATAACTTCTGTACATTGCACATTAAAAATACATATATTCATGCATTCCCTGAATTCAGCTGAATATCCTGATGTAGGCTACGCCCATTTCTGCCTTGACTTTTATGTGTGAAAAATCTCGATTTATCATAAACCTGCTTTTTTGAACTTGTCCGTGCGTGTCAAACCCGGCTGGCAGAAACAACCCAAACGCAGACAAGGAGTGAAAAACCAACTAGAGTTTATTGATGATAGTTTGTGAACCAGATGACCAAACAAGGTGTAGCGGGGGGAAATGCTGTGGCGGCAGGGGAGTGAAGGTGAATCCGGAGGTGTAGAGTGATGATGGTCTGTAGGAGAATTTCTATGATGCATAGACAGAGAGAGAGACGTTACCAAACACGAATACAGACACGAAGCAAAAGACAAACTAGCAAAAGTCAGATGAGGCGCCAAACACATACTATGAAGACTAACGATCCGACAGGGACTGGATGTCAGGTCACGGTATAAGAGCTGGTGGTGATGATGATGAGACACAGGTGGGTGCTGGTAATTAGGCTGAGCCGGAACAGGTGATAGTGTGGATGAATGAAGGAGACCACGCCTCCCCAGGTTGCTTGGCAACAGGAACCGTGACATAACAGACAGAGAAAACAGACATACAGAAAGCAAACAGAATCAGAGCGGGGGGTGCCTGACAGTGCGACCGATCTGTATGAAACTTGGTACTTAGCATCTCCAGACCGACCTGACATAAAGTTATCAAAAGAACTTTTTGGGGATAAAAATTGCACAAATTTGCATAGCTAGCTACAAAACACAAACTTTGTCACATCTTGGCCAAAATGAAAGCTTTCAACGCAAAACTGTTGAATCTTCTATGGCAATTTTACAAAAGTTGGCCACTGGGGGACGCTAAAAATACAAAATGTTTATATTTCATGAACGGCTCATCCTAAAGTTTTGAGGGTACCAACTAGGGCCGCTCTTGATGCAATGCCTACATTGGGGTCCTGATTTGTCAAAGTCGGCCTGGCTTATGGGACCCAGGTTTGGATTCACCACTAATGTGACTAATGTGAGCAACTTCAAATTTTTAGGGTAGATATGATTCATGGACCGTACATAACAAAAATTACACGTTACACAACTAGGAGGCGCTATATTGATGTAAAAAGTGTTATGCCTATAACGCCCACATTTCATATCCAACATTAAAAAAACCTTACATTTACTTGGTCTTTGAATCTAGCTGAATTGAATGATATAGGCCACGCCCATTTTCTTGTAATATCGCGCAATGCGCAAGACCTACTTTTCTATCTCCTCCTAGGCCGTACGACAGATCTGCACAAAACTTAAGACGTAGCATCTACAGATGGACCTGACCAAAAGTTATCAAAAGAATTGTGTTACATTAAACTGCACATTTCACGACCAAACTAATTTTTGTAGCTAGTCAGAAAACACAAACTTTAGCATATCTTAGCCAAATTAATAGGTGTCCAAACGAAACTTGGTTTTATTGTTCGACATGCCAACCTGAGGCTCTATACCAGATGTGGTGATGATCGGCCTTTAGGGGGCGCTATAGTTGAGGTAGAAGCATTTTAGGCTTTTACTCAAAATGGGAATATCAGTATTGCAAATAACAACAGACTTTACAGTTCGCACTTAGTGAAATTTCCTGACATTTGCCTTGCCTTTGTTGTTGTTGGTTAAATTGTAGCTGAACATCTCCTGAAAATTTTGTTTTCAGTGACTTCACAGCTTTTGCATCAGTGTACTGCCGGTAGTGTCAGTACACTAAGACATGACTTTAGGTATGTTTACATCTGACCACACCCGGGGAAAGACGATGTTCATCTTCATGGATTAGATAGCATACATTTGCCTTGAACCTGCATAAGTGACATAAATTAACCTGTAGATATTTAATTTAGATGTCTTGGCAGTAAAACAGCTGACCTTTATTGTCAATGTTAATGTTCAAAATCATTGTAGTAAATGTTCCTCTGTGCCATTATGAATGAGTAGTATTATTGCACTATTGATTTCACTGTGGATTGTTGAAAACCTCATCCACCAGTCACACACACACACACACACACACACACACACACACCACACACACACACACACACACACTGTAATGGGATTTCATGTAAACATGTTGAACTTTTTTTTGAAGATCTTGATACAGTGGCAATATTTTTCTTTACATTTATGCCTGCACATCATATTGAATTGAATCAGAGAGATAGAGAGAGAGAGATCTTTAAAATAGTAGCTAACTTTGCTGCCCTGTGCAAAAACAGTAATGTAGGTTTCTCATGGGAAACAGGGACTTTATGTTTTATTTACAATGAGCAAGCAATACTTTCCAGCCTTGGTGTGTATGTGTTTGTCTTCTTGTGTGTGTGTGTGTGTGTGTGTGTGTGTGTGTGTGTGTGTGTGTGTGTGTGTGTGTGTGTGTGTGTGTGTGTGTGTGTGTGTGTTACATAAACTTGGGATGTTATCCAATTCTTTTTCTGTACATCCCATCTTTTATATATACAGTATATAAATATATAAAGCTTCCATTTTTTCCAGTCTATATCAATACAATACGTCCATACTGTATATACAATAAAAAAACTGTCTGCTTGTCCACACTAACCGTGAAGCAATCCCGTCCAAACTAAGAGAGGGAGAAAACCCACAGTACTTTTTCTTTGCAAACCTTGTTTAAGCTGATATGAGGCTTCAGAATATAAGTAAGAATAATCATGGTGTCATTTTATTACTAAACATTCTCAATAAACCTACACATAACAGCTAAGATGAAGATACCTCGGAACAAGGACTGTAGAGTTTGAACCTTGTACAGTGTAATCATGCCAGGCAGAAATCTCTTCTTTGAGAATTGATAAGAGAGACCTTTAACTCTTTCGAGGCCTATATAGCATGTAAATACTATATTGAAATGGTCAAAATCCAAAGCTATCTTCTGAACAAAAATGTTTTATGGTAGCTGGTATGGAATCGTAAAACACCAGTAACATATGCAGCCTTTAGGCACTCTGCATATTTTTTTATCTGTTTTTAAGTAGTACAACAGAACACAGAACAAGGCAGCAACTGTGTTTGGGTAATTGTGGCAGATTTTCAATGCCGCCTCAATATTGCCATTACAGATTGAAGTGTATCCTAAAGTGTTTTAAATACAAACACTATTATCCTTAAAAAAGCAATCACACAGCCGTCTCACTGCAATTTTTGATCTGACTGGCTGCTTTTCTACTGATGAATGGAGAGAAGAGGCAGGAGGCAAGTATGTTTAGAGTTTCATTCAAACATCTATCTGGGTTTATTCTAACATAATGTACTTAGCTGTATCAATTGGAAAACCAGATTGAAAATAGTTAGAACGGGTAACTTTATAATTTGGATGGAAATTATCCAGGTAGGCAGAATGTGCACACTGCAGGTATTGAAATGACCGGTTAAGGATACCTTGAAAGATTTTTCAAAATGTATGTATGCATGTATGTGTGCTTGTGTGTTAATGCATTACAGTGTGTTATTTCCACAAATACAGACTAAAACTTGTGTATTGAGATAGTTGTTTTAGTATTGATTTAGTGGAGGTTGAGAGGTTAAAGGAGCAGGTTGGTGTCGAGATGGCTGCTGGCTGTTATCTTAAAACTGACTAGGATCCCATTTAAGAGAGAACAGAAATAGCACTTCTCATTGCATAAGGAATGCCATCATATGCATTGGCAAATTTTATAATTATAAATTAAAGTGGTTAGACCTTGTTAAGTGAACTTTGTGTGTAGTCAGGATGCAAGCTACTTATTTATTTTTCATACAGCCAATGGGAGGAAGTGGGAGAGCAATTTACAATAAATGCCTTAAAACTGCGTAGAACAAAGAGCTAGATATCTGTGTATCCCTTTTAAACAAATGACTTAAAGCGTGTTCAATGTAGGGACCAGAGAAGAGCAGTGGTGTTGGAAAGCTTGGTAAGGTTGAATACCAACTGGGAAGCAGCATTCTGGATTAGCTACAGACGTGAAATGGCATACGCAAGCAGGAGCAACCTGATAGTTAAAAAAGGCTGGCAAGCAAAATGTGGGTGTCAGGGCAGGTCTTTTTCAAAGTTAAAGAATGTACGGGAAAAAAAGTCAGTTTTGAAAACATTGCTCCTCTCTGTGGAGTGATTGGAAACCATATGACATGATTTATCTATTTAATGCCTATATGCCTTAATGTTTAGCTTACAATTTGAATAATTGTGCGCATGTGGCTCTGCACCATAGATTGCCTAGTTTATTCACAATGTTATGTTGGATTTGCGTAATGCCTGTTCTAAAAATGCTGTCATTCTGCATGTAGCCGATGAGTGTCACAATACCAAAAATTCAGTAGTCAGTGCCACTACCAGTAAAATAATGTCAAAATGTCATAACTAGACATACAAAACGTGCAATAGAGCATAAAACAACATAATCAAGTGCATTTAATGGTTATAGTGCAATTACTAGTGTCCCCAGACACATTCCACACTTCCAGGCATCTTTTCAAAAGCTATTGTGCAAAAACAACAACAGTGTTTCTAACAGTTGCGTGACCAGGACCCTTACAAACCCCCTGGGTAAGTTTTGGAGATGTATTTGAGAGATGAAAAAAGCTTAGAGCCTCTTCCTCTTGAACAGGTAGTTAAGTGTTAGCTTCAGGCTAATTTATCAAAGCTACAAGGGACTGGCCTTTATGTCATTTCAACAGCAGTACTCACATTGAATTATATAGCTGGAGTAACGTTGATTACTTGCAAAAACAATTGAGACAATGCCAGTAAAGTGATCCCAACTGGTCCTGGCTAACCGTGGCTAACGCTGCCATGCTAACCCTGCTAACGGCTAATGTTACCGGAGGACCATGCAAGCGGCCATGGCTCTTTACAAAGTGTCTTAGCGGCAATGGTGAGTTATCTGAAGCCAAGAGAGGGGGGCTGTAAATCGGAAAGAGAGGGCCGTGAGATGGCAGTTACCATGCGGTTTTTTAGGTCGGGTACTGTTGACTCCCGTTCATCTTTTTCCGAAAGATATGAAGATATGATAGGAAGTAGAAGGGTGTGACTTTGGCCACTTGTTTGTGACCTCCTTCTTCTGAATGTATCGACTGGAACGCTCTGAAGCCTATATTGCCCCCATCAGTCCTCTTGGACTTGCCCTCCTTTCCCCATCACCTGACTGCACCATCCATCTACACACCTTTACCTCGTCAGCCCTGCAGTTACCTAACCTTCCCTGCCCACCTACTCACCTGCAACTCATTCCCTCATCAGCCTGTCAGTACAGTGAGCTCTACAATGGCCCTATTCCATTCATTCCGTCAGACTACCAATGTTGCAGTGTGGTTTTCTATCATTGATTTTTAAGCTTCTGTTACCTGCCTGCGTGACCTACTGCCTAATTTGAGCCCCTTCCTTTTTTCCTGCTTCCAGCTTGGTCAAGTTTACCTTCCTTTGTTTATCTACTTGCCGATAATATTCAACATAGTGATCCCTCAGTTTCACTGTTAAAACAGGGCCTCTTGGTTTGGAACACTTGAATGGTGCACAAGTTTATGTCATCTTGTTGTGTTATTTGTACTTTCCTATCTGAACAGCTCCTTATCTGTGGCCTTCAAAGCCGCCCTGTTGTTAGGCAAATTACTGTCTATTGATTTGTTCCAGTGACTGCTTCAGCCCAACAAGTCCTCCAAACCATACACTGATATAGTCTGTGTTATTCCTACCCTCTTATACGACCCATGGGAGCGTTTTCCGTCCTTGTACCTAAACCAATGAACAGTGGTGGCGGTTTTGAACATTTTAACGTTTTAAACACTATGTTAATGTTGTGAAATGGACACATTTGGTTATGTTAAGGCCCCAAAAAGGATTTAGTTAAGTTTAGACAAATATAATGGTTTAGGTTAAAATTAGAATTTACTTCACTTCCGGTTACACAGGTAGCACTAAATGCGATGTAAAAAGTCACCATTTACTTTCATTTTCAAACAGGACTCAAACCCCTGTTCCCCTAGGGGATAGCTCTGTGCCTGTTTGAGCCATCTACCACCCCATCCTGTATCAGCATGTGGAACTTGGCGCTTTTGTCACATATCTTTCTGCTTTGCTCCGGTCATAATTACTATGGCCAGTAGAGTGTTCCGCCACTATAAACGTTAATATGAGTTGTAATTGCCGCTTGAACAAACAGTCTATGGAAGCATTTTTTAAATAAAATGATCTGCATAGTGGGCACCCAGATAGCTCAGTTTGTAGCGCAGGCGGCCATATAAAGAGGTTTACTTCTCAAAATTTTTTTTTACTATGTTAAAATGCTGACTCACTGTTTGAATTTGATGTTTTTTTCATCCACATTCAGAGTTCCACACAAAGTAAAACACACAATGGCGTGTTGAACTACCAAAAAACAAACAAAAAGAGGACAAGGAAAAACTCATTAACATGAGTTCTGGATGTTGGATGTCAGTGCAGTACACACAAATTAGTTCTTACCATTGATTTAATATGACTGCCATATTAGTTGGAAAGCACCATCTTAGAGAAGAGTCACTGGCACTGTGTGAATCATGTAACACGCAACTTCAATTTCAACTTTCTATTTTCAGTTGATAATAAAATCGCATATCAATTTCAATAGTTTTTCTTTGATTTTGGAAAAACATTTAACGCTTGACTGATACCTTACTGCTGACTGAACCAAATCACTTTTATAAAAAAAAACTAACTTGCCCCCTACATTATTCTATCCCTTCAGTATTTACAGCAACCAACATGTCTGTGGAGTGGATTTATTGTCCAGTAGCAGTCAAAACTCTCTCTGTAATGAGTCTGGGTGCTGGGTGAGCTAACAGACTTACCCTGTTGCTCATTTGGCCAGGGTGGAGAAAGTAATTATGATAAACCAAATTACATTAATCATTTAGCTAAAAGTCTGCTGATGTGTGAACAATTTAGCAGCTAGAGCTCTCTGTTAGGGAATGAGAGATGAATTCAGTCATCACTGAGCAGTAAACAGATTTTTCACCCACAAAATGCTGGAAAATGGTTCATAGTTTTAGGAGGTTATGCCATCCTAAATCACTTTTTATTTTAGTGTTATTAATTAGTATGGTGCGATTTAACAATTAGGGAGTTTATAGGGGTTTCTGGGTTTCTGCGGCCAAAAAGACACATGCACAGCCTCCAAGCGCCTGTTTTTCTCTGTGCCTCTTTGCCTCTTTCTCTCCAGTTATAATGAAACAGGGCCAGCAGAGTGGTCACAGCAGATCCATGACAGTGACTCTGGTGTCATTAAGAATCAATAAAGTAACAGCAGCGGGACAAGCGAGCAGAGGAGGAGGGGTGGGAAAGTGTGTGTGTGTGTGTCGCCATTCTGTGTCTTTCTGCAACTGTCAGCAGAATGGTGCTTTTTATGCGTACCAATCATGTCACGCAGAGAGAGCCCTCTCTCCATCTTTGACACACACATACACGGACGCATGCGCACACACACACACACACACACACACACACACACACACACACACACGCAATCACACACTAAAAGAAAACACACACAGTGCTGCCCCTGAGAGTCTAGCATGACCACCTAATGTGTTATTTGTTCGCTGTTTCTTTGTGTCCGTCTCACTTCACACACCCCGACCCACACACACGTAAACAAACAAAGAGACTGACACAAGCAACTACTCTTATTCTGCCTCTCTCTTGCTTGCTATCAAACACAACACATGCCTTCATGCATACCAGAGAATTCTCACATGCAGCATATGCGCACACCAAATGTACACCATAACAACTTAAAATGTATTTACACGTAAAGGGGAATACTGGTGTGTGTGTGTGTGTGTGTGTGTGTGTGTGTGATAATGCTTAAAATAGGAAGGCTCCGTGTTTACAACAATGAACTTTAAAGTTATCAGCCCTTTCTCCATAATCATAAATTCACCTTCACTAACTGCAATTACATATGTATAACTGTATACGCACATACGTGTTTGTGTTTCAAAGATGGAGATATTTGGGATTTGAGCTACTTATAAATTAAATAGCATAAAATGAAATTCAAAAGAAATTACATTACCTAGAAATGCAGGCTATTATTTGTTGTAGATTGCATATAGAACATCATGAATAATCACTAATATTATTTGAAATGAGCACCGTAATGAGGAATTAGGAAACATCCCATTAAACAAGTCAGTGATTAAGGAATTTGCCAAAGGAAGGCTTTTGTCTCTAAAAAATTAAATTAACTTTTTTGAATTAGTAAATTATATGTACCTTTACTGTATTACTGTGTACTACTTTTATCCATTGATTGTGGTCTCAGTCTATGGTGTTTGTTCCAATAGCAGTTCTTTGCAGTTAATTCCCTTTATCACAATGAGATCAATAATGCTGGCCCACAGACCCCAAAAGATCAAAATAAAACTGTACTTCATCATAAAAAATGATGAAGTACAAGATGGCATTATAATACCATCCAACCCTAACTTAAAGATAGAACGTGTAACATTTCTGCGTTATGCCTAAAAATGACTATACCTAGACCTAATTACTACCTTTTTGTGTACTTACATAATCCCAAATGTTTCCAATAATGCTCAAACCAAGAGCAATCTGTAATTTTAATCAATCATACTGGGCATGCCATTTGGGTTTAACTAATTTATTTATTACTATGCCAGCTAGCACACCCTGGTCTATCTGCCTTATTCCCCGCCGCTAAAAGACTTTCTTGCGATGAGAGTGGACAACATCCACACAGACACAGTTAGCCCCCAGCCAGCGATTACAGCAACCTGAAACCCCAGTGCCGGGTGGTACCAACACAAACGGCAATAACACCAAGTTTGCTGAACCATTGGGAATAAATCAAGCCAACCAAAGGTCTCCGGTCCGTCCTTGAACTGCCGCCCGCCTGCCTCCTGTGAGAAGGCACTGACGTGAAATATATTGTGACACTGTGGTTTTAGTTGGCCAATGTTAGCTTGCTTGCTCGCTAACCTTTCAGCTACCACCCCAAATAGAATCTAACTAATTATGAGGGAAACATTGCAGCTAATTAAACAAATTACCATGATATGAACAAACGTTACTAAACGTAACATTAAAGCAATTTTGAACAACTCCCATGATCCCAGGCAACTTTTTACGGCGTCATCAAAAAGTCTGTTTTAAAGACAACTTTGGCGATGCAAAAGTGGCAGAAATATACATATTGTATGTTTAAAGACACAAGCTGGTCTCTTTACTCCAGAATGGTAAAAACATTGCCATTGGTGAAAAAAAAGAAAGAAAGTTGAACATGGACGTTCTTGTCTGTCCATACAGTTGGTTCAAGTGCACTTCAGTATGTACATCAGTTACATCACATTACTGTTCAATGTAAATACGGCAGCAAGGAGAGGGAGGCCAGCTGGTGCTGTTGTGAATGTGCACAGCTCGTTGCCACTGCAGTCAGAGTTCATGATTTTGCAACTTGCAGTGTATGTGACCATTGCTACCAAAGAAAACATACACAGGCTGATTTACTGTATTTGCATTCACTGAATGATTCATCTCACAGAACAGATAGATCAATGAAGAGACACAATATTTCGAAGTCTGATCATCCATTCTGGGTAAAAAAACAATGTTGATGATACCGTTTCCTCTATTTTAAACCACAATCTTCTCTCTTTAGTAACCACCTTTCTGCAGCAGAGTTATCACATTGTGGTTGTTTCTATGGCTTTTTACAGTGTTTTAGTAGGCTTCCAACCAGGGAGTAATGCACATTTTGGTTGAGCTGACAATGACACTTTTAGTCACCAGTGAGGTAAGTACACAACACAGTCTCACTCCCGGTGGGTCAAAAACGGACACTTAGTCTGGGGCCTTAGGTGTTAGTTACTGACTCGAAAAGTAAAGTAAACCAATCAAAATGCAATCCCATTTGTGGTCATATTTTACTTTGCTCTATGAAAATAATGTATCTGTCGATGTACAGAGACAAACAATAGCATTCTGATAGTAGCACCATCATGAAATCAACAATATTTTGTATATATACAGTGTAAATATATAAAAACAATTTACATTAATTGAATACACATTCAATTTGCTGACCAAATCTGTATGTTGTAGCAAAAAATGAAAATCCTTTCAGTTGCACTTTTAAGATCATCTTTAACATCTTACACTAGTGCATGAGCTGTGTCACTGAAAGCAATTCATCATGACAGCAAATATCCATTTATGAAAACTTACAGTACACAACAAAGCCAGTCTCAGACTTTATCCTTTCTTCCTGGGTCTGTCTCACTACTGGACACAGGGGCCCATCATGATGATGAGGATCATTAATCTGGATAATTAAATTGATACAGTGGCTTGAGTGCTTGGACCTAAGAGGAGTTGTAAAGTTGCTTTTCTTTTGGGGATTTGTGTCTGTGTACTCTACATCGACCAAACAGTGATCTCCCTTTATGGCCTGCCATATGCTAGAACACTAGCACCTTAGCCTGAATTAGCAGAAGTTCTTCGAGCCCCTCCGAAGGTACATTAATCTATGTATGCTGAATACATTAGCCTGAGTTAGCATTAAGGTAACATGGTTGGGAGACTGTGCACGCATATACACAAGCACACCAAGAAGCATGCACTCTCACAAGCACACTCACATGCAAATATACACACACACCCACCTATTCTACCATCCTCCCATTAGTCTTGCATTGTTTCCCTCTGCCACTGACACAAACTAAAAATGCTAGCTTAGATTATTCTCAGCTCAGCAGTTTTAGCACTCCTAGAAGTTGTGTTGAGAGCAATAAAGGTGCGTGCGTGCGTGTGTGCGTGCTTGTGTGCACGCGCCTCTATGAACTGAATATTTTTCTCCAGTGCTTTTCTACAGGAAACCAGTAGAACGAGACGGAGTGCTCTAATAACGACACATACTTTTAACTTTTACTGAAACCTTGCTTACTTAGTTTTGACTAAAGAGTTATGCTCTAGATTTTACTCACACCTGTTACACATATTATAAATGTTACATGCTTAACTGAGAATAGCCTGCATTAGAGACTGGTCGTTTTGAAGCATGACACATGAAAAGCTCTCTAAAACCGTTGGACTATGCAGATTGTGAAAATATTTAGTGCATAAAAGTGAATTACAGAAGCACCTATGACCTTCACAGAAATGCAACATTTTTGCATTGAATATTACAATAACAACCTTTTGTTATAATATCTAAGTAATTACAGTATGAATAAATAATGTTTTATTATTTCTTAAGTAGTTTAGTTAAGTTATTGCTGGTCAGGTAGTTTTGCATTCTCACTAGTGCACCCGTGGCTATCTTAGATTGTTTTGCTTCTGCAACCTGCCATGCATGTTCTTTTCCTGCGTCCTCCTTCCTCTGTGTGCCACGCAAGTCTTCAGGGTATAGGAAGGTCCAGGGAGATATAGTAGGTTGTGGCCTTCAGGGGGGAGCAGTGGTGCTCTGGTTGTAATCCCAGAAAAGCTTCATCTGGCTGGTTGTTTGGAGAAGCTCCCCTCACGGCCTAGAGCGGTGGCTTTGCCGGAGATAGCGCCACTGACATGGAACTGAAAATGGGCAAACAGTATTTGTGAGATGGAAAGCTAGCAGTACTTTGCTTTATGGAGCCAAAAGGCTAGATGCTGTTGTCGTTCGCTGTAGCACTAACCCGTGAAATAGAGTTCACCCTCCCAGAGATGGCAGCTTACGGCTTGTCTATCGGACATGGAGCCATTCAGATGTTTACAAAGAGAGAGCGTGGTGTAATCAAATTCAATAGATATCCACACACACAAACACACACACACACACACACACAACACACACACACACACACACACACACACACACACACACACCAAGTGCAGCACCCTTTGTTCTAGATGCCCACAGTGGGACTCATTACATTGTCATGTTACACTCTATCATGTTACACAATTCTCACCTCTTTCACAGTTCACCCATTCCTTTCCTCCTTTTTTTCAATTTTAAATATTAACAGCACATCTAATCACTGAATTATTTCAGGGGTTCATTGTGTCTGTTGCCCACAACTTCATTCTCATCCTCCGCATCTTGCTCCATCATCATATACCCACCCTCTCTTTCTTTGTTTCTTCTTCTCAATTTTTACTTTCAATTACTCTCAACTGCCACCACCAGGCATGTAGAAGGGAGAATAAAACACATGCAACCAGGAAAACACACACACACAGGGCAGCAAGATGGGCTTCATCCATTTATGCATGCCTCATTTAAGTGTTCCTTTTGTATGTATCCCTTGGGAGGATGTATGCCGATGGACTGGTTGTGGTGGTGGCTGCAGTGGAGAATTCCATCACACGCGCACACACATTTACACGCACACATTCACACGCACACACACACACACACACACACACACACACACACACGCACACACACCGCAAGCATGAATGCCTATGTAGCTGATGTTTTGCTGAGGTTGGGGTCTTCTACTGTGCTGAGAGACATAAAGATCAGTGGCCATAACACACAGCCAAGCATACTGCAGTATATGGCTACAATCAAGCTTTTATGACCTGGTACAATAAACGAGGTTGAGAACTGAAATGGCCATTCTGCATACTGTGGGTCTTCAAAAAGTAAGGACAGTCAGCCATAAAGATATAGAGATATGTGGGACTGTGAAAAAGGGAAATGATCTTAAAAGAGAGATACAGAATATTTTCCTGACCTAAAACCGTTTTCTCTCTTCCTCAGAAACAACCAACAAGGGTACTTTAGTGGTATTTGGTGCTATCTCTATTATCATGCTTGCATTGGGAAACTTTGGCTGTGGTGGTAGAGTGGTTGCCAACCAATCGGAAGGTTGGTATTGATCCCTGGCCCTGCAGTCCTATGTCAAAATGTCCTTGGGCAAGCCACTGATCCTCAAATTTTGGAATGTGAATATGTGTGTGTGTTTATCTGAAGAGCAGGTTCCACCTTGTACAGCAGCCACAGTGTATGAATGTGTGTGAATTGATCCTGTACTATGTAAAGGTGATTTGAGTAGTCGTTAAGACTTGAAAAGCGCTATATAAAAACAGTCCACTTTACATAAATTACACAAATGATCTAATCTACATGGTCCAGATATTTTGTCATCCCCGGATAGTTCTACCATCACTGTTATTTTAAAACAATTTTTTTTGGATGGAAGCAAAACCGTAATTGTAGCTTTCTGGCAAGAAAGCTACACGCAAAGCAACATTTTCTTGGGGCACATGTCATTTTAAGTACTAGAGCAGTGCCCATTTGGAGCACATGTCTGATCTAAACAATGTTTTTTTCCACAACTTTATCAAACTATAAGCCTGCGTTACACATATCCTGTTTTGGGCTCCCAGACTGTGGTCGGGAAGTACAGGGGGAGACGGGCCAATGTTCTTTCTGGGGTAACACCCTTCACGTTACTGGCAGTATTGACAACAGATGAAGCCACTGTGTCTTGAGAAGCTTGTTTTACTGTCATTGTTAACACACTTTGGCATTGTCTTTGCTATCTCTTTTCCTTTACACAGGAATTCACTCTCACTTTGACACCAGTACTGCTTGCTCTCCTTGCTTGACCACACTCTCACTGACGTCACTAACTTAATGCACCTGACATTCTCGCTCTACGCTACTCTCGTAACACATGGTTCTAGCCGTCACACATCCAGGCAGCGATCATAGCGGTGGCCTTGGCGTGTGAAGCAGGAAGCCCGGCTCAACCTGCTGAGGAAGACACTACAGCGCGCAGAGCGGCCAGAGAAATGTGCGCAACCACCGGCAACACAACAACTTGCTGGAGAGCCCAAGAGCCTGGTTGTTCATCTAACGTGTCTGTGTACGATTAATTCCATAATTTGCATTTAGGGTAGACAGCAATCAGTTTTTGGTGGATGATCACTTTTTGGCACAACACCTGTTGCCCACTGCCAATACATACTTGGGCTCTGTGTTGATGTAGCAACTCCTCGCCCCCGCTGCTGTACTGCACATATGAGAGAAACACACACACACACACACAGACACAAACACTTACAGCAGTGATTCCTCCATTTATGGTTAGATAGGCCTTAGGAAAGAAGATTTAATTGCGCAGGCAGCCGCGATACTGTACGCACTATGCATACATTTTTGGTTCATGTATCTTGTTTGTTTTAGAACCGTTTTTTCTAAAACAGTAAAACAGTAATAAATTTGAAAGGCTGACATCTTGTCTCACCCACCATGCAATGACTGAGCAGCACGTCAGCATCACAGCAGCAGCTGCTGCAGTCCTCCATCAGTGTCTCCACTGGATCCGTTCAGCCGCAGTACTGCTGTGGGCTCAAAACACAATCATGTACTTAAGTCTGTAAGTGGAAAACAATGAGCAAAAGCTAAAAATACCCTTCAGATCGTAATTCTGTGCAATAAGTTTGAGCCGTGACATGGCTTTCATAGTTGAAATACATAGCATACCAGAAGAGTTCATAGGCCTTGGATAAAAAAAATGCAACCCTCTCATCCATTTGAAGCCAATTCATTAGCGCAGTGGGATGCCAGCACAGGGTCTTCCAGCTAAAAAGTTGAGCCTGGCTCAAGGTTTGCTGGAACACAATGCAACATCATCTGGCCAGGCACTGCATTGGCTAATCAAATGAATGCAAGCGCACACTCCTTTTTCTAACATAAACTCATTCTTCTGTGAGTATTACAAACCACCATGCAGTGTTTTGGCGTCTAAAATGCCTTTTACATGCATTAATCTGTTACTCCAACAGGACTTTCTGGATCATATTTAATTGTCTTACTGGTACCTTAAACAACACGGCCTCCCGCTTTGTCTTAACAGAGGACTGTTTTTGGTCTAAATCCTTGCTTAAGTTTCTCTTACATTTCTCAGCAGGTGATTTCCGGACTTGAATCTCTTAGAAGCCAGTTATACTTGTCATTTCAAGGGATGTCAAAAGTATCAGATTAAGATATAAGTCAACATGCAATTAAATAAAGTTCTGTAGAAACTTAGCAACATGTGGGTTCCTCCATTAGCCATATCCCAAATCTGACTGCAATCTGTCTTGGTTTTCCCAAGATACAGCCTTCTTCCAATCCACAATTCAAAAGTGAATAAGGAATAACTTGCACCCATAAGTAGTTTACTTACCACAGGGAAGCTACAAAGCTAACAACTATCAATTAAAGGGGAACTATGCAGTTTTTGTAGAGTTCAGAGTTATTGGAATGGTTATATGAATTTTTTTGAGTTGAATGGTAGTCATCTTGCTTTCTCCACCAAATATCTATTTTTAAGCTGTAGGGGGAGCTCTATAGAGAAACCTGCGAGCTAAAGCAAAGAAATGGTTAAAACTCATTGCGCCCATTTAACTAACATACACACGGATTAACCGCACTGATGGACTATACTTACTAGGTGTTAAGTATTCCTTTCTTTTAATATGTGACAGGGAGAAAGGTGGCTAAATACAATGTAATTTCAGTGCCCCTTCAGCTGGCATTGTCACATAGTACAGGCCGTTCATGTTACTTGGTAAGAGTAAACATTACGTAATGGAGAGATAGATGCATTTACATCTTGTCAACATCGGGCTAGAATGTGCCAATCGAGTGAAAAAATCTAATTTGACCAAATCAAACTGGTGATATTACAGGCAGGGTGTCCGCGGGGTTTTAAAAAGTATTAAAAAGTGATAAATCAAAAATGTCAAATTTAAGGCCATTAAAAGTTTTAAATTTAGTCTCAGAGGTATTATTTTTTTAAATCAGGTATTATTTTTTTCAGACTATCAGGTGTCCTATTCTGATTGAAATTCTATCCTGCGTTCGTGTTAGTCCGTTTAAATTTGGGCTTTGGCATGTCTGGCCACATAATCAAAGATCTTTGGTCTCCGTCTATGTTTGATGCTGACGTCATATTTAGTGGTTGTTCGACATCTCAGAACACTGCGCGCTCAACAGAAGTGGCTGGCTTACGTTTTATTTTAGACTTGCTTCAAGCCATATCTTCAACGACTGGACAACCATCGTCGTCTTTTAATTAAGGTGACCAGACGTCCCCGGTTTTAGCGACCTGTCCCCAATTTTAGCGACCTGTCCCAGGCTGGATCTGTCTCCGGAAATGTCCCCGGTTTTCACTGTGACTGACAGACCCGAAATTGGAATGAAAGAAAGAAAATACTGACAAAACGTAGCCGATAGTCGCACACCCTACACACGCAGACTCAAGACAGCCAGAGCCAGCGTTGCTCAGAGATGTTTTAGAAGCCGTATTTTACCATGCTAAAATCACTGATTATTTACATGGAGTCTGGTGGGTTTAGCGAACGCAATTTCGGACTTTTATGTTTTAAAAAGGATCTTAATCTTTAACAGAAAGGTTGACCTCCTTAGAAATCCTTCCCATAATGTTGTCAGACACTGAGAATATTAATCTGAGTCTGTCAGCAGCAAAACAAGCACTTTTATGAACCTAAATACAAGCTGGATAATTATCCTATTAACTTACATTGTAGCTTGTTTCTGCCGACTGGAGCGATCTCGTTTAATACTGCATCAATGTCAAAGGAAAATATGTCCTCAATAGTTTTTGTTGTATCTGATTCTCAATGAGCTGTTGCAGAAACAAGCCTTGAGCAATAAAGCAAAAGCTGTCAGATAAATGTAGTTCAGTAAACTACAACATGATGAAATATTGAGACTTTCTATCTTGAAAAATTAAGACTTTATATCTTGAAATATTAGGACTATAAGGACTTTGTATCTTGAAATATTAGGACTATAAGGACTTTCTATCTTGAAATATTAGGACTTTCTAGCTTGAAATATTAGGACTATTAGGACTTTCTATTTTGAAATATTAAGACTGTCTATCTTGAAATATTAGGACTTTTTATCTTGAAATATTAGGACTTTCTATCTTGAAGTATTAGGATTTTTTATCTTGAAATATTAGGACTTTCTATCTTGAAACATTCCCCTCTGAGGTGTAGTAGAGTAGGAAGTAGCAGCAGGGGTGGGTTTAGGATCAGACCTTGGGGGGGGGGGGGGGGCTCAGCCCCTAATGAGAACAGCTCTAGGTCTAGTGTCCCTGTTTTAAGTTTTACAAAAGTAAAAACATTACTTGTTTTGGAGGTAAATACACTTCGGAGCTGAAAATGTCCCTGGATTTTGTCTGAGAAATCTGGTCCCCTTACTTTTAATGGGCAAATGAAAGTTTTCTGATAGCTGTGTGAACAACCCAGAGTTTAAGGACTGGCTCAGGCCTGTAGTAGGGAATAACAGGCAGGCTTATTGTTCGGTGTGTGAAAAAAAACGTCAATGTCAACTGGATGGGAGCTAACGCATTTCGGTCGCATATGCAATCCACTAAACATAAAAATGGAATGCGTGCTTGGAGAGAGCAGTTAATTATCAGCTGTCTGTGCGGCTGCACCACCTCCACCACCGCCGCAAATTAGTGCCACTTTAGGCCTACTGGCCAACGCTACGGCTCCAGCAACGTCTGACCTCCGGATGGCCATGGGCGCCACACCAACACTGCGCGCGGAGGCTCTGTGGTGTCTGAACACTGCAGTTAAACACCACTCATTTAACTCAAATGAAGGAATTTCAGAGCTGTGTAAAGAAATGTTTCTCGACTCTGACATCGCAAAGTCATTCACTTGGGGTAAAAAAAAAACCGGGTACATCATCGGATTTGGATTAGCATCGTTCTTCAAAAAACGCCATTGTGCTGGAACCATCCATTCTCTCCATTGCACATTTATGTAGTTTGTTTTACTTTTATTTACTAAGTGAAATAAATATGTGCAATATGTTGTTAATGATATGTTGTCTCTAAATCTATTCATTTCTGTATGTTATAAATGTCAAAATCTGTGTAAATAATAGAAAGGTCGCTGATTAACACTTGCAATTCAGTGTCGTGATGGTTTTTAAAAAAAAATTCTGAAGGTAGTAAAAAAGGTATTAAAAAGTAGTAAATTTAACTAAAGGATTGCTGTACATACCCTGACAGGTGATGTCATGGTGTGAATTTCTCAAATGCAGTCGTGCATTTTAAGTTTGAATGCTATTAAACCAGATAAGTAAAATGTGTGTATTCCTAGTGTGTTGTATATATTTTTTATATTCTTTTCAGCATTGTTTATCAGTAAATAGTTTGAAAATATACATTGAAACCAGTACGTAAAGGCTCTCATACCTCTTTCTTTGGATAAAAATTTACTTTTTCTTGCAGTACTTAGTTTGGTTAACTGGATTAGAGTACAAAACTTGTCATTGCACACTGCCAGATCAGTGGCATCATTAGTTCCCTCCCCTTGTTTGCCCTCATATGGAGAAGTACAATGACATCCCAAGGTTCTAACCACACCCCATCCCATCAAATGTCACTTAAGTAAGAGACAAACCCCTGATCCCTCATTGTGGACTTGCAATTGAGCCTCATTTGCCATCTGGTAAACCACATGGATATACCTTGATCAGCAAGAGGATTCATTTACACCATGGTGGGAGGAGTTGTGCCTGAAAATTGGTGGATTCCAGTCAGGTTCTGTTGTTGTATTTGTACTTGACATCTAGAAATTAAAGGTAATCAAGGAATGATTGTGGTTATGCAGAATGATCCAAAAAGTATGCAAAAGCATCACTGGGTCGTTAAAATATTCAGAGGAGAGGAAAAAGGAGTCAGATAGGGATTGGCATTATCCAGCAGCATGTACACATCTGAAAATAAAAAGGTCCATTACTCTGAGTGAAGAAGCTCCCAATTAAATAAGATAAAATCTACGAGATTACTGCTGGCGAGGAAGCTGGGTTTCCACCATTAACAGCTGACATCCTCTCAGATCAGCTCTCCTTATTACCGCAAAAAAACCTTTCACAGTATGCCTTCCCTCCAAATCACAAACCAGTGACGCCCCTGCTACAACATAACAACTATTCATCCCTGAACAAGAAAATTACTGTCTCCATTCATTCTATCGCAGGATTGATTTTGCGTATGACATGATTGATTTTTATCATGCGGCTTTACATCCTTGTCACCTTTTTACGGCTTCTTACATTTTCTTAACTCAACACAAATTGGATGTAAAGCAATGTGCTCTGTGATTATTTATGCATGCTTTTGTTGTTTGTGGCGGTGTTTGTTTTTTCTGTGTTGTCCCTTATTTTAGAGACTTTACAGTTGTCGTTTTTCATTTTTACGTCCTTCCCATCAGCAATATCCCTCCACTTTTTTCTGTTTTTTTTTTTTATTAGGCTTTCTATCTCCAATAGGCTAGATGATCCACACGGTCTTCACTGGATGCCCTCCCTCTACCGATTTTCAAGTTTTCTTTGATTGTTTTTATTTCTTTTCTTTCTTTTTGTCCTTTCCTCACGTCTTTGTCTTTCTGTTAGTGCCTGTGATAGTTCTATAGCCGCACTTGCTGTTATTCATCAGTGACTGTGTTTAACAGGCCTATCTCCTCTGTGCGCTGGCATTTGGGAGCTCTCATTAACATTTGTTACATGTGGTTTAGCAAAGGTGGTGCTGAGATACATTGAGGCGCTGCAACCATTCATCTCACCCCACCAAGAGAATTTGCAAGGCTGTGGTTCACAAACACCTGCTGGGAGAACTGTTGCAAAGACTTGTTTGGGATGGTGGTGAGAAGAGGAGGGGGAAAATATGGGATTGTTACGGTGGCCATGAAATGAAAACCACGGCAGCAAATCCAAATAAGAAGTTAAGTCTCTACACTGTAATGATCTTGACATAATTAATTTGACATAAAATGCGTTGTTTGACATGTAGGGCTCCGCAAAATATTGATATTATATTGATATTATATGGCACTAGATATCGTCTTAGATTTTGGAAATGGTAATAATAATATCGTAAATGGCTTAAATGTTGTCTTTTCCTGGTTTTAAAGGCTGCATTACAGTAAAGTGAGTCATGTTCTGTGTTACCAGACTGTTCTAGCTCTTCTATTATTTTAACTTTTATCCACTTAGTCATTATATCTATTAGGGCTGCACGATTATGGCCAAAATGATAATCACGATTATTTTGATCAATATTGTGATCAAGATTAATTATCACGATTTTTTGTTGATTTTAACCAAAACATTTTATTGTCACAAAGGCTATTTATAACTTCTTTCACATCCATATTATGCTACATTCTTCTTATGTTGAAGTTGTATGTTGTATAGAAATACAGCTGCAACACATGTAAATTAAAATTAGTTATCTGAAATGAATAGCGTAGGAAATATTTTTTTTATGTATCTCATGTAACTCCTTCACTTGTTTTCAACAATAACTGAAATAAAGAGCTAGGGAGGGAGAGAGAGAAAGAGAGAGAGAGAGAGAGTGGGATGGACGTACTCACAGAGAGACAGCTGACTCATTATGAATGGGCCCAGGTTGAATGGTGGGTCAGTGGAGCTACACACGTCCTGTGTATGAAATGTCTGTATCGTCAATGCGCTGCATTTTTATGAACTATGATATTCTGGTCATGGGTCACATCTCTGGTCCAGGTCCAGCAGGCTCAGTCTTACACGCTATTACTTAACAAACTGAAGTTAGTTGCATTCAATAACTTATTCTGTGTTTTTCGGCATGGCCGCCGCAACAGCAAAGTTACCAGCAGAAACACTGGTACAAATACAGGTTTGCCTCTCATGCTGAACAATATACAGATGTCTTAATAATAATTAAAACTGTGGACAAATGTCAAAAGTGTGGACCAGTGCCACTGTGTGGCGGGGCTGCGCGGTGAGTTAGGAGAGAGAGTAGAGGAGAGATCCACCACAGGCACGGCTTTACAGAAGAAAGGGTCATGTAACTCAAAATTAAACCATATCAAAACAACATTGCAGGATGCAAGGGCATTAAGTGCACTGGTGCAACCTAGAGGAAAAATATTACTCACGCCCTAGAGCCCTGTGAGCTAACAGACACTAACTAGCTCTGGTCACTGCTGTTGTCTGAAAAACACAGACAGGACAAA
The DNA here is from genome assembly GCF_008692095.1 of Etheostoma spectabile. NCBI lineage: Eukaryota > Metazoa > Chordata > Actinopteri > Perciformes > Percidae > Etheostoma > Etheostoma spectabile. The sequence continues at coordinate 6,404,945 of NC_045753.1, forward strand.
ATGTTGCGTTTACTGGTAAACTGGTAAACCTTGAGACCGAGGTGTAACTGACTGCTATCTGTTGAATTTTCCTCATGTTACTCTGTCCTCTGTGACTGTCTACATCTAGAAACTAAGCTGCGCAGTGCAGGGAACAACTCTAACTGGCTCATGATCAGACACTGGTTTATGGAGCGGTAGATTGGCTTTGCAAAAAAAACCAGAGCGTTCTATGAAATGACGCATTTAAAAAAATCGCTCAATCACGCAAATTTGAAATCTTGAATCTCAGTCTGAAGTTATTTTGTTAAAGCACCAATGGTCAACCCTATAAAATCATCACAATATTGACAGTGAGGTATTAGGACAAGAATATCGCAATATCTGATTTTCTCCATATCGCCCAGCCCTAGTTTGGCGTATACAACATTGTCAACCCCAGAGCGTTTTACATACTTTTATGTCACACAATGTCACACTGTGTTTTACAATGTGTATTATGACAGCTGGTAATCTCATCAACACAAATCTGTATTTGAATGTATTAGTGGTGAATTTATAACTTCAACTGGCCGATAGGTAGGTTTGTTGCCTTCTCTCATTGTGATGTTCTTAAGGGCAGGTAGCTCAAGTCACATTTTAGACCATGTAAAATTGTCTGTGGGGAATTTGGATCCATTCCTCAACCATCTCAATTGCCTTCTCTTGTCATCAAGGAATGATGACTTCCCAGCATTACATTTTTTAGTTAGGGTTAGATTTTTGCCACATCAGTCATACTCAGCTTTGCTTCAGTGCAATTTATGTTTAGTTTACTTTTTGTTCAGCAATTTTATAACATGACTCGTAGTGCTGCTTTTCCTATCACTGTTGGTACTACTTCTGCGAGTACTAATTGTAGTATCTCTGCTACCATAGCAACCACCCTGAAATACCATATAAACTACCACAATCATCCTGATAACCATTTTGCAACATCCTACCAAGCACTAAGAACACAATACTAATATGTCTAAAATGTGTCACTTGAGTTGATTGGTTCTTTTTTGCTGTTCCTAATTAGCTATGTATTTACAGGGACTCATAATGGGGTTGTTCAGCATACATAAGCAGTTGTTCTGCATTACTCATGGAGAATGCTTCTGAAGAGAGCATTAACTAGTAACTCTCATCTGCATAGGATCAGACTGGTGTGCATTTTGCTATTTTTACAACTCATTCTGTTGCCCTGCCAAATTCCTTTAGGAACTCTGTTGTCTTTAATCTCATATCCAACATTTGAGATCACAATGCCACAACTGTAGACCTCAACTGTATCCTAGAGGCAGATAGAGAAGACATAAAAAACAGATCTAATTTTATTTAATTTCTTACAAGATAATTACTGTTGCTGTTTGGCTTTATTTATTAACTGAAGAAACACCCAAACATGATCAAAGAGCACTATATTGCTTATAAATCAGGAGAGTGATGTAGGCAATCTCACAGTGGTTTGGATGGTTTGTTATTAGGATGCAGGGCTGTTATTAGGATGCTGGGCTATTTAGGTGTGAATAATATTTTCCAAGAATGATTATGCTATGGAATCTGATGTATGTAGCTTTATACAAAATCGCAACCTCAGAGGGTATGCGAGTGAAATATTAGGTTGTGCTACCAGGTGGAGCACAGATGATTAAAAGGGAAACATTTCCCCATACAGCATCTCTTCAATCATAATATACCTTTCCGATTATCTTTGACAACCTCAACCGTTGTTAGAAGCAGTAACAGGTGAACCATAACAGCCACACCTTGAACATTTGCTACTAGAGATACATGACCTGTTTTAGCTGTTAGTGCCCCCGCTCATTAAATGGGTTTCCTGAAACAAGGCCACTTTATCTATTTATCTTTTTCAAGACGATTGAATTCTCTCCTTTTTATGGGATAATGAATGCTTTGCATGTTCCATCAACAAAGTTTATGAACATTTAATCTGTAATTAGTCAGTGTACTATGATATTCTGTCACACTGCATGTTATGTATTATCAGAAATGTTGCAACACGTTAAAAAGTGGCCAGTTTAATATCTAGTAATCTCAGTCTCATACACAAACACTCAGTACAAATGGCAGTGAGAAGAGGAGTGATTATTTTACTCCTTGGTCCATTTTTCCTTGAAAAGCAAATCATTTCCTCTCTGGCTGTAGGGTCCTCTCTCTCTCTCTCTCCTCCCCTCTCCCTCCTCCTCTCTCTCGTCTCCCCCCTTTCCTCTTCTCTCGTCTCTCCTTCTCGCTCCTTCCCCGTCTCTCTCCCCTCCTCTCTCCTCTCTCTCTCCCTCTCTCTCCCCTCCTCTCCCTCCCCCTTCTCTCTCCCCCCCCCTCTCTCTCCCCACACACACACACCCACACACACCACAACACACACTGTTCCATAGACAGTGGCTACCAACACCCCTTTAAACTGCTTAATTCTTTCTTACCTGCTTCCTTACTTATTTCTTTATCCTTTCCTCCTACTTCTTCACTTTGCAACTTCTCCTTCCAATCTCCTCACTTCTTACCCCGCCTTTCTACACCTTGTTGTATTACTTCCTCTCTATTCTCCTCCCTGGCTTACCCCAATCTTCCCCAACCCTTCTTTTATTAATTCCATATATGTCTATACATGTGTCCATACATGTGCAGCGATTCACCGCTCTTCTTCACAACATCACAGGTTTTCTTTTGTTGTACTCTGACTATACTGTCTTCATTTTCTTTCTCCCCCCTTTCCCCTCCCTCTTCGTTTGGCTCAGTGTGAGGGGACACAGGAGCTGCTGTAATTTGTTTGGGAGGTATTAAAGTTGATTTGATTAAGCGTGGCCAAATTACTGGCTGCTTAATGGAATCCGGCCCAGTCACCTGCCAGGGGCCCCTAGTCGAGGTGTTCAGCCCTGAGACCACACACCACCCACACACAACACACACACACCCCACACACACACCCACACACACACACACCCACACCACACACCTTTTAAAGAAATCCCTTTCCCAAGCCGATCACATGCTATTTCAAAAGTAACAGACAAAGTTGCAATGCTTTAAATGTAATAATACCCTGTGGCCATGATGGTCAGTAAGAGTTACTGCATTTAATTTCTCCCAATCTACCATCCTAAACCTGTTATTTATCCTCCTGCAATTAATTAGAGGCAGCAGCAGCAACAAGCGAGGAGGTGCTTTTAATCACACCGATGACAGATTAGAGTGCTAGTGTTAGACCACTACATCTAGCTATTTCACAAATCAGATTTCGGCCTTACACTTTATTATTGTTATTTTATTTTATATTTAAAAAAAATCTGAATAATGCAGGTTCCAAGCGATTTTGGAACTGACTGTTGCTGTTCCTTGACCCCACAATTGGGCCCTCACGTTCAAACGAAAAATACGTTTAACAAAACAAAAACAAAAACTACAATGAATGGCTGTAGGTGTTGCAGCCAAGTGGAAATTACTATAATTTAATTGAGATTATTAAAAAAGGTTAAAAAAAAAAAAATCTCAATTAAAATATAGTAATTTTAACGTTTTCTGTTTAAAAGATCTTGCGTGTATTATTTTAATGTGGTTGTATGTAAAGTATGAAAAATGTGGTCAAGATAAAGATAAACATTTATACTGTATATGAATTCCTGATTTTAAGTATCCTTGCAAGACTGCCTTTCTTCACCTCAGCCAATAGTTTAGAGGGGCCACTAAACATAACCGAACATAGAAAATAAATGGCTCATAAAATAGCATATTTATTCACTTAAAATATTCCAAAATCAATGAAAAAAAGATCCTATGGAAAAAACGGTCTCTGTCACTATCTCTGATAGTGAGAGTGAGGTTGCACAAAATTTGCGGATCACTTGGAACAACCAAAACAGTGGATAACTGGGGGAACCATCTTTTTTTTTTTTTTTTTAAACGAGTCCAGCCAAAGGGTCGCCTGGTGCTTCACATTTTATTTTAATTACAAGGTGACGAGTGATAGATGTGATAGAGATCGTTTGGGTTTAATTTTAAAGTAATGTTCCCAGAAACATAAGACTTATTTATGGAATCCCAATTCATTTATGATCATTACCAGGGTCATTCATGTGGCTACATGAAGGTCTAAAGAGACAAAAATTTTGTAATTAGATTGTGAGCAAGTATTTTTATATATTTTTGGCCATTTAGGCCTTTATTTGTAGAGGAAAGCTGACATGAATGGGGAGAGAGAGAGTGGAATTGACATGCAGCAAACAGCCGCAGGTCGTAGTCGAACCTTGGGCCGCTGCATTTAGGAATGAACCTCTATAAATGGGCCCGAAACCAGGGACCAATAATGAACTGTGAAAACAGTCTCATAAGTGGCATTCCCTTTAAAACATAGATCTTATTTATGGGATTCATTCATCTTTTATCTCTTAAAGGAACAGAAGAAGGGTGAATTTGAGCACTTAAGTGTTCAATCAGCAATTGTTACTACAAATACACAAAAAATCGTTAGCTGCACAAAAGCCATTTAGCCTCAAGAGGGTGGTAGTGGTGCTGGGTGCAACCATGTGCCTAGGCTAGCCGGTTAGCTTTCAGGCTAACGTCTTACAGACAGAAAAAACACACTAGCTAGCGGTTTTAGCTGTGCAACGCACATGTGTTTGTGTGTGTTCGGTTAGCATGTAAGATGAGAGAAGCACATTTAGAGAATGGAAAAACACTTTGGATATTGATTATCAATAATGACCAGTCCTCTCGTTCACCCAGGTCTGGACTAACGAGAAGTTAGGACAGACTGAGATGTTGTCTGAACCAGGGGACGTTCATTTGTACAAGCTAAACAGCTGATCCTTTGTGGAGATAAACACAGCTCCGTTGGGTTACACAGGACGGCGTTCTGGTCACGGAGTGGCAGTCCTCAGACTTACCAACGGAGCGTCCTCCATAGTTAGAAAAGTATTTGGAAAATGATTACATTTTTAACCAACCTATAGTTTCAAACCCAACATTTCAGCAGTGTCGTGATCAAATGGTCTATTTACAGCGAAACAGATTGGACTCTGCGGCCCAATCAGATTAATAACTCACACATGCAGCAATAGCACAAATATTAATCAAGATCTCATTAGTGTCATAACACAATTTGCAGTATTAAAAGTTATCACATTAATAAAACACACCTATTTCTCTGCCCAGAAAGACACTATGAAGGCTTCTTACTTTCATGTGTTCAGTCCGTTTATGTCTGTCTATAGATCGTCCACAGTAACAAAGCGGTCCGGGTCTGCTCGTCAGCAGAACACGAGAAAATTGTCTTCCCCAGAAGCACAGCAGGGAGCAATTTCAGTCGACTTTTGAGAAGAAAAGCATTCACTGCAAAATATTTGGTTCCTACCGAGGAAAAACAACAACATAAATTTAGAAGTGTTATATAATATATCTTGTTTTAAGAGTGAATTTCTTATATTAAGTGTTTAACTTTACACTATAATCTTAATTTAAGCAAGCTTGTCAAGAGAAATTATCTTTCTGCATGAACAGATAATTTCACTAGTTTTGAGTACCTTTTCCTTCAATTCTTTTTATCTTCTTTTTAGACATCCCCTTTTTGCAGTGTTGTTTCCTTCTCCTGCAGATATCCTATTATATGAAAACACCAGTGCTTAGAAGCACTGGTGTTTTCATATCATAAGACCAAAATTAAATCCACTTCGTTCCAAAAAAGGAACAAGCTTGAGCGCTGACCTGTTTCAACCGAAGTCGAAGGGGAGAGCAGAGGTTTCTGTGTGTCAGCATGTTTTTTGGGCCCCGGCCCCATGCTGTTTTTGGGGTCCCCCGGTCCAATGGGAATCCAGGACCCCATGGCGTTACGGTCATTTGTGCAGTATCACCTTCATGTGACTTGCTGGGTGCTGCTGCAAAATTGTCTTTTTCTCCTCTTGTCTGAGGAGACATGTGCTTCACCTTTGAGCGCTGACCTGTTTCAACCGAAGTCGAAGGGGAGAGCAGAGGTTTCTGTGTGTCAGCATGTTTTTTGGGCCCCGGCCCCATGCTGTTTTTGGGGTCCCCCGGTCCAATGGGAATCCAGGACCCCATGGCGTTACGGTCATTTGTGCAGTATCACCTTCATGTGACTTGCTGGGTGCTGCTGCAAAATTGTCTTTTTCTCCTCTTGTCTGAGGAGACATGTGCTTCACCTTTGTTTCAGAGGTGGATCAGGCTTGGAATTTAAAGTGTAGGCCGAAATCTCTTTGTCTGTGGCTCCATGAGTTCCTTTGTCCCTCCTTTGATCCGTATAAACCTATATAAACTTACTGCTGTGGTCTTTTTTGTTAAAAATCAGGTTTACCTGCGCTGGTGGGCCCAACACAGGTCAGCTACCCAGGCACCTGTAAGCGATTATTTTAAACTAAAATAAGTCAGTGATTTATTAGCACAGTCAATTAATAGGCTTAATTCAACTTAAAATTATGTTACTCCTCTGGTAGACAGTGTCCTGTAGTCTATGTCCATGCTTTCTTTTTTCCCCCAGCCTAAATAACAATCAAATCCAAAGAGAAAAAATATTTAGGTCATCTCAAATGGAACAAATAAGCAACACACTTGATTAGATTTAAAAAGAGTGTTGCTTGGCACCTTAAATCCACTTTTACTGGTATATACTAAACGAGTATTAGTTGAGATGAGTGTTCAGAAAATTGAGTATGTTTGCATGTTTTGCTGGAAAATTATATAAATGTTAAAGTTAAAAAAAGCTTTTAATATTGTATTACAAGTATTATAATACTTGTATTTGTTGTAGAATAAATGTAGTCCAGTTTAAATGTCTTTACTCCAGAACAGCAGTGTTATGTCTGTATTTGTGTATTCTCACATGTGTGTTTGCGGGTGTGAGAGAGTAAATGCATCTGCTGTAGACATTGTTGTTTGTCTATTTGTTAAATATGATATATGTCTGCTATTGCTTTGACTCGGGGGAAGATGAAACATATATTAAACATTCTGCTAATTATCTGTTTGCTTTTTGTTTGCTGAATGAACTCATTATTATTGTGAATAGATTCATTGCTTGTCTCTCTTGTGTGTTCCCCATCTTATTTTTCTACTCTATTCTCAACTACTCAACTGTTTTATCTTGCTTTAGTTTCCTGTCTTCTTTTTTCTCTGTTTCTCTGTTTTCTCTTCTCTCGATTTGGTTTCAGCCGCCGCAGCCAAGTCTGGAACATGGCCAGACACACACACACACACACACACACACACACACACACACACACACAGTACTATACATGCATACGCATCAACTCTTTTAGAGATGCTCACATACACACAGTATGTGAGCATCCTGTGCATGCACATGTATTTAAAAAAAAAAAAAAAGGCCTCACTCCACCCTTACCCACCACCCCTAGTACGTTGTTCAACTAACACCAGCAGGCCCTGCTGTCACAGCTGCTGTTTGGCCACATGAGCCTTTCCATTTTTCATTTTCCATCTTTCTTTTTCTTCAGCTGTGTATTGGGAATACAACTCTATTTGTGTGTGTGTGTGCATGCGTGCGTGCGTGCGTGCATGTGGATATATCTGATGACAGTGCAGCAGCACCACCAGATGTTATATTGTATCACACGAGTGTCAATCTCTGTCAGCGGACTGGGTCGCTGTGGTCACTGATGGGCTGGATGAAATATTATTTCCCTTTAATAACACTGTTTTATCTTTGAATTATTAACTCATGCCATTGTCGATGTAGATGCATGATCAAAAGTAATCAGAGGCTCTCTCTACGCAAAGCAAGGTTCAATTTATCTGGATATCTTTCCACATGTTTTGAATATACTTTGAAATGCTGTAATGTTCCAAACTCTAAGCTTCTTCTCTGACAGAGGCCTGTTAGCCACAATCGATTGCTCTTTTACGAGTCTCTTCTTGTGGTGAAAATCAATTGGATTTATAAATCTCCTATGATATAAGGTGATGAATGTGCAATACATCTGGTCATACAGTGTAAACCATCTATTGCCGTCAAATGCAATTTAAAAAAAAAAACACACTTTACGGAGAAAAACTCAAATGCTAAATTAAAAAATTAGTAGCATAAGGAGTCTTTCTCAGTGAATATAGCTTTCTCAGGTGTTGTCATGTGATATACGTGACAACACAAACAATTATAATCTACTTAATTCCCTATCAGTTGTTTTTATACAGGTACACTATTTAATTTGTATGTGCTGACATTGAAAACTACAGCATAAAGTCCTGATGCAAGGCGCCTCAGGACAGCTCAGTTGGTAGAGCAGGCTGTCATATGTTGAAGTTTACTCCTCGATGCAGTGGGCCCGGGTTTGACTCTGACCTGTGGCCCTTTGCTGCATGTCATTACCACTCACTCTCCCCTTTAATTTATTCAGCTGTCCTGTCAAATAAAGGCCTAAAATGCAGCTACACTCACTCACACATTAAACTGTGTTCTCTATGTGATGGCAATCACATCAGTAATGGGTTAAAATTCCAGACTTTCTTTTTTACATCAATCACATCTCATACTTGTCTCTCTCTCTCTCTCTCTCCTCTCTCTCTCTCTCTCTCTCTCTCTGTTTTAACAACCTGTGTTAGATGTTAAAGTGTGTCTTTGATTGCTAACCTTTTTGTCTTTGTTCTCTGCTCATCTAACAGGGCAGCACAAAAGTCCCTTATCTCCGACCAGTCGGCTGTTCATGGAGACCCCAAGCTGGGCAGGTAAGTGTGTCTGTGTGTGTGTGTGCGTTCATGTTTTTTCGCCTCTCTCTTTGCTGCATACAGTCACACAACAGGACCACATCTGTACATTCCCACATCAAGTAGGTTCACTGGTACATGTGCTCAAACATCTACAACACAGTTCCCCAAGAATGAAGCAGGTTAAAGTGGCTGTTGGTAGACCGCTGTCTGATGAAACAGTGTGTGTGTGTGTGTGTGTGTGTGTGTGTGTGTGTGTGTGTGTGTGTGCGCGTGCGTGCGTGCGTGCGTGCGCGTCTGTATGCCCTCCTCCCTAACTCGGCCGTACTGTGCAATAAAACAGTCACACAATTACACTTAACATACAAACAAAGAAAAAAGAGCAAATGTTACATGTTATGGTGTGTTTTAACAGTTGTGTGTGTGTGTGTGCGTGTGTGTGTGCGTGCGTTGGGTGAGTGCGTGTGTTCAGTGGGCTGTATTCGTGACTGTGTGCGCACAGAGGGAGAATGTGCTGACTGCAGTGCTTTGGTTCTGGGCATGCCCATTAGAAGTGGCTATAAATCCTGAGCGCAGTGCTCTCACTGTGTCAGCAGTCCAGCCAATGAATGGATATTAAACGCCACAAAAAAGCCTCTTTAATTCTGCCTGCCTCTGCCACGCTGCTGTAGTCTATCTGTCTGTCTATCTATCTCTATCTATCTATCTATCTATCTATCTATCTATCTATCTATCTATCTATCTATCTATCTATGTATCTATCTGTCTATCTATCTATCTATCTATCAATCTATCTGTCTATCTTCTTCCTCTTGTTTCCTCTTCTCTTCCTCTCTCTCCCTTCCTCTATTATGATAAAATAAAAAGAAGAAAAGTCCCTGCCAGACCTGCCATGTCTGTTGTGGTGAAAACATCCACAGTTCAGACCCTCGGGTCTATTTTTCAGCACTAGCATTTATGAAATATTATTTACAGCTAGGCCTTTTTTCCCATAACGCAGGCTTGTACATGTTCCTTATCACTGTTTATATTACAGATTAGAGGAAAGATGGATTAAGAAAGGCTATTTTATTGAAGGGGAGGAAGGATGAGAAAATGATTTTGTAAATGGATATGCAGTTTATACAAAGACAGAGATAACCAAATACTCAAGTGTCTACCGTTAAAATCTTAATTGTTTGGCTGAGGCAAAGCCTTGTGTTGGATGAACTTTTGCAGTAGCTTTTGGATCTTAAACGCAAAGTGTTTTTGCCGTTATGTTTCCCAGTTTCCACTGCGTGCATGGTGTGCTTTAGTGTGGACTCGTAAATGCTGGCAGTAAACGCTCAGTCCTAATGTTACCCTGCACACTCCCTGCAACTCAGCGCTCACTTCGAAACCTCCATGCAGCTTGATCATAAAAAATGTATTATTATTTCGATTAAATTTGAGGTTCTGAAGCGTGACCCTGGCTGTAGGTGTGACCATCTGTCCTACTGGCACATCAATACCAATCTAATAGCAGGAGGAAAGATCAATCACAACCTGCTTAGATATGTGGAAACATACACAGTCCATGTAGTTCCTGTGCAGCCTCTGCAGCACTCCATTGTATGAAATCAACGACTCCATCGTATGTACTGTATGCTGAGTGCTTAAGCTTGGGTTCAGTTAGTTTTGTAGTACACAGTTTTTGCCTACCAGAACATTTTGCTCAGACAAAATAGATGAGGTTAAGGAAGTTGTATTGTGGATTCATTTTATTAATTAATTCATTACATGTTTATTAGAACAAAGTATGATTGGAACATCTTAGAGCAAATACCGCACAGCACACTTGTGTAATATTGTATAGTAGAAATCAGTTTAATCAACGTATGCGACAGGAAGTGAGTGACAGGGGTGACAGGAATTTATAATTCATATTAAAAGATGGAGTGCACACGCTCAGTTCCTCCACCCTCTTCAAAATATCAATTAAAGCTTGGCCTGGTTTAGCCTCTATCAGTGTTCGTCAACAGTCCTCCAGGCCCAATCAAGGCTCTGCAGCCCAATCACACTGACATGGCAGCTAATTGGAAAGTTGTGCAAGGATCATTTGTTGAAGAGAGTTGAGGCTCCTTTGAAGCCCCATGATGAGATGTGTGCTGGTGATATGGTACAAGAGCTGGCAAAGATTGTGTTTGATGTATACTGATATATACTGTATATGGGGTCGATATTCGCCGTTTCCCCATTAGTGAGCAGCTTTACCCAACAACCAGATGCAGGGGATGTAATGAGGCAGGTGTGTTAACCACAAATTCATAATTTTTCTGCCACATGGCATAATTTTGTCATTGATTACATCCCACTTTGCAACACAGTAATACAAAAGATACCTTATTTAGTGATATTGATTGATTTCAATGTTGATTGATCCAACACAAAAAATCTATTGCACCTTAAAATAATGTTTCCAAAATTGTTTTAGTGGTTCATTAACTCGTTGGAATGAGACATAAAAATATTGCTAACAATTCCCCTTCCAAGCTGTAGGGGGAACAAAGAGGAAAAGTGCTTTGGTGCCTACAGTGTAGAGGCTGGTTGACAAGTAGCTAATGCTAATGTAATTCTTGATGGGTAAAAGAAGATTACGTCACCGTCCAACACGCTCATTTATTTATACTATGATTGTTTTGACCACAGTTAACAACTCTGGGCTAGCTAACCCACAAATTCATCAGTAACGTTAACTGTATAGATAGACGACTAATCTAATGGTAATTTAGCTAGATAGCAAAACCCTGTCTGTCTGCCTCAGTCTCCCGGCGCTGCGAGGTTTCAGTCGGGATGAGAGCTGACAACAGACCGGTCCGCAGACACATGCATTCCACAATCAGTCCCCTGCCAGCCATCTATCTATCATTACAGCCCGGCCCAGGGACACATCCACAGTCAGCCCCCAGCCTGCTAGCAACCAAATTCTGTGACGGGCCTACGGAAGACTTCCGTGAAATGAACACGGATCGCCAAAAACTCTGTGACGGGCCCAGGGAAGAATTCCGTGAAATAAACAAGGCCCCTTAAATTAGGGAAAGGTCGTGGATGGGCTTACGGTTCCTTACGCAGATTTTTGAGCTATCATACTACTCGCTATCATAGTCGCTCCTAATGCTACGTCATCTCCTCACTGAGTTTACTTTGGCATTTTTTTCCGTGGTGGCCACACAGACTTTTCAAACATTCTGTGTCACCACCACAAAATTTGCTGTTAACAGTTTGTGATCATTTCACGGATTTTTGTGAGACCAGGCTGGCATGAATGTTCTGGGACCAAAGGTTAATTAAGGTAATTAAGGTCACTGACTAATAGGGTAATTGTTTCCTTATCCTACTCAAATGATTACTATCTAAAACCTTCTGCTCTGTGGTAAGTTTCCTAAATATGTGTATTTCTCTATCACCCTATAAAGCTTCATGAAGTTTGTCCTCTCAAAATTATACAAATAGGTTGAGGATCTTCTTCTACACAGTGGTTAATGGAAGCTCTCAATGTTCCTCTACTGCAATTTAATCTCACTTCTACGCCATAGAGACATTCAGCACCATGAGCATTGGCTGATCTCTAGACACAGAAGCTTATCCAAACTGCACTGTACCTGTGACACTGATTGCTCTGGGCTGATTGATCCGTGTTGATTAGTGGAATTCAACCCTGTAGTCATTTGTTAATGTTAGTAAAGCTGTAAGAGTTTGTTTCCTCCTCATTAAAAATTAAAGCTTGGCCTTAATGGTGCTAGCACAAAGCAACAAGCAAGCTGTTAAAGCCACCCTTACATTATTAACATAGATAAACACTGGCATTTGGGGATAAAGAGGAAATATCTCTATGATGATGATTTAACCGTCTCTCACACACACACACGCACATGCACACAGAGTCCCAGATGTGATGTATGTGCATATTCTCACTGGCACAAAAGTGTGTAAAGGCACACAAACTGTGATCAGTGTGGATTAATAGGGCTTTTTTGCAAAGACACAAACACACAGAGAGGCACAGAGAGCTCAGGAGTGTAAATGACAAGGTTCTCTTTGTATTTGTTAAAGTGATGTCCAGTGTCTCTGAGCTCCTTTTAACACTCCCAATAAGGCCATTACAATTAAAGGAGCGCTGGCCAGAGTGAAGGGAAATGGAGAAGAGTGTGATGAGAGTAAAAGAGGGATGTCAGCACAAAGAGTGGCAGAGATGCTTTTAGCCTCTCTCTGCAGGAGTAATGTCCAATTACTGCTCCGTTTGAGGCTGCTGCCTCACACTGTCATCAGCACACAAGCACCAGGTTATGGCCCTCTGCAATGGGCCGATTGTCAGCTACCATGGATCACAATCAACCAGCGAGTCCTCTGTGCCATCCAGAGAAGATGGGCATATCACATTCAATATTCATGTTGTTTCGCTGGCTATAATAGGCTGGAGAACCCTCTATACCTTCAACAGCACAGTCAGAAAAGCTCAGTGCTGATTTTCAACAATCCATATCATATCTTTGTGACTGGTTTGCTTCTGTTCAGTTCTAAATCGTCTCCCTTGACTTTACAGGCGTTAAAGGAAAAAGAATAGATGGCAGTGTGTAGATGTGTTGGTGCTTCATCTCCTCTGACTCTGACCAGCAGGTGGTACCAGATATTTAACTTTCTTGACTTTGTCTTTTTCGCTCTTTCATTGCACTGCTTTCTTACATGTTGAAGGGTATCAAAGTTGCTAAATTGTTAAAAAACAATGAAGCATGTCACGGCAGTTTATCCGTTTTTGTTTCTGGTATTGGTGAGTGAAATGACTGCAGACTGCCTTGCGGTCCGGATATTTGCAGCTTGATGTTTTGGCTGTGAGTGATTTTTGCATCCAGCCATTCTTCGTTGATCGGTGATCTGAAAGAAAGCCATGTCTTTTCACACATTAAATTCTCAGAGTTGCATAATTTTCCTTTTTTTCCCCCTACTTCTCACAGCTTGAATTCATCAGTAGATGTGTGTGTTTGTGTTTGTGTGATTTGATATTTTAATACACAATTAAGCTGTTTTCCCCCCAAATATGAGACTTCAATAAATAAACACCTCAATACATAAAATCAAGTCATCAGTAATTTGGTAGCATGTGGTTTTTAGTTCATTATGCACTGACACGCACTCAAACTCACTCTAACCTGTATGCTGAACATGCAGCTTTTCAGTCCAGTAACATGCTGAGGCTGCTTGTAAGAGTCAGTTTACACCTGTTTAATGACCAGCAGCAGGATGGGGTCATAAATATATATATATATATATAAATATATATATATATATATGTGTGTGCGTGTCTGTGTGTGTCTGCGTGTGTGTGTGCCTTTTATGCATACAATATGCACACACCTACAAATGTGCTGACCATCTAATCATTAAATGAGTGAAAGGGCATGTTTTTTTTTTTTGTCATTATATGACACACACATACACACACAGTGCATTATAATTTAGATGCCATCAAAGTAGTAAAAATATTAACATTTGCAATTACTTAAAAGACTATTATAATGAAAATGTTCAACAGCTGCTGTCACATCTTCAGGTCGGACACTTCCACTTTCCCCCCTTCTACTAAAACTTGTTCCTCCCCAACCTCCCTCTCTCTCCTTCTTTTATGTCTCTCTCTCTTTTTATTCTCTCATTCATCATGTTGACAACAGTACGGCTACTTTTGTGAAATGGAGAAAAATGTTTAAGTCAGCTTTTCCCTGTGTCTCTCTCACACTCCCTCATCCCTCTTGGCCATCTAGATATGTGTATGTGGCTGTGCGCATATTATGTGCGTGTGTGTGCTGATGTGTGTGGGTGTGTATGTGTGAGGAGGGCAGACGGGAATAATTTCTGCTCAGTGGAAAGCACTTTACATATGAAGACCTGTATGGGATTTGGCTGCAGATGCAGAGTTGCCAGTTATTAGTGAATTGACTCAGATTTGTTGAATTTCATCTATAGAAGCAATTTTGCCTATGGTATTATTCCACAACTGATATCACAGAAAAAGAGAAGAAGGTATAAACCCTTTGTCTCACACACACACACACACACACACACACACACACACACACACACACACACACACACACACACACACACACACACACACCGAATTTGCCCTGCATGTCATTTAAGTGCCAATATTGCTTTTTGCTACATCTCTCATACCAATAAGCTACATGCAACCTTCGCTTCCACTTTAATATGGAAACCATTGCTCTCTATTGAGTGTGTGTGTGTGTGTGTGTGTGTGTGTGTGAGGGAGAGTGAATGTATGCAATAATATGACTTTAATGAAAATAACATCTTCTATCTGATAAATGGAGTGTTCCTTGGAGATTTATTGGAGGCTTGGTTGTGTCATGGCATTAAGATTGAATCCAGGATATCATTCGGGTCTTCTCTGATTGGCTGAGATCTAACAGGGGCTGTATTAACAGGACATCCTCTATTAGCTCTTGATTTGGGATGAGCTGCTTCACTCAGTGTTTGTTTGGTTCTGTACTTTTTTTCTGGTTCTTTTCAAATTATGGCAGCATGTCAACCTGCATTTGTGTCTTTTGTGTGCGGGTCAGTTTTATACAGTAACATAGGTAGGTTAAATGGTCTTAACATGTCATTTCATCTGCTGCATCTCCCTGTAGCAATCAGAAAGTGCTTTCAGATTGCATTGCTGCCTTCTTTGTTTTTAATGTAAACATAACAGCAGGGCTATAATCAGTGGCAGCAGAATGAAGGAGAGGGCAGCTGCCGCTTTAACTGTTTACTATTTGCCGCTGCCATCTGAGTGGATTATTGGTGAACTTCTTTCTACTTGCAGCAACACGCCAACAATGCAGTTTCCCTGAGTTGTTCCCCTCTTTTCCAGCAGTGAACAAGTGTATAAGCTTTAGTGTTTTGTTTTTTGTGCTTTTCACATTTTTTATTGTTATTTATTGTTAATGTTTTTGTCACATTTTCCAATATTTTTAATCACTTTCTTCAATGTTGTTTTATCACTGTGTTTTGAAATACTATAAAATTCAATGAAACACAATAATAATTTATTTTACTTGTGAGCTCTTCACAAGTAAAATAAATAATCAGTGTGACAGAAAACCAAACTTCTGAATTGGAAAAGGTTTAAGCTGCGAACTGTTCTGTTTAGCTGCATAATGATATTGCAGTTAGGTGGATTGTAGCAGGCAGTAAACGAATGTAGCTTGTAGGTGCTGCAGCATAGTTGTGCCTCGCTGCCACCCCTGCATGTGTGTATGAGTGTGTGTGCTTTCATTTCTTGTTGCAAGTTGTCTTGTGTATTAGCATCCTCACCTGCAGGCCCGTGCTCTGTGTGTGTGTGTGTGTGTGTGTGTGTGTGTGTGTGTGTGTGTGTGTGTGTGTGTGTGTGTGTGAGAGAGAGAGAAGGCCACCATGATTAGGCCTTTCCGCGCCTCCCCAGACGTGGGGATAAGCCTTTGTTGGGATTCACTTAATCTTCATTAAAGATTGAAGTGAAGGTAGAGGAAAAACTTACTGGAAGGAAGACAACAATTAAATTTTAAACTGTGAGATAAGACCCTATCTCTGACTTCCACCTTTTCTGCTTAGCTCTGGTCCACTCGGACGGTGTGAGTGGTTGTAGGCATCGTATGCTTTTAGCCCGTAGCGAGCGACTGTGAGAGGATGGGCTGAAATGGATCTCCTCTTATTTCTGGCTGCCGTGATAGCGGTGGGCAGCCCTCAAGCCATGCCAGCCAGCCCACTGCCAGCACCATTACCTTTTTAATTATACCTCGTCCACTGGGTCCATGAGGAAGTCCCAATGTTGCAGCATGAGAGGAAGAGTGCTTTAATAAATGTCAGGACGGATCCTTATCGACGCCGACGTAGTTCAGCTGCTTCATCACTTAAACTGTTGCCTCAACTACCCTGCTGCAGTATGTGTGTGTGTGTGCACAAAGCAAGTGTGTATGCATGTGCTTGTGTGTAGAGGTGCTCTGTACCAGCGTGATCGGCTCTCTTACCACTGTAAATACAAATTTCCACTGGCAGTTATTTAGTTTAATTATGATGTCAAACCGTTATGCACAGAAACTTGCAAGCATTCAACAGATAACGTGCATGTGCATTTTAATGTTTTGGATGAAAAACTAACAGATGTTCTGTTTTTAAATCTGTAACATAAGGATAGATATGATGTGTTTAGAAACCTGCAAACATTCAGCTGATTCACTCAAAAACAGCAACACAGAAACGAAAATTGTGTAAAGCTTAATGCGTACAGTATATATATATATATATAGCTACCAACTTTGTGGTGTTCAACATAAGTAATGTGTCATGTCAGTTTTTTTTTTTTATATCTCTGTGTATCTAAATGTAAATGTGCTGTATTTATATAGCGCTTTTCTAGTCTTAAAGACTACTCAAAGCGCTTTTTACATCATACGTTCACCATTCATACACCATGTCTGAGGCTGCCGTACAAGGTGCCACCTGCTCATCAGATAAACACTCACACACATTCACACTCCGATGCACCGGGGGTAGCTCAGGGTTCAGTGTCTTGCCTAAGGACACTTCGACGTGTGACTGCAGGGCCAGGGATTGAACCACCAACCTTCCGATTGGCAGGCAACCGCTCTACCACTGAGCCACAGCCGCCCCTAGCTAAAGTACAAGTACAAGTGCAAGTACGCAAAGATAATGTTTCAACAAAATTAGAAATCCCTGGATTTAAAGGAGAATATCCATCATACATATAGGCATACAACCCAATATAAATTCTGTTTACTTTTTTAAATTCAGAAATACTTATGACAATAACAACAATATGGTATCAAATGTTTTATCAATTGTCTTTATCAGTGCCTTTAGACCAGCAACATAACCGCAGAGCTGGTGACTGAATTGGGAGGGTCGGGCTTGTGGAAAGGTCATCATTTGATTCCCCCAACAAAGCAAATGTTTGTATTAGTCTTTCCCTGAAGGGAGCTACAGGTCAGTTGGCTTGTTTTAACATTAAATTGCAAGCAATGCAACACAGGGACCCCTCCTTATAGGGCCCCAGTCATTTACACTCCTAATGAGTAATGGGGCAGCCAAAGCAGCAAATTGCTTTGGCTTCCATACAAGGGTCAAATTAACAAACAGGGAGGACTGTTTTAAAAGCAAATGCAACATGAAACATGGAAGCCAAGTTGGTTTGGAGAGCCATGGTTTAACTTAAGAATCAGCAGTTACTCTGTAGTGGAAAGCGGTCAGATGATTTGATGATTGGTGAAGTTCAGTGTAATCCAGGAGTCAATTCGATAACTCGCCTTATTACGCCTTGTCTAGTTTTGCTATAGGGTTGCTATTTTCTCTGCTACAATGGATTTTTAGTGAGAGGTTAAAAATCATTGTGAATCATACAACATTTACACTGAATTATATAACATTTAAAATAATTATATTTTAGTTGAATACTAATATTTTAAATTGCTGGGTATGTAGTAAACAATACGACAGGCAACCATCCTTTTTATTCACTTAAACAGGTTTGTATTCTCTAAAAGCCTTTTACTGGCTTCAACTACATTTCTCTTTACACAGAGGTTTGTCATAGCATCCTTTATATGCTCTCCACTGAGCTAGTCTGTCTCTATCTGTGTAAGTCTATAGGTAGAATCTGCCACTATACCCCTCTCCTTTACTGTTGCACACGTCAGCGGGTGGTTTCAGCACAATTAAACGACTGCTTAATAAATAATAGCCAGCCCACCTTCCACCCAACCCCTCCCCCACCCTTAATAAATCCATTATAATGGCAGACCATAGAGTTTCTCCTGTTTTTACTCAATAATAAATGAAGACAAAGTCCTCCAGGCGTAAATTAAATCAACAGGAAATTAGTATTTATTGGAATACTGGCCTTCGGAAAAGGTCATATTGAAAATTTGTTCATCCGTCTAGTCTTCCATGCAACACCTTCTTGGTTATGCAAAAGGATTTAATGGAAAGTCTATTGCCCAATACAGTCAACAGTGTTTGAACAACTCAGACTAGAGTGCAGGGAACACTAAGCTCTGCTTTATGTGTGTTTTTACAGTTGTGAACATATCAAAAAAGGGCTACAAAATCACAATACCATCATTCCAGCTTGGAGTCTCTTGTTTGTGATCATCACAAGAGGCATAAACTGCTCAGGCATAGATCCACAATATGTGCGTGTCAACACAAACCAAGTCAACAAACCATTGGGGCCTGGGTAGCTCACCTGGTAGGGCATGCACCCATATGTAGTGGTCTACTCCTTGGAGCAGCGGCCGCAGGTTTGACTCCGTCCTGTGGCACTTTCCTGCATGTCATGCCTCTTTCTCCTTTCATTTCTTCATCTCTCCTATGAAAATAAAGGCCTAAACTGCCCAACAAATTAATCTTTAAAAAAAAAGACGCCTGCGTGTGCATGTTAGTGCATATGAGGGCCGTGACGAAAGCGCCGGTATTTCACAAGTTGGAGAGCGGTCAGTGAGAGACGTGAAAGCAATCCCAGGCCACTTTTTTCTCTATATTTTGAGCACAGCACCTTTCAAAGCAATAACACAAGACAAGAAAGCAAGATTGCAACTTAGACAATTTGACAAGGAAAGATCAGTACAGATCCTGTCTGTGGTAACTTCTCCAGTCCTTGTTTCATTTAAATGCAGTAAAACATACAGGCAAGTTATTTTTAAGTACAGGCTGGTTCGCAAGGAATCACACTGTTTTAAATGAAAAGGACATAAAAAGCTAGTATACCTAAGAAATTATCAGATTTATACAGTACTTGAATACTGTAGTCAAAAGTATTACACAATTATCAAAACCTTACACTTAAGAAGCAAAACCTTGGCCCAGTGCACCATTGTTAAGCACAATGTCGGCCTCTAAACACGTGTAGACACAGAAGTATACCATGGTGTCACTGCCTTGTAATTCCAAAGCACTGACTGTCAAATTACCACACCTTTAGCCAATCTGTGAAACACAGCCATCAGGTGCACAAACACATGATTGCTTAATTGTAGACACTCCATTCAGGTTTAAGTACTATGAAAATGCAGCAGGTAAGTCTAGTATTTTCTGTACTGTTTTCTGATCTTTCTATTTGTTTGTTGTTGTATTTATTTGTTTTACTGTAATTGTAACCTGTACTGTACTGGTGACAGTATTTAATGTTTGTCTGTTGTTTGCTGGGCTTACGCTGTTATGCACACTACTGTAGTAGCATGAAAACTGGGCCATGTATTGTTGGGATTCCCCATGTTGACATCTTGACTGATTTGGCTATATGAAAGGAAATACATTATATTTTCCTCAGTCTGCAGCATTGGTCTTGTGTAGTGTTTGGTGAACTTACATTATTGTATATTTACTCTTTCTCCGTGTACTACATTTACAGTACTCTAATCACTTAGAAGTAGAATTGCTTAGTGTTTTAGGTTAGCAACAGCAGCATGCAATTGGTTCAAACAGTTCATTAAAAACTGTTCATATAAAAAATAAATGAAACACACACATTTCTTATGGTAACAAAATGTTGTTTTTTTAATTAGTGTATAGTTTTTGCAAGAGTGTTTAATTTTGCAAAGGGTCTGAGGAGTTCTGATAATTGTGTGTAGTGTTTTTTCAAAATAGTACTTAAGCAATCAAAACAACTATAAACGGTCATGGGTGAAAATATAGGAAATGCATAAATAAACACTCAAATAAGATATTAATATATGACATATGAAAACAAGAGGCTTTTAAGTCAAAAAACTTGAAGTCCAAGGTCGAACCTCAGACTTCACTTAGTAAATCATTTGAAGCTGTTGACATAAAAGGATCTCTGGTCATATTGTTAGTCTAGATGCACCTTGTAGAGGACGTCTTGTGCCGTGTGTCCTTCAAGACTCATTGATTCATAAGTACACAGTCCCTTTAAATGCAATTTTCATTAAAAAGTCTCATCTTGGCCTGAACGTGCTATATGTTCTGAAAAATATATGATCTTCATTCTGTGTGTGTGTGTGTGTGTGTGTGTGTGTGTGTGTGTTTGCTTGCTTCCCTGCTCATATGCTGCTGTATGCGGGTGCTTTGTATGCACTGCTAAAAATGAAACACGCTTGGAGGTAGATTACATTTGAAAATCTTTCTTGTTCCACCATGTCAGTGATGTTGATAAATGGGTACTGAGAGTAAAAGGGCATCTCAGATAGTAGTGTTTCCCTCCTTGACAGCTACAGATTTACCTCATGTTTTTCACAGACATACTTTTGTTTGAAGTTATATCAGTCTCATTGCATTCTATAACAGCTTACTTTTGGATATAAAAGCATAATCTCATTCAGTGTGTGTGTGTGTGTGTGTGTGTGTGTGTCACTGTCACACAGTGCTCAGGTTGTGGCATGTTCATACACATTGGGCCACAAGCTATGCCCTGTCTACTTCACTAGTAGAGTAGTTTTAAGTTAGAGATGTCATTTAGCTATTTCCAATCATATACAGTATGTGGTTGCAAAAATCTACTAATCAACGTAATGAAATGCAGGCTGCATAAGTAATAGTTTGAGTTAGGGCTGCACAATTAATCAAAATTTTATCACGGTCACGATTTTGACTTCTCACGATCAAATTTATGTGATCGAGCAATTTTTCTTTTTCTTTTTCTTTTTTATATATGCGTCATTGTATAGAACGCTCTGTTTTTTTTTGCAAAGGCAATCTACCGCTCCGTAAACCAGTGTCTGATCATGTGCCAGTCAGAGTTGTTTCCTGCACCGCGTAGCTTAGTTTCTAGATGTAGACAGTCAAAGAGGACAGGGTAACGGGAGGAAAATTCAACAAGTGCAGTCGGTTATACGTTGGTCTCATGGTTTACAATTTGACCAGTAAACGCAACATTTTGTCCCGCCTGTGTTGTTTGTCAGACAACAGCAGTGACCAGTGCTAGTCTGTGCTATTTAGTGTCTGTTAGCTCACGCGGCGCGAGTAATATTTTTCCTCTATGTCGCATCGGTGCACCTAATGTCCTTGCATCCGCTGCAATGTTGTTTATATGGATATGGTTTAATTTTGCGTTACATGTCCCATTTCTTCTGTAAAGCTGTGCCTGTGTTCGGATCTCTCCTCTACTCTCTCTCGGCGTAGCCCCGCCACACAGCAGTGCCGGTCCACACTTGTGACATTTGTCCACAGTTTAATTGATATTAACACAGCTGTATATTGTTAAGCATGAGAGGCAAACCTGTATTTGTACCAGTATTTCCGCGGGTAACTCTGCTATTGCGGCCGCCACGGCGAAAAACCCAGAAGAAGTTATTGAATGCAACTAACTACAGTTTGTAGAGTAACAGCGTGTGAGACGGAGCCTGCTGGACCTGGGCCAGAGATGTGACCCATGGCCAGAATATCATAGTTCATAAAAATGCAGTGCAGTGACAATACAGACATTTCATACACAGTGCGTGTGTAACTCTGCTGACCCGCCGTTCAACCCGTGCTGGATAATGGATGAAATGTGTATCATGAAAAGTTCACTTGCAGTGATAAATCGACAGAGAACTATACCAAGTATCTAGTTCATATCTATTCTAGAGCTTTTTAGCCTCTATCCGCTTAATGATTCTGATTTCCAGCCAACAACGTACCCGTTTTGGTTCACTCTCACCATTCTCACAGCAATGCTTTCAGCAGCAGGCAGCTGTTTTTAATGAAAAACCTCTATAAATCCACTGTACATTACCTGCTCAGCACCAATCAGCTAACTGAACATAGTGGAGCATTTAGCAGCTAAAGAGCCAGATATTTTTCTCAGTTGAAGAAGACAAAAACAAAAAAGTAAAAGGAGAGGGAATGTTGTACTTATATGAATCCGGTGGACATAAACTCCACTCCAAACTAATAGTAATGTTGCTCTGTGTCTGCTCAATGTGTATACACCAAATTGTTTGCTACAAGGTTCACCTTATATTTAGGTAGTATCTCTCAGTATCATTTTGACATGGTATTTTTTTCAGTGTCATGTGCACAACTCTTTTCTGCTGCAAAAATGTAGTTATTGTAGCTTTTATTTTATTTTTGCTAAAGTGGTCCAGTTAGCAGTGTTGCCTCATAGCAAACACTTCAGAATCCTGAAACAGTAAGACAAGTAAGACATGCATTTATGTGCCAGTATTTTCTGCAGTCCAAAGACATGCAGGTAAGGTTAAATGATAGGTTCTAACATACTAAGGGTTTTTGATATCTGTAATCATTCCTTCGTTCACAAAAGCTGTTGAGATCCCTTCCTAATCCATTGTAAATCATAGGGGAAACAAGCCACAATTATTGTTTTGAATAGCTAGTAAATATGGGGCTTAGCAGGGCTGCCAACTCTCACCATGGCCGTGAGACACACGCATTTGACCGGTTCACACGCGCACACGCCACACTCCCGATTTCTCACGCTGAAGTGTCAACCGGCGGTCAATTTCTGAAAGATGAGTTTATCTATAGATCTACCGTTGTGCCACGGCCACTCGTGATTGACTAGTTGTTGTTTTCAGAGACTGTGAGGGTTCAAGAGCGCTCCCTGTCTGTGGAAGTTTCGAATGGTCGCAAACTGAGAACATTTTTTTTACGATCCATCCCAGGTGCATTTCCCCGGCTCCAGGTATGAGCTCAGTATCACAGACCCGACCGTCGCTTCGTGACCACTCTCTCTGTAAAATAGAGGTGAGCAGCGCGGCGGTGGACTCGCTCTGCTGGGGGCAGTGAGGCGTGCATCCGTGCAGACCTCCGATGAAGAGAGCGTACAGCCTCCTCTAACTTTGTCAGAGACCAGAGACCCAAATGGGCCTCTGGTCTGTGCGACGGTCTGAATGAGATCTACCATATCAGCGGAGCAATAACATGCACAGCAGACTAGATTACAACTCTCCAAATGTCGGACAACAGAGATGGAGGAGTTATATTTGAATGTGCACAAAGTTGTAATATGAGCAAAAATCTGATGTAAACACATCTGAGCTATACTATACTATACAGTATATACTATACTATATATACTATATATACTGCAACGTTGGGCAACTATGTGCTCTCTAACCTCGTGCATCTCTAAATGTAACTGTAAATAATTAATTTTATGTTTTATAAAATGAACAAATAGTCTTATTTCCCAAAAAGTAAAAAAGTAAGTGGGGCACAGAGCATAAGGGCCAAACATAATGAGCTTGGCACAAAGGTTAAAGGATAAGAATCTATGTAACTCAATGGTTCTTATTCTTTAGAATTTCAGTGGTCTTAGTTGATCCCTCAACATTAATTTAACTTTGGGTCCCGTTCCCTACACCAGAAACCCTGGACCTGTTCCCACAGACCCAAATCTTCTCAGCTGTTCTGACATATGCTACTGTCCTCTCATGTGGTTCATATGTTTTGGCACATGTCTGGGTCAGGTCTTATATCATAAGAAGTTAATATTGTAATAATGTAAATGCTAAATGCCGTCTGTTGATACTACAACAACACAAAGGTTCTTAACCTACAGTTTTGCACATCTCATGTAAGACTTGATTTCTGCATTTTCTTGCAAAAAACTCTCCAGAAAGTGCCATTTAATGGTTTATTTTTAAAAAAAATTCTGGGGGGGCATACCCCCATCCCCCCCACATATAACAAATCCCAATTTAAACCTGAAGGATAAAGACCCAAAGAAATTGCTTTGTACGCGGCAAAATATGGGTTGGCCCCCCCAAATCTCACTCCAAGGTTTTGGGAAAAGTTGGCAGCCCTGCTTTAGCAAAACTCATCTGGAATGGACAGAATGCATATTGCGGCTATATTTATCTTTTGTGGTGAGTATACATACAGTACACATTTATGCATTCTTTTTTTATCCCACAACACACACACACACACTTTGTGGAGTTATTCTGTGTGTAACATCAGAAGTGGTGAACTAACTTGACAGATGTCTGATGTATGTCCTAGCATTGTCCCAGTGTTGATCTAGTCTGCTAAACAAGAATTCCTCATATAGCTGTCAGTCCTGCTTTAGTCTCTCCTTTAATCAGCAGCTTGCTAATTAGCTCTCCGTATGCTAATTCAGTCTGTGCTATTCTTTTTCCCGCTTGTTATGCTAACTTATTAGCCCGCATTAGCATCAGGGCTGATTAGCTGCAGTCCCCACGGAGTGGCCAAGTCAGCTTCTCTTGCTGTTTTATAAAATTGTAATACACACCGCAAAATAATTCACCTAAATAAGCTGCTCGGTTTAGTACTGAGCAGTGCAGTCCTGTTTAACTTAGTGAAGATACTAAAAGTATAAAACGGAAAGAACAGAAAGGAAAGAAAATAAGAAAAAAGCAAAATAAGTTGTCCTGCCTCTGACTTTTCCTTACATATTTTAAACTTGTTCCATTAAATTCTCCTTTACTGTAAAGCTTAGAAACATCAAGAGCACTGAAAGCGTCTTTCATTTCTATTCAGAAGCCATTAAATTGGCAATGTTGCTCTCATTATTAGAAAAAATTATAACAAACAATTGCAATGAGATAGGTTTGAGTTCATCAATGTATAACATCTTGCATTGCTCTAAAGAAATACATTGACAGAGACATGGAGGGTGGATTTACAAGAGGACATTTCAGAAAAAAAATGGAAGAAAACTTGTGACACAGCTCAGAAAAAAACAGCCAGCTTAAGCTTTTCAAATATAATTGGTTGTTGCAGAAATATACAACACCTGTTAAATTGAAAAAATACAACAGTAATATACCTGACCTTTGTTTTAAATGCAGTTAGGCTAAAAGAACATTTATGCACTATGCACTATGCATTATGTGTCTGGGAGTGTGACAAAATTAAAACATTCTGGAGGGATGTGATAAATAAAACTATATTCATCTTTTCTGTGAACATTCCACTTGATCCTAAGATGATTTAACTTCACCTGTATCTAGCAAATTGGAATCTAAAACCCCAAGAATATAAATGATTTTAAATATCATTTTGCTATACTACACCCAAAAGGACTATAGCTCTCATTTGGAAGAACATGGAGGCACAAGAATATGGCGCAATGTATGTCCATAGAGAGACTGACATATAAAAACTGTATATTGAGAGGCAAATTGGGAGTGTATTAGAAAATCTGGAGGCCAGTTGATCAATTTGTAAAAGAAGAAGACATAGGGGAGCTGCTATTGTGATAATCATATAATTAGTGTTGTTTTTTTATTGTTTTAGTACAGTAGAGGCTGTTTAATGTTGTAATACCGTGTCCGTTTGAGTATGCCTAATATATACAGTGGAGCTATCCATGGTGCTGAAACAGTGATAATTGCAATAATTGCATGAAGGGCAATAATTTTGTATTTTTAGCTATTTTTTTCTATAGATACAGTACATAATTGCAATTATCCATGTCATAAAGCATAAATGTTCCTTTTGCCCTAAGAACACAGTTGGTAGAACAATGGTAGAGGGGAAAAGAAATGAAAGGTCCCGTGGCATTTCTCCAAACTTTAGGAAGGCATTTAAACGTGACATATATTTTCTTGTATCCCAGTGTGTCAGTGCTGTTGCAGCTTTTAAACACAGACCTTAATGCGTAAGTGTGCATAGCGTGTCTCCTAATAGAGACACAGCAGCAGTGGACAGCTCCTCGACTCTCTGCTATGTCGAGATTATTTCACCCACTGATTTTATTCAGATCATGTTCATTTTTACCTGACCCATCCGATGATGGTGTGTGTGTGTGTGTGTGTGTGTCTTGCTTCTGGCTGGCTGTGAGCGGTAGACCTTGTGTGCACTATGAAATAAAATCCTGCCACTGCTGTGTACAGTTAAGTTTTAACAGTGGAGATTTCTAGTTAGTTAATTGAGAAGGTAACACTTTAGTTCATGCTGCATTTGACTGTGCTTTCAATGCCCGTTGTATCTGCACAGCACTCTCTCTGGTCCTCTTCTTCATCTGTAGAACTCTCTGGATCAGTGTCTGGATCAATGATTGGATTGAAGTCTTCTTCTCTTGAGAAATCCTCCTCTTGCTCTTGCTCTGTTTCTAAATTACTACATATCTTTTATTCAAACCGCATAAGCAAACTTATTCTTACTTGTACTACTGTAGTTTTTATATTTATATAAACATATATATACAAATTTTAATATTTCTCCCATTTTCTCTTTCCCGTCTCTGTCTTTCTTTATCTTGTAAGCCTTTCCCCCATATGGCACGCGCGCACACACACACACACACACACACACACACACACACACACACACACACATCCTACACAACATACTGTTAATACACACCATAATGTGTAACATCTGCTCTTTTTTCTTTATATGTTATGTGTCATTATGTGACTGTTTTATTAAACATATTTAGCATTATGGCCACAATTGTAATCATGTAGCTAATGTAAAACGGAACTAATTAAAGTGACTATGAGGAACCTTTTAATGTTTCTCAAACTGTTTAATTTTGCATCTAATGATTGTAATAATAATACTTAATAATAATATAATAATAATAATACATTTTATTTGTTGGCGCCTTTCAGAACTCCAGGACACCGTACACACATTAATCAAAACAATAATAGAAGCACAACAAAATAATCCATAATAAAATCTAGTTGTATAAAGCTCCTCATCACTTGGTGCTAAATAAGTAAGTAATGTGATGGCACATTTGTATTGATTGTATTGTTTTTAATTTTTATCTTTTCTTACTTTTCTCATTCATTATTGTAATTTTTGTTAGTGATGTATTGTTGTTTTAAATCTGTGGTTTTATATGTTGTGAAGCACTTTGATTCACTTATCGGTTGTTGTATAGTGCTATATAAATAAAATACATTTACATTTACATTTACATAAGACTGTGACATCATAATACTGCACTAAGTGTAACTTGCACAATAGGTGTATCTACATATTTATCATTACTAGTAGCAGTATTAGAAGTAGTAGATTTATTTAGTTGATTAGGACAATGCACATTAATCAACATTTTTGTAAATGTGCCAGTGTTAGCCAGCTAATTTTCAACTGTAGTCCTAGTTACCTAGTGTGCAGTTAAGCAGTTGCACATTTGTATTCCCAACTTGTATATATTTTAAATATTTGTTCTCATTTTTTATCCTATTATTATTTCAGGTATATTGTATCCTATTATTTCATTTATATTTATATTCTATACTGTGTGACTGAATTTTTCGCTATAACACTATAATTTCCCATTTTTTGGGGATCAATCAATATCTCTCTATCTATCTAGTAAGTAAAATAAAGATATTCAACTGGTTAAAACAACTAAGTCAGAAAATCAATGGGGATTTAACCATGTAAAGCTATGTTGGGTATGCCAATCTAAACAGATATGTTTTAAGTTGTGATTTGAATTGATGAAGAGAGTCCAGTTGACGGGTGTATGGTGGGAGAGCGTTCCAAAGACGTGGGGCAGAGCAGCTGAAGGCTCTGGCACCAAATATGCTGAGTTTGATTGATGGGACTGTTAAAAATGCAACTGTGGAGGAACAAAGTGTTGGGGGAGGAGTGTACGGAAAAGCAGGTCTGAGAGTTATGGGCGGGCAAAGGTTTTGGAGGGCTTTGAAGGTTAGCAGACGGTATCTGTAAAGTGGAGCTAAGTGAGGGGGGTTGTGATGTGGCCTGTTGATCTTGTGCGTGTGATGACCCGGGCTGCAGAGTTCTGGATGGATTGGAGGTGATGGAGATGTTTTCTTTGTAGTGCCAGTGAGGAGGGTGTTGCAGTAGTCAATGCGGAAGTGACCTGGGCGTGAAAAAGTCTGTGTTAGTGAGTATCCAGCCAGGTAAAAGGTATCAGGTAAAAGGTTTCTTTATAAAGGCCTAATTTTAGTTTATTTTAGAAGTTATATGTTGTAGTTATGGCTGATCCTGGGGCAGGACCGTCACAGAAAAAAAGGACATTAGAAGCTAAAAGGGACTGACGTTCAAAACCATCAATTTACAGGATTGTGAAGGATTAAGTCAAGTAAAGTGGTACCAAAATTTAATGTCAAGTTGTCATGACAAATACATCTTCTGGTAATGTCATCCTGTTTAACGTCAAGTTGTCATTACAAAGACATCCCAAACAAATTCAATGTCAACTTTTTAACATTACCAACCAAGACAACTTCTGGTAATGTCACTTTGATTAATGTCAAGTTGTTATAATTAAGACAACCCAAACAATGTCAACTTGTCAAATGTCCTGACAAAAACCGAATGACACTTAATGACATAAGTCATAAATGCTTTTGACTTGTTTATAAAGTTTATGTCACGTTCATGACAGTGTCATTTCATGATTATGTCCATACTGTCTAAAGCTAAGTTATCTTTATAATTATGTTGGTTGCTACAACTAACTTGCTAATGCTTTGGCTCCTGAAACAGTGACAGTCACACCTGGTTTAATGTAAATGGACTTTTCTTATATTGCGCTTTTCTATTCTGAACAACTACTTCACACAGGAACCATTCACCATTCACACGTATTCATACACCCCTGGCCAAGGCAGCCGTACAAGCTGCCCCCTGCTCATCAGATAAACACTCAAACACGTTTACACTCCAATGGCGCAGCATCGGGGGTAACTCGCGTTCAGTGTCTTGCCCAAGGACACTTTAACATGGGACTGCAAGGCCAGGGATCGAACCACCAACCTTCCAATTTCGATTGGCAGGCGACCCCTCTACCACTAAGCCCCGGTTTATTTCACAATACAGTCCCTGACAAAAGTCTTGTCGCCTATCTATTTTGTAGAAACACCTGCTATTAACCTGACTTTTAATTACTCAATTGGTGTAAGAAATAGCTCATATGAAAAGCTAAAACCCTCCCAAATGATGTTCCATGCACTGAAATAAATTAGTTTCACTAAAAAAAGATTTATTATTTAAACAAGACAGAAAGGTCAAATTTTGGCAAGACAAAAGTTTTGTCGCCTATACATAAATTGAACAAATTTACTACAAATACTAAAATATGTCAACAAATTAAATAGTGGTGCTGTGAGATTCAAATTGAATATCTTGTATGACTTCCATGAGCTTGAAGGACTGCATCCATGCAGTTTGGCAAGGATTCATACAATGTATTGATGAAGTCATCAGGAATAGCTAGGAAAGCAGTCTTGCATGCCTCCCAGAGTTCATCAATATTCTTTGGTTTGGTCTTCTATGCTTCCTCTTTCATCCTACCCCACATATGCTCAATGATGTTCATGTCTGGTGACTGGGCCGGCCAATCCTGGAGCATCTTGATCTTCTTCGCCTTGAGGAACTTTGAAGTGGAGATGGAAGTATGCGATGGAGCACCATCCTGCTGGAGAATTTGGCTTCTTTTATGGTTGGGAATATAAGAGGTAGCTAAGATTTCTTGGTATTTGAGACTATTGATGTTGCCTTCCACCCTGCAGATCTCTCGCACACCCCATACTGGATGTAACCCCAGACCATGATTTTTCCGCCACCAAACTTCACTGTTTCTGGGTGAATCTTGGATCCATGCGGGCTCCAGTAGGTCTCCTGCAATATTTGCGGCAACTGTGGTGTAATTCAACAGAAGATTCATCTGAAAATCCACTTTCTCCACTTCTCCAGCGTCCATCATTTTAGCAGGCTGTGGGCCTTGGCAAATGCCACACGGTTTTTCAATTGTCTTTTGTTTAGTGCTGGCTTCTGGGAAATGATTCGACCATGGGGGCCCCATTTCGGGAAGGAACCCCGAAAAAACCGTTCGGGTTTACACGGGACTCGGGGGGCCCGGGTTCTTTTTGGACTTGCGGCAGTGGAAAAGGGGTTTTTTTCAACCCAAAAAACCCGGGCCCTCTCGAGCGGGTTTTTTTGGGGGGGTCTCCTGCCTTGGTTTTCGTTGTCAAAAATATCCCCAAAGGTCTTAAAATTTTTTTTTAATTCCTCGTACTTAACGCTGAGACCTTTGAAGGTCTCCCCAAAACCCCAGCGGGGTTGGTTTTGTGGCCTTTTGATAATCAAAACTTTAGTCCGGGTGAATTTTTTAGGCGTTTGCGGGAGGTCAGTTCCCTTTTTGATTTGAGGTTTAGTTAGTTGGGTTGTTTTTATACACCCCTGAGCCCCTATTGACCCCTTATTTTCACGGGGAAGCTCAATGACAAGGCGCCAACACTTATGTTTTTGGGAAAAAATTAAAAAACCCCCCTTGGGGCTTTCCCAACCCTGGGAAATTAGAAACTTTTGGCCCATTTTTTTTTCCCACTGAAAATTTTCCAGAAGCGGTGGGTTAAAAAATTGGCCATTTTTTGTAAAAAAACTTGTTTAAAAATTTTTTTAGGGGCATTTTAGGTAAATTGTACCAAACGACAAGACTTTTGTCGGGGACTGAAATATATTAAAGTGGGCAAAATTGGGGGTTTTTGGGTTTTCCTTTTAAAACCCCCAAAAATACATCTGAAAACATATCTCTTTTTAAAAATGATGTTTTTTCATGTAAAGCAAATATTCATGAAACTAGTGCCCCCTTGGTAACCTTACTTGTAATGCAGTGGGAAATAAAATGTTTTTCCCCCCCCGGGGGTCTTATTTTTACAGCAAAAACAGGCCCTTTTAAAACCCGCAGGTGGGGGAAAAACCCCCACCGTTTTAAAAGAACAGGCAAAAAAAATACTTAGAAAGGGGTTTAAAGGGAAAACACACTTTAAAATTTACTAAAATGATTTATTTAAAACGAAACCCTCACGAGGTCTTTATGTACAGATTTTTAAATTCTAAAGTGACACAGTTTACTTATGGTTTTTTATGGGCACAGTCCGTGTTTTTTTTTATGATTTGACTCATCTCTTTTTTTACACTTTTTTTCCTTATTTCATTTGTTATAACTGCTTGCACGATCAAACCCATAGTTTTTTTTGGGTAGGAGTTGCACCCTTTTTAATTTAATTTGTCCCAGTCATGCCCCTTTACTAAATAAATTTACTAAATAACAAATACTAAAAAAGAAAAAAAAAGAGTAATTCTAAATAAAATAGACCCAAAATTTTTCCCTGCCTTTCGGGTTTAATAGTTTTTTTGGTTTATTTTTCTTCAGTTTTTTCTCTTGGTTGAGTAGGTGCCAGGTTTATGAATTAAAGACATTTTTGAAGGCGAAGGGGGCAAAACAGATTAGGGAAAGGGGGTTCCAATAACCTAAAGGTGAGTGATGGGAATACCCAGGATGAGCGAAACGAAAAAATACTACCAATCGAAAATACATCTCCCCCCGTCTGCCCTCTGCCATGTAATAGTGGAAATAAAAAAATGAGAGCTGTTGAAGGGCAAGAGGCCAACGAACAAGGGTTTGATGGGCTTATTATTTAAATTGATTTTTTGGTTTGACCTCCAAATGGAGCAGTCTAAAATTTGGGAGGGGAAAAGGGGCCACTATCTTTCTCCTTTTCCTCTGTCTCTCTCTGTCTCACTTTCTCCTCTTTCATTACGTTGTCTGTCCTCTGCTCTTTTCTTTCTCTCTCCACAAGAATCAGAGTGATCAAACTGGCAGAAATTGGACTTGTTTTTAATACTGAAAGAAGACTGGAATCTTTCCCAAACCCTCTACACATATGAACACTATTAAAGTTTTGAGCCCTATAGCTTCTGATGTCATGAACATCATCATAATTTAACAAAGCTGTATTTGAAATCTGAGTAGACACACTTACTCCACCATCTTTAAATATAATCTCATGTGACTCCCACAATGTCAAATTAGTATTTTGTTGCAAAGAGACTTATTGAACCAAAAACCAACAATATAATTAAAACTAAATAATAACAAAGCATGTCATGATAGCCTATGGGCTATGATGCGTACCACCTAAACATTGACATCCCCAGGTTGAACTTTGTTGCATTTCTTCCCCTATTTCCTGTTGGCCTTTTGACTACTATCAAATAAAGTCAGAAAATATAGTAAAAATTAATAAAGTAAAAAAGAAAGAAAACTTAATTTGTAAACATAATGCCATTTTTGGAATGTAGAATTATCCCTTATGATTAGAGTGCGGATCGGGCCGGATTTTTCTGTCCGAGCCCGGCCCGCGTCTGACAGAGCAGTAACCGAACCCGACCCGAGCCCGACAGGCATTAAGATATTTATGTCCGAGCCCGACCCTAGCCCGACACAGTTAAAATCACATTTGTTTCTCATACTAATGACACATGTACGTTTGTTTGTGTGGAAAGCCCGCTTTTATTAAGCAATTGTAGGAAGGCATTCGGAAATGTCAACAGATGAGCGCATCAATGCACACAGGGCAACAAGCTCCATTAACACAGGCGCGCACAAGAGGCCCAATCATAGCCAATTGAAATTCAATTAACATAGCCCTATCAAAAATGGGCAAAGCTAACAGAACAAAATCCAAAAAATAACACAACAGGTTCTGAATCTTTAAATTAATTCAAATCAACACGAATATCCCCAGCGATAACATTAACGTATCACAAATGGAGCTTATTGACATGAAAATCACTCTTACCATTTTCCTCAAAAACTGTATAGACTAAACTGCAACATGGGATCTATTTACATAATCCATTCATCAAAGTTTAGGCTAATCCATGTTCTTATGCAGAAAAAGGATTGCATGCGGTGGATGGCTTCAAGGCTGTCTTCCTCTGCTCGATGGCCCTGCCAGCAGCGCTGAAGTTGCGCTCACTGCTACTGCTGCTGGCTGGAATGGCAAGGATGCCGCGGGCAAGGACACTAAGCTTCAGGTAGTTGAGTTGCTGATCTCTCCACCTGCCCAAAACATCTCTGTCGTCCTGCATTGCGTGATTATGAGTCGAGTACATCTCGACTTCGTCCGTGGCATCTGCCAGAGGTACATTTTCCCACTCCTCAAAGTTAACTGCAGCTTTCTTGGGCGCAGGTCCTTCAGTGGCGGCCTCCTCAGTATGGAGGTCACTGAGCTGTCTCCGCACCTCCAGGTGAAGGTTGTCTCTCTCTGAAGAGGACAACATTCGGAGCTGGCTATATTTAGGCCAAAGGAAAGTTGCAATTTTTTGGAGTTCTTGGATCTCCACTTTACGCAAAATCCAACTGAGATGCCGCTCGCGGATGATGGCTTGATAGGGGCTGTCAGATGTCTTTCTCTTGCAGTGACGCTTCAGTCGCTCAAACCACAGAAACACCAGGTTTATGGTTGGGTACTGGTCCCCTTCAAGTTCACGCTGGGCATCATGAAATGGTTGCAGGAACTCGACAAGAAAGTCAAGGACATCTGGAGATATGGCATCAATCCGCCAGCCCTCTGCACGCTCATCTAGTTTTTCGCGTAGTTCTTGATAAACCGAGCGGACAGAATTTAAGGTCAGATATACTGTGCTAAACCTCGTGTCTGCCATTTGGATGACTGTTTTTGACAGCAAAGCTGCCATGCCCGTCTTTTTGACATACTTGACCAGTGCCTTCGTAGCTTGCAGAGTCTTGGCAACAGTCGGGGCATCTTGGGTCAGCTGTGTGGGGTCCAGGGCGTGTCGCATCACCGTATTATAAAGGTGATCCTGGCAGTCTAGTCTTCGATATGGTTTGAGGGCACTGATGATGTTTGAGCCTTGGTCTGTCACCCACACCACTTTATTCAGCAGACTCATATCCAGGCCATACTCCGTTAGAAGTCTGATGATTTCTCTCCTAATATTCTCCCGTCTTAGACTCTTCCAGTGGGAATGCAGCTGTTGTCGATACGGTGCTTATCATTTTAAATGTTCGTGTCACAAAATGGCAAGTGATGGTCATGTAACTTAATTTGTGATAATCCTCCGTCCAGATATCTGTTGTCATTCCGATGTAATTCACCTCAGTCAGAATGCCATTTATCTGGTCAACCAGCTTTGTGCATTTCTCTGTTGCCAGCTCACGGCACCGTTTTGACACAGTGGTGGGGTCAGGCAGTACGTCCTGCGCTGCCACTGAACCATATGTAGCACCGACATTAATAAGCTGCTGGGCCAACTCAATGAAACCCCTTCCTTCGATGGAACGAAATGGCCTTATGTCTTTACAGCAGTACTCAACGCATTTTTCAGTCAGTTTTTGTTTGGCTTGCTGAGGGATTTTTCTTGAGGTACTAGTGAAGGCAGTGATGCTCGGCTGCAGTAGCCCAGGTGACTTACAAACTCTATCCATGTGACGCTGCAGGGCGGAATTCCCGGTCCTCTTGCTATCATATGTCATGAGAACTCCACAAACCTTACATTGAACATAACCAACAGGTTCATCACTATCGGCCTTGACAACTATGTAGAAATACTTCCACACAGCTGACTTTTCTTCGTTTTCAATAGTTTTAAAATTTCCTGCGGCCAACTTCTTTTTAACATCTTCCATCGTTGCGCTGCCACATGTAGCTTAATACGCATGTCTTTCGTTGTCACAGCTAGTTTAACAAATGTCCGCACACAGGAAGACGGATGTTAGGGTAATATTTGACATTTATTTTAATCCAAAAACGAACATTTGCATCAGGTGAAACAGGCCCATTGGTTACCTACATAATAAGCTGTTTTAAATTCAAAATGTTCAATGCCTTATCGCGCTGATGTGACCGAGCCCGACCCGAACCAGAGCATCCTTTCTAAAAATCTGTTCGAACCTGGCCCGGCCCGTCGGGTCCCGTCGGGCTCGGGTCGGGTATCCATCCTCTACTCATGATACATCTCTAGGTCAAAACGTAGGATATGCCTGGCCCGTGTATAGTCAATGTGCTCAATTGTCGTTTGTTGTCAGGACAGTGTTCTATGGGCAAGAAAAATTTGCTACACTGACATGTAAAAGGGAGAGTGGTGCCTCTGTCATTTCCTACCGGTCCGGGAGTGCCGGTGTCGTGCCAGAATCAGAGCTGGGCATGTAAGCAACTGAACTGGGTTTTGCGGACTCTATGGGTGTTTCCCAATGTCAAGGAAGGATCCTTCAAAGCCAGAATTTGGAGGATGCCACGTCATCAACGCCATCAACGTCCGCCGAAGGACCGTTACAATGTCGAGCATCCTCTGAATTCCTCCAAGGACTGAGTCCTTCATTCATAAAAATTTCCCATAGACAGAGAAGGATGCATATGTGTATTCTTTGCGGCCCCAAATCACCCACAATCCTATGCGCGGGCCTTTAGCGGCTCGGACCTCAGCGGGAGTTCGAGCGGCATCGCTGAAGGTGAAATGATAATTTAAATGTAAGTAGCTCGGGGTGTATCTACCTAATTATTATAGCAATTCGTACAAGCATTAAAGCGTTAAGCTTTACATTGATGTAAAACATTAACGTTGATAACAAATTTACGGCACACACTAAAGATACTTACATTTAAATTATTATTTCACCTTCAGCAATGCCGCTAAAGGCACGCGCATAGGATTGTGGGTGATTTGGGACCGCGAAGGGTACACAAATGCATCCTTCTCTGTCTATGGGAAATTTTCGGAATGAAGGACTCAGTCCTTGGAGGATCCTCGAAATTGGAACGGTCCTTCGGCGGACGTTGATGACGTAGCGTCCTCCTCCTGGCTTTGGAGGATTCTTCCTTGACATTAAGAAACGCCTGCTAATTCATCTTCTACAGCCCAACAGCATAATTAAACAGCACAGTTAACACTTCCACAACCATTTCATCTAGTGTTTTAAAATGCGGCAAATAAATTCAATGACGAGAGCCCGCAATGACGTGCACTTGATAGCCTGTTCCATTGTACATGTTCTCCAAATGCTAAGGAGGACTCTGACCTACTCCTGAAGGATCCTTCCTTGGAAGGACTAGTCCTACCAAGGAAGGATCCTTGACATTGAGAAACGGGGACAGTATATCATGGCAGAGGCGAAGAGACCAAAGAGGAGACGGAGAAGACAAGAAAAGTGTAACGGAGCAAGTAAATCTACATTTAAAATTATATTGTGATTATGTTTAGGTATTTAGGGTAGACAGACAGACACAGTAAATACATAACCTTTGCAACTTTCTTGGCAGAGGTAATAACTAATAACAGTGCTGTCTGAACCTGGATATCCTTTGCCTCTCTGTAAACTCTCCTGCAATGTCTAATATCAGAGAGAGAGTGGGGCAGGACACTTGGATGTATGTGCATCTTGATTTTGTTCAGCCTGCTTATGAAGCTTGATTTATGCTTGGCTTTGCCAATTTTCAACGGCAAAATAAGAGTTAACTGTTTGCCTTTGACACAATAACACAAGGAACAGAAACCCTTCTTCATTGGGAAATCTTTACTAAAAAAATTTTTAAATGTTATTTTTATAAACAATTTGTCACATTATAGACTAAGGCCATCTACATCCACAAGTAAAGTATGCTTAAGCAGCACTAGTCTATAACAAATTCACACTTGTCGACAATATACAGTATCAAAACTCTTTATAATGAGAAAACATACAAGCTTATATGCAAATACATCTTTCAATACACAACAACATAAACATTAACTGTTGATTTGCAGATGAAATTCAAAGTATCCATACAATACGTGTTAAAAAGAAATGATGGCTGGCTCTGTCCGTTCTGAAGAGAGAAATGGAACTTTTCAACAAGAGTAGCCTATAGCATGCCAGATCTTTATGAAAACATTAGTTTTTTGACTTGCAATTAAAGTATAAAAGCCACAACTGCATATCTTTCACTATAAACCTGCCTAATGCTTAAGTTATGGATTGGATTGCCCTGTCTGAATCTTCACGGACAGGATGTTTAAATGCTGCAGGGAAAAGGAGTTGCTCTTTTCTACCCGGCTCTCCTTGTGTTGTCAACGGACACACTGGCATGATATCTTTTTAAATGTGCCCTCATATTGGAAGTATTACCACTAGCATGAGTTACATGTGTTGCACAGTGGTTGCACACAGTTGCCGCTTTATCCACCATTTTTTTTCCATCATTGTCAAGTTAACAAGTCAACTTTTGCAGAGCGGTTGCGGAGTTAAAGTTGATAAAAGCTGCCTGCTCCCATATAGCAGAAAAGGACTGGCTTACAGCTGCACTCTGCATCTCATCCCTGCCATATGTGGTTTCTAACCAATAACTATTTAAAAAAGAAATCTGCACAAGCCTTTTTGACAGATGGTTTGAATGTTTTACTTGAACCTTTCCTTCCCTAGAAGATGTGCTTGGGGGAGAAAACTTCTATGGACAGTGCTATAGACATGAGTTACAGTTTGGGAGAATATCAGTTTTATGGTCAGCTTATGCATAGGAAGCCGTAGACTTCCAACGGAGACCAGTGAAGTCTATTAGAAGCACTTTTCCGGTGATGGCTGAGTGTTACTGCACAGCCTCCAACTGAGTTTGACGACGTAGATGTGACGTGAGCAACCTCTCTGAAAGTTGTAAGTCTTCTGGTAGCTGTGCCAAGAGAAATCTCAATCATTTCTAATCAGCAGAGATGGAGAGCATAGGTATATGTTAGGAGATAACATAGCAACAGGTTAATTATTGCTAACTAAAATGCGAGTTAACAATAATAATTAAACCTAAACAGCTAAAGAAAGTAGAAACTGCCTGTGAGCTTATCCTGTACTCTACGGTAATTCCTCTACTGTGCGACAGTAAGTCGTGTGGTTATGACACAATCTGTTTTTACAAAAACGGCTGCTACGAAGCCATAACGTGAGATACAAGGTAATGGAGCTTTTTATACATTGTTGTTGTTCTTTAGAAATAAACAATGGACAAATAAAGTCTTTAAACGCTTCAGATGTAAAGTTATTTGCGGTCAAAGTGATGCTAAAATGAATAGCAGTCAATGGAATGCTAACAGCAGTTGATGGCTTGTTAGCATCCAAATGGCTCCTTAGGAGGTACGCTTCGCGGAGGCTCGCTAATCCCCTTGGGCTTATCTTTCAGGATGTGTTGTTTTCAAATGTTTCAAGAGGTTACTCATGCTGCTGTGTGGTACTTTCTAGTCACAAATAGTGCATGTTTTTTACCTAAAGAAATTGATACTAAATGATAGCTTCTGAATATCACAGTATCCATCTGCCAATCCCGGGGTGGGCTTTTACACCTTTATTAGATAGGGCAGCTAGGTGAGAAAGGGGAGAGAGAGACATGACAAGAAGACAAGACATGCAGGAAATAGTCACAAGTCGGATTCAAACCCTAGACCTCTGCATCACGGCATAAACCTCCAAGTATATGTGCACCTGGTCTACCCACTGACCCAACCCAGCTACAATTTATTGTATCTCTTGACTTGATCCAAGCTTATCTATTTATCTATTAATAATATATCTATTTATAAGTATCACATCATACAGTATCATATTTCACTGTAACGCAGTGTGTGTTGCAACTACTTTAGATGAAATGTGTGGATTTTTTTTTTGTAGTATGGCAACATTTTGACTCTTACAGTAGTTTTTGTTTCCTCAGAATAACAGGGAGGAGACTTTAAGCTGAACAATGCAGTCAGTCATTGCCACAGCTAGCGCTGCACTATGGGCCATTGCTAAACAGAGTTTCTTGAGTGAAATTAAATTTTGAATACAATAGTGTAAGATATTTTGCTTTTGCACTTTGTCCCGTGTCATCCCTTTTTGTTGTATTACTTCTGTGTTGTTGTGTTCCACTGACACAGTCCTGCCTTGCTGCTGTGGAGATCTACTTCTCCCAGTCAGTCTGTGAATGGGAATGAACATGGCCCAATCTCTCCCTCCACTTCCTTATTTCTTCCTCGTTCTCTCTCTCCCATTGCCTCTGTCCCTATTGCTCCTTTACTCTTCATCCCACACATTCATTTCCCTCCTCCTGCCCCTTTCTTTTATTCCATCAGGGCTTCATCATCCCCCTCTCATTTCCTAAATCAGCCACGATGGTAGCCCACACCACCATCTCCTCATATCTCACTCTCCTTTAGGTGGAAGATAGAGTGATTAGGGCAGGGACAGAGGAGGTGGTTTGGGACGGAGATTGGTGGGCTAGAGAGAGAGATGAGCGGAGGATAGAGATGAGCTCTGTTGGTTTGGATGGAGTAGCAGTGGAAAGCAGATGGATACAATGGGAGAGAAGGGGGATTGCACACAGGATTGAATCTGCATGATGGATGTGTTCTGCAATTTACCTCTTCTCACGTCTTTTGTTTCTCACCTCTCCCTTTCTTCTCCTCCTATCTTACATTCCGCTCTCCTTTCTTTTACTATTGTCTGTTTCACTTATATTTTCCTCCGGTTTTGCCCCTTTCCCCTTTTCTTGATGAAGTAGTTGTTCATCACAACTACTTTATTCACCAGGAATTCGACCTGGTCATACAGTAATACAACGCAGGGAAATAGTAAAGGTAAAACGCAAGTTAAAACGAGAGTTAAATACAGAATCTTGAATAATAATAATAAATAAGCTACAAATTGCTTTGTCTTGCACAATCCTGGCTGATGTTGTTCATATTTTCCCTGCCTGTAGGTGGTGATAATATGCGTGGAGGGGTGGGGGGGGCGGTTGGTTGTTGTGAAGAGAGACGGCCTGAATTAAAAAAAGCTGTTGTGTGTAGTGGTTCTGGTGCTGATGGAGCCGAGCCAGCCGAGTAGGAGCATTCTGAAGAAGCAGTGAGATGGGCCACTATACTACTGCCCCATTGTCTTTATCTGCCTATCATTTTACCTCCGCACTTCCCCTTGTTTATCTTATTTTAATTTATCTCCATCTCTCCTCTTCTTTCCCTCCCTGTCACTCCTCCCCGTCTTGTCTTTTCCTTTCATCTCATCTCCTCGTTATCTTTTCACCACATCTCCTTTTCTCCCTTTTGTCTTTTGTCCCTCTGCATTGTCCCCATCTTTTCTCTTTTTTCATATTTTTTCTCCTCTGACAATGTCTTCTGATTTCCTTTTTCGCAGTGTTTCACACTCCTCTTCCCTTGTTTTTGCCTTCCACTTATATTTCCTACCCCCCCATTTCCCCCAGCCCTTCCTTCCTGTCTCTTTCCAGACGTTCCATTTCTTCTCCTCTTCTATTACCCTCTGCTTTCTCCTTTTCTTTCCTCCTCATCCCTTCTTATTTTCATTTTGACCCCGTACCACACAACCATTAGCTTCATCTCTCTCTCTCTTTCCCTTTGCAACTCTGTCTGCGTCAGTGTCTCTCGGCCTCCCTGTGGTGGTGACAGTGTGACAGCTGCGTGCCGACCCGATTTCACCCGGCCTTTGATCACTCTCCAAGCTCACCATTGTGGCTAATGAGGGGAGCAGGGGAGCAGGGGAGCTCCAGGGCTTGCATACTGCATCTCCGCCATTCCTCCAACACCCGTTCCAGCCCCTCTTCTCTCTCCATGCATTCTCATTCTTCTTCTTCTTCCACTCAGGGCTTACAGTTCTCAGGCACCACACCTGAGTTCTGGCATGGTACAGTTTTACATGTATGTAATACTTCATTCAATACATTGTACACATTTCC
The DNA here is from genome assembly GCF_008692095.1 of Etheostoma spectabile. Taxonomy (NCBI): domain Eukaryota; kingdom Metazoa; phylum Chordata; class Actinopteri; order Perciformes; family Percidae; genus Etheostoma; species Etheostoma spectabile. Next base: position 6,446,059 of record NC_045753.1, read on the forward strand.
TCTACACCAGCATTTTAGTCTCACAAATGGCCCTTGTCCATTAAAAATAAAAATTGTATTCCTGTCAGCATGGAAAAGGCAAGGAGGAAGGTTGTACACACACACTGAGGCACAACAAGTGTTAAACAGAACAGACTTTTCAAATTTAGTTTTTGCCCTGATAGTTTGAAACCACAACTATGTTCCGTAAATTCCATATTTATTTGCTTGTTATAGTAATGACAGAGTTAGTGTTTACATTTTGTCCTGATGGGGATCATAGAGGTAAGGAATTGTCCAAATACGGCATTCTCTTAATCCTCTGTCCTGTGTGTGGAAATGATGTGACTATTTCTTACTGACCATTAGACAAAGTAATAGGAGGTCACCAAAAACATTTTATGTGGACTGTGAATATTCACAGCACTTTTCATGAGAGCCTAGAGATTACTTTTTAAGAAGCCTCGTTATAGACTAAAGTTTAAGGGTACATTTTGACCTGATAGTTCTGCTACAGGAAAGTTCAGAGAGACAAAATCTGTAAAAGGTTTTTTTTTTAACCTGGACTCTATTTCCCTATATTTTTTGTGTGTGACTGACAAGAACAAAAACTTTGACATTGGTCTAGTATTTAGCAATATACGTTAATAGGGCAATTGTCCATCTTGTGTTTACCTTCACAAAAGCGCTTGTTTTGCGACTGACAGGCTCTGGTTAATATGCTAAGTGTCTGACAACATTATGGAAAGGAGACAGACCTTTAAAACCTCTTTGAGGCCTTTCTGTTTAACCAGAAACAGCTCTGAAGTCGCTAGCACTAAACCCACCATACTCCATTTAAAAAAACAATACTTTTAGCAGTGTTGTAATTTAAAAAAGTACAAATACTTCGTTACTGTACTTAAATCAGATTTTGTTACTAAGTTATTTACATTTCTGGAAACTTTTACTTTCACTTTACTACATTTCCCCTAAGCATCTTAGTTACTTGTTACTACAAAATAAAATACCAAGAAATTTGTTACAATGGGAAAAAATGGGTTTGGTGAATTACTGCTCCTAGATTGCAAGTTAATGCATGCTCCATTTCAGTTGGTGACCTAATGCCTGTTATCAAGCGGTAAAAACCATTGGCCAAAACTAAATTAGAAGAGGAGGACGCATAATACCTAATGTGTCATGGGAACATCTTGCTGGAAGAGAGAATGACCACCCGGAAAGTGTTGATATAACATTACACCCCTTTGGCCATAAAGTTCATAAGCAATGTTTTTTTTTACTCTTACTTCTAATAATTAAGTACATCTAATATCAGAAAATTACTACTTTATTGTACTTTTTTCGAGACTGTAGAAAGCCAAAATATTTCCACATGTATATCAGTAAACAATGTGTTTATTTCCACCAAAACTAGAGTTGTGATGGTTGGAAAAGTGGAAAGACGACCCAAAACGCCTTTTCATGGTTTTAGTTTGTTTCTGTTGACTTTGAATGAAGTGTATTTTACAATGATAAAATTACTCTATATTTACATGGGGTCTGGTGGGTTTGGCGAACGTAATTTTGTGGATGTTTTTATGTTTAAAAACAGTATCTTATTCTTTAACAGAAAGGTCGACCTCCTTAGAAATCCTTCCATAATGTTGTCAGACACTTATATAATAATAATAATAATAATAATAAGTCAGAATATCCACAAGAGTTACCAAATTCATGTGATGATTTACAAGATGCTATTTGGGGTAAAACTTAATTGTGTTACACAAAATCCTGATAATGGTTCAGACTTTTTTTTCCTTGTTTCCCTCCTGTGAAATATTGTATAATTTACCTATGTTGGCTTCAATAGGAAAAATGAAACAATGTGAGAACATAAATTCAGTCTTGAACAGCTCAAGTCACAGACATGCAACCTGCAAGTGGACACAACATGGTATTGTATGGGTTATATATGCAAGGCCTGAACCCACTGATTTAAACCATATCCAAATGTAATAGATGTCTGGCTGTAGTTGTTGAGATGCAGCTTATTGCTCAGGAATAAAGTGAGGTCTGACCAACTGGCATTCAATGTCATTCAATTTTCTTCTCCCCCCAGATTTGGCTTAATGGCAGTGTGATAAGCTTCTATAATGAACATTTAGACCATAATGGGATATCAGCTAGCTACAACATTTCACTTCAATCAAATTTTAACTTTTTCCCACTATATTTGAAAACAAACACTTTTACTTAATTTTTTTATTCATTTAAAAGAGATCTCTAGCCATATTCAGACCCATGTCATCACCATAAAGCACTCAGATGTACTCAGATGAACTCCTCCAGTCAAAAGACAGGTGCAGTTCCAGTTGTGAATATGTGAACAAGCAGGCTGCTGCAGAATAGCCCGCGACTTCATGTTTGGCTTCATGCCGACTGCCTGTTTGCCCTCAAACACCATCAATATGTTGATTCAGTTACCGGTATTTGCTTTTTAATATTGAAGCTGTCTGCATGCGAGGAAACAATAGAAAAGAGACATTTACAGACTGGGAACTTAATTCTTGTCAATTCATATCACTGTTTCTGTCTGCATCTTTTTTCTTTCACTTCTCACTCCTTTGCTTGTTCTTATATTTTCTTTTAATTTCTCTTTTTCTTTGATTTTGTTCACTTTCTGTTTTCCCTCCATTTTCTTTTCTTTTGCTCTCACCTTGTTCATTCCCTGTGTTTTGTGATCCCTATCACCCTGCTCTCCTCCTCCCTTGTGGCAGTATCACTGGGCTGGAGAAATGAATTTCCCCTTCTGTTTAAATGCCGGTATGGAAAAATATATGGGGAGAGCAGAGAGAGAGCGAGAGATGGTGTTAATATTGATCTTGGTTAATTAGATTCCTATTGGAGTCCCGTGGGGGATTGGAGTGGCGAGGCTCCATGTTTGAGTCCAGGCGGAGGAAAACGGAGCCCGAATTAGAAGGAATTTCATTTTGAACAGCAGCTTGTTTGGACACAGAGTGAAGAAATCAGTGCTTCTCATATTTTATATATATTCAAATCACTCTTCTCAATCTGATCCTTCTCTCTGTGTATAATTAGACATCCCTTTGTCTTTTGTTGCTGTCCTTTTTTCAGGCTTTGCAGCATTTATGTTTTCAGACTTCATTTGCATTATTTTCTGTGACGGAATTTGTGTGTGTGTGTGTGTTTGTTCGTCGGTGTGCATGCGTGTGCGTGCATGCACTGGGACTCGCTCTATTCAATCATAGCCAGCATGAGAAGATGTGGTTCAGTGCTCCCATGAACATGTATGATTACCCTGAAACATGTGTAACCCACAGGATGTGGGTTTTAGGAAGCAGAACGTTGCGCTCCACATGACCGTGTATTCTCAGAGATTAGGCCTTCCATTTTCCTGAATTATTCACATTCCTGCCTTCACTGAAAGAAAAATCTGGCAGACACTACATACAGGCTGGATTCACAGGGATCTGCAGCATATTGTCACGGTAAGAGAGTGAACTGTGCTTCCTAATTTAAGACAGTTTATTCTATGAAAAAGTTAAACCATCTGCTGCAAGTAGCTATCAGCACCTGTAACTACAGTAGTAGTATAACGTACTATACATGTTCTGTGTCAGTGTCAGAGCTGTAGTGAAACCGTCCAGTAATTCCTCTTAGATTAGGTTAGGTATTTTTTCATCAATTACAAAGTATCACTTCTAAAGGAATTCTAAAATGTTACTTCATATAATATTATTGTACATTTTCTTTTGTTATGTTTTTGCATAAAATAGGGTACACCTTTAATTTAGGCAGTGTAATGTTAAAAGTACTGTAATCAATGGGAACAATTATAAGGTAGCAGCTGTAACCCAGATTTCTCTTTTCGCAACGGCATCCTCCTGCTCTGCCTATGGAATCCTACAGTATCCCCATCCCAAATGGGGTATCTAGTCCCTCCAGCGTGTTCTGGGTCTGCCCTGAGGTCTCCTCCAAGTGAGATGCACCTGGAAAACCTCAATACAGGGGGGTGCTCCTTTTCATACAAAGAGCAGTATTTCAACACCACACTTTTTCCAGATGCCTGAACATCCCTGTCTCTGAGGGTGAGCCCAGACATTCTGTGAAGAAAACCCATTTTGGTTGCTTGTGTCTGTGGCCTAATTCTTATGGACACTATCTGAAGGTCATTGTTATAGAGGATGTACAAACGTGTCCAAATATTGATCAATCAATCAATCAAATTTTAATTAAAGCTCCATTGTGTAATGTTTTTAATTGATTGTTAGCAAAAATCCCTTTGATCTTTCAGAAATATGTGTTCATTCATGTGGAATTACTTCCACCAACTAATCAAAGTATTCTCGTAAGCGTAGAATCTGCCATTCAAAATCATTCAGAATGCACACGAGCGAGTTGCTCGAATGGCGGCGGGCATGTTGCGCCTCCATCTTTAAAACTCATTAGCCAAAGAGGGACATATTTCTGCCTTTTGCACTTTTACACTCAATGGTACTGTGAACATTTGCAAGGGGGAGATTACTCACGACTGCCAGCAGATTTGAAAGCCTGTTGAAGATGAAAGATCACACCTATTCTCAAGGACATGTAACGGTGTCCCCAAGGAAGTTAAAAAGAGAATTAAAACGACAACGCAACAAGCAAAGCAACAAGACAAAAGTTAATTTTTAAGTGGCTTTTCCAAGATGGAAAGAGACGCATGGATTTGAAATGGGACGGCAAAGTTGACTGCTTTCTTCTCGACAGGTAGTTTAGCCTATTGTTGCTTGGCTAACTATAGCATGGTTGCGCACTAGAACAACATCTAGGATACTTTTCTTTGTGTCAATGTTGAAAAGGGATTGTCTAACTTGTAACATAAATGTAATCATATGTGTCGAGATTTCCCTGGTAGGCAACTCATGTCATGCAGTTGTAACACAGACTAGACTACAGCTAGAACAGCTGCGTAAACGATGGAGATACTAAGAGCTAATTTGGTTTTGTTGACATTGTTCATACGACTCAGAGAAATATATAAAAAACACAAACCTCTGTTGCTTCTCTCCTTTGTCTTTGAAGAGCTTCCACTCTCTCCTCGCCATCTTTGGAGAGTGTCTCTTTAGTTTTTCTTTGCCTTACCGATCCAGTCTTTTGGTTATCCTTTAGATATCCCTCGCATAAACTGATCTCTGACTCTACTCACGGAGAAAAATATGTAGCCTATGCAGTAAACATTGGCTTAAACTATTAATCTTACACTCTGTACATCTGTACAATATACAGAATAATGATAGCATTGTTAATTTTAAACATTAACTGGCATTCGTTTGGGAACCTGATAGCTGATGTTAGGAATGAAATGGTACCAAAATAACAAAAACAAAACTGTTATTCCACTTTAAGGAACACTCATGGACAAAGTCAAACTTCTTTGAATAATACGGCCACCGTTGGAGTTAAAATGCACTCGAAATGGGAGAAATGTTGTTATATAAGTTGTCAGAGTGCGTATATCCGGTATATGGTTCAATAAGCTCAGATACATAAGATGGTTTAAGTCCATGCAGGGACTTATCTGTTAAAAATAGAACCTTAAAATTAGCTCTTGCTTGCACTGGGAGCCAGTGAAGAGAGGCCAGAACGGGAGTTATGTAATCATATTTCTAGTTTTTGTCAGGATTCTGGTTGCAGTGTTCTGAGCAAGCTGCAAGACTATAGTGGCAGAAAAAAGGACATTGCAGTAATCAAGTCTGGAAGACACAAATCAATGGATTACAGTTTCAGCATCACAAAATTATAAGATGGGTAGATTTTTGCAATCTTACTAAGATGGAAAAATGCTTTCTTGGTAATAGCCTTGATGTAACACTGGAATGTCGGGCGAGGATCAAAAATCACACCAAGGTTTATGATGCTCAAGCTTTCAGATATAATACAACTATCAATATTAATACAAACATTTTTAAACAAGTGACCACATTTGGCTGGTTTTACTACTAATAGCTCAGTTTTATCAGTGTTCAACAGCAGAAAGTCCATACCCCTCTATCTTTTTATGCCCTTTACACATGCCTCTAAATTTACGAGTTTGGCTGTACAGTTACATATAGCTGGGTATCATCAGCATAGCAGTGACATTTGACATTATATTTGCAAATAATGTCAGCAAGGGGAAGCATATAGATGGAAAACAGCATTGGGCCAAGGACCAATCCCTGGGGTACACTAGATTTCACTCTAGAGGAGTCAGAATTGAAGAGGCCTGAACATATCCACACTCCTCTCTCCACACATTATGCTGTAAACAATGCTCTATATAATGTATCTAGACTACTCCGCTTGGAAACAATGAAAGAATGGCTAAACAAAAAAACACTGTGAAATGAATGAAACTTGCAAATGCTAATGTATGGCATAGATGTACAAATACAGCATGCGTCCATATGTCACTATGGAGAACATGTTATGTCCTTACGAGGGCGATGAGTCAAGAGTCTCTGATAGGTCTGACCAAACACCAAAACACACAGTGGTCATTTATTAAACCGCATACGATTCTAGCAGTGTGTATGGCAAAAATGTAGCAAGCACTATGCAGTATGCAAAAAAAGCAAAATCTGCAGAATGTTGTACTGATTCTGAGAAAATCTCCAGTATGCCTCAGACCAGTCTTTCTTGCCTACTGTATCCCACAATGCAATGGATCGCCGTTGTGATCAACAACTGGTAACTTTTTTAAATATCCACATGCTATTTCATCAATAAATTCACTTTTGAGACATTTTTATGCAAGAAATCAATTACTGTATGTAGAGCTCAAATATGTTATATCAATCCATACACTATATTGATGACCAATTGCAAATTAAGCTCCACAGTCTGACGTGACAGCCAGCGGGAGTCTGCCGGGGTTGCTGGCTTGCCCGGTCGGCCTGTCCACCTTCACAAACCCCGCTGTGAGCTGGCTGGAACTCTCTCAGGAGACACGTGGACAAGAGGCGTTTTTTTCCCCGATTGTTTCTTTGAACATATACATTATAAGATTAACTGGAACCTGTGGTTGTCTGTCTTTTCAGTGTTAAAAAGCTCCACAAGTGATTGTGGGCGAAACGTAACAAGCTCGCTGTCGCTGTCAATCACACACACTGCCAAGGAGCAGGCAGGGGAGACTGGGGGAGCAACTGACAGGGCACATAGATACAGGGCAGATAGATACAGGGCAGATAGATACCCGTCTCTCTTTGACAGTCTTTTAAATGAATTCTTACATGTACAGCATATACATTAGATATATTCCAGTTCATAATTAGTGTTTGTTGTATTTGCTTATCTCACATAAAGATTTAAGGAATTAAGTTTCAGTTTTCTAAATTTTCAGCATCTTATAAAGTAAAAAAAAAAAATGCAAAGCTCAATTAGTTATGTTTTACTTTGCAATAGTCGTGTGAGTTATTTTTTTGCCCAGTGCTTTAAGAGCTTGTTCAAAGGCTCAGGTTGGCTTGGCATACTCCAGAATGAAATGATATAACTGTTTCATACTGCATACTACTGATGAACGTAGTATGCAGTAGGTTCTGCATACTACATACTGCAGTTGTCTGCAATTTCAAAAACGGCCAGTGTTATCGTGTACACCTCACTTTGTTAGCAGTATGTTGGCAGTAGCTGAAGTCTTCCAGTTTAGACGTGGTGTAATCAACATGAAATGTCTTTGTTCATGGAGTATGTTAAAGTGTTTAGCAGGGCAATCGTTTGCTTAGGTACAGTACATCTTTATTTTTTAAGTACAAAATGTGCTTGATGATGGTTCATTTAATAATTTTTTTGAGACCACTCATTTGGGAAGGACCATGTTGGCACATGTAATATTTAAGCACACATTCTTGGTAAGGTGAACACTATATTTCTACTGTTTATCAGAAAATCATCAAGACAAAGGATAAAATAATTGTCACTGTAAAAACTTTTCACAGTTGAAAAATCCTTCCTTATTATATTGTAAACACTTTAAACAACACAGCCCATTAAGCTGCCCCTGAAAATTTATATTTAAAACTTGAGCATGCTTTTCCACGCTACATGTAAGCAACTTGCATCGGGGTCGCTAAGCAATTTTTACATGGTAGTTTTGTTTATACTGAGTATAATGTTTATGTGTTCTCTGTTATCTGTTTTCAAACCTACCTTCCAACTGGGGCCTGTTGCACGAAAGTAGAATAAAGATATCCAGGATAAGTGAAAAAGCGCAGCTTGACTTAGTGTGATCTGCTCATCGCGGCTTAATCGGTTGCACGTTTGCCGAGCCAGGGTGAACAGGTGGAGCTATGTCAAGCCAGGTGTAGATAGCTGAGATAAGTGCATGTTCACGGCTTTCTTAAATAGACCACGATACCTATCACAGATTTACTGATGCAGAGATGGAGAAGACGCATGCGCCACATGTTTCACCCAATGAGCAGCAGCTTCTGATGAAAAGTAACGAGGAGGTGAAGAATATAATATGCAGAGAGGGAAATACGGCTGTTGTCAAATGGAGAGAAAAAGCCCAACATAGCGGACCCGACTGAATGTGTGGGGTGTAAAAATATAGCATTTGCCTTAAAAGTGAGCAGAGGGATAATGTTCCTCAGGACATGGACCCTAAGGACTCTAGGCTTAATTTCAAACCCTTATTCACAACGCGAGAACATGTTTTACAACGATATGCACAAATCTCTATAAGCTATATCTAATTCTTTGTACAATTAATGTTCATACAGAACAATCAGAAAGGGCCAACAACAAGAAAAAGTAGTAAGTGACTTCAGTACACGCTGTGAGCATTTGTAAAACAATATTCATGTTTTTTTATTTTTCTGACAAGTTACCGCACCAAAATAAAAGTTTAAAAGTATTGTGGTGTTCCCCGGGGTGTGATGAATGATAATTCCCCTCCCTACTATTATATAACTTATTGGCCGGGAAGGGAAAATAATAGAAGGTTATAACCAATGTAACATTAAAAAATTAGGCCCTTATTAAGGGAAACACAACTGTCCTTTTTAGAAAAGGGAAGAAACGAAAATGAAATCATAATTTTTGGGTCTCTCCACTCCCTTAAATCTGGAAATTTTGCTACATTAATATTGCACCTTTAATCCGACGCGCCCTGTAACCAAACTGAGCCCACGGACGCTGCGTTCCCTTTTACTTTTACGAGTGGTGGACACGACGGAGCCCGGCTGCCCCCCGGGCAGCACCCCGGGCAGGGGCCGCCCGCCTGGGCCCCGGCCGCACGCCAGCAGCCTAAACACACTACCGTCCCACCGGGGAAAAGTGTCATGCATCAGGGGCCAGTCAAATTCTAACCTTAAAAAAACTGTGTGGGGTTAAATCCAACTCGCGACAAAAATTGAAAAGTGGGCTATGCATTTTAAAAAAAATAAAGCAAACACATTCAAAGACAAGGGAAAACGAAAAACAGGTTTTTTGGGATCAGAGCTGCAGCTGATTAAAACCATGAGACTCCGGTTTAAACTTAGCCGGGCTTTAGCCTGCTCTGGACCAGGCTAGTGCAAAAAATAAATCCCATGAAATTTGGCGGGGTTTAATTTCATTGGTTTGTGCAAATCAAAGCTAAATACCAGGAAATTAAATTTCCCGTTTACCCTTATCCTTTTCGTGCAACGGGCCCCGGGATTTGGGTATACAATCATTTGCTTATTAACACAAAAAAAATTGGGCATGGACACGCTACGGCATCCCGTTTTAGATTATACTTTTTTAATCGCTAAAACATTAGATCATATGGGCGATCCAAATTTCCGGTTTTTTAGCTAGCAACTTTTTAATATTTACAGTTTCTCATATTTGCACATAAAGTAATGTTTAAGGGCCTTTGCTCTTCTTTAAAGGGCGGACTTTTTCACTTTTTGGTTTGTCACTACAAACCCTCGTAGGTTCCCAAATGTCAATGTAATGAACTTTTCCATGTTTTTGAAAGTGACTGACTTTGTATTTTAAAACTTTCCCAACATTTTTTAGACAGCCCTTATGTTTTTATAGCACAGTTGTGAAATCCATACATCTCGGGGGCTTTTTTTCTCGCCCCCAAAACCTGCTTACTGCGCCTTTGTCAAAACAGGTTTTTGATTCGTGAGAAATTTTTTTGGGGTTTGATAGAACCCTTTTTCCCCCCTCCCCTCCGTCTCCCCCCTTTTTTTTACCTTTTTGGTTCCACCAGTCCCCCTGCCCAATATTGACACCTGTCTCCCATCGTGTGCATTGGAGATCGACTGGCACCCCCCTGCCCCCTCATCCTTTATTAACCCCCCCGTCCCCACCCGACATTCTTATTGAATCCTTTCAATATTTTCCCCTGGCTGGGGGAAGGTCCTTTTTTCTGATTCCCCGCCCCACCGTGCGTTAGGACTTTCTTTATCAAAACCCCAAGCTGTAAAGGGGAAATAAAAATGTGTATGGTTTGAGAACCCTTCTTTCTGTCCCCCCATCTGTTTGCTTTCCCCCACTTTGTGCTATTCATCTCTGGTTTGGAAGGAAGCCTGACAAAAGTTTTTTTTTAATTTGTCTGCAAGTAGTTTAGATGATCCACAAGTTTCCCACTACGGCTTTTTTTAAAAAATTGATATTCCCCCACAGTTTGTCAAGCTGAAGATAAACAGTTTTTTGAAATTTTTTTTTGGGGGGGCTCCAAGATTGTCTGTTTTATCTCAAAATTTTCAAATTTTTACAACATATAATTTTAACTCCAAAGAAAGAAAGGGATTTTTGAAAATTGTTTTTTTAAATTACCCCCATCATTAAAAGTTAATATACAAATAAGGACTGGACGGGGGCCCACAGAAAAATAAAACGGTTCCTTAACATAGGTTCAATATAATGTCCCCCTTCACGCATTTATCCCTCAGCACAAACCAAGTCACAAAAGCCTCCAAAACCAACAATAAAAAGGGAATTTTTCATACTCTCTAAAAAACCCTAGGAGCTTTTATAAATTAGCACCCTAAGGGCAGTAAAAATGTGCCGTCCTTTTCTAACCAGAGAAAATAACGGTCACGGTTTTAAAAAACCTCGTTAAAAGTTTTTTTAAAAACGGGTTTAGTTTTGGGCAGGTTTTGGGACAAAACAAATTTATTTCAGCACCAAACTCCTTTTTAGGTTTATTGAAAAAGTGGGGGGGTTTGGGTTTTAAAACAACATTTCCCACAAGCAAATGTAAAATTGCTTTCCGTTTTTTTTTTTTTTTTATAAACCCCCCCTCCAAGGTGAAAGTCCTTCTTTTTTCTTAAGTCCTCCAATCCTCCAAACCCTTATTTATATGCACAATTTTTAAAAAAAAAAAGGTTTCCAAGTGCTGCACAAAAAGATATACAGAAAAAAGATAAAAACAATAAAAGCACAATAAATAAATATTAAAATAAAAAAACAAAAAGCCCAAAAGGCATGTGGGGAAAATATACCATAAAAACCACTCTAAGGTGGGAAAAGCCAAAGAAAAGGGTGGGGTTTTAAAAGGTTTTAAAAAAGAACAGGAGGGGGCCTGTCTAAAGGCTCAGCCCATTCAAAATTTGGGGCTGCGACGGCAAACCCGTCCCCCTGGCTAAACCTCTTTAGGGCCCCCCCGGAGGGCCGGGCACTGAGTATGTCATACTCACCCTCTCGCCCTTTTTTTTCCTTTTAAAAAGAAAATTTTTCTTCATCATTAATTTTAATTGCTTTACCGCTTTTCGTTTTTTTTAAATTTTAAGGAAGTGTTTTACTTTTATTTAAAGTAGATTAAAAGGAAAAAAAATAAACAAATGGAAGTACTGAAAACATTAAAACATGTATCGAAAAATAAAGAAAACCAAAGGGACAGTGGGTTTGTAGACTTATTTTGTTTTTTGACACAGGAAAATACGAGGAAAGGACGGGTAGGGTTTATTTTTCGGGGTTTTTATCAACAGCAAGCAAAACCAGAGCGATTAGAAAAAAGGGAAGGGTTTTACCCAAAAGTATCAAAAATACTTCCTACAGGAGAAATCGAAAAAAGCACTGCTAAAAAAATACCTGTGCTGGTACCAAAAAAATACAACTTATTGCATGTGCCTAGGCTCCACTGTCCAAAACATAAAAAAACATCAATGGCCACCTGTTTCTGTATGAATGTTTCCCCTTTTCCCGAACAACAAGGCCCGTTTTTTTGGGGGGGGCAGCAAACCCCCTACCAAAACCCCGATTTTTGTTAATTGGGGGCCAAGCAAGAAATGATTTTTTGGTTTTAAACAATATAGTTCCATTTACAAAAAGGATACGTAAATCCGACTCTAATTTTATGTATATTAAGGGCCTTTTTAATTTATTATTTTGACTACTCATTGTATAAAGAATTTGAAAAAACCCCACCCTCTGTCCGGGCTGAGTTTTGGGGTTGTGAAAAATATTCCTCAGAATCCCATTCTCGTTTTTGACTGTTATCTCATCAAACAAATAGAAATATTTATTGTTAAGTAGGTAAAGTGGGAATTGGGAAAAAGTACGTTTTTCAATTTTCAATTATGGGAAATAAACAAGTGTTTTTTTTTATTAATAAGTTATGAAATTGGTATTCAAATTTAAAAATTGACAAACAAAATGGGGCACCTCCTGGCTCGGACCCAAAAACCCGGCTTTTAAAAAGTCTCTTAATGGTTTTGCAAAAAAAATACAGATCTTAATTAATTTTTTAAATTTTCTGGTTTTTTGAAAGGAACAAAAAAAGGGTGAATTTAAGCATGAAAATGTTCCCCAGCGGATTTTAAAAAAAATCCAAAAACTGCTATTAAAGATAAAAGAAATTTTTTTGAAGCAAAACATCTGGGGAGCTGTTGGGGGGGTGTGCGTGTGCGTGGGTGTATTGGGTGTCTTAGCTGGCAAGCTAGCTGTTTCCACGGGGGGGTTGGTGGTGGGGTGTGTTTGGTTTTGGTAAAAGAGGAAGGGAAAACTGTTTTTGATAAAAAAGACACTTTGGGGGTCTTTTTTTTATGGCTCTAAAAAAAAACACCCCGTCGTTCACGCAGGTTCGACCCAAAGTGAGTTACGCGGGTTGGGGAAAAAAGCTGTTTCATGTTTAGCCTCTCTGGGAAGCTAAATTTCTGTCTGTTTTTTTGGAAAAGTAACCCACTTTGTGGAGGATCCCAAAAGGCATTACAGTAGGGCTGCACAATTAATTTAATTTTTAAACACATCCTTTTTTCTTCCCCGATCAATTTTTCAGATCCACGTTTTTTTTTTTTTAAATTTTTTTTTTAAAAAGCGTCATTTTTTAACACCCTGGTTTTTTTTTTCAAAGAATCTACTGCTCCAAACCCCCGTCTGATAAATTTCCAGTCAGAATTTTTCCCTCCACCCCGGCAGCTTAGTTTCTAGTGTCACTCCAAAGGACGAACGGGAGGAAAAAATTCCCCAACGATGCATTCGGTTATACGTCATCTAAGGTTTTCCATTTACCCGGGAAAAGCAATTTTTTCCCTCTGTGTTTTTCTTTAGACAACGCAGTGCCCGTGCTTCGGTCAGTTTGGCTTTGTTACCCCGGGGCTGTAGGGCGTGGGTAATATTTTTCCTCTATCTCCCCGGGGCCCCTAATGTCTCGCATCCGTGCAATGGTTATATGGAAGGTTTTTTTGGGCTTTACAGCCCCCTTTCTCTGTAAAGCTGTGCTGTATTTGGGATCCTCCTTACCTCTCCCTCTTACTCTCCGTGCAGCCCCGCCCACAGCGGGGCGGCCCCAACTTCGCTTTGTCCCATTTTTTAATGTTATTAACAGCTGTATATTTTAAGCTGAGGGGGAAAAAACTGTATTTTGTACTATGTTCCCCCCCGGTAACCTCTTTGGGCCGCCCACGGAAAAAAAACCAGAAGAATTTTTGAAAGCACAAATTTTTCAGTTCGTAAGATAGGTATGGACGGAGCCGCGGACCGGGTGGGGAAGAGTCCCCCAGGAGAATATATAGTTTAAAAATGCTCGTTTCAAAACCGGGTGGTAATCCCTGCCGCCGTTCGACCTGTGGCCCCATTATAATGAGCCCGGTCACTCTGTGGACACCATTACTCCCTCCCTTCCCTGTTTTTTTAACAGTTTTGGGTTAAAAACAGGTGAAGGAGTTTTTGTCAGGATACTTTAAAAAAAATAAAAAATAATTCCAAACCATTATTTCAGATAACTTTTTCATTTACTTTTTGATTTGTATGTTATACAACCTACACTTCCCCCCTTAGAAAAAGTAGCGTAATATGGATTAAAAGGTTTCCCAAAAAACCATGTCAAAAAAATTTTTGGTTAAAATAACAAATGGAAATAATGTGTCAAAATATGGATCAACCAAATTCATTTACACTACGTATTCAACAAACATCAACAATAGAAATCATGATACTTTTAAAGCAAAATGGGACAATATATAATAGAAATACACGACATTTTCAGTTTTGGGTTTTTCAGCTAATTTTCCAAAAAACAGGGGGCCAGGGTTTTGGTCTGTATGCGATTGTACTGTCCCGATGGGGGCGATATATTTTTTAAAATTTTTAACAGACGTTTCCGGGGGCATTTAGTGTAAGGTAAAGAAGCAGTGAGTTGTGTTTTCTGGTGATGGTTTTAAAACGAAAATCTGAATCAAAACCTGGGTAAAAAAGGTGTTGCGGATGTAGTTTGCTTCACCCACTGATTTTTTTTGGGGGGTCTTGTGATGCCCTTTTGGTGGGGGGTTCCCAAAATTTCAGCCCGGGGCCCCCAAAGTAACGGTGCAAGGACTCGCGCCCCCCCCCCCCCCCCCCCCCCACTATAAACATTGCGCGCAATCGCGCACGCACTACAGGGTATCCAAAACCCTGAGCATATTGACGACACAAATAACACAACAGCCATGACATTATTCTACAGTAATTTATCATTATTTTAAATTTTGAACTTATCTCCCCTAATAGTGGATGTGTAATATGTTTGGAGCACAGCAAGTTAAAAAAGCTCTATATTTTAATTTAAAATAGTTTTTATATACATTACACACTAGGCCAAAAAAAAAAAAAAATCCTTTACCTATTTCGGCATCAGATTCGGTATTTCGTGGTGTTGGTTTAAATCTTTCGCACGGTTGAAGATGAAAATTTGGGGTGCTTATTACCATCAGCGTCTCGGGTCAGAGAACGTCATAAGCGGTCTTGAGTAACAAGGGTGGCATCAGCGATTGGCGAAGGTAAAGCCAGAGTAGGTAACGCTGCTAACAAACCCTGAGTACGGCCCTGGAGGACTCCGTTCTTTACCAGAAGGCAGCACCGGCGCTCGCTCTGTGGAAGGAGCGGGAAACGGAGCTAGATGGCCGGTGGTGCTACGGTTTATCAACTTTATTTCATCCTCAAACTGCCTGGAATCACACACATCCTCTCCAAGGAGGGCACCAGCGGGGCCTTCGTGGAGGAAGTTCGGCAGCAACTGGCAGAGGAGCGACCACGATTTAGAGGAGGAAAGGAGCGGGGCGCGGTCGAGCAGCGGGGGGGGGCGCGGTCCGAGGGGCATGCGCACCACAGCAGACACCAACCCGGAGGCAGGGGAAGGTTACGTTGGTTAAATGTTTAAAGAAAAACTTTAGGTTTTTTGCATGTTACATACCATATTTTTTCAGATGTGAATGGAATAATTACGTTTTAAATATGCCATGATATGAGTTATTGAAGCACCTGGGCAAATCAAGTGTTAAATTTAAAAACGTTAAATTTTACATTTTGGTGTTATTTAGTTTTTCTAAAAGATATCCTAACACAAACTGCATTAAAATTGCAATTAGGTATTTATCATGACAGATTTTAGAGGTTAGAATCTTGCGGTCAAAATGACCGGAACCGCAGTTGTAGTGTTAATGTTGGAGACACTACTCGGAAAGAAAGAAAATCAAAACAGCTGTCCCTTTTATTTAGTTTCTTGGTTTTATTTTAAATTTACCCTAGTTTATCTGTGTTAAATCATAGCTAACTCTATGCTATTTCTAATCGTTTTTAAATTTTATTTTATTTCTGGAAATCAGCTCGCGACCCCCCCTCTCTGGCTCGCGACCCCCCTGGGGTCCCGACCCCCACTTTGGGAATCACTGCTTTAGGTGACTCAACACCAGCCTTTTTAAGGATTTCATAACCACAGACATTTATACCTGCGATGGTGAATGTTTTTAGGGAAAAGTGTGTTTGTGCATGCCTGCATGCAATTAAATGAAAATTAACTAAAGATTAATTAACTATCAATTTAACATCTATTAATGATGGTTATTATACAATTTTACTGCATTATCGTGTTGCTTTGGAGGTGTGGTCCTATTGTGAGCCTTGTTAGGGGTATAGAAATAGTGATTTTTGTTTTTTTCTTCCATGCCCAACCTACTAGCGTTATAAGGTAATCGGCGATTCATGCTAGCTTGTTTCAAGCTACAGACACATTCGATTAGCATGAAAACATGTCCCAGAGAACGGTCGAGTTAGTCACATGTGTTATTAACCCCTACGTTCATTTTGCACCAGAATTTTCCTTTAACTTGCTCACTTTTTTGTTTGTAAAACGCAAACTTATGGAACAGTGAATGGTCACAGTTAAAAGACAAGCGTTTTTGGTCCTCATTCAAAGCCATTCCACTACAAGCATAGTTACTCTCCACGGCGGATGAAATGCAATGATATTTACGTGTAGCAAGTGTAAACATTAATTCCCGACATGCTGTCAGCAGCTCGGACACACTGCTCTCTGCAATGACTTACCGTCACCTGTTGGAAACATGTTGCCCGTACCTGTCTGGTTCTGGTTTTGATATGCAGCGTAATAACCCCTGAAAATAATGTCCATCTCGCAAATGTATCTGTCTCTGCAGTCATCTCAACCATTGAATATAGCAACAGGAAATAACACTGGGGAATTCTTAAAAAAATAAACACCACTAAAAGTTACGTTAAAATGTGTTGTAACTCGGTTTTACTGTGATTGTAACAGGTATAATATTACTGAAATTTAATTAGTAATGCGTTATTTTACTGTGTTACAGCAAATAGGAATACATTACTGTAATTGCATTACTTTAGTAACGCGTTACTCCCAACACTGACTAACGTTACTTAATATCCCTCTTCTCATGCCTGATGAACAAAATGTTACGGGAGTCAGAAACACAAGGCATTGGGAACAGTACCGAGTAATGTTAGTACAGGGGGGAGTAACAGGCTGCGGCTGGAAATCGTAGGCAAATGGCAAATAGTTTTAACAGGACTTTAAAATTGACACCCACCGAGCCAAAATTCTTATGTTATTAATAGTTAGCTTGTTCTGGTTTTCTAACTGCGTCGCAAGTTATAGGACCTTAGCTGGGAGCTTGATGGAGACAGCTAAAGTTTGTTAGCTGACCTACAGCTGTCAGAGTTAGCATCAACCTACAAATAATAACAAATTACTCTATTAAATTCTGTCCCAGTCACCTGACTTTAATTCACCTGTAAAACTTTATTATTGGAAAAAAAGCTTAATCTTTTAAAGGATAAGAGGTTAGATTTGAAGGCTTATTCTGTGTTGCATGGCTGACTTTTCGCAGTCAGAGAGACTGAATATATGTTGAGATTACAGATCATATTCGGTCTGTTGGATGATAACATCATGACCAGATCGCATGTAGAGTATTTAAACAGCTACCCTGTCATAATCAAAACAGGAGACTGCGAAAAAGCTGTTATATGGACTGATCTTAAATAGACTGTTCTTATAGCGTTTTTCTAGTCTACTGAAACGCTATAAGAACATCTATAGATCAGCTACTCAAAGGGCTTTTACATAGTACAGGCACCATTCACACGCACTCGCACACTCTGGCCAAGGCTACCGTACGAGATGCCACCTGCTTATCAGATAAACACTCACACACATTTACACACCAATCAGGGGTCACTCAGGGTTCAGTGTCTTGCTCAAGGACACTCTGACATGGAGGGCGACTGCAGGGCCAGGGATCAAACCACAAACCTTTTGATTGCAACCCCTCTACCACTGAGCCACAGCCACCACGATATTATATGGATCTGATAACTTTTTAATTAGTTAGAATCAGACCTAACAGGTGTGAGTGTTTTGTGACTTACTGTGTAGATTGAAGGTAGCTTGAAACAGCTGTAAACTCTCCAACTTACTGCAGATTTTTGTCACAGCCCCCTGCTGCTGCCGCCGGCACAGCTCATCCCAAACAAGCCTAGTATCCTAGCCTCACTAATTGGTGCCTATACTACCTGCACAGGTAAGCATAGGGTGATCCAAACTAAACAAATAGCAAAGAACAACATAACACTGTGAACCCACAGCAAAAAGCACCCCTCAAATGTAATTTTCTTTTGCTAACAAACAGGACCTAATCAGGCAAACTCTCCCTAATTGAGCAGCTGATCTACCCCCACATCACAGGCAGAACCATAGCAAAATACTATGACCCCAAACAGGCTTATGTCATTTTACACAGATCAAATAATAATTTTCAAATAAACTAAAACATTACACTAGAAGATTAAGCAGACACAAAACAATGTTAAATTTGTGAAAAAGGAGCAAGGCAGCCTTTTCACTACCCCCTACACTTAAAAATACACTCACCTAAATGATTATTAGGAACACCTGCTCAATTTTTCATTAATGTAATTATCTAATCAACCAATCACATGGCAGTAACTTCAGTGCATTTAGGGGTGTGGTCCTGGTCAAGACGATCTCCTGAACTCCAAAAAGAATGTCAGAATGGGAAAGAAAGGTGATTTAAGCAATTTTGAGCGTGGCATGGTTGTTGGTGCCAGACGGTCCGGTCTGCGTATTTCACAATCTGCTCAGTTACTGGGATTTTCACGTACAACAATTTCTAAGGTTTACAAAGAATGGTGTTAAAAAAAAAAACATCCAGTATGCGGCAGTCCTGTGGGCGAAAATGCCTTGTTGATGCTACAGGTCAGAGGAGAATGGGCTGACTGATTCAAGCTGATAGAAGAGCAACTTTGACTGAAATAACCACTCATTACAACCGAGGTATGCAGCAAAGCATTTGTTAAGCCACAACACGCACAACCTTGAGGCGGATGGGCCACAATAGCAGAAGACCCCACCGGGTACCACTCATCTCCACTACAAATAGGAAAAGGGGCTACAATTTGCAGGAGCTCACCAAAATTGGAAAGTTGAATACTGGAAAAATGTTGCCTGGTCTGATGAGTCTCGATTTCTGTTAAAACATTCAGATGGTAGAGTCAGAATTTGGCGTAAACAGAATGAGAACATGGATCCATCATGCCTTGTTACCACTGTGCAGGCTGGTGGTGGTGGTGTAATGGTGGGGGGGATGTTTTCTTGGCACACTTTAGGCCCCTTAGTGCCTATTGGGCATCGTTTAAATGCCACGGCCTACCTGAGCATTGTTTCTGACTATGTCCATCCCTTTATGGCCACCATGTACCCATCCTCTGATGGCTACTTCCAACAGGATAATGCACCATGTCACAAAGCTCGAATCATTTTAAATTGGTTTCTTGAACATGACAATGAGTTCACTGTACTAAAATGGCCCCCATGTATCTATGCAAAGTTTGTTACCAAAGAGGCCATCGTAGCTGTCGTCCAATGTTAAAAGAACAACTATTGTTCTTGTAATCTTTATTGCCAGGGGGCCAAAGCTCAAACTTTGGGGAAGCACTGTTCTAAAACAAAGACAACTTGTCAAGGCTTTGGCTGAAATAATCACATCATTAGATTATCTATCAGTAATGAAGCTTAATGATGATGAATAAGTATAGACAAGTGTTTGACATGTATGTCTTAAATCTTGATTCACTGCTCACTAACAGTTTATAGAGTGTGTATTATATGGGCAGTAGTAAAATTAGTAAGTGAGGGAGTGATTTTGGATGCAGCTTAAGAGTCCACAGCCATTCTAGCGGCTCTGTGAGACTGTACTTAGGCACCCCAGTACTTTGAATTCAATGCTATCAGCCAACCCAGTCTCACGACAGTTTGTGAAATGTTCACGTAAATTAATCTATTGATTTGTGTACACTGATACGTTTATCTCATTTTTTTGTGATGGTTTTTTGAGCATGACATTATAATGCTAACATGTTAACAACGTAGATTAGCATGGTAGCATGATAACATTTGTTAATTAACATCAGGCACAAAGTACAGATGATGGGAATGTAGTTTTGCAGGTACTTAGTATTAGTACACGTATATATAGTATTAAACACCTTTTTTTTACCGGATGAAGATGGTGATTTCAATGTCATAAGCTGTCCTGTATGCACTGTATGCTATTTACACACACACACACATATATATATTATATATTATATATTATATATATATATATATATATATATATAAATATTTAGACACACACACATACACACTCTCGGGCCTCTTGTGGATAATGCAGTGAATCAGGCAGTAATCAGCAGCCCTAGCGGTTTCCTGTTTCCTAAAACCAGCCTCTGATTATATGTCAGCTTGGCCATGAAAAACATGCCCATTAATCGACTTATCAGTAAATAAATGTTGCAATTAATTGATTTGCCAGAATGCAGATTTGGCTGCTGTGGCTTGGAATTAGAGTCATGGATGAATAATAACCCTTTTTTTAACGCATCAGCTAACAAAGGGATACAGGGGAAATGGAAGAAAAGGAAGGAAAGTTGTGATATAGCAGAAAACCTTTCAGCACTGGATTAGTTGTGCGTAAATAAGCAAACCATTGACTCTCTACATACCATGTGCTGCTTACGTCACAACAGCCTCCCAACATATACACACACACACACACACACATTGTATACACACACATTGTATACACACACACACATGGAGCCTGAGGGCAACGGGGGAAAAGCTGCTGAAACAACGTTTCTCTGCTCCCTGGGGGGCCTGTTGCACAAAAGCCATTTTAAAAACTAAATAAACAGGTCTGTTACTGGCCTCTGCTGCCTTACCATATGTCTACTGTCAATGGCATTGAATGTCTCGTAGGGTAAAGTTCACAGGTCAAGTACAAGTACAACGGGGGAAAGGTATTTGTTTGTGTGGTTTATCTAATAACAGTTTTGTATTACATTACTACTACACATGTACAGAGGTTTTTATGAGAATGGGATTTCATGCTGGAGAGATTACTCTGGCACTTAGGTATTCCTCATAAGGAGCTGAAAGAAGTTGCTGGAGAAAAAATAGTTTGAGCTTTACCATGTTTTCACCAAAACATGACCAGAATAGTTCACATAAAAATCAATTAATAAATGTGTTTGCTTTTCAATATACTGATATTTATGTACAAAATGTAGTGCATGCCAAAGCTTTGTGCCAATATTAATTACTTAAATTTGTCAAATTTTGGACATGATGGATGTGGGCGGTAAAACCAACCAGAAAAATGCCCTTCCAGAAACACAATTTATGTCACACCATGTCCATATTTTTCTATTGCCTATGATCATGGTATATCAAGAATAGGTGTAGGTGCTGAATAACTGTTGTTATCATTCAGTTTGATCATGGGTATGAACACCTAACTATATATCTTACAAGCAGAAACGCATTTCTTCATGTTAGTGTGTGCTTTGTGGGTCTAGTTGCGTTGAGGTGGAGATAACGTTGTGTTAGTGAAAGGAACAGTGAGTGCCTGAGAGTCTATCTCAGCAAAAACGATGATTAAGGGGTCTTGCCCTTTAAATAGACAATCCTGTTGACCCAATTTAGAGTTGCGATCAATCCAGCACTCGCCATATTCATTGAGACGCCAATTATTGATTTTCTCTTTGCAGCTGGCCCTGCCTGCACACAGAGAGTTGGAGGGAGGGGAGCCCAGGGACGCCATCCACTCTACTAATACATGTACACCAATACATACAGTACATGCATTTGTATGAGGGTTTAAATTAGTCAAAGTGACATTTATCTTTTTCTTTCTTAGAACAAGAGCAAAAACAGGTAAAATGGTAAATGCTTTTCACGGTAAACCACTCATATCTTTACATTCCATTTTACAGACAGCGATTAAAATAGACCTTTAGTATTAAATGTTGCAACCAGATTTTAGAGCCTTTGTGCACCAAACTTCATTTTGATTTGATGTAAATGCTGATTATGATTACAAATGAGACTTGTCATCATAATAATAAAGATATCAAACAGAGCTCAATACATACAAAGTAATCAGAAATGTCACTTAAGTTCATTTGGCACCTTTACCACCACACAGTGTCTTAGCCAACAGTATAATCAACCTCCAAAATATTACGTTCCTACAACTACAACTAAACTGCATTCTCAATTAAGTTTCGATGGATAAAAAAATGTGGACGTTGTGAAACGGTCGCTGTCTTAAACACGTGCAACAAAACCTACTTGGTTAGGTTTAGACAACTAAACTACTTGGTTCGGTTTAAGAAAAATTATGGTTTGGGTTCCAATAAGTTCCAGCTCTTTCAGTGTAGTTGCTCTTCAAAGGTAACGCATATGGTCAGTATGGTAAGGAGGAATGAATATAGTGCTCAATAACTTTTTCCCATATGGGGATATGATAGACTTGAAAAAAATCTGAACCTATCCTTAACCAATGACCACAATCTTTCCCTAACCTTAATGCTGTTGTTTAGTGAGGTTTGTCCAGTGTTTTCTGTCCAGTGTGGGGGCCAGGCCATGTTTATAGTATGACCACACAAGGTGTATGCCTGATGGATTAGATAAGGAGCCGGGTGTTGACAGGTGACTCATTAAAATGTCCCCCCAAGGGATCATTTGAAAACCTAGCAAAGGTCTCTCTCTCTCTCTCTCTCTCTCTCTCTCTCCTCTCTCTCTCTCTCTCTCTCTCTCCTGTTTCTCTCTCTTTCATTCGTTGTTGTCACACTAAAGGGCTTTTCATCAGCAGTGATGTTTTCATGTACGTAATATCAATGACAAAGTCCTTTTGGGGGTATTGAAGAAGAGGCAATAAGCTAATTTGTATATCTCTGTACACACACACACTATAGATAACAGGACCATCAGATAACACCTCAACCAAGCAAATGGAGATAACAAAGCACAGTGTGAAATGCACATCTATAATATTGAATGGTAAAAGCTTCAACAACAGTACATCATGTCTGACCAGGCTCTCTGTTATTCCACAGAGAGGTGTGTGGGTGTGGTGTGGGTGTGGGTGTGGGTGTGTGTGTGTGTGTGGCCCACTACATGCAACATAGTGCTTTCCCAGTAAAGACAGAGCAAGACTCCATCAAATCTCTCTCATAGGCTGAGAGATGTTTTTTTCTAGACACAGGGACTAAGGAAGGGAGGGTATGGGCTGAATATGTGCCAACAGAAACTGAATTTGAATCATTTTTATTTGAATTGCTAAACTTGAATAATTTGCGGTGAAAAACTAAATATGAAACACATAATTTGAAATCGTATTGTTTAATTTGAATAATTGCATTGAAAAAGTGAATCTGAGTAGTACAGTTTGAAATTGAATTTATTTGTTTGGAACTGAAATCCAAATAAAAAATGATCATCAAAATTCAAATCTATATTCCTATCGTTACACAAATTTAAATTTGTTCACAAAAATTTAATTTCAAGTTTTTGTGAAGACATGGGGGCTTGAAAAATTTGGGGAAAGCAACAGCGCAGAAAATGTACTTTCGGCCCCAAAAACCCCAAAAACAATGGTTAAAGACCACACAAACCCTTAATTTAAAGCTTTTTTTTAAGCCCCTTAATATAGCAAAAAATCGGTTCAAAATTTCTTTGGCCTTGTTCCGCCTTTTCTTTTTCTTTCCCTCCCTCCCCTCACTCTCCCCCTGGTGTGCTACAGGCCTGGTTGGTTTGTGCTGTAAAAAATGGTTTATAAACACAGACTGTAGCATTAAAAAGAAAATGTTCTTCCCTTTCCCCAAACCTACTGCCCTTTTGGCTCGGGTGTTAAAATGTGATGATTTTTTGTTTTAACTTAGTTGTAATAGCAAACTTTTTACACTGTATTTATCAAGGAATTTTTAAGAGTTAATTTTGTTTTGGTTTTTTTATTTTTATTGTTCACTGTAATCTTCTTATGTTTTTTAGGTGGACATTTGTAAAATCTGTCCAGGGACAACGGCTTTGGCTAATTCGGTGCATTAACAGCAATGTTAATTGATGTGCACTGTCCCTAATAAATTAATACATTAATTTAAGTTAAGGTGCAGATTAACCTCCCATCCTCAGCTACAACTGATAAACACACCAGTTTCTAAATCTCTGCTAACGTTAAGCATATACAGTAACGGCATATAAAAAGAGATGAAAATGCCACCGAACATTAAACTTTGCAAACACAAATGGCACAAAAGAGCAAACCAGCTGACAGCCTAATGTTAAATGATATGTTCAGTTAGCGTAACGTTAGCTTGTGATGTATCTACATTATTATTAATAGCAATTGGTACCAGCATTAAAGCGTTTAGGTGTACATTAATTTAACACATTAACGGTGGTAACAAATGTACAGCAAACACTGACCATACCTGCATTTAAAGGATTTTTGCGCCGTCAACGATGCCGATCCAATTCTGCGTCGCTAAGTTTACGTCTACCAATGTTTGTTTTTTTAACAAACCGGCAAAGCCACGTGCATAGGATTTTGGGTGATTTGGGAGCGTGAAAGATACACATTGATCTGCGATCTTGCTCTTCCTACATCCTTCAAGGACCCGGATGTCTGTCACAGTAACTTAAAATTGAATTTTTTTAACTGAATTTGAATTGTGAGACCTGAATGTGAAGATATATAGAGAGTTGAATTTTCATTGATGATCATATTTTATTGGATTTCAGTTCCAAAAGAATAAATTCAATTTCAAACTGTACTATTCAGATTGAGTTTTTCAGTGCAATGATTTAAATTACACAATACAATTTAAAATATAAATGATTCAAATTCAGTTTCTGCTGGCACATATTTCAGCCCATAGGAGTGAATGTATCAGAACCTGTTGAATATTTCAACAAGTCTACACTTCACTACCACACAGCAAGTCCCTGATGGTGTGAATGTGTGTGTGTGTGTATGAGTGAGAGAGAGATTCGAGTTTGACAGTTACCACAGAGGGTATCTCAGGACCTCACATCTGTGAGTCATGGCCGTTTCATGCCAACGGCACAAATACAGACACACACTGAACCAGAGTCAGAAAGTGAAAAAAATAAGACAGCGAAAGGAATGTTACTCTTCCCTCCTTCAGCAGCAACTACAAACATTGGAAAGGTTCAACGTTTAGATATGCACCTAAAGCTTTTCGGCTGTCGGGAATTTGGGGGGCCTGTTTCAGTTACCATCACAAGTCGAAGGGGGGTTGGGCCCGCAGCGTTTTTTCCCCCTTTAAAAACCGATGCTGGAAGTATATGTTGGCCCAAAAAGCTTTACTGTCTAAAGAAAAAAGGTTTTTTGTCATGCATTCCCGCATCGCTTGTAATTTTTTGACGGTAGAACTCACAAGGAAAAGTCCCCATCCCTTCGAAAATCTATAAGTTTAGGTTTGCTTTGCCAAGGGCCAACATTATTTAGTGTGCATTGTGCAGCTAAATATTGACTGTTATTGTTTTCTGGTAAGTTGATGTCACATGAAGGCAGTACCATGAAGTAATTTTGGCAGAGCTAGGGTTTCTTTGCCTTAGCTGGCTTGACAAAGCCAGATATCCTAATCAGAAAAAAAGGGTACCACAACTGTGGTTATCAACTTGCTCTGTTATCCCAGGCTTTTGTCTTCAGGTTCTGTGCACATTCCCATAAAAGGGGGCATTTAAAGCATCATTTGACTCTTCTAACACACTAAATAGACCAATTGCGGGCCGCCTCCTTCCGCCAATGAAGAATATGAAGAGAATATTAAAGCAAAATGCAACACACTTCTAAGATTTCTTTAAAGATAAATAAAGTATCTATCTATTATCTATCTATCTATCTATCTATCTATCTATCTATCTATCTATCTATCTATACACTGTTCTGGTAAATTAGGCAAGAAAAATATATTGTGTAAATTTACGAGTGCATATATTAATTTCACAACTTGATGCACTCTCAACGCTGACCATGTATTTTAAGTGTGACAGCAGCTTATTCTACAGCTCTTACACTTTAAACCAAGCATAAAAACATAATCCACAGGGGTAACATTATGGTGTAAACGAATTACAACTACATTTCATATGCAAGTGAATGTCATACTAATTAATAATATAGTAAACTATTATTGTATGATTTATAGAAGGCTTGTTTTAGAGCAGCAACTTTGCTAACACAGCCAAACATCAAGCAACAAAACAAAACAGTAAATAGCAAGGCAGCTAATATTACTTACTAGTCAACAACAAGAAGGCCAGCAAATGTGTGCCCAGTGTGGATCAGTGGATAGAGCAGGCACACATATGCTTTAAGACTAATGCCTCAATGCAGTAATTCAGAGTTGGAGTCCAACCTGTGATGATTTCCTGCATGTCTTCCCCCCTCTCTCTCCCCTTTCTCACATAGCTGTCCTGTCCATTAAGGTATAAAAGCCCAAAAAGAATCTTAAAAACTAGGGCTGTCAAAAATAGCGCGTTAACGACGTTAATTAGTTGTTTGTTGTTAATTACGTCAATTTTTTTAACGCATTTCACACATGCGCAGTGTGACAAATTATTCAGGTCAGGAAAGTGGTTGGGAGCTAGAGGCGAGATGGAGCAAAGTGAGCAAAGTGGGCCTAT
Organism: Etheostoma spectabile; assembly: GCF_008692095.1. Taxonomy (NCBI): domain Eukaryota; kingdom Metazoa; phylum Chordata; class Actinopteri; order Perciformes; family Percidae; genus Etheostoma; species Etheostoma spectabile. The sequence goes on from NC_045753.1 coordinate 6,472,790, forward strand.
TGACGGATTCAAATATAAAAAGAATGATGATGGTACAGTTAACAAGTTGCAACAACAACAGTTGCAAGATTTGTTACAAGGAGTTTCAATTTCACCGGAGCTGTTCAAGCTTGAGGTACCATGTCAACGCCAAACATGCGTTTGCTGGGCCGTCAGGTTCAGCAAGTGGTTTGCGCCAGACCACGCTGAATGTTCGCAGGCCATTAACAAAATCAACCTCAGATAGTTTGACCAACACAATAGCAAAATGGATTGCAAAGGATTGTAGACCCATTAGCATTGTAGAAGACTCAGGTTTCCTTGATGTTTTGCAAGTGGCGTCTCAAGACTCATCCTATAAGCTACCGTCAAGAGCCACAGTTATGACGAAAATCCACGAGCTCTATGAAAACGAAAAAGAAAAAAGGAAAGAGGTCTTGGCTCAAGTAAATCATATCGCCCTGACAGGAGACCATTGGACATCAGTGAGTAACAACAATTACCTCGGAGTAACGGCACATTTCATCAGTGACACGTGGGAACTGAAGTCTTTTGCGCTGACTATATTAAAAACTGAGGAGCGTCATTTTGCGGAGGCTTGTAAAGAACAGTTCCTTTCTGTTGCACGTAAGTGGGACATCGAGGGCAAGACAAAAACCATTGGGACTGACAGTGCACGCAACATGGTTGCCGCAATTCGACTTACACGCTATGAACACATGAACTGTGTCGCTCACATGGTGCAGAGAAGTGTCACAGTGAGTCTTGCTGACAGCGGCTTTGTAAATGCTTTGGCCAAGGCTCGCAAAGTTGTCGGCCATTTTAAGCACAGCACAGCAAATGCTGCGGAACTTCAAGCACAACAAGTCAGCCTGGGAAAGAAGCAAGAGCCATTGATCCAGGATGTTCCAACACGTTGGAATTCGACGCTGGAAATGGTCAAGCGCGTGAGCAGAAATAAAGAGGCTGTCATCGCAGCCCTGGACAGTCAGGAGCACAAACTTGTTTTGCCGACCGCAGCAGAGTGGGATAAACTGCAGAGGCTGGAGACACTTCTAGAGCCATGCAGGTAAATCAGTCTGGAACTTATCAAATAACATTGCTTTGATTATTTTCTGGAATGAATTACAGTCAAATATCAATAACATGTATGTATGTAAAAAATGATGATGATGATGATGATGATGATGATGATGATGATGATGATGATGATGATGATGATAATATAATAATAATATGTTGATAACCACTGTTCTAATAATACACTGTCTCTGTGTGCGTGTGTGTGTGTTTCTGTGCGTAGGTATGTAACTGAGCTCCTGGGTGGAGAGGCCTATGTCTCCTGTTCTGTGGTACTACCTTCTCTCTGCCACTTGCGTCTCAAGATGGAAGCCTGTGATGAGGACCCTGGATATGTGGTGAGATTCAAGACCAAGTTCAAGGAGGACCTAGCATCCTGTCAAGAACAGCTCAACAATGCATGGCTCCAGATTGCTACAGTTTTGGATCCTCGTTTCAAAGACTTGAAATGCCTGCCCAAGACAGACAGGGAAGAGGTGTGGACCACACTTGAAGGGATGCTGCAACAAGAATCATCCAGAAGGTCTTCACAGACACATGATGATGGGCCACCCAGGAAGAAAATCAGCCTTCTGCAAATGGACTCAGATTCAGAATCAGAAGATGAAGAGGTCCAACCTGCCATACAGAGGTACAGAGCAGAGCCCACCATTAAATTGGAGGACTGCCCATTGAGGTGGTGGGCATCTCATTCAGGAGCCCATGAGAAGCTGGCCTCACTAGCTCACAAATATCTAGCCACTCCTGGAACCACTGTTCCCTGTGAATGACTTTTCTCAGTTGCAGGTCACATTGTGAACAAGAAAAGGTCAGCTTTACTTTCAGAAAATGTGAACAAGTTAGTTTGCCTCAGCAACTGGCTGAAAGATGATGTAGCTCAGTAGATTTGAAAGGTGAAGTTCAAACAAAAAGACCAGTTTCAGTGCAACATGTTATAGTAGATAGCAACTGGATTTTTGAGCAACTGGATTAAAGAATGGAGGAAAAGGTAAGAGATTGTTCTTTGGTTTGATTTAAAAGTTTTATTGAAAATGTTTTTTTCCACATAAAAACGCAACAGATGACTCAAATTGTGCAAAAATGTGGTAGGCCACTGTTATGATTTGACTACATTTATTGCTTTCTGTTCAATTGAATACTGTAAATTGTACATCCTGGTTAAGAGGAATGCCAAAGAGGAAGCGATGGGACATTACAAAGACAAATATTATGGTGTGTATGTTTCAGCTTGATTTTAACCACCATTATTTGGCTGTGTTAATAAACAGACATAATATGAAAATTATGTATCTGTGTCCTGTTATTTATCTTTTGGTATGCATTTCAGAAAAAAAATGGTTAGGATTCAGGTGTAATTGCAAATAGTGATTAATCCTGATTAATCCACTGAAAATTCTGATTAATTTGATTAAAATTTTAATCATTTGACAGCCCTATTAAAAACAAAACAAAAGAAGGCCAGCAAATGGCTAGAGAACACTAAAAACATATTCAGTAGTTCAGTGAGCGCAACACCTTACAAACAAAATAAAATGCTGTTCATGCTCAGATTTTCTCCAAAACTGATATAGATTCCCATGGCAAAAAAAACAGTAACGTGATGCATACAGAAAGTGCTACTGTAACTGCACTGCTGCGTTTTCCTGCGTAACTAAGGCAACGCTATGGCTCAACCAACCCATTCTCACTCCTAACTTGTCAAATACTGACACTCTGTCAGGACCCCTTGGCGTCACTTTTTAACGCCCTTGGTGCCCCTTTAACATGGTTTTTCAATGCGCTTGGTTGGGGCCCCTTGGCGTCATTTTTCAATGTGCAGGGTAAAACCCTTAGGGTTATACCGAAAGTCCACAAGTTCTACAAGTACTTGAAAGGACAATACCGTGTTTATTAGTATCTACCTTCAACTCCAAGTACTGCTTGCTGTAATTAAACACCATGCCTTATCTTTTCTGGTGTTGTCCTTATAAAAAAGGATCTGTGGTGTTGTATAGCGTTATATCTGGTTTTTACACCTCCAACAAAATCCTTATTGTTGTCCATGGTATTGTTGAGGAGAAATATGGGTGAAAGTCTTGCTTTTTTTTACCCATCCACCACCCCAATCTTTTATACTACTCCATACCATTGTCACTCTTCATACATGGAAAGCCCGGGCTTTAGACTCAACATACCTCATTAACCCACTAACCTTGCTTTCTCTTAAAACCTTCTAAACTCATTTTTACCAAGACACAGAGACACAGTCTGTATTGCTTTAAATTAACTAGTGCAGTGCTCATTCAAAACGCGCCTGGAACAAACAGTTGCCTGGCCTTCTGTATTGCTGCTTGCAGCTTTCTCCAAAGCCAATGTTCCCCAAAATAACTCACAGAAGGCCCTTAAAGCAGTTATTTACCAGCAGCAACTTAACTATATACTACTGACTTACTTTGTACTTTTACTCAATAAGAAAACGTTTTACTACTACATTTACCTGGCAGAGACCATTGCAAGGTCAGATTCTACCTAAAAATATTAAAATTAAAATAAGATGCATTATATCATGATTGAAATCTCCTCGGCTCAGCCTGCAGGGGAAGCCACTACAATGCGCAGAACCAACAGATTCTCACTCCCATTGTGTCAAAAAGCAACGCTAGGACGGATGCCTTTGGCATTTGTTATTGACAAAAAGTCTTCTTTAGCATCACATTTAGACCCGCTTGGTCAGGAATCTTGGCATCACTTTTTGACGCTCTGAGTCTGGACCCTTAGCATCACTGTTTGAGACTCTCAGGACACATGTCTAGCCCTTTGCCGTTGGTCAGGATTCTTGGCGTCACTTTTTGACGCTCTGAGTTGGGATGTACGTTTAACTTACATGCGGGATAACAACAGGACAGTTGTTGTTTTAGTGACGCGTGGGACAAGAATGGGAGACAAGCCTCTGTCTCCTTGGTGAAATTCCTGTGTTGTTTGACCCATCCACTACTCCAACCAGCCTCCTTACGCAAGTTTTCCGTCTTTAATTCTACTCACTACCATTGTAGCTCTTAATACTAGATCTCACCTGCTGCTATGCCCCGTGTGTTCCATACAGACGCTAAAAGAGGAATATTGCGTCGGTATCTGACGCTGAGAGGCACTGACTAAGCGTCAGTATTTTACGAGTTGGGAGTGAGAACGGCCGGAGAAATGTGTGCAACCGCCAGCAACAAAACAACATCCTGGAAAGCCCAAGAGTCTGGGTGTTCTTGTATTTGTTTGTGTACAATTAATCATCCTTTTGCATCTAGGGTAGACAGCAGTCAGTTTTTGATGGAGGATCACTTTTCACACTGGTAGCCCGCTGCGAAGACATGTATGCTTGGCTTTTTTTTTCTCATTTTTTCTCAACCTTTATTGTGCTGTCTTTTTGTGGTCATTTAGGTAAATTCACAGTTTATTAACATCCAATATCTAACGCTGTCCACACTGCTCCAAATTCAAAATGCTAAGTCCATTGGATTCCCATGAAGCCATGTGTGATATTTGAAAGACAACGGACACACACACAAATGCACACATACAAATACACATACAGAGGTTCCTTGATTTATAGTCAGAGAAGTAAAAAAAAGATCCCCCATGTTTTTTGGGGCTTTTTCCCTTTATTTTAGCATGACAGTAATTAGGCAGGAAAGGTGGGAGAGAGATGGGGATGACAAGCAGCAAAGGGCCGCAGGTTGGATTTGAACACTGGCGGCTGCAAAGGCCTCAACCTACATGGGGCATACACTCTTACTGGGTGAGCTAGAGGTCGTCCCTGCTTTTGTTTTTAATTGCCATTATGCGTCATGTGATTTGCCATCAAGTGTAATAATCTTTCTTCTATTAGACCATCACATACCCTTTTAAGAAATTATTTTTACTGGTCTTGATATTGATAAAATTGTAATAGAAAGTATCGGTATCATATTGAAAAAGTTTGGTATCGCCCATCCCGATCCTGTTGTGTTTTTAAAAGGTGATAGAATGCAAAATTCCGACAGTTTGTTGGGTAAAATAGGCATTCATAGTACCTTAAAGTCCCATTTACATCCCAATTTGAATCTGCGGCTGAAAACAGGCAAATCTTAACAAAGCTCACTGTTGACGTCAACTCGGTGGCTGTACCTTATTTGGCTCTAGTCGGTACTTTTGTCATGCCCCCAAATTTACAAAGGCCACTGATCTGAGATCAGCTGTTCTTCTGAATCTAGGTCACGCAGAAATCGTATACATTGTTCGTCTGCTATTTCATTTCTAAATTCACTTCTCTACTATGTAGAGCTCAAATATGGTCAGTTTTACGTAAATTGATAGCTCATCGCAAATTTGGTATGACAGTGCCTGCCAGGGTTGCTGCCTTGCCGATTGGACTGTTTTATGAAATCTTTAGGCAGGATCGCAGAATGGTCGACTACAAGCAGATAGTCTCAAAGACTGTTTCCTGCTAGGATAGAGTGCTCGTCTACCCTGCCACAGAATACAGTACAGCTGTGTTCGACAGGCTCACACTGTCAACACACACACTGCAAAGCAAACCCTGCTTTACAGACACTGAATGCAAAGTGAACTCTACTCTGCAAACAAACACTCAGAGGCCGTACCTGCTAGAATAATGTGTCACTTTATTCCCCACAGAATACAGCAAAGCAAACGGCATGCACATGCCCTCAATACGTGATGCAAAGTATGCGCTACTTTCCGAGCCCTTACCTTGACACAGGACTGAAGAGCCGTTCAGTCCGGCAGGGCCCGCAATGCCCCGCATCAATGTTGCTGGACGTCTCGTACGCGACTCACAGGCAGGCTCTGTCGGACCGAGGGACTCTCCGTCTTTTTATTCTCTTAACAAACAAGGATGGTGTGTGAGCGGGGGGGCCCGTCCCCGCTACCAGCCCATTCCTTGGTGAGTCCGGCGCACCTGCCTCGAAACCATGTTTCCAAAACAGGAGCGCCGTCCTCAAAACATGACCAAACTTTTCAAAACATGAGCTCGATACGTGACCAAAACAGGTTACATAATTGATAAATGAAACACAAAACAATTATACAGTTGATAAATGAAACACATACAATTGATAAATGAAACACAAAACAATAATAATAGTTATACAACAGTGAATCAATAAGTTATACAAGTGACCCACTTAGCTGTTTTCAAGGATCATAATGCAAAATAAACCTTTTCCTCCACATGGACTGTCCAGCTTCACAGACCCGCTGTGAGCTGGCTGGAGCTCCATCAGGATCTCACACATGAGCTAAGCTGCAAGCTGCGCTATGTACTTTCAAAAGAAGAAAGTTTGGAAGTTTTTCAAGGATATTGAAAGTGAATCACGATCGTAAGTGCAGTGTTCCAGGCTGTACAACGCAATACTGGCAACGAGAAAGGTGAATTAGCACAACTTTAATGAATTTCTTTCACATTTACTGAAGTCAGTTCTCTGTGTTCTCTCAGAAGGAATCACGTCACGTGGGTAGGCACTTTTAATGACCTTTTGAACATATTTAGAGGATAAAAACACGTTTAGAACTTGCCCAGTTTAAGCCTGTTGGGTGCTAACTCTAGCAGGAGGATAACATGTTAGGCAGCACTGTTTTCATTTTTCTTGCTACTGACAGCACTCCAAGTTTCCAAACAACAGAGCTACATGTTGCAATCGACCGGAGTTCTCCTTTAAGGAACACTTTGAAATATCTTATATAACTATTCTATCACGCTTTAATTTAGCAGCATGATTATTCACTTTTCATTTCCAATGGCTGTTTCTCTCTGTTAGTGTCTTTTATTCTAGCTTTCTCTATCTATGTCCCATTTCACAGACTCTCTCTCTCTCTTTCTCTCGCTCAATCTCTCTCTTTCTCTCTTACTCTCTCTTGATTGATAGTCATGCCAGTAAGTCTGGCCCTGGATTGAACTCTCCAATCTCTGCATTTTAAATCATCCATGACCTGCCCGCCTTGCCACCACCTCAACACACAACAAACACACCCACATCCACACACACCTTGAAAAATAGTGGATCAACTGCATAGCCTTTGCTTTGGCTAAAAGCATTAGGGAACATGTGGCACGGTTGCAGCTGCTGCTTGACACCTCTGTGAAATGCTACAGTCATTATCACAGATTTCATCATTTTAAAGCTCTTCATCAGTCATCGAGCCGAATTCATCAATCAGTTGAGGAGATCTGGAAACTACAACATGGAAACAGGCAAACAACACACACACACACACACACGCGCCTCATATTAGACACATGAGGACAGAGAGTAAAATAGCTGTAGACACACAGTCACACACACAGTCATCACTCATGCCACAATAAAGACAACACCCCTCTCTTTTATCAATCCATCCCCATCATCGCTCCCTCAGTATCTCTGGCCCTGTCTGTGGGCGTCATGTATCACTCGTCCTCCATGGTGACAAGCCATCCCTCCATCCGCTGTGATGGAGGACACTTTGGTGGACAGCTGGATTCCTAAGCAGACACATGAGGTTCTGATTTGCTCAGTTGCAGGCCCAGGATCCTGGTCCCATTGATCAGTGCTGTGGTTTAGATGTCGAAACCTCAAGAAAAAATGAGTTTCTATTGACATACATGCGAGACAGGGAGGGGCCCCTGGACCTTAACTAAAAGCACTTGAAGATCACAGAACATGTATCCATCTTCTGCACTCTCACTTTGAAACCCCACCCCACCAGTAACAGTGCCAATTCTCATAGTTTTGTGTAGAAAACAAGTGTTTGAAGTCATTGTCATGAGATTCTTATGCTTATCACTTTACATTTCCCTCCTTGAAGTTACAGGAACAGGCACTTGTCAGAGTCACAGATGTTTTGCCCTAGTTTAGTATCAACACCTATTTTAATTCCTATAGGAGTTAGTGACCTTAAACTTTGAAGTCTGTATAATAATAATAATAATAATAATAACACTTGTATTTTATATAGTGCTTTAAAAGGTACTCAAAAGCACTTTACAAAGTAAAGACAAAGAAAAACAATAACAAGATCAGTACAACAGAAATAGTAACAACTAGAGATAAGATATTTTAACACAAATGGTTAACCAAAATGCATAATCATATCAATTTCTTGCATATTTAGCAGATTATATTTTTGTTGCGTAAAGCAGTTTTATTATGTCAATGGATGTCTAATGCAGCGTGATTAATGTCAGTCCTGCAGGATCATATAATATTGCCATTGTCTCATATGGGTGAGGCAGTCTTGATATGCAGGAAATAATCTGTGGTGTGTAAACAAGGCTTAGAAAGTGCATTCTGTAAAGTTAAATTTCTCCCTGTCAGCGCAGTGCTGCAGAGCCTCGCGATCGATTACAGGCCCATTGACACGTGGGATGAGCTATGAGATGTGGATCTTTGTGAAGACTGATCGCTCCAGAATCCCTGCTCAATATCAGAAATAGAAAGGTGATTTTTAAACCCTGCTAACACCACGGGTATAATTCATTGTGATTTCATCAAACAAAGCAATGTTTGTGTAATTAGATAGGGTGAGGGCTGATAATGTGTAGTATGCACAGTGAGATTTGAAGGTGACTGGCTGTTAGCTTAGCTTGCAGACATTTTCCCCTTACACTACCACTCAACCTTTAGGTTAAGTTCATGTGTAACACTTTAAATGACCTAAGTTAATGATGAGAATAAGTCCACAGATTACTAAGGAACGTATTGGATTTGTGTTTTCTTCTTTATTTATCAAACCCCAAGTTTGATCTGTATGCAATATGTGTTGCAAGATTCTTTCCGCAATAGCCATTACATTTATTTACATTCTGTTTGCTCTGTGGGACGATGTGGTTGTACAGTGGTTGCGCTGTTGACTCGAAGCTGAAGGTCCTAGGTTTAGGCTTTTCTGTGTGGAGTTTGTATGTTCTCTCAAGTTCTAGCTAGTTTTCCTCCCACGGTCCAAATACATACAGGAAACTGGAGAATATAAATTGCACTCAGGTGTGAATTTATAACCATTTCCCCAGAAAACAGAATTTTTTATTGGACCCTGGAATAAATTTAGTGCCACAGGTTTTATTAACGTCCAATGCCAATATTTATTAAATTACTTTCTACAATATAACCTCATGTCCACTAATGTATTATGGGTACAATTAGGAAAGAATTGTGACTACAGGTTTAAAAAGAGGCAAACGTTAATTGCAGGTTTGTGGCATGACCCTAACTGGTCTTTGGCATGAAAGTCAGATGTGCTACATGAAGTTTACACTTTTCCAGCATTTAATGTTGGCAAACTATTAATTTAGGGGTACAATCTGTCATCTTTCTGCAAAAAACGCCGTTTATATTCCAAAATACCTACTTCTTATGATTCATGTCCACTCTAGGACTTTATATTTTGTGAGTTCCCTGAACCGATGTCCCCCTAACATTTGTAATAGTAATCAGGGAATTTTTTTTCCTCTATATCCTCATTAATAAAATTGACTGTAAATCCACATCCACAACCACATTACAACTGGTCAAGGCAGAAGCTGTCCACCTAGAGCCTGGTTCTGTTTGAGGTTTCTGCTTGTTAATAGGAAGTTTTTCCTTGCTGATGTCACACTAAATGCATGTTCTTGCGGGAATTGGGTCTCGCTATATAGCGTGGTCTAGACCTACTGCACTCCATCTGGAAAGTGTCCTTAGATAACTTCTGTTATGGTTTGACAATATACATACAATTGAATTGCATTGATTTAAGGGTCAGCACAGCAACATCTCCAACCATCATCACCAACAGTGGATGTATTTATGCTGTAGTCTCTCTCTCTCTCTTTCTCTCTTGTTCTCTCTCACAGACAGGCTAGGACTCTCCTAAAATAGTCTCTAAATTCATAATTCCCATAGCTGTGATTGTTATGCCCCTGAAAAAAGGGAGAAATAATCACAAGAGTGATACGGTTATGTTTCCTCACTGAGAACTTTAGTTCAATTTTACAAAAGTAAAAAAGGTCGAGTCACAACAGCATACACTGTAATTCACTGAAACATTATACTAATTTTTCAATGTAACTGTCAAGCACACCGTAGCTTTAACTCAGTAAACCTTAACTACATGTATCAACAATGTCAACAAAGTGCTTGAAACACATACAAATAACACTGCAAAATATTATTAACAGCACTCTGCTCACACACGCACATATTACACTCTGCAAACTCTAACTTACTCAAAATGTTACTAAAACATTTTTTTTACCCTTTGTATACTTCATGGATTTTAACTTTTTAACACATTAATATGAATTTTATCAATCTCTGTGAACTAGTACTGAATGCATGATCTATTTACCCTTAGATATTTTAAGATCCTCACATTGTATGAACTTACTTACTAATACTTTTTAGTGAATAACAGGCTATGAGTTTTTCCTTTTAACCTGTCACATGATAGTGATATAACTCACAGGAGATGAGCAGGAAGCTTTTATCTGTGTCTCAACAGAAATTATGATAAAGAAGCAGAGTCCTGAATGAACAGAGGAGGGGAATTTTAAACTTGCTAGACGTCAGCTAGCCTAGTTTCCCATTCCACTTTCTATGCCATGCTTTGGGTTTTTCTGCTCCTTGATTTCTCCCCCCCCCCCTCCACTTTTTTGTTACTTCTTTTTTCCCTCCATCTCCATTCATCCGTCTCCCTTTTCTGTCCTGCAACTTCAATAGCAAAGAGATCTTTTGCATTAAGGCCCTGACTGGCTTGGCTAAATGGGACGGTGCGCAATTAGTTTTGCGAGTACTTATCTCATTAAAGTAAATGAATTATTGATTTAACGACACTCATGCTTTTAGAGGCAGTCAAGCTGCTTTTATGACTCTCTCTGTTGTTTGAAAGGGCACTGTCAATCTCAGCATAACAAAATCTCTCCTCGATTTAATTGTCTGTCCTTACTTCCCCAGTTTCCCATCTTCAGTTTCTTATCATCTGTCACATCACTTTCTCTTCCCTCATTGAATAAAAACTGTCATCATCATCACTGGTTTCCTGATGCTTGTACGGAAAAAGGTAATATTGTAATTTAAATGTATATAAACTGGGCACAAAAAGTAAGGACATTTGTGTTTGGTAGATTATTTCTCTGTTGTAACAATACTTTTTGGCAATAAATCTTATACCGTTGGAAAGCCTGTTTAGTTCCCTTTCAAATGGTGCCCCATTTGTAAGGAACATGGATTTGTGGGATGAGCAGCAGTGCTGAGTATGTAGGTTGCGCCCATGAAAAATGTACTGGCACCTCCTCCTCATGCTGTTTACCATCCTGGTCACACACTGGTGTGGGATGGCATCCCATTCTTCAACCAGCATTTGTCACAAGTAAGCCAACCTGGCTGTGTTGGTCACTATGGCACAAACAGCACGCCCAAGTTTTTTAAAATTATTTTTTATTAGCATTTTTGCAAATGAGCAGCTTAATTCTAACATTTCTGTTATTGCATTGGCCTTGAAAGATGCCAGTAACCATTGTTTTATTCAATACAAACTAAAAAAAATCATTTTTCACTCTCTGCCCCCTGTCTCCCCTCTCTCCATGGTACTTTTTGAGGAGATGGAGGAGTAATGTGAGGTTGATCCGCTTGTGCCCGAGGGTGAATGGGGATCGTGGGGCTGGTGGTGGAGCTCTGTAGCCCCCCCTTGAGCCTTCTCAGAGGGTCCCTGACAAGCCTAGCTCCTGGGCTGCTCTGCACCTCCACTAATGACCCTCACTGGAGATGATAACCTGTAATCAGCACTTTTTCTGTCAGCCAGTCAATCAGTCACGCTGCAAGAGACTGCAGGGTCCAGGGAAGGGAGGCAAGGACTAAAATGGCTTAGAAGGCAAAGTCAGTACACAGTTTTTAATCATTTGGAAACGGAAGACCTACAAAAAAGAACCCAACAGATTTAACTCGGTACTGAGTCTCAAAATCTGACTTTAAATCTGGCCATAGATCGCTGGCTGAATGCACAGTCACGGTTTGAGCTCTCAGCAGAACTCCGTTCACAAAAATAAGGAAACAATAAAGGGAAGTGCAGTCTGGTGGTCACAAACAGGACTTTGATGCAACACTTCCTACTTTTAACAGCTTTTCCCTCATCAACTTCTCACAAAATGTCATCTGAATTTGTTATCCTCTCTGTGTCTCCCGTGCTGCAGTACCACTTTCTGCTTTAAAGGAGACCTATACTGTTTTCAGATTCATACTTTAGTGATTCTACTAGAACATGTTTACATGCTTTGATGTTAAAAAAATCTGCTGCACCTGTATTCACACTCAGTCTGAGATGCTCTGGAGCGCCTTTCTCTTTAAGTGCGTTTTCGCATGTCCACAAGTCTCTGGCATCTCCGCTGTTGTTGCACTCTGTTGAAGCCTGACGCTGACTGCTGCGGATTGTAAAGTAGGACTTATCACCAATAAAAACATCTCAACCAAATACTACATATCCGGATATGTTTTACGGGTAATGTGACCTGAAATTGGGGAGAAATCAACATTAGCAGGCAAAATTACAGGTTTCTGGTGTTAGCATGCAGCTTACTTTACTTGTAGTTAGTAGTGGATTGTAATAGAATAACGCAGCATTTTGCCCACTAAAATTCCATCAAGCTTTTAGCCATTGCCTGCTCTAAACAAAAACGCTTGAATCCTTATTTTGAAACCTCTGAATTGCATGAGACAAATGAACAACCAGAGGCAAAAATTGATTGTCAATTTGACAGCAAGTATGACCCTGCATACATAAAGTTTGGTTTCATATTTAAGGATAGTTGCCCAGCCAAGCCTGTCTGTGTAATTTGCCAAATGGTTTTTTAGCAATTAAGCTATGAAACCTTAAAAAATGCGCAGACATTTGGAGACAAAGAATGCACATTTTAAAGATAAACCTGAGGATTTATTTAAAAGAACGAAACAGAGCAAAGTGCTGCAAAGCAATCTGACAGAAAAAAATCAAGTGTCTTACCTTCTCTCCCATCACATCTCCAAATCCCATGCTCCTTTCACTACCGGCGAGAAGCTAGTTATGCCCTCAATTGTGGATGCGTGCCGTGAGGTTTTAGGCCCATCTGCTGCTACAACAGGGCATGGGCTGCTGTGGGACCGCTGTATTGGAGTGTGCACCGACGGGCTGCAGCAATACAGGGAGGCATGCAGATGTCGTGGCTCAAATCAAACAGGTGTCTCCCTCTGTTTAGGCAAATCACTGTTTCATTAATTGCGAGGTGCTAGCATCAAAATGTACGTCCCCTGAATTGAATGAGGTACTCATCACAGTGGTGAAGACAGTCAACTTCATTAAGGCAAACACTACCAACTCTACCAATTTAGCGGTTTAGATGGGAGAATTTCCAGGCCAGTGACAAAATCATTGGATTCAAGAAAAAACTCACCGTCTGGAAAGATTGCGTTGGTAACGGAGTTTATGATATGTTCCCATTATTTTCTTCTCTGGCTGACAAGAGCAAGGTGGATATGGGTCTCATGGACATTCTCATGGGGTACACTTGAGCCAGACTTTGCCCAAGGTTAAAGAGTGCTTTCAATCACAATGTGACCCACACACCTGAAAAAATTGGATGCGTAATCTGTTCACCAGTGCCGTGACTGACAGCACATTATCTCAGACTCTTGAGAATAGCAGTTGTGAAGTGATTGGGGGCTGCAAACTTGTTTTAACAAGATGCATGCTTTAGAGTTCTGAGTGAAATGGCAGTGAAAACAATTCTCTTTATTCATTCCCCCCCCTGTGCACGGTTGCCTTCTAAACTCTTGCTGCAAAGGATTTACTCCTTTGATTTTACCGAATGGTTGTGAGAAAACAGCAGCAGCCATCTCATTAGGTGAGCATGTGAATTAGTAAGCCCGATTGCACACTTAACTTTTGTTCCTTTCACGCGCACATCAGTCTGGCCAAATTAACAACTGCAATCAGGGCTGACCTCCACAAATGTACTGACAGCAGTGAACCCGGGCTCAGATTGGCCCAGCTGCTCTCATTACGCGAATGAATCAGTGCAAGTTCAACATTGTATTTAAAGTTACTTACAGTACATTTAATTTTCGTCATTATATCTCTCACCCTTCATGCCTTCCATCTCTGTCACACTCAAAAAACACACACACACACACACACAACACACACACACACACACACACACACGCACTAGGGCAAAATAATTTGTGGGAATTATTCATGAATTGAAGTTGTTTGTCTAATTTAATTTTTAAAGCTTATTAGTTTCTGCCATTTACTGCAGGGAAATAAGAATTCCATGATGGCAGGAAAGACAGACCAGACAATGGAAATGAAAACGGAGACAAACAACTCAGCATGACAACAAAGGGACTGACAAATAAGGATGATGACAGAGGCAATACACAGACATGCACATAGACAGACAAATATACATGAGATGGCACAAAGACAGATCCTTAATTTTAACTGTAACTCATTAATTAAATGTTTCATATAATGAAAAATAGTCTTTTTTTCCCCCAACATATTACATAAGTGGGCCCCAGAGGATGAGGTCCAAACTTTACTGGAGCCTTGGCATAAAAACGTTTGAGAAAGGTTGCTCTAGTCTTGGCGGTGGTCTGTGCTTTCTGAGTGCCCGTCTTGTTCACATTAAAATCGACAGCATAGTACAAGTAGTGAATGTTAACGCTTTGCTGGAGACTTTCAACTTCAATACATACATACTAGCAATAAATAGCAGGCCAGAAAAGAATGTGTCCTTTGTTATTGGTCCTGTTTTGCACAGGTAATAAAATAGATAAACAGATATTATCCTAATCATGTAAGCAATGCATGTATGCATTGTAATGTTATTGATATTAGTCACTCATGCTAGCCACATGAATGAATGAGATCACGTAATATACATAATTTAGCTAGATGAATAAAGTTAGTCTTCTAGCCTTGTTTCAGTGAATATACAATACTTTTCTAATTAGTTATAATGGTAAAGTAAGTAATTTGAGCACATTTTGCTGGAATTTACACACAAAAATGATATAAGTTGACATGATAAGCACAATTCTACTTTATTACTATTCCTATTCCTCTTTTCTCTTTGAATCCTTCTTGATTTGTAGTGCCACTCTAACAATATAGCACAAGGGGCTGTGGCACATCTCCACTACTGAATAGGATGCCACTCGTAACTATAAGAACTCATTAGACATGTTTGACATTTCACTCCATACACGTTTGACAGAAAATCCCCTTTGATCCCATTTGAAGTCATATCTTGGCGCTCTAAAGAAGAAGAAGAAGATGAAGAAGGAGGTATACTTTATTAATCCCTTTTGGGGAAATTTTGTTTCTGCTCTTTTTTTTTCACTCTGCTGTGTGCACACACAAGCACACACACACACAGATGTTGGGATAATGGGGCAGTCATAGTCAGGTGCTCCAAGTAGTCTACTGTTTTATTAGCAACTTGGTGAGTTATTAAACAATCCGATCATGATTGCTTTGTGGTTTGTATCCTATCATCTACTGCCTGACCTCTGTGAGTTGATTCTGAAAGCAGTTACGGGAGCTCAGAGAACAAGGTGACACGAAGCAGGGTTCAGTTCACCATTTTGTAGAGTTTTTGAACAATCGCTCCATTCACTTTGATGACTTGAGAGTATAATAGATAAAGGGATACCAGGGGAAAGAAGGATTGTTTCAAGATAGGTTAACGCAGATAAATCTTCAGAAAAGAAAACAGCGTAACAATTATGATGCCAATTTGTTAATCAAATTAAAACAAATGAGGTAGGCTTTGTTCAGAGTTTGGAATGGAATGTAACAGAGTCGCAACACAAAGCTTCATTGGTAACTTTGCCAAGTTAAAAAGTAACTTCAAACAAAACCAGTTTGAAATTATTATACAGAAAATTGGCAAACTTTCCCTAAAGTTACCAGCTAACACTGTTTGTAACTAGGTAGCTTGGTTACATTTTTCATGACAAATCTAGTTGAAGTCTTCCAATTGGTGACTCTGCTAGATCCCCAGTCTTTACATATTATGACATTCTTTAAGTTTAGATGTGAGAAGGTTTCAGATTTTAATCTTTTTTTAAAGTCTGTTCAGAGTCTTCTATTGTATGTTAGGCATTAGCTGTAGTGAAAAAATAATATCTAAGGGCAGAAACTGTGCACACACTAACAAATCTTTTGCATGTAACCTCAGTGTTTATATACATTTAGTAGCAGTGGTCCGCTGCTAATACAATATTGCTGTTGCTCCTTCAGCATTTTGTGAAATGTCATGAAGTCGTAATTACACAACTCTGCTGAGCTGTCTGCTCCACTGAACTCAAGCAAACAGTCATCCGCTCTCTCTCCCCTTGAATATTCTCCAAGCATGAATATGCAAGCGGCGAGTGCATGAAGTGACAGATAATTTTTCTGCTGATGGCCAATACATCACTTACACTATGCTGTGATAGCAGTCCCTTGTTCACAATAAGTTGGAGGGTGTGCAGGAAGCATCCCAAACTGGCCACTCCAAGACAATCCATTGCTTTTATTATGATACTGGAATTGTCTATTAAAATGACATGGACTTTACTCTTCTCAATTTTCCATGCATTTCACATCTCTTCTGTTGCTGTAGATATGGACACTCCTGTGTGTGAGCCACAGAAAAGTTTTCCAAGCATTTCAAAATAATTTTGCTTACTTGCTAGTAATTATTTAGATAAGCCATTTCAGAGATGAAATGTCGGCTCCAAATGTTCCATTAAGCATCACAAACCCACATTTTCTACCACAGAAAGGGGTTGGTTGCCCAATGAATTCATCGATGTTATCCATTATCAGCTTTACTTTGTTGCTGTCTGGAGGGAATTTCTCACGCTTCTCAGTTGTTTCTAGCAGTGTTGTTGCGTTGGCACATTTTTATTCTTGCCACTTGTTGCCTCTATATATTCTGCATACTATTTTTTGTAATACTTCTTTAGTGGTTTATTTAAGTTTCCAATGTTGCTGCCACCCCTTGAAACATTTGCATTTTTTATAAATATAAATAAATAGATATGCATTATCTAGTTATTAATTTATTGATAAATAAATATGCAATATCTAGTTATTTATTATCTATTTATTTATTCTGTATTATCTTTTTGTGCGGCACTTTGGGAACCTTGGGTTTGTTAAAATCGTGCTATATAAATAAAGGGGATTGGATTGGACTGTATGAATTTCTCTGGCTGTTTTTCTTTTTTCTTTGTTGAGCTTAAAATAATCCCATACAGATGACATTGTGATGCTGACAGGTTTCATTTACACTTTTCTAGCTCCATGCAATCCATGCTTAAGGCATGTGACACATGCTGCTTGTTGTTACATATGTTTACAGCATGTCACTTAGTGTTTAGTTTAGGCTAATGGATGGCCATTTTGGCCAGCAGCCGACGGATAATGTTACTGATTATTAGATCGGGACAGGGCTATGACTAACGGAAAGAAACATATTGATGACAAATCATATCCAGTCCACATCATTGTTAGAGGACTTAAAGTGCCCGTATTATGAAAACATTCTACGTCACTAGCAAGGTGTCACTAACCAGGCTTTCTACGTCACTAGACGAGGGGGCTAACCGTAGCACATGCTAGCACTAGCATGCTAGCTCGTTCTCAATGGCAAAACACTGCAACAACACTCACTAGTTCACCATAATCTACAAAAGAACAACTTCCATGTCCCTGTTCTGCAGGTATTCCACAAGCATGTCCTTGTTTAGAAGAAGTCTCCCAGCTAATCCTGCCTCGGACTGACCAAAGATGGAAAAAGAATTATCTAGCTGATGTGATCTTACCTAGCTACTGAGCATGTTTGACTCCCAACAAAGATAGTATAGAAGTGAAATGTCTCACTCTGTAGCTAAAACAAGTGAGATGTCTCATTCTGTAGTTAAAACTGAGACCCAAACACACATAGGGTGAAAAGAGGATCTTCAGCAATGTGCAATACAACAAAAGAAATTGTGTTTTTTGAAAATGAAACCATGCAAACCTATTCTGGCACAACCTCAAAATACAATTATGAACCTGAAAATGAGCATACTATGGGCGCTTTAAGAGCCCTCAGTAGACAGTGCAATTTTTTGTAAACCGTAGAACTAAAAACAGGTGAGTTTAAAAGTGAGTTACTAACACTGTGTGGTCTTTACCAATTATACAGTAGGCTAAGTGCCACTGAGTAATGCACTAAACCAACAACTGATACTGCAGAGCTGCGCTTCCAAGAGTATATCAAAGCTGCACAAGAAACTGCTTTCAAAGTGCATAGACAGCCAAATGTCAGGCCAAGACTTTTTGAAGTAACAGTATTATATGAGATTCATTCGTACTATTTCTGTGTGCTTCATTAGATGCTCAGGTACTCTGGTAGACTCTTACAAAATGTGCTTTTGATCCTCAGGGGCATATATCATTAAATACTCAGCCTTCCCTCACAACCCGGCAGTGTCAGATAGTGTTTAGTTCAAGGAAGATTAAATAGGACAAGTGTTGGTGTTTTGTCTCTGTGACTCTCCCCCAGGGGCTACGTGCCAGTTTTTTTCTGTCCTGGTAAAGTGGCTTGAGTGGTTTTACCCCCAGTGGGTAGATACATGGTCCACTGACCATAAAAAAGAAATGTAGAGAGAAAAAGAAAGATAAGAAAAAAAACGGAGAGACAGAACTGATAATACTGATCTCCTGCATACTCAGAGGTGTACATACTCATCTTCAAGAACTGAATCAGAATCAGAATCACTATCAGAATCAGCTTTATTCGCCAGGTATGACATACAAGTATACATACGAGGAATTTGACTTAGGTTGGAGCAACCTCCGGGCGGCAGCTATGGAACAGCGCCACCACACGCTTATCTCGAAAAGAAACAATGCAGACAGCAACATGGTACAATACAACATCACAACATAATGCACAAGACAACACACAGTTCATGTGGACATATGAAGGAATTTTTGAGGTGGCATTGAGAGGGAGCGAGAAACACGAAATCGAGCAGACAGACGAATAAGGGTGAGGGATGGGAGGGGGGGGGGGAGTGTATGGTGTGTGTGTGTGTGTGTGTGTGTGTGTGAGAGATAATGAGTTGTGTGTGCGAATGTGTAGGCGTCAGACTGACTATGTTGACAAAAGCTCAGTTCATCGGCGTGACCTTGAAGAGATAACCAGAGCACAGGACGAGATCGAATGGCCAGCTGCTGGTTGTTTTCCTGCTCGGGTGAAGGGTTGCGGGGAGGGGGGTATGGGTAGTTGATCAGTTGCAGTCCAGTTTAGGGTGACTCGGTAAAATTTATCCGAATCAATGTCCATCACTCAATTGTTACCGACCTCAGCGTCATGCGAGCATCCATATCACGTAGTGATTTTTGCAGTCCATCCACCTTTTCTGCCAGACCGGTGGACACACAAAGCAACTCCACCGACTGGACCCTGATGTTATCAATCCCCTTCTGCGCTTCCACGGTCCGGTCTGAGATGTTGCGAGACAGTTCACTGGACTGGTCAGCCCTTAGATGTAAAACCTTCATCCTCTCAATCACTCCATGCAGGCACTCTTTAAGTTCCCCAGACAGCTTGTGGGTGAATTTGCTGGCGGCTGTCTTACCAATTTTCCGATAGGTCAGCGAGACCCCAAGTCCGACAATCAGGAGTCCCACCAACAGAGAGAGAAGTCAGAGAGAAGGCGCAATGGTATAAAACATACATTTATCCAAAATAGATAGGTCAGTAAAGACTTAATACACATTACCTATTAGTAGACATTAAAAAGCATACTAAAGCAACTCATACTAATACTGAACCAATACCTTGGAAAAAGTGGATTAGATCTTTTGAAAAGAACCAATAAAATGCTTACTTGTCCTGCTGTGCGAACTCTACCCCTCCCATGTATGAGCCTGAGATCAATGTGCATCGTCGCTGCTTGTTTACAGTGGTCCTGTTTGTATTGTATCATTCTTATAATCTTAGGAGTTTGCTTACCAGTAAATGAGACGGGTTAGAAAGAGAGAGAGAGAGAGAGAGAGAGAGAGAGAGAAATGAGAGTTTTAACTCTTGCTAGCTTTCCAACAAAAAACTAATTGGTTAGGTTTGGGCAACAAAACTACTTGGTAAAGTTTAGAAAAAGATTGTGGTTTGGGTTAAAAAACATTTGTTACGTTACTTCACTTTGGTTCATATGACGTAATTGCGCATGTGACGTAGTTCCGTATAATAATAATAATAATATAATATAATAATTTGCTGTTTACTTTTCAAACAAGACACGAACATGGCTCTCTTAAGTGAACGTCCTGTGTTTGTTTGACTCGTCCACCCCCCCGAACAGATTTACTCAGTCTTACTAGAATGTTACATGACATCCTGCTTTGCTCCTGTTACAATTACTGCAACCATTAGAAACCACTAGTAATAATTGTAAATATGGGTCGTAATTGCTGCTTGTGCAAATGACATATGGCGTAGTTGCTGTTTTTTTTGGTGTAAGAAAGTCTTAATTCACAAAACACTAACAGGTGTATCCTTGATGCTAAACGCTAACATGTGCACCGGGTTCTGCGTTTACTTAGAAAAGCTAACCTTCACTGAGATGTGTAAGATCTTTTTCTTGTTTTTGACAATAATCCCTGATGTGACTGCAGAGCCTTATTCAGCTCAAGATGTTTGGAAACTGCTAGTTTTTGTTTGCTTAGATATGCGTGTGTCCGACTTATCTTATTTGGTTACATACTTTTGTTGATTCTATAAGTTTTGGCAGGCTATTTCATTTATGTAGCCTAATAGTGCTTGTTGCCCCTTGTCCATAGATCTTTTTATTTACTGTTGTACATTTGTGTTTAACTGAGTGTTGTCCTCTTTTCAAATTAATTCTAAGGCTATTCAGAGGAAGGCACAGCATATTTATAATTGATACTCCACACAGGCTGCAAGTATAGTTTCATCTATAGAAATGGAAGTCATTGTTAGTTTGCACTTAAGAGTGGTGTGATGTTCTTTCATTATTGTTTATGTCAACATTTAATGCAATTTAAAGGTATATCATCGTATAACCCTAAATGAAAAACAATTAATGCAGTAACAAGTACATTTTAACTGACCTACTTTTTATTTTTTATCTAAGTACATTTTTACACAGTACTTTGACTGTTAATTAAGTAAATGTCTTCAAAGTAAAAGCATTTTTACATGATTATGATATTGTAGTATTTGTTGCATCTCTGGATGTACTTTCATCCAAGCTACACATTGTGGTGTACCGGGGAAGGATGCCAGAAAATGTGGAGGTAAGAAACCTGTAGATGTGATTTGGACTGAGGCCTCTGTGTTTACCACAAGCTCAAAAGCAGGTCAAGAGTAAAGAAAGAGGTGATAAAGCAAAAGAGAGAGTTAAAGGATGGCTTGCCTGGGGTAGAAAGAGAGCAAACAAAGCAGGTCAAGTGAATATTTTAGGGGTTGCTTTCTGAATCCTGTCTGACTGAACCTTTTTATGTCAAGCACTAGTTTATCTGCAAACCCTCTGAAGCTGCTTTCAGCTGCTTTTGTTGCACAAAAAATGTACATTTTCCCTAATCGGCCTACATTATATGCCCACAGAAATTTGAGTTATAGCAGAGGCATTGATATTTCAATGAGAAACACCAGCAAAGCAGCATGTTCACGAATCAGTGGTTTTACCGCACAGTTACAACTGAAACACTGATTAATGGTTATGGTTATAGTAGTAGAAGTATAGTACAGTTATGGTTATAGAGAGAAAGTAGCTTTGTTATGATGGGGCAGAGTGAACCTGGGAAAGCAACTGAAACATACTAGAGCTTCAGTTACTGTAAAGACCTGGGCTGGCAACAGCAGTTTTAAAAGGCATAGATTGGTTTAAACAGTTGTTTTAAGTTTCACATAGGTTACTTCTATCATCGTATCATCTACACTTCTGGAGGAGGCCCCTGTCAAACAGAGTTTCAACTCACACCTCCGACAGAGCTTTTCGGTCATCCCTGTGGAGGTTGAGGGCATTGAAAAGCAGAGTGGGCAATGTTCAAAGCTTCCATTGCTGAAGCTGCGGCGGGGAGCTGTGGTCTCAGGGTCTTAGGTGCCTCAAGGGGCGGGTAACCCTTGAGTACCGTAATGGACACCGGTGGACAACATTGCCTGAAATTACAGAATGAGATGGTGCCTAAGGTGTGACAGACCGGGGTGATGATTCCCTTGTTCTAAAAAGGAGCAAAGAATTTGTATAAATTACAGAGGTATCACACTTCTCAGCCTCCATGGTAAAGTCTACTCCAAGCTGCTGGAAAGGCGGGTTAGGCCAACAGTCAAACCTCAGATTGAAGGAACAATGCGGTCGTTAATGGACCAGGTCTTCACTCTTGCAAGGATCCTGGAAGGGGCCTGGTGGTATGCCCTTCTGGTCTGCATGTGTTTTGTGGCTCTGGAAAGGTGTTGACCGGGTCCCCCAGGAGATACTGTAGGAGATGCTGTGGGAGTATGGTGTGAGGGGATTCCTTTCTTAGGTCTATCCAATCCCTGTACATCCAAAACGAGAGCTGTGTCCGGGTTCTTGATCAGTCTTGTGTCAAGTGAGGTTGTCACCAATCCTGTTTGTGATATTCATGGACAGGATAACAAGGCATTGTTTCGGTGGGGAAGGGTTGCAGTTCAGTGCGCTGGCAATATCATTGCTGCTTTTTGCAGATGATGTGGTACTGATGGCATCATCAGTCCGTGACCTTGAGCACTCACTGGATCGGTTCGCAGCCTAGTGTAAAACAGCTGGGATGAAGATCAGAACATCATAATTTGAGCCTATGGTTCTTAGTAAACCTTGCAGGAAACTGATTGGAGTGCCTTCTCCGGGTAGGGAATAAGTCAGTACCCCAAGTGACGAAGTTCAAGTACCTTGGGATCTTATTCCGAAGTGATGGACAATGGAGCAGGAGATTGGCTGGAGTATCGCACCGAGAGCTGAGCCAGAAGGCAAAGCTCTCAATCTACCAGTCTTGTTCCTACCCTCACCTATGATCATGAATGCTGGGTCATAATCAAACAAACGAGAACCCTGGGTACAAGCAGGCAAAATGGGTTTCCTCAGGAGGTTGGCTGGCGTCTCCCTTAGAGATAGGGTGAGAATCTCAGTCATCTACAAGGACGTTACTCCTTTTGTGTCAAATGGAGCCAGTTGAGGTGGTTTGGGTATCTGGTAAGGATGCTCATTGGGCGCCTCCCTAGGGAGGTTTCCAAGGCACATCCAGCTGGGAAAAGGGCTCGGGGGAAGACCCGGGACTAGGTGGAGACATTTATGGTTTGTTTGAGATGAACTGTGCCTTGCCTGTAAAGTGGATGAGAGCAGGCAGCAGCAACCGAGGGCAGGGACAAAAAGCTGTGGTAAAGTCGGACAGGTAAAGTTGCGGTAAAGTCCAGCCATTTCCAGCAACTTCAGGCTGAACAGAAAGTGACATAACCCCTGTGGTCCTATTCTGATTTCATAAAATGTTATCAGACCCATATATCAGCTTGTACACAGTTCCAGTTGTTTTAATCATGACAGTGTAGCTCTCAAAACATTCACCTGTTAAATCAGCTGAAAGGCCGGCGTTTCCCAGCATGCCCTGGGTCCGCCTGGGTCTTGCAGTTGGTGAAAAGCAACTGCACTGCCTGCGTCTCAGCATTGCGGCCGCCTTGCCCTTGTGAGATTATCGTTGCCTACGTGTGCAGAGCAAGTTGGGATCAAGTCGGATACAAATCTAACTGGCATGTAACGGCTCGGGAAAGGGAAGTTTGGGTTCTGACGACCCCGCAACCCGACCCCGGATAAACCGATGTCAATGGATGGATATTTTCCTCCTGCAAGAGAGCAATCATTAGTACCGTTTACACATAATGTTTCTGGAATGTCCCTCTGATCCCAATTTACAACTCATCTACCTAATGCCAGAATATGGGCAACAGATGCATGGGGTGCTGAGGTGTTTCTCGTCTACATTTTAGTTCTGTGCCGTTTTCTGCTAATTTAGTCATTCTCTCTGGATTACTGTCTCTCTGGGACATAATGTGATAATAGAACATTGCGTGCAATATCATGGACATAATCATGATTACAGATAAAGTTTGATCTAATCCTATTATAAATGGTATTTATAAAAGGTGTGTGTGTGTGTGTGTGTGTGTGTGTGTGTGTGTGTGTGTGTGTGTGTGTGTGGTGTGTGTGTGTGTGTGCACGCGCATGAGCTTTCTTACCCCGAACATGATTCTGAAAATGAGTTACAGTAAGTTGCCCTGAGCATGTCTCTGACCTTTAACACTCTGTCTACTTCTACCTTTCACGTCTCCTTTACACATTGGGGCCCCTGCCGGAATCCAAGGCCTTCCTACTTGCAATTAACCTCACCCACAGGGCAGAATCATACACACACCTGTGCTGATTAGCCCGCGCTAATGGCTCTCTAGTACCCACTAAATACTCTCATAACTCATGAAAAGACTTTGTGACCCTGCACTGACTCACAGCCTGTGGATCATGAATCAAACAGGAGCTTGAAAATAAGCAGCTCTGCCTTGATTGTTAATCAGGGTGGAACTCTGCTCACTCCAACTACAGCACCTAACAAACAAGATGACAATAATCAGACCACCTGTATAGACACTGGAGGTATCTGGGAGAAACTGTAGTTATGGAAGATACTATTTTAATTGTGGTGATTGCCATCTTTTCTCTTGACCCTTCCACAAGAATGTCAAAGGTCACAGTTAGCTACAGAGCAGCCCTAAATCTAGAAGGTTGGAGAATCTTGCTTAAGAATACTTTCCTGTGAGTGGTTAAATCTGACTTGAATCCAAATACAAATACACTAGGACTCTGACTCCATCTCTCATTTGTGATATTTGAAAACAATATACCATATAATAGTGAAAAAAGAGAGGCCAAGCATGTTTTGTCTCATCTGAATCTCCTGCTGTACCTTCAGCTATTATTTTGCTATGAGCAGAGTCATGACAGGTGTGTCTGCGTTAGGATTGCCAGCAGACCTGGGATCAGAAGACCACCAGCTTCATAAAGAAATCTGCAGGAAGAAATAAATAATATAAAAACAAATAAAAGTAGCTTGTTGAATGTATCTAATTGTAACAGAGTAAAGTAATATCTGCCTAGGAAATCCTAGTCAATATCTGCATTTCTATTGTACTTGTTGTGAATACGCTGGCCACAACAAGTAATTAGGTTTTGTTTTTGTTGTTGTTGGGTCACTTTTACTCAAGACATGCTAACCGGCAACATAGGATTCCATTTACTACGCTAAGCAAGCGGTGGTGCAGCCGGACTAAGACAATGCATGCACTGTGACAAAAAAAAAATGTTTTCCCACAGGAGAATGTGAATAACCCTATTTAAACAAACGGAGGCGTACTCTTTTAAGGATGATTCAGGTTCATTAGAATCTGAATGTTTTTGTCTGCACATGATGGAAGTTCCACACTTGGGTTATGTGTTGACACCTGAGCCAGCTCTAGTCACTGATGAAGAGATGCATTTGAAAA
This sequence comes from Etheostoma spectabile, assembly GCF_008692095.1. Classification (NCBI taxonomy): domain Eukaryota; kingdom Metazoa; phylum Chordata; class Actinopteri; order Perciformes; family Percidae; genus Etheostoma; species Etheostoma spectabile. The sequence continues at coordinate 6,498,414 of NC_045753.1, forward strand.
CTCTGATAACCAAAAAATCATCTGGACTTCTTGAGCAAATATTATTTTGTTTTCATTAAATTTGAATCTTATTTTTAGTGTTCGGGCCATCGTTCCAATCAAAAGTCAATAACATTGTAGTCAATAAGTTATTTGCTGAATTCTAAGAATGCAGCAACAATAAAGTCTGCCAGGTTTCTTGCCCCATTGGACTTCATTGTACACTTTTGTGGTATTTTCAGGAGTCGGCAATTACTTTGGTGAGTTTAGTATAGATACAACTGATTGGACTATTGTACAAAAATACCTAAATAGAACCCAAGTTGCAATAGACTGAATTATGCTTAAATACTACAAAGGAAGATACGTGACTAGTTACCCTATTGGCTCTCTGTAGGCTGCAAACTCATATATCTACTGTGTGTGTGTGTGTGTGTGTGTGTGTTGTGTGTGTGTGTGTTGTGTACATGCATGCTTATGTGTTTGTGCCACATCACAGCCTGGGCTGAACAAGCTTATGTTCAATTAATTCCTGGGCGGCTGCTAATGTTTTGGCCGAGTGCGGTTTAATGGCTGGGGTTTTAATATGAGGGCAGCGCAGCAGAACACACTGCCTCCTACATGGAGAAGTAAAGACCGACCATAAATAGCTGCTGTGGCTCTAGTTAAATCACACCTTACATCTGCTCTTGTATATTTTTCATGTCTTCTCTCATCAATTTACTTTACTTTTTAAATAGACACACCCTTCAAACGAGTTTTTATTCAGTGTGATCATGGATGCCTTTTATTTTCACAGATCTATTGAGTCTACATTTCTTGCTGTTTTTATAATGTGTGTTTTGGAAATGTCCAATGTAGGCAGTGTCTTCATACTTACATCCTACAGTTGCCAAATCACTTCTTTTTTTTGGTGCAGATAGCTGCAGTTGTAATTCAGCAAGACTATTTTACCTATAATTATATGCATGCTATACACAGTGGCGTCATACAATGTCAACCGATCAGTCAGTGACTGCTTTCTAGCATTGAATAAAACTATTCTCTGCTGTTATAGTCCAATCTCTCATCATTGCTATTTAGTGTCAAGCTCTGCTCACATTTATAAAGAGTGGATAGTCCTGAAATGTGTCTTCAGGAGGCTTTTAAAGTGGTTCCACTCATGGTTTGCTGCTCATTCCAAATCTACCACGCACTGACGATTAGGCTACATTGCACGTGTAAAGGGGGATTAATGCTTCTGCGGAGGCTCCGCACAGAGCTTTTGCCTTGGCATATGTAGGTGGCCTGAAGTAGCTTCGAAGCGGGTACCAACTCGTGACTTATAGTGGGAGAAGCAAAGTGTCTCCCCTGTGCTTTCTGACCATGGTGGGAAATCTGTAGCAGGAAAAGTTAACCCTCTCCTTGATTTCATGTTGTTTATGGAGAAGGTAAACTTGCAAAATGAGTTGGGGTTAATGCAACGCTACCAGGCCACAGCTAAGCAGACTAATCACAGTTGTTGCAGTCTGTACATATAGTACGTACCCACGGCTCTAATGCAGAAGCATAAATTAGCCGTAACGTATGTGGACCATTTGCGGAGCGGATGTGCCAGGAATGCATCTTTTAAATGGCTACATCTGCATCACACATACAGCATAGGATTATGTGAGTCTCATGCAAGACATTTGGGGTTGTTGTTGTTTCTTCAGTTTTTGGACCCGGCACAGCGCTATTGTCAGTTACTATCAAAGGACGAAGGTGACAGGAAACAATACATTAAAAATCAAACCTCTCAGAACTAAATTGAAAATATGCTCACTGACAGTAATTAAGTAATTTCCTCTATATCGGTTGTTTAATTTGAAAGAAATATAGAGACTCTGTGATCCACCTTTGTGCAAAAGAGCACACACCTTGCATAAATAGAAAACTTTCCTATTTTAGGCTTGTAGAGTGGATTTCTGCAGTGCATATGCATCACTTACACTCCTCTCTCATGCCCAGTGTAGCCAGTTTCATTGATTATAATGGAAGTGTAGTGTTGGAGCATCCGCTCTGATTATATGTCACATGTGCAGTGTAGCTGGCCGGTTAGAATGGATTATTCTGCGGATCTTGGATACTACTGTCTGAAGACTAAAGACTTCTGAATTCAACAATTTGGCCACAATTTAGCACATTGACCATACACAGTCCAGTCATATAGGTGTTGACCTAGTTGTGATCTTCCTAGAAATGCTGTATGTTACAATATCAGCTGAGGAAAACAGTCCTGAAAGCTTTGCAGGAAGGATTCCACCTCACTCTACCTGTAGGCTTCTATACTGTAAGTATCTACTGCATATTATGTCAACTCTCTTATCTGATCTTGAAATATATTTTGTTTAGTGGGCCCTAAGTGAATTTTGTTTTTTTTATTTTGCTCCACTTTACTGACATCCTTAATGACTTAATGTTGTACTTTAAAAAGACAATTTCCCCATCCGGAACAACTGGAAACAATTATAATGGATTGTTATTTTTGTAAACATTATGAAACTGTCTTCATTCAGCCATACAGATTTGACAAAGAGAAGTGTGACCATGACATACTTAAAAGAGTAATGTGTGCATAACTTTCAATATTACATTTAATGTAAACATTTCTAGCTTTTATCCGCTAATTAATTGAGTATGATTCCCATTGTTAATAAGTAGAGAATCGTTTGTAGCTTAAGCTGACTAAAGAACCTTCTTTAACCAGTTTTATTGACTTTATCTTCTACAGTTTATTGCACATGGATCCTCCTTATTCATACATGAACTCATTAACAGTGAGAGATCTAATCTTCTGTCTCTTTTTCATTTCCATGTTTGCTTCAGCATTTTCAAGAAATCCCTTGTGCTCTCAAATGTTTTTTTTTCCCACATCCCCCAACCTTACAATTCATAATTTAAAATCTTTTTACTTCATGTCCACACCCAAGGAACAGAAAAAAAGAATATCCCAAAACTATTTCTTCTGGTATGGGTTACCTGCATAGTAGAGTATTCCCCATTTGCATTTTGCTAGCTGCACAGTTTCGGTATGATCTCTTTCTCTCTCTCCAGCCTCCATCTCTATAGAGCACTACAGAAGCTCTTTACACACCACTACCACTATCATTTCCATCCTATTGGGGGAAGCTCCATACCTTCGTTCCTTTCTTCTCTCCTCCTCTCCCTCCATGCCTGTGATGGCATGCTAAATGAGGGTTTGCACTGCATTTTTCCGCTGACTCTGCACTTTGCAGCCTATGCCGTGCTAATAATTGGCCATAAGCTGGCAATCGAAACAGAGTAAATGGCTGTGATGGTGAGCATAGAGGTCTGGGGACACCGTGCAGAGAATGATGTAGGTGACGATGAAGTCCTCAGTGAGTGTTTAAAGCGGCACATAAAACAGTTTAGTTCAGTGTTTTTCTCCTCAGCCTGCATTATTCTTTTGGACTGGTGCGGTGGCAGTGGGAGGGTCAACAGGTGTTGCTCATTGTGCCCGTGTTGGGTGTTGATTGGTTTGTGACATAAGTGGCCACTGAGCTGATGACACTTCTGAAACAAGCTGCTCTTTGTGATGGCAAATTATGATGAGAAATATTCTGTCATAAGGAGTCCCTTACAGGCTCATCACACCTGATTGGCAAATTATGATGTTGGGAAATATTTAGCAAAAATGCAGTTCGGCAAACTTTGAAACACAGAGTGCTTTTCTTCCATCACTCTCTACCTCACCTGCTTGCATGTGTTGCTTCTAGCTATGCTACATAACGTTGTCTCATTGGTTGAAAGGTCAGCGGCAAGCAAGGTTAAAATTGAAATAATTTGAATTTGCAATTCCCATCCCCATAGAAAAACCTTATAGGAAAACAATGGCACAGTGCTTTTTACACTGATAGTGTGTGGGTGACTTTATTCCAAAAATAAGCAGATGACAATAAAATTGGCTGAAACCCACTACACAACAAATGATTAAATGGAAGGAAACAAATAAAAAAATCTTTAAAAGCAGATGATAAATTCATAGGATTAGAAACATACCTTATTTGTTTAATGTGAGATACAAAAAAAATTAAACTGTAAAAGCTATACTTATACTACAACTATACTTCCTATTTTTATTAGTCAATATACAATACATTTCTTAAACCAATGTATTACCATTGTTGTTGTTATAATAACTTATTATATATCAAATGGAGTATAAAAAATGATTCAATAATTCCAGTAACAAATTCTGCTTTAATGACTCACGTGAGTCAAATCCAATTATTATTGTCAATTATTTACAACTAGCATTTTGATTACAGCATAGTTTTATTGTTAAAATATAGTGCTGCATTAATTACAGAACATACTTTAATACAGTGTTACAGTACATCTACAGCAAGGCCACATTTCTGCTCAGTCATCACTACTAGGTTATGCAGAGGCCAAAGAAGCAGCAGGAGGAAGCCTTCATTAATTTATCTCTCTGCTCTGTATTTAACAAGCGCTACATGTGCTGAGGAGGCACGTGCCTAACACAAAGGTTCGGCACAATCATTAAAGGTGCACAGGCATACCAAGGCTAATCATTTGACCTTTGCTTTTCTTGTTCTGGGCGTTGAAAGGAGCAGCACTATCTGCTGAGGATAAGTCCATTTGTTATATTGCATGATTTATGATGGGCCCGTTAATGTGGAGAATGCTAAAACAGTCCAACTGAAAAAGCATGGAACAAATAGCTCCGGAGCCCAAAATTAGCTGGAGGGTGATACTTTGTTGAACCCTGGCAACAGCAAGTCTTTGAATTTGAATAAGCTTCTTCCCGTACCTCTGTCTCCAAAAACACCAACCAGCACTTTTAGGGCAGGTTTGGTTGGAAGCTCCTCGTCAGCAGACTTTAAAGCGCAACTCTTGCCAAAATGCAACCTAGGGTCTTTTTGTGAATGTACCCCAGTCAAACTTTCGTTTTAAAAGCAAAACTAGGATGTAAGCGTGTCTTTAAAAGATATACCGTTTTTTGTTTTCAGTCAAATGGCCTTTTGAATGGGAGTGTTAGTGGCACTACTATGATCTATTTTCAAAACACCAAGAAGGCTCGACACAACATGACTCTTTGCTCAATGCATCACCAGAAGCTCTACACATGAACTCCAGCATTGAGAACATTGTTTGGTTTCTTGGTTTGGTTGGTTTTTCCAGTCTCCGCAATCTTGCCAGTCCAAAAAAAAAACGATCTCTGAATGCGAATGAACGGACTCCAGGAGGAAAAGTCATTTCTTATGAGGCTCCTTTTTCAACTACAAGGTCAATATTGTATTTCTCTAATGACAAAACAACAAATTATCCATGCATTTATATGGAAATAAGCTTCGGGAACTTTCCATCTTTACTCTCCTCCCTGTTACATTGCATTAGGAGATCAACTCTTTGGCGGCGACCGGAAAAAAACAACTGCTAAAGTGAGTTGTTCAAAATCTTTCTTTTTAGTAAACTCTCTGAATACAAACAGTGTTCTCAATACTAAGTTTATATGTAGATCCCCTGGTAATACTTTGAGCAAGGTCTCATGTTGTGTTGAGCCTTCTTAGGGTTTTAAAAATAGTGATTTTGATGCTATCAAAGTAGAGCCCTTAGCAGTACCATTCAAAAGGCCATTTGACCGAAAACAAAAATACGGTATATCTTAAAAGTGACGCTTACGTCCTAATTGTGCTTTTAAACGAAAGTTTTGACTAGGGTACATTCACAAAAAGCTATGTTGCATTTTTGCAAAGAGTTACACATTAAGTTGCAACTCACAAAACCCTGTAGCCAATGCTTTTTTAAATTAATTATTCTATTTTTAACTGTAGTACTGACAGCCTGTTTAAAATTAGACCAGTTAGATGGTGAGATATTTAAAGGATCTTTACTAAAGGTGCTCTAAGCAATGTTGCACGTGTTTTAGGCTACAACATTTTTTGTCACATACAGCAAATATCTCCTTACTATCAGGAGTGTGTCCCCAGAACAAACTGTACGAAGCATACACAAACAGTGTTCCAGCATTCCAGGCAATAACCTACAAGAAGGATTTGGGGGTGGGGATTGGGGGTTAGTGCGTGGAAGCACAAAAGGGAGAGGACGGGATGAGGAGGAGGGAGGGGCATGCTTGTCTCATTTTGTTTAAAAATTCTTTGAACATTAACAAGAAGTAAAGTCACCCAACATTGCTTAGAGCACCTTTAAGACAGAAGCAGAATGACAGTTGAGTGTAGCCAATAGAGTAAGTTATACTGTAGCAGCCAGAATTCCAGCATTTTGTCTTTTATTATAGTGGGACAAAACATCACTTCAAACAACAAATTGCTCAGCATGTAGTAAAAGTAAACCACTTTACCTGGAAGTTTGAATCAAACCCAGCGCGGTGGGGTGTGCTCATCTCCATCACTGGGTTCCTCTGGGGCAAAACTGCGAGTTTGTTTGAAGGTCCACCAAATAAACATTGCAGAGCTGTACACCTCTGCAGCTGGAATCTGGCACAATTGATTCTGGCTTTTGGCAGGAGCTGCTGCAGTCAATGTCGTGTGGAATGGCTTTGAGGAGAAAGAAGTTGGAGGCCTGACCAACATTGGGGCCTCCCCAGGTTCTTGCCTTAGGCAGCAGCACGTCAGCAGTCTCATCGCCTCCAGTGCAGACATCTCTCACTCAGTGGACCAAAATAATTCTCCAACTCAACTTTTGGAAAAGTATTTCATATTGTGCTTTTGTGTTTTTATTCCATCTTACTCCTGCACATTCATGCAGAATCTACCTATTTGTCAGCGATGTGCCTTTGGAGCACCGCTATACATTTCGTTACATTACATTACATTTAGTGCTGTCAAACAATTAAAATATTTAATCACGATTAATCGCATTAAAGCCATAGTTTTTTATTTTATGAATTTATTTGACAGGGACAATGTTCTATTGAATGGAAGTGCGCCTGAAATCACAACAAAAAACACAGAACATGACTCAAATTGAAGGAAAGAGGGTGGTTTGGACGCAAGGAAGAGAAAGAGAATAAAGCTGAACTAAGACAAGAAAAGAGAGAATAGAATATACTGCAGTGAGGTGCATGTCAGGAGTGTTGGCCAAAGAGGAAGAGATACTGACAGCGCTAGGGGAAAGCATTCGAATTGAGCAGTTGAATTTGAATTGATATGTGGCATGACTGAGATAGTGAGAGGTAAGGAAGAGTTAAGGCAGAAAGATGGCAATGAATATAAGAAGGGAGGCCCTACAGGAGGAGTGGAATGGAGTTTTTCTCTTGTTTTCTCTCTCCTGCCTGACCTGTTGCTACTTCCTGACACTTACTTGAGGTATAAAGACATTTTACTGGCTAGAGTTTGGACATTAGAGCTACAAAAATTAATCAATTAGTTAATCGATTAGTTGTCAACTTTTCAATTAACCGGCAACTACGGTATATTGAGACATTTTTTAAGACAAAAGTGAAAAATTTGTTGATTCCAACTTTTTAAATGAGAATATTTTCTAGTTTCTTCTCCCCTCTGTGACAGTAAACTGAATATCTTTGAGTTGTGGACAAAACAAGACATTTGGAGGATGTCATCTTGTGCTTTTTGGGAAACACTGATCAACATTTTTCAATATTTTCTGACATTTTATAGACTAATCAATTAATCGAGAAAATATTCAATAGATCAATCGACTATGAAAATAATCGTTAGTTGCAGCCCTAGTGTACATCTACAGTATGTTTCTGTAAGAAAGGAGTGCATTGCGGTGTGTACTAGTGTACACATACTTGTGTCAACTCTCGAAGCTAATAACATATTCCTCAATTCTCTCTTGGTGAAGTCATCTGTTACAATACTCCAACATTACCATTACTATATTCCTTTAGCGTCCTTGCATTTCTTACAGAGCAGGATCAGACCATTTTCCTTTTTAAGAAATTGTCCTCTTCTTATGTTGTTCTTGTCAGTATGTTTCTACATCAAATCAAATTAGGGGGAATACTTATCATCATTTTTGAAATTTTGAATATTGTTTGTAGTGAGACAATGATGTCCTTGCCACTGCAACAAAGGGGAATTGCTCTTAGGGGAATGGTTGAGTCTCTGTAAATTATTTTTCATTAAAAACTAATAATGATGATGATGATTATCTAAGTGCAATTTAAGTAGAGCTGTAGGGCCCTTTCTAAACAGAAGGCCTTCTGCCTAGATCATTGGAGTTTTTTTTTAGTTTTAACCATACATTGCAGTGCAGGAAATTGGATTTTGTTCCACACCCTACCCACAGAAAAAATTGAAAAGCTAAATATATTGGGCTAACTATCTGCTGGCCTGCAGATATTCTATTGAATATGAAACACAAATTGCACCATACACACACAAAGTATAGATTTATACACCCAGCCCAAAAAAGTATGCTAATTCCCATGTTACAACATGTAATGCATGCATGCAAACAAACATAGAGCTACAATGTGCTGTGTGGTCTGTTTTTGGAGCTCTCGAGGTTATTAAAAAGGCTTTACATAGAAGTTCACATAAGTACCACCCCCCAAACTTCTTACATGCACAGAAACACAGAAACACAATAAACACACATATGTACTTCCCTACAGAAAAGAATCTAATCTGTCAGTATTAGGCCACAGCTGTGTTCAGATGCACAATCCCGCTGTACTTTTTCCTCCCTTTTGTTGCTATAAACTGAGTGCAGTGTTTGCTCTGTAAGCACTCAGATTGTTGCCCCGGCTTTCAACTCATAATGCCTTTGTACTTCTAGATAAAGTACAAGCTCTTCTAGCCATCATATTTAACAAGACAGAGAAGAAAAGAAAGCAGCAGAGGGTTCAGCTCCTGTGATGTATTTCCTCTTCCTCTCCCACTCTCGCTCAATGTCATGTGATGTAGACACTCTGTGTGTGTGCATGCGTGCGAGCGTGCGTGCGTGCGTGCGTATGTATGTGTGACTTTCATGTGTGTGTCATGTGTGTCAGGGTGTATGCACACACTGCAGTGTTTGAGGCACTTGTCACAGCAGGGAATGCTCGATAATTGATTTCAAAGTCTACTGCTAGCTGAGGTGATTCTCGTTGCTTCCCCTCCACCATCACCCCACACACACAAACACACATCTCCCCTCTATCCTCTTTTCTCCGCCGACAACAATAACAACAATGCCTACTTATGCCATAATAAATGGCTGAGTCGCGCAGCCTTTGTTTACTCATTTGTGACTGTCAGCCAGATGTTGTCTCCTGCCCTGTAAGCCCCCACCCTCCCACTTCCTGTTTCCCCAAGTTACCGCAGCCATCTTGGATGTCAATGCTATGCCATGTAAGAGCAGCTGTTACTGATATAAAAGGGCTGTTTTTTGCCGCAAGACATTTAGCACTGACTAACAATGCATTGTGCCACATATTGTGCTTGAGATAAATGTTGAACTATTTGTGCACAATACTCTCACACTATGAAGTAATTCATCATCAAGGCAATTCAATTTTGTTTTTACCACAAGGCAGAGAGATGTGGTTCTCATTCACTGGTTCCTACACAGTCCGATACACCCTTACTTACAATATTTGTTTAAAGGTCCAATATGTAATATATTTACTGTAATACATTTTAAAAAATCCCCACTGCGTCATCAGCTTTTAAGGAAACATGCCAAGTTGAAATTGTATCTTTTCTGACAACAATGCTAATGCCAGAATTTTCTCCTTTTGTAATTTCGATTCGTGACGGAATTTCTGTTTGTGTTTTGGCCTGTACCAGATATACCTGTAAAAACGTTAACCCAGCGTGCTACAGTACTGTACGCTAGTACAGCCATGAAAGGAGCAAACAAACAAACACGATCAACGTTAATAGATTCTACCTAACCTAGAAAAAACAGCATGTTTCTAACATTTCGTGACAGGAGATGTTACAAACCCCTGGTAAATATTGGAGATGTACTGTATTTGAAAGATGGAGAAAGCTTAGAGCCTCAAAGGATGCTGAGTTGGCTAATTTCCTCCTGAGCAGGTAAGCATTAGCTTCAGGCTAATTTATCATGGCTACAAGGGACAGGCATTTATTTTGTTTCAACATTTATGTACTCACATAGAATTCTATAGCTAGAGTTGCTAAGTTGGTTACTCGCAAAAACAAATTGAGATACAGCCAGTGAAGTGATCCCAACTGGTCCTGGCTAACGCCACAATGCTAACCCTGCTAACTGCTAATGTTACCAGAGGACCAGGCAAGCGGGCCAAAGCTGTTTACATGTAACGTGTAGCCTGTTCTGCGTCCGTAACAGACAACAGTGACTTATTTTAAGACACGAGAGGGGAGCTGTAAATTGAGAAGAGAAGACCGTGAGTTTGCAGTGTATTTAGCGATTGTTGCCAAGTCAATAAAGTGTGTTCAGTCGAATGGAGAGGACGGCAAGGTACTGTTATTTTAGCGGTTCCTACTGTAATTGTGAGTCGTGTGTCTGTCCGTCGGGTGGAGAGGATGATGAGGTTTTTGTGTTTATAGCGGTTTCTACCATAATTCTAAGTCTAGGAAGGATGTCTGTCTGTCAGGTGGAGAGGACGGCTATGATGTCAGTTGGGTACAGAGCTCCATGTGAGCACAGGCTTTTATGACTATAGCCAGAAGTATAGCCAGTGTCTAACGTTAGCTAATGTTGCTGTGAAGTAATGTCTGGCTATGTGAGACAAGCGTCTAGCAACATTGTTGCTGCGGTCTCAGCCTGGCAACTTCCGTAAACTTTGAGTCTGGGGAGACAACTCTCCAGTATTTAGAATTTGTACTGCAGTAACTATTTTAAACACTAGCTGTCAGTATTACATATTGCACCTTTAACAATATTTTCCGATGTTTTTAGGCCAAAGAATCCAAATCTCTACACATTTTTAATATATGAAACTCTCCAAAGCTTCCTCCACTGCGTGCGCACACACACAAACTCTAAGAGACATCTCCATAATGCAGATTCATAGTGTCTTTCTCTTAATTGTATAAGTCAATTACATCCTATAACAAGCAGGAGCTCAGTCGGACATGGATCTGAAAGCGCAGTGGAAAGGTGGGAGGCTCCCAGCTGGGGCATAATGGGAAAACAGCAGTCCTATGGGGAAATTTCCCCTCATAAATTTTACCTTTTGTCTTAGGTTCGGTGCCCAAAACCCTCCTAGTACCACTGACGAACTGAACATCTAACATGTATGCAGGGTAATGGAAAATGACCAACAATTAATTTAAAGTAAAGACTGCAATGAAATAAGATAGTATACCATTGAGCAGTAAAAATACAGGGCAGCTTGTAAAGCCTTGTAAAGCCAGAAGAACGGAGATTGCCTTCCAAAGAAAAATGACAGCATTAGTTGTTTGTTCCAATGCCTAAATACAGTGCATGTTTAAGTTTCCCTGTCAAGGACCTCTAATGGGGCATGTAAATAATGACTTGTCTGTCAGGAGGAAAGGTGGAACCAGCCCAGTGCTGCCTGAAAACCTCATAGGATGAGTCTTGCAACCTCCTAACAAGAGGGTTGGGGTGAATTGATGAGTGAACAAAGCATAAATCTTTGATGTGGGAAACTAACCTGGTTGACACCAGACCCTTCTCAGTTGTAACTGAGAGTGGGTCTGGGGAATGTTCCTTCACAGCCCATTTCCAAAGGGGATGTCAAATGCTTCTGTGCACAATTGGACAGACCTAAACCCAATCAAACTGATAAAGGATATAACGTATGCAGAGCTATGGAAAAACATCTCAACAAGCGAGCATGTTGCAGAGCTATTGTCATTGTGTAAAGCCTGCCTCAACGGTTGTGAATGGTGCCTCAATTTGGAAAAATGGGACTCAAATTTGCCGGTTGTTCATCAGGGTTTTCCCAGGCAACTGGGAAACCACTGTCCACAGCCCATTATTACCAAAAGTCGGTTGGTTTTCTACCTCTCTGAGAGCACGGTTCCTCTGCCGGAACCTGTTTTTCCAATTTGGGATATAACGTGTTTTCATTCATGAATTGCAAGCATTAAATCGTCACAAACACGGTCATGCAGCACATCATTAGAAAGCTTAAAGTCTCATGATTCCATTGAGCCCACACACAAAGTTCTAGCGGTTATAATCACGCTATGAAGTAAAGAAACACAGAAAGATTCTCCACTGTTTCTGTCTAAAGTCGAGCGTGCATCCCTACCTTTGTCCTTGTGTCTTTATCCACAGCGGTGAAAGATCGTCATAAACGTTTTTTTGCTACATCGCCAACAGTTCAAAGAATAAGTACATCCAATCCTTTTAATCCAAAATGAGCTGGTCCCCTCACAATCTTGTAAATTCTGGCCGACTTTCCTCGTAAACAAAGCTGAAAAGTCTATCCTTTTTGGACTTTGATCGCTTCTGCTGTCTGTCCTGAAGCAGCCACATTGTTTCTTTGCAAACAGAGGAAAAGGCTAAAGCCCAAGCTTTTGATTGACAGCTGAAATAAGCCAATCCGTCCACTGTAGGCTGGGTTCTCCTTTATGAAAGCCAATAAAGTCGCAGGGTTTACAAAGGAGGGTCCTGTTTAAATATTGAAAGCTACTCTATCCAATTACAACCAAACATTATGAAACCAGCCTCCCTGTGTAGCCAATAAGAAGACGAGTTGATTGATACCAAACAAGCTTTGTCAAAGCAAAAATAAGGCCTTCTTATGGCATTTCACCATTTCATCAAATTATGATTACTTATTTCTATAAATCTCTAAAATGTAGTTCTTTCAGGTATATGTGTGAGTGATGTGGATGTGTTTTTGTATTTCAGAAGGACTGCATTTTGCACTTTTTGGGCTTTTTAGAAATAAGAAATAAGAAAAACGCAAAGACATATCTGTAGAAATACATTCATATAAAATCCATTTTCTAAGTTATTTTTTCTGGATTTTTTCTCTTCTAAGTTGAAACATGTGGCTAGGGTACTATTTTTGTATGTAGCCCATCTTATATGCTTACAGTAGTGTTTTTTATTAATTTTTCAGATGATTTACTTGGACGGAAATATAAATTCTCTGTTCTAACCTCTGCAGCTCTGTGTCAGTAAGGCCTAGTGTCACAATGCCACTAGAAACAACAAATTGAGAGTGTTAACTTCCCAATGACCTCAGGGTCATCCCAGAGGGCCAAAGTATGTGGAAACTGCAGCACTTTTTTGGGGGTAAAAATGTAGGCGAGAAAAGCATATATTTTCAAGTGTCTCTAACTGTGCCAACAATTATACCCTAAGCATCAATTATTTTAACAATTATGGAGAATGTTAACAAACCATGTTCTCTTAACTCTTAACTAAACTAGTTTGTGTGCCTAAACCTAACCAAACCTTAACTTAGAACCATATACCATTAGAAAAATCATTTGATTATTTTTGTGATGGAGAATTATAGAATGCATTTACAAATGGTGTTGGCGTGAAGGTAAGTGTGTCTATCAAAGTTATGTTTGTGATGTTTAAAAAAACTGCGTATTTTGCCTTTAATCTGGGGGAAATATTTGCAGAGCTATGACATTGGAAACGTTTCAGACCTTGGTACTATCTTTAAATTCTAAAAATTACATTTACAAAAAAGGCGACAGAGCGACTTTGGCAGGCTTCAGCCGTTACTTTGTCTGAGAATGAAAAGCCAGTTCTTGCACCCGGGCAACAAACAAATACATGTTAATAGAAAGCCTAAAAGCTGCTACAGCATTGTGCTGTGGGCAATTATCAAAAAATTAACAGTAGATTTTTTTTACCAAATTATTGCAGTGTTAAATGGACATATATTATGCCTTTTTCTATTATCCTCTTTAATGTGTTGTCTTAAAGCATTTCTTCTCTGGTTTACTTTTTAGTAGTTATTTACAAACTGTTTCTTAGTAAAATTGCATGAGAAACCAGCATGTTAGAACCTTGGTTGAATGAAGAAAGATGGCGCCAGCGTTTTTGGCCTGTCTTGGCCTTCTCTCTGGATGTCAACTCTCTACTGGTGTATGATCGCCAAACACAGCTAGATTTTTAATGGTGGACGTGAAACTTTGCCCCCATTCCTGGCGAGGCTTTGCCGCACCCTGGCCCCGCCTTCTCGGCATAAGCGCGCCTGCTGCCGGGGAAAACACAGCGGCCGGCTGGTGAGGTTGAAGGCCCATCTCGTGCTCTGTTCTGTTTCTTGATGCTCGCTGGACCCTGTCGACGCTTAGCTGGTAGCTGGCTAGCTGCTCTCCTCATCCCCGCTGGCGCAGGTTGCTGCCTCTGGGTCCGGTTCCCCCGGACAGCCAACGCCCGGGTCCCGCCAGTTCCTGCCAGGATTGGCCTGGTAAATGCTAGATCATTAGCAAACAATACTTTTGTCTTAACGGACTTCTTCACATCCCGAGAATTGGATTTTCTCTGTGTGACTGAGACATGTCTGAGTGTTGGTGAATCCAGTACTTTCACTGAACTTTTACCTAATGATGCTGCTTCTTAAACTCCCCGCAAACGTTGGGCTGAGGAGAAGGAATAGCGACTGTATATAAGAGTAGTTATAAATGTAAGCAGCTATTGCTATCATCCTCTTGAACCAGCTTTGAACTGAGCTTATTTGAGCTTGGTTGCTCTCATACAATGCTTTGTGCTGTGGTCTATCAGCCTCCCAAGTACAAAAAGGACTATTTAAATGACTTTTCTGATTTCCTGGTTGAAATCATGCCTAAATATGACCGTGTTCGTATTGTTGGGGATTTATTGTTCATGCGTGTTGTCCTGATAACCCAACGGCAAAGGGATTTTTAAACCTCATTGATTCTTTTAATCTTTTACAATCTGTGTCTGGACCCACACAAGAACATGGACACACACTTAATCTTGTTTTATCATATGGTCTGCCTGTTTTTAATCTAGAGATATATGTAACGCAGTGTTTTCTGACCATATGCCTGTATTATTTGAGGCTTCTCTTGCCTATAATGCAGTTAAACCTTGCGCTGCTACTCAGCGCTGGCGCATTATTAACCCTTCCACTGCTGTTCGGTTCTCGGCTGCTTTCAGTCCGAGCTCCATCATTCCTGAGTCTGTGTGCAATACAGAGGAGCTTAGTTCATGATTTCACTCCACCTACTAAACTGTTTTAGACATTGTGGCTCCATTAAAATCCAGCGGGCCTAAAACTAAATCTGACCCCTGTCTAAACGACTTGACTCTTGCTGTCAGACGTAAGTGCCGTAGAGCTGAGCGCAAGTGGAAGAAGGAGAAACTGCAGATGTCTTTTAGTATGTTAAGGGACTGCTGGCGTCGTTATCAGGAAAATGTGAAAGATTCTAAAAGAAAACATTTCTCAGATATTATCCTGTCAAACTGTAACAAACTTTCTGTTTTGTTTAACACTATTGACTCACTTCTAAATACCCCGCAGACTGCCTGTATGGAGGCGTCCACTGCTATATGTGAAAACGTCCTTCACTTCTTTATTGAAAAGGTCACTTTAATTAGGGCTCAAATCTCACCTTCATCTTATCACCCCTCAATCTCTGTCCCCTGCTCTGCTGTTTTTGACCAGTTTCAGCATGTGACTCTTTCCTTTTTACAGGACATTATTGGTAATTTAAACCCCTTAGGTTCTCCAAATGATGCGGTCCCTCCTCGACTTTTTAAGGAGGTTTTCTCCACTGTAGGAACATCTGTTATTGCAGTCATTAATAGCAGTCTGTCCTCAGGTGTGGTCCCTTTTACATTTTAAACATGCAGTAGTACAACCCCTAATTAAAAAAACTGCTCTAGATCCTGCAGTCCTTGAAATTTTCAGGCAAACTCAAAACTACCTTTCCTTTCAGAAATCCTGGAGAAGATAGTCAGTCAATTATTGGCCTTTCTGGAAGAACATAATATTCTAGAGGTTTTCCAATCCAGTTTTAAAATGTTGCACAGGACAGAATCAGCTCTTTTAAGAGTTTTTAATAATTTTTGATATATTTTTAGCTACTGATTCTAGTGACTGTGCTATCTTTGTGCTTTTGGATTTATTGGCTGCATTTGACACAGTGGATTATGGAATATTGATGACACGTTTGAAGCAATGGGTGGGCATCAGTGGCATAGCATTGGACTGGTTCAAATCGTACTTGACTGACCAAACTTTATGTGTTAGCCTTGGTTACTGTGTATCCTCCACTGCTCCTCTTTCGTGTGGCGTCCCTCATGGCTCAGTTCTTGGCCCTTTCGTTTTATCTTTCTATTTGCTCCCACTTGGTTCAATACTTAGGAAGCATGGTATTTCATTCCACTGTTACACAGATGACAGTCAGATTTATGTGCTTCTTAAAAAGAAAGATGCATACTCCGATTGCTGCTTATGTGTCTTGACGACATAAAGGCCTGGATGGCTCTGAACTTTTTAAATTTTAATGATGAAAAGATGGAGGTGATGGTTTTTGGTGGCACCACTGGGACCCCCCCTGTAGATCTGGGTTCCTTGGCACAGTATGTTAAACCTTGCATCAAAAACCTAGGGGTTAAAGTGGACCTGGAGCTTAAGTTTGTCAGATCAAGTCTGTTCAAATCAAGTTTCTTCCACTTTAGTCAGCTGGCCAAAATAAAGCCAGTACTGTCAAGACAGCACTTTAAGACTGTAATCCATGCCTTTGTTACCACTAGACTGGATTACTGCAATGCACTTTATGTGGGGGTAAGTGGGTCCTCCATCGCCCATCTCCAGTTGGTACAAAATGCTGCTGCACGTCTTTTAACTGACACACGTAAACATGAGCACATTTACCCAATTTTAGCTTCACTTCACTGGCTACCTATTCAATTTAGGATCCATTTTCAAATTGAACTTGAATGGCCTTGCCCCACCCTACTTTGCTGAACTTATACTTATACTTATCCTTACATACCGACATGCTCTCTCAGGTCAGATGATCAGCTGCTCCGGAGTGTGCCTAAAACTAAGCAGAAGCACAGAGGGGACTTTGCCTTTGCGGTGTCGGCTCCAAAGTTGTGGAATGATCTGCCTCTGCACGTTAAACAGGCCTGTTTTTGATTCAAGTCTTAAAACCCACCTCTTCTCTGTGGCCTTTGACACCTAGTAAGATGTTGACTTCATTTACTGCATTTAATTATTTAGTTTAATTGCGTTTATTGCGCAGGTATTATTCTTACTTGTGGTATAATGTTGTGTTTTTCTGTATAGCACTTTGGTAAACTTTTGTTGTTTTAAAGTGCTTACAGATAAATTTGGGTTGGATTGGAAAATTATTTTTTCTTACTACATACCATTCAACCCTAGCTTTGTTTGGATGAGGATTATAGTATGCTACCTTTGAGCACATTATTGTAAATAATGGCAGCTTCCATATGGCTTTGGTTAATGAATTACAGTATTTAGCCCAGTGAAACCGAAAGCAGAATATTGAGGCAAACTACAGGTTTGCAAATGCTTTTAGAGTCAGAAGAATCTGTGAGGGCTTAGCCAGTGTTCCCATGTGTTCCAGCTGGGGCTGCCGTAGTGATAGATTGGAGCCGGGATGAGATAGGATGTGGAAGACCGTAGGGGCAGCAAGAGGGCAGGACTCATCCACAAATCCCTGCCACAGGGCAGGTAAGGGCTGGCAGGCTCCCCCCTATAAATGTATTTATTTCATTTTATTTACCATTTTTATCTTTTCTTCTCACTTATCGATTTACTTTATTATGTTATTTTGACTTGCAAATAATGAGGTACCTACTGAGATGAAAAAATTGCCCATGTCAGTGTTTTACTGCTGTTGCTGCAGGTGGTTATGGTTGTGCTAATTAGTACAGTATACAAAGACCACAGTTGGGTAATTTGATCTACAGCAATGCTTTATATTCCATAAGCTCATCATATGCTTTTACCGCCGTTGTCCTGTGAGAACAATGTATCGGGACGTAAAAAGTCAGCCTTTTAGAAAACACAGCCTTGATTTCAGTTTTTGTGGTGATGCATTTTACAGCTAATGCAAGAAGGATTTTTAATAGTTTATTTGAAGCTATAGTGAGTAATTTCTGTGGAGTAAAAGTTTGAAGTTGCATGAAATGGAAATATTCATGTAAAGTACAAGTATCTCAAATTTATACTTACTGTAAATTGAGTAAATGTACGTAGATACATTTCACCACTGACAGGATCATAGTAGGTAGAGGGCCATTATAAACTAGGGCTTTAACAATATGCAATATGAAACCGAAATTGTGACAAACCAGTGAGTGAGAAGCCAGAGTTATCCTTCCCGTCCAGATTAGAGCCCGATATTAGGGATAAATGCCGATACCGATAAAAATAAAGCTTTTTTTAAATTCCATTCTTCAGAATCATTTATCATGACAAATAAATGATTCTGATAAATTAATGTTAAAAATAAAATACAGACAGTCAACCATGTTATGAGTCTTGCCGTTGCATAGTTTGTCCACCAGATGGCGCTCTACAACGTCTCTGTTAACAACACTCTGATTTTTTTTGGGTTATTGTGTTTTTATTGAAAGGACTTAAGTTTGTATATTTTATACATTTTATTCAGAACTTTAATATATGTTGATGTTCCTCTGTTCTGTTGTGACAATAAAACAACAATTATCATTATTTTAGTGAGAACTCATAAATAACTACAAATAACTTATGATAGGGAAATCTGTTTAGTTTTGTTACGCATTTATGAATTACTTTTTAATATATAAATCGGAATATCGGATTTCAAAATAACCAAATAATATCGTATCAACCTTAAAAATCCTTTATTGATAGCGTTCTTAGCACCGGAGTTAAGTACGGACCGGGTACTGACCGGGCTAGCCCCCAGCCAGCTGCTAGCTGGCTGGGGGCTGACTGTGGATTTGTCTCCGGGCCGGGGCTGTAATTATATTGTATAGTTGCTAGCTGGCTAGGGGCTGACTGTGGATGTGTCCCCATACAGTTATTGTTACTGATGAACTTGTGGTAGCCAGAGTTGTTAACCGTGGTCAAAACAATCATACTAAAAACAACTGAGCATGTTGAACAATGTCATAATCTTATGTTACCCAGCACAAATTAGCTTATGTTATTGACCAAGCATTAGCTATTTTGCAGCAGCACCTTAGCTTCTCACCGGTGCTTAGGACCGCCCAGGGCAATTTTGATTGAAAGAAATGCCAATAAACCAGAGCACGTTTTCCTCCCATCCCTGAATGCTATGTGGAGTAGCCAGATTCTCCTCCAGTCCACTTTGAAGGAGGGCCTGGCAAAGTGAAGTATCCATTCATCTGTGTTAAATTCCAAGTCAAGTTGTAAGTCACTCTGATTTTCCTGAGTAGAGTCTAAAGTCATCAAATTTGTGACTCGAGTCTGACTCGAGTCCAAGGCATGCGACTTGAGTTTACACCTCTGCAAACAGACATGCTAAATGAACCCCAAGGTTAGACTTATTTGAAAGAGCTAACAAATCATATGACCCAAACTCGTTGCTTTCATTTGATGTCCTTTCGATCATGGTCTTCCTATTTCTTATCCCATCACTTTTCAACATCATTTCAATGGTTTTAGCCATGTGTGTGCTTTCAAGATTAAAAGTTATAATCTTTGTGATAATCTTACATTGAATAGTGCATTGTCTGTGCTTGGCACTGAAAAAAATGTTGACCCTCAGAAATTTAAGATGAAAGTTTCCCTTTGCTATTCTGTCATGGAGTATCATTGAGGTGGTTGAAGTGTGTAATATCCATGTTTGGGCAATTAACTATGGGCTTAAGAGAAGGGCATAACGGTATAATAATAACAGGACTTTGGCCTTTTCAATTGAATTTTCTCCTTGTGTGCCTTTTTCCTGCTAAATAACCAAGCAGGCTTGCTCTCCCACCCTCCCTCCAGCCATCCTCTGCCTATTTCTCTCTCTGATGAGGGAATGGTGATGACATGTGCTAGGAGATGGAGACAGAGTTCCTAACCAGGCCAGTTATGAGGCAGTAAGTTCAATATTGATTATCTGTCCACATCACTGCCTGGCCTCCTTTGTTTTCTCAAGCACACATCAGCACATATACAACAGTGGAGAGCCCAGATGGGGGTGACCTTTTATCACCTTACCCTCTGGTTTCTATCACAACATGTAGACACACATGCCTATACACACATATTCCCACTGCAGACTGAAGGCTAGCGGGCTGCGATTTGTGTTTCCTCTGACTTTGTTGTTTGACTTGGAGGCCACCAACTGTTGAGTCTGAATCCCATCTCTAGTCCCCAGTGTTCGAGTCTGAGTCCAAGTCTGAGTCACCAAAGAATAGTCTGAGTCGAGTCACCATTATCTGACCTTGAGTTTGAGTCCAGAATATAGCGACAAGAGTCAGTGACTCAAGTCAATCACTGCCTATTACACATAAAAGTAGTCAGAAACTTAATCCAGCTTCAGAATCCTATTTCATGAATGCTCGAGTCCAATTACATAAATCCTCAAGTCCAAGTCCAATTGATCAGTGTGGAAGTCCAATTTGAGTCACAAGTCCAGAGAAGAGCGACTCCAATCCAAGACTTGCAGTACTCCATCAGTGGCGGCCACTATGTCAAAATCACTTCACAACCCAGCACTGATCTAAGGGCTTTCTCCAAACGTTGTGCAATAGAATAATGTCACTTAGTTAGAAAATACTGGAAAAGATTGCAGGCAGTGTTTATGGTTCTTCCAAATTGTATTTGTATTATTTTTTTTGTACTTAAATACCATGTACCAGTAAAGTACTGAATTTTCATCGAGGCCTATCTTTCATAAACAAAGACTGTCAACAGTGTGATAGAAACTGGTAGGTATAACATTGAGCAGGGGCAGACACCAAATATTGTAAGCAAGTAACAAAGTAGCATAAATAAAGTATAGATTAGTTTTCTTTTCATTTGGAGCAGCATAATAACAATAATCAATGCCGTACATTTCTGTGCATGCCAGCCAACATCTAATTACTGCTAATTACCAGCGGCTGCCATGCGCGATATGATGTGTCTTCTTTCTGTAAGCCATTCCCAGTAATTATACATATATCATGTCATCCAGTGAATCATTATTGCATAAAGGATCCCCTAGTGGCTCTTTTTCCATTGGACAGAGGAGAGAAATGGCCCACATCCACCTGGACCAGTGTTGTCTAGGCCAGGCCAATCCACCCCATCCAGGCCTGGCTGTAGACTGGCATATGGGGAGGGCACTGCCTGCCAGGCTTTTACCGAGACTCAAGGGGAAGAGTGATCGTAGGGCAGCGAGCCCTACGACCCTGGACACAAACCACTTTAATCTTTACCTGCATAGCAAACGGTGTAATAGGAGGAGAGGAAGAAGTAAGATGGGAAGACAGTAATAGTATTTTCTTCTGGACATTGTCTTTTGTCCTTTTCTGTCTTTGCTCCCTCCTATTGTGATGGAAAGAGAAAAAAAAGAATAAACAAATGTGTGAATTATAAGAATTTGTAGTAGATGGAAGTGAAGAATATAATCACAAAGAAAAACTAAAAGATGCAATTACTGTAATTGACAAAACTGTCTGTGATTGATTTCTAAAATTATCAGTTTGATTGTATTTCGATCTAGTGTCACATGACAGTGTTTGTTGATGCCTTTCTAAACTGTTACAAATCACTGTTAAAAAGAATTTAACTGTTTTTTAAATTTTCACCTATTTTTAAGATTTGGTGAGGTTAAGCCTGAAGCTTCTTGGTTAAGGTTGTAGGAAGATCATGACTATAAGAGAACAGATGTTGACTGTTGTATTTTATACATCCAGACGTAGACCTTTTACTTATAAGAATACTTCACCCTCTGGACTCACGTGATTAACTCAACAGAGATGGCGGCTTAATGTATAGGCAATTATAGCCCAATTTTGCCAAATAGTTGTGTTATGTGGTTCCAACTCTGATATTCTTTCACTTTGTACTCGATAGAGTCATTTAACACAGAATGGCAAACAAGAACAAAACCCAACGCGGCGATAAAGATGCCATTGCAGAGGAGAACAATCTTTACTAGAGAAACAGAAAAGCTACCTCGAAGCATGTTTTTCTCAGATTCAGTCTCAGATTCAACAGATGGAGCTTGAGGAACGACAAGAAGCTAACTGCTATCCATGCTCAGCTAGCATCTCCAACTGCAAGCGTTGGCTCTATTAGATCTGATGTAAACAATCTAAAAACCACTGTGGAAAGCAACTCACGTACTCTTGATAGTCATTGACACGCTTTTCAAGAGTTGTAGGTGAAGCTCTCAGATATGAAGGACAGAAACCAAAGATGCGTCGGGTTGAAAGAGGAGCTAGAAGGCTCTAATGCTTGGGCAGAAAGATTTACATTTCCCCGGACTACAGCAACTTCACGGTCATGCGGCGCCAAACCTTTTACCATAGCATGGATTCCGCATGAGTCACTTTTGTTCCTGCTTTACCTGTCAACCCTGAAGATTAAGGAAGGCTCCCAGTACAGAGCTTTCACCTCTACTAAAGATGCTGAAGAAAACTTTGTTTTGGAGTGGAAGCATTTGGTCACAGGGAGGGATTGTGGAGGAGGTGCACTGTGCCTTCTTCAGTATGTATAGTGTACTTTTCTGTTTATTGTTATCTGGACATTGCATTAATTGCATTGTGTGTCTGTTAGAGGCACAAAGGCACTCAGTGTTGCCTGCACCAATTCAGGTTGTTTTTTTTCAATTGAAAGTACTTGCATATTTATAGCAATCAAGATTAACATAAAAACATTGGCCGGAATTCTCCTTTAAAACAACATCATGCTGACTTCTGCCTTTTGTTCACATGGCAAACTCTAGTTTCCTAAATGAATTTCAGTCAGTGTAAATTGTTGCCAATTTCTTCAATATGAATGCAATTCCAATGGGCACTGGGTTAAGTTAAATTCACTTTTTACCAGCCACTTTTTTGCCTCATAAAGGTGAAAAACAGGAATTGCTGTGTCTCTATGGTCCTATCCTGTCGTATTCATGGTAGCTTACTCTTGGACATTGCGCCATCATCACGTGCTGTAGTAGGGGGGCCCGCCTTGATAATCCGGGATAAATTCCCTATTCTGGGCTGGGACACACATTCAAAGGGTTTTAATGAAGTACTTATTGGACTTTAACTTATCATTGCACCTACGATAATGTAGCTGTTCTCAATTTAAGTCATCCTGTACATCTCATCTACAGTTTTTCCTGAATCCACTGTGTGATTGTGTGTGTTTGTGTGTGTGCGTGCGTCAATCGCGGAGGGAACGGAGCAGCAGCTCCGCCCGCTGTAGCAAGCCACAACAACTTTCAGTGGCTTTATAGTGAAAAAATGTTAGAGTACATTGATGTTAAAATTTATTCATGTTGGCAGGACGGTCTGAAATGTTTTGCTCGGTCTTTTGCTGTACACTTTGTTGGTAAACGTGAGCTGTTCGAGTCACACCGGTCTCGTCTTCATATCAGCATTTGACCCATTCTCACTCCCGCTTGGTCAGTAGCTGCACGTGGGACTGCTGGGATTGTCACGAGCAATGAAAATGCGATACGGGGCCCCGACTGTCAATCAATGTCTTCCAGTGATGCGGATCCCTGATTGGTTTGGGCCCGTTAGCAACTGCGTACCCTGCTTACCGATAGTTATGCATCTGAATCACTCAATTCTCATTGGCTACCAGCCAACACGGCAGGTACATTGACAGTGTTACCCGCCAATTGCAAAATTCACTCACATTTGGTGGGTGGTCGGATGCTAATTTCAGGCCCTGGTTAGGATGGAATAAATAGAAACATAGATAAATATTTGTGCATGGAGAGAGTAAAAGATACAAACTTGGCATTATGGGGGATGGTTTGCCTTTTCTACCGCACACTGTCCCTCCCTCTAGCCCTCCGCAGTATGTTGGTGGTGGTGTGGACTGGCAGGAACAGGCTGGCAGGTGGTACATTATACCAGGGGAGAGAGCCAGAGAGAGAGAGAAAGAGAGAGAGACATGGAGAATGAGAGAGAGAGAGAAGAGAGAGAGAGAGAGAAGAGTATTTATGGAAGAGGAACAGAGGCAGAAGGAAATAAAACCAGTATTGTGTGACACAAACAGAATGAAGTGGCATAGAGGCTGTTAGTGTGTGTATTTGTGTTCCTATGCAGTATGTGTGTGTGTGTGTGTGTGTGTGTGTGTGTGTGTGTGTGTGTGTGTGTTCCACTGAAAGAAACGGTTCAAGATAGGAAAGGGGAAAAGGAAAAGAAATGTTGAAAGACAAGGAGTGATGAAATGCTGACATTGAGGTAAAGAGGTGGATGAAGGGGAAAAATATGAGTAGAAGGCTGCAACATAGAGGAAACAAAGTAAAATAAGTCGTTAGTAAAGTAAGGTGAAGAATAATAATTAGTTAATTAATAGTGATTAAGTGATAACTTCCATTTTTCCAGAAAATTAACGTAATACATTTTATTCATTTAGTCCTTTTATGCCTTCAGTCCTCCCTAAATATATTAAATGAGTCTGGACAGACATGCATGTAAACTGCAACTTGAATGGATGGCAACGGCATACAATTGCAAGGCACTGATTCTAGTTCTTTTTTTAAAAATACAGAAATGCACATGTGCAGGAGGCTGCACAACTCACAAGCAAACCAAAATGAGAGACTCTGGCGTAAAATTAACTTCAGTATATAGCCAAATCACTGGGTGCTAATAGGTTTGCCCTCTCCTATTTCTTTCATCCACACACACAAACACACACACACACACACACACACAAACACACTCAATGATAACCACTGCTATTCACACACTTTGACTCATTCTTTGCATATGACTTCATAACATGAGCTCATCTTTAGTTGCTAAAACATACAACAAACCTAACCAACCAACACTTAGGCATCAAGAAACCCACACATACACATACACACACACACACACACACGATCGAAGAGTATCAGTCATGGGGCAAGCCAGCTGGCAGCCAGGGCAGCCCCACATCACCATTACCATAGGAATCCTCAATCACTGGGAACTGCTGGTAATGTAGTAGTGCTAGAGAGAAAGTGTGTGTGTGTGTGTTTACATGAATGAGTGAGTGGAGTAATGTGGCTGGGGAGAGAAGGAAAAAAAAGAGAAAAAGAGGTTGAGCATGAGAATAGAAGAGGGAAAAGAGAAGTGTTTGGGCAGTCTGTGTTTATTTGCAGTGTGGTGTGTTTTTAAAGCTGAAGAGAGAATTACAACCTGTTCTTTCTTTACCCCTGACTCTAAAAGTAAGCTAATGTATAATACATTACTCTCCTCTTGTCTATTCCTCTCTCCTCCTTTGTCCTCCTCACTTTATCCCTCCATCTTTGCATCCCCTCATCCACGTATCCTTCCAAGGTTGATTTTATCTTCCTTTAAGACCAATGGGATGAGCATTTCATGCATGAAATGACTAGTCTGGGTCCCCAGGTACCTCTGTGCTGCACACACACTGGAAAATCCAGTGATGTACATACATCCTAGTGTTATGGATTTAATGATTTCCCTGGAGCGAGCGTTAGACAGACGACATGTATGTAGCACCGATTACATCAACTGCAGCTCCCTTGACCTTGCAGATTATTGCTCTCCTCGCCAGCATGAAGTAGTTTGTGTGTGTGTGTGTGTGTGTGTGTGTGTGTGTGTGTGTGTGTGTGTGGTGTGTGTGTGTCTTTTCTTTACGTCTGTGCATACAGTATCCACAATTGGAGCGGATGTGTCCAATATTGATCTGTTTCATAAAAACATGCTTGATCTTTCACACTCACAGCTGAACTACAGGTACAATAGAAAAAGGGCTCTTCACCATTTGAACCTGCATGGAAGAATCACACCCTTTGTTCTTGGCAGACACTGCACACATAGGCTACTGCTAGACTCAGAGGAGCTCTTTCAAGTAATAGCAATCTCTACATCCAGGTTAAACATCCAAACATTTGCTTGTACTTCTTGAACTTTGTATAACTTGATTCAAGATCTTGCTTCAAATTCAATTGAAGTTACATTTAAGTATTTCTTCAGTATTAAAAATAATCCAGAAGATTGGTGAAGATATTTAGCAATAATAAACCAATATAAATCAATAAGATAAGACTAATATTAAAAATAAATAGTAATAACTGATGCAACAAATACACTTCTGTACTTCTGTAAAAAGGAAGTTACGGTCTACTATCAAACACTCCAACAAACAAAAGGGTGCAGACTGAGCATAGCCTGAGGCATCTTCAGGTGTGCCAGTAACACTTATCATGAATTCATGTACCATTATTATACGAATAGAAAGAAAGAATGCATGTTAATCATACATACATTTCTTCATGCAATGATTAATTTATTTCAGTCATAAGGATTTCTGATTTATTAATGATGCTCATGTCTTCTTTATCGATAAATCTGTAGATAAAGGGACAGGCTAAACAAACTGAATTGTACCGTTGTAATCATTGTTAACTAAACATTACTTCATCATGTTTATGGCCCTTCAAATGAAGTGCTGACCTCCTCCATCTTTAACATTAATAAATAAGATATGATTAATGGTGGCATATGCAGCTATTATCTTTGTGACCTCTGAAATACATAAAAAAAATGTCGACATTTCTGGTGTGCAGAGACGTAGAATTTACTAAAGTGTTAAATTAATTAATATCCTACTTGAATGAGCATTGTTCTCGGGCATTACTGTGCCTTATGTTGTTGTGAATAAAGGAACTGCAAAAATATATCTTCAGTACACTGTGTTTTGTGTCAGTGTAGTGACCTCAGTATAATTTTGCCAATCCAATTTAATTTGATGCCACCATTAATCATGTCTTATTCATTAATGTTAAAGTGTCTATATGTAACTTTCAGTTTGTGTTGATTCTAGCAACCACTTTTGGCAAAAGCTGTGGTGTTTTTACCACACCTGCTGTCAAAAAGCTCTTTTCTTTACAGCGCTTTATTGCCCACTGTAGATTACTGAGTTAGTGTTACAGAGAATTCATGTTTTGCTCAGGCAGAAAATCATTCTTTTGCAATGAGAGAATATGTTACAGATGCATTGTTGCATTTAAAGTGTTGCATACGGTGACTTAGCCTACTTTGGATGTATTGTGAGCTAAACCGGGTAATCTTATCACTGTTACAGTGTCACGAGCCAAAGCATTACGAGATAAATTTTTTCTACCGCGGTTGAAAAGCTAGATATTCCTGCGGTAGTGCGGCATACCGCAACCCCCTTACGAGAGAAGCGCAAGTCAGAGTGAGAATGGCAGGGTGCCTTAAGTGAGTTTTTTCAGTGCCTTTGTGGCCGTGCAAGGAGAGCGAGCGGAAACGGACAGTAGCATATGAGTGCCGCTGTGTGGAAAAGAGAGAGGAAAAAGAGATAGCAAAGTTGATGTAAAGTGAGTTAAAAGTGAACAATAAAACAACAAGCTAGAGCTTTTCAAGACACGGTTGCTTTATCTGTTGTCAATACTGCCGGTATATATGTTGCAGCACAAGTGCAGTCCGTCTAGCAGCGGAGCAGGCAGAGAGCAGAGAAGGCGACTCAGCAGTTTGCTAACTTGTTGCTCTCTCTACCAATACAAGCCGTTCTGTTTTAGGCTACGAAACGTGCATGCAGGCTGAAATTCAGCTGGGCTGTTTTTTCAGGATAAAGCTATAAACAGAAGGACACTCCGCTAGCTGCTAGGCTAATGTGCAACACTGCAACTGTAATGTTAATCTGTCTACCTCAGCTGAGAACGCAGAAATGTCTTTGCCTTTTCTACCGTAAATGTTGTTAAGTAACATCAGAGTACGGAATTAATTGAATGTGTCATCCAAAATTGCCCTCCCCAACTCGCAAAAGGTCTTTTCATAAGTTTTGTTTAGAAAGCCTTGAACCTATGTAAGACACAATGTCATCAGACACAATCCATTTCATTAGAATCAATGAACCCATGTCATTAGACACAACGTGGCCATGCACACGTGCAGGCCAATGGTATAGGTGTCACGTATAGGTGTCACCATGACTCTGGTAACCGTCCCAGCCATAGTAGCAACCAACGTAATATTAACTTATTTAGCGCACTTCATGAAACCCAGGGACGCTTTACACAGGTACAGGGGGGCAAGGGAAAAGAAAATAATAGGCACAACAAAAACACACAAACTAAAAGGAATAACACATCCGCAATAAATGGAAGGGGAACATCATTTTAAAGTCATCTTCTGGCGTAAAATCACATTGCGCATTGTAAAGTTATTTTATGAATGAAATAGGCATATTACATACCTAAAGGCCAATTCTTGGTTGTTTTTGAATCATTTACATCCCGTAATTGTCTCCAACTGTTGAAAGCCAGACCGAGTGTGACTTGGGTTTCGTACGTTGTCTTTACCTTTTATCTTTTAATTGTTCTTCATTTAATTTTTGTTCTTTTCTGTGATGGCCCTTCCCCAGTATCAGCCATAACTACAACAGAAAACTTCTAAAATACAATTAAAATACAATTGGGCTTGTATAAGCATCTCCTGCTACCTTTTACCTGGTTGAATACACTAATACAGACATTTACGGTGGTACACTGAAATCTGTGACCCGTCAGAATGTGTACTCCTCAGTGCCGTCTACCTGCCGTAAATCATTTGGTGACTTTTGGGGAAAAATCGTACCCGTGCAGAGGCATTAATACAAGCCCATCACGTGACTCCAACACTACAATTCCTATGTATACTGCTGTTGCTGGTCAGTACTTTTGGAAGAATGCATAAATATAATACTATTAATAAATCAGAAATCATAATGATTAAATTACTTAATGGCATTAATTAACATTTCTGTTAATTGTTCCTGTTTTAAGTCATCCATTAGATATTATAAATCATTGTACATTACTGATTGATCAGGAGGTACTACATGAATGAATTTATGCTTTTTCTTGCATGGAATTATTTATTAATTCAAGTGTTACAGGTGTGGGTTGTTTAGTTGCTGCTATAGGAAGAGGGATCATTTACAGCAGTACCACTGACATGTTTACTGATTGCATTACTGAATAGCTTAACTTATTCTGAACATATTTGTTTCAATGTCAGAACTTCATGAAGCTGCTTCTACTTTCAAGGTTCTTTTTTCATCTCTCTCTATATATGCACATTTCCTGTATCCCACAAGTTATATGAGGCAAACAGTGAGTCAACAGAGTATAACATGTTAAACAATGTGGACAGAGGCATATGGTGCTCTCCTAGTCTACTATAGAGTTATGGTGTTGCATTTGCTTCCTGTTGTTTCATTCTGATTTAACCAATATTTGTACATTTTGAATAATTCAGTGGGTTTCCTCCCTGTTGCAAAGCACCAGGCCTTAAATCTACATGTATAATAAATAGAACATATTTATGCTAATCTAATTGTTTTACAGTTAGCTGGCTTTGTAGTGCTTAGTCTCCGTAATAAACAGGCGACACGAGGAGTAGTCGGCACAAAGCCTAGCGACCCCTCCCCATCCCCCCAGCTGCCCCACGGGAATCATCCCAAAGCAGCTGTTGACAGAGGCGAACGAGGAAAGGTGATTCCAGGCGGGGGAGAGTGGCACATTTCCAATCTCACATAAGAACAGGCTTTGAAGCAAACCGTGCACCATACTGCGTTCACATTATACTATTTGTGTTGCGAAGCAATTCAAGTTAAGGCCTTAATGCCGGCAGCTGAATGCCAAGTTGATTCTATTGCACTGAGGCACTTTTCAGATTGTGAATGATTGCTCAAAAGAACAAGACTTACTAAAAGAACAGCTTTTCAGCAGAATACACTGAATATCTGCAGAGACTTGGAGATTGTCAGTTGCCATGTTGTTTAAAGGTAAATATGGTGCAAAATGTGCATACCGGTAAATTATCTAAACACTTATTAACTGTCAAACTGTGCACAACAAATGCCAATTTTAAAATATAAGTTCAATTTTTTGTTCTGCAAGCTCTCGCATCATATTTAATTCAATTCAATTTTATTTATATAGCGCTAAATCACAACAACAGTTATCTCATAGCACTTTTCATTAAAGAGCAGGTCTAGACCGCACTCTGTGATGTTATTTACAGAAATCCAACAATTCCCACCACAAGCAAGCACTAGGCGACAGAGGCAAGGAAAAACTTCCTTTTAAGAGGCAGAAACCTCGAGCAGAACCATGGCTCAGGGTGGGTGGTCATCTGCCTCGACCCGTTGGGAGGGAGAGAGAGAGAGAGAGACAGACAGACAGACAGACAGACAGAGAAGAGACAAGAGAGACATGGAGAATTGTAGCAGAGGGTGTCGAGCAGGAACATGGCATCAGGTTACTCAACCACAGATCCAGACTCCACAGCTCCAGAGCCAGAAACACCTGCAGGAAGCAATAGGAGGAGAGAGGAGAAGGGTGAGAGAGCACAAAACTCCGGGAAAGTGAAGAAGTTGAGTTAGTAACATGCATTAATGGGATGAGGTTGCATACAGATGGAGAGAAAGAGGAAGAGAGAGGTGTTCAGTGCATCATGAGCCAGCCCTAACTATAAGCTTTATCAAAGAGGAAAGTCTCAAGCCTACTTTCAAATGTGGAGATGGCGTCTGCCTCCTGAACAAAAACTGGAACCTGGTTCCACAAGAGAGGAGCCTGATAGCGAAACGTTCTGGCTCCCATTCTACTTTTGGAGACTCTAGAAACCAAAAGTAAACCTGCATTCTGGGAGCGCAGTGCTCTGGTGGGGTAGTAAGGTACTATGAGCTCTTTAAGATAAGATGGTGCTTGAACATGAAGAGCTTTGTAGGTGAGAAGAAGGACTTTAAATTCTATTCTGGATTTTACAGGAAGCCAAGCTAAAACAGGAGAGATGTGATCTCTCTTCCTGGTTCCTGTCAGAATACGTGCTGCAGCATTCTGGATCAGTTGAAGATCCTTTGACTTTTTCGAGCAGCCTGATAATAAAGAATTGCAGTAATCCAGCCTAGAAGTAACACATGCATGGACTAGTTGGAATGGATCTTCCTGATTTTTGCAATATTACGTAGGTGAAAAAATGCAGTCCTTGAAATTTGCTTTATGTGACAATTAAATGATATGTCCTGATCAAAGATAACTCCAAGATTCCTCACAGTGGTGCTGGAGGCCAGGGTGATGCCATCCATAGTAACAATCTCTTTGGATAATGCGTCACGGAGGTGCTTGGGCCAGAGAACAATGACTTCAGTTTTATCTGAGTTTAACATTAGGAATTCTATGTTCTACATGCGTTCACATTTTGTACGATATTTACTTTCATAATTTTGGCTTCTAGTTTTATAGTTATAGCATTGGCATATAGCTAGTAGGGTGAGGCTTGTGGCTGTATACAATTACATTACAGAATAGAAAAGAATTCAAGAAAAGTTAAATGAAATATATCAACTGATATTCATCACATTCTAAAACACTGGCAGCATTTGATCACTTGCGTCGAGGTTCTACAAATACTAATTTTCTGAGCTTCAGCAAATGCCTCACAGTAGGTTATTTAAGCAATAGCTCATATCTTTGCGTTGGGACAAATAATGGCCCTTAGCTGTGATATAATCAGAACATATCACAGACTAAACTGAACTTTTATAAAACTGTTGTCAACTATGGCAGTATGAAAGTTATAGTCTCAATCTAAATTTGTATTGATAAATAGTCAGGCTCTTGGTATGTGGTGTCTGACGATGCCAGTGGTGTGATGCACAGTGGCAGTAATAGTCACAATGAAGGATAATGGAACAGTGACTACAAATGGTAGTCATAGTAGTTCATGTCATAGCAGGGCATTGCAGGGTGTAGCAGAGAATTGGTGGACGTAGCGGGATGCTGTAGGGATCAGCAGGACACTGCAGGGCATCACAGAGCATAGCAGGGTGTAACAGGGAGTGCAACAGGACCACAGCAACAGCTGCAACCAATATCTTGTTGCCATCCTAATCCAAGGAATTGTGCTAGGCGAAAAGAAAACATAAGGAGTCTGGGAAGTAAACTCCCTAGAGCCACTGTAGGTTAGTAACAAGTATTGAGAGGCAAGAGCAGCTCAGTGTGTCAAAGGAAGGAAGGAAATCCCCCGGCAGTCCAGAAATATAACAGCATAACTTGGAGAGACAGGTTAAGGAGAGGAGCATGGTCAGGCTAGAACTCTACCCAGCCAGATCGGGCTTGATATTACTCTTTATATGGTAGATGAATCTGACAACTATGATGAGAAGAAGGTGGGCCTGGCTAGGCGAACGCTGCAACACCTCACTCCCTAACTATGAGCTTTTTCAAAGAGGAGGGTTTTCAGGTTATTCTTAAATGACGGTTTCTGCCCCCCAAACCCAGACTGGGAGCTGGGTCCACAAGAGCGGAGCCTGATAGCTGAAGGTTCTGGCAACCAACGTACTTTCAGAGTCTCTAGGAACCACAAGTAGCTCTGATTTCTGGGAACAATATAGCAATAACTTTAGTTTTGTTTGAGTTTAACATCAAAAGGTCATCCAGGATTTTAAAATAGTTAAGCTTGAAGTTTAGCTAACTGACTGGTTTTGTTGGGCTTGATTGACAAGTAATTCGCATAACAGTGAAAGTGTAAGTATTTCCGATTTACAGTGCCAAGAGGAAGCATAAATAAGGAGAATAGAATTGGACCAAGCACTGGGCCTTGGGGAACGCCATGGCCAACTTTAGCGTACTTTGAGGATTTACCATTAACATTAACAAAGAGAGATCAATCAGAGAAATATGACTTAAACCAGATTCTCTGAATAACAACTAAATGTCCCATTCTCTGTAACAGGATGGTATGGTCGATAGTGTTGAATGCAGCACTAAAATCTAGTAAGATAATTATGGAGACCTTTGTCTGAAGCAGATATAAGGTTGTTAGTCATTTTCACCAGTGCCGTCTCTGAGCTATGATGCTTTCTAAATCCTGATTGGAAGTTCTCAAATAAACTATTGCTATGTAGAAACTTAGACTTTCTCAAGAATATTAATTAATTGTTGAGGATCTATAGGATAAAAGCAGTTTCAAGCATAGGTCAGATTTTGTTGTTCTTTCTTGTATTCCGGCTTTAAAGGTGAACCGTTAGAAGTTGAGGGCAAAAGGTGATGAATTTTTGTCTCTGTTTTAGTTTTATCATTAAAGAAGCTCATGAAGTCGTTGCTACTCAGATCTATAGGAATATATGGCTCAATAGAGCTGTGATTCTCTGTCAGCCTGGCTACAGTGCTGAAAAAAAACCTTGGTTTGTTCTTATTTTCTTCTATTAGTGATGAATCTCATTTGGCATTTCTGAGGGCCTTCCTACATGTTTCAGACTGTTTTGCCAATCTAAACGAGATTCTTCCAGTTTGGTGGAACACTATTGACTTTCGGGTTTTTGAGAGATTTGTTTTAATTTGCAAGTTTGTGAGTTATACCAAGGTAATAGTTTCCTTTGCTTCATCCTCTTCTTTTTGAGAGGAGCATTTACTACATTTGTAGCAGTGTCTACAAATGTATCAATTTGGGAGGGATTAAAGTTAACATAAAGGTCCTCTGTTATATTAAAGCATGACATTGAGTTAAATGCTGTTGGACTATCTTTCTTAAATTTAGCTACAGCATTGTCAGATCTAGGCATCTAGTGTAGAAGCTTTTATCTAATTTACTATAGTTGGGTAGAAGGAATTCGGAAGTTATTAAAATATGGTCTGATAATACCGGATTCTGCAGAAATATTATTAAATCCTCAATTTCAATGCCATATGCCAGCACAAGGTCAGGGGTGTGGTTAAAACAGTATGTGGCCTTATGCACACTGACTGAAATCAATTGAGTCTAATTATAAAATCACCTGCAATAAGTACTTTGAGTGCTACACATGATTTAAAAACACTGAGAATTCAGTTAAAAATTCAGAATATGGTCCTCGAGCTCAGCAAATAACAACAAATGTAATTGGCTGTAATATTTTCATGTTGGATGTAGAAGATTAAGAACAAGGCTTTCAAACGAGTTATAATTTAATTTAGGTTTAGGATTAATTAACAGGCTTGAATAATAGATGGCTGCGACTGACCCAGTGGAAGCACAGAGGAGCGCATTGCACTGCACCTCTGATTACTAATATCAGACCTGGGTTGTAATGGTTTATGGTTGATAATAGACTCAGTCAGATTTATTGATATGAGAGTTGTTCTGTCCCAAGTGGGGTGAATGCCGTCTCTCTTATGCCATGAACTACTACAGACTATTATTTTTTTAGTCACTGTTCCATTATCTTTAACTGTGACGGTTATTGCCACTATTCATTTCAACCCCAACCGGACCGTCATTCACTGCCTACCAAGAGCCTGGGTCTGTCCGAGGTTTCTTCCTAAAAGGGAGTTTTTCCTTGCCACTGTCGCACTGTTGCTTGCTCTGGAGGGAACTACTAGAACTTATAAATTATGTGGTCTAGTGTGGTCTAGACCTACTCTATCTGTAAAGTGTCTCGAGATAACTCTTGTTATGAATTGATACTATTAATAAAATTAAATTGAATTAGTCAGACCATTATTTTCCCAGAATGCACTCCAGTTATTCACACAGCCCACGTCACTAACTGGGCACCATCGGTTGAAGGGTGATATGTGGCTGTACGTTTCATCACTGGTCAAGTTTAGCAGGGTTCCAGATAAAACTACTGAGTCCGACATTGTTTTTGCATATGCACAAAGTGACTTAACATTACTTTTAGGGATCTCCGATTTACGTAATCAGGTATCATTACTGTATTTACGGTTATTTTTAGCCAGTAGCTTTAGATGGGATTCTGCATCGCCCGCTCTGGCCCCAGGGACACACACGACCTCAGCCACTGAAGCCACCAGCCTCACATATCGCAGTATAGACCTCCCAATAGCCAAAATTGGCTTGTCAGCGGGTGTATCAATGAGTGGGGAGAAACTGTTGACACTGTTATGTTACGGAAAAAGTTGTGGTTGGGCTTACATTTCTGTGACACACGAGAAGAACAGGACGGTTAGGATTAGGAAAAGGATGAAGGTGGGTTTACGTTTCCATGACACGCGGGAATAACGGGACAGTTTAGTTTGGAAAAAGGTTGTGGTTGGCCTATGCTTCCATGACACGAAGGAATAATGGTATGGTTAAAGAAGAAAGCAACTTTAGAAAAGGTGCCACGCAGGAGACGAACCCCGGTCTCCTGGGTAAAATTCCTGTGTTTGACCCATCCGCCACCCCAACCAACCTCCCTCTGCAGAATTTCTGCCTTACATACTACTCGCTAAACCCAAACAAACACACTAAAGGGCAACTTTTTCGTCCCTTCAGATGCTGACAGCCACTGTCTAAACGTCCGTATTTTACGAGTTTGTAGTGAGAATGAGTTGCCTGGGTTATCTCTCTGCACATACTGAGGCAATTGTTATGGAACACAGCGCAAGTTAAAATGAGCCCACTTCAGACAGTTGATTCTTGATGAGACAAGTACAACATACAACTACTTGCAATGTGCCGTACTGCAATGTTCCTAAACCTGCCAGTTTACACCAATGCGACAAGACAAGTCTCCAAAGCAATGCCTTTCTGTACTTCTGTTCTAAATCTTGACTTTTTCAGGCTTTTTTGGAGCTGGATATATTTGTAGCGTCTTAAAATATGAATGAGGATAGAGATAGTAGAAAACCATTTTATTTCTGTGATTCACTGCTTTGTTTTAACGCTGCTTCAGTCTTTCTATCCCGCTCCACCCCATACCAGGCTCGTGGGTGCTCATTGAGCCTCCATCTAGCTCTGCCATTTTATGACATGCAAATAAAATGCATTATGGATCATTTCTATATTTTGTAGCTGACTTTACCAGATGACTTTCCTATTGGCTGTTGAACCCATAGACAATGGACCAACAGATCCCGTTGTTCTGAACCAGTTCTGGAGACCAGTGAAGTATATTAGAAGCACTTTTCCAGTGATGGCTGAGCATTACTTTGCTGCCTCCAACTGAGCTTGACGAGGTAGATGTTACGTGAGCAACGTGTCTGAAAGTTGTCTTCAGGTAGCTGTGCCAAGAGAAATCTCAATCATTTCCAATCTTGCAGAGACGGAGAGCATAGGTATATGTTAGGAGATAACATAGGCACAGGTTAATTATTTCTAACTAAAATTCCAGTTAACATTAGTAATTGAAACTAAACAGCTAATGTAAGTCTAAACTGTTTGTGAGCTTAACCTGTACTATACAGTAATTCCTCTACTGTGCGACAAGTTGCTTGGTTATGACACAATCGTTTGCCAATTTTTCAAAAACGTCTGTTATCTGTTTTTACATTGTCGTGTTTCTTTAGAAATATAACAACGGAAAAATAGAGTATTTACACGCATCAGATGTAAAGTTATTCAATGTCAAATGGAATGGTAACGGCGGGTGATAGCTTGGTAACATCAAAATGGCTCCATAGGAAGCTTTGCTTAGAGAGGAGAGGCGTACCCCCTTGTTGGCAACAGATGACGTCCCTTACATTCTAAAACCAGCCAATGGCAACTTGACAAGCTGAGTAGCAGGCGACGCCATCAGCTGGCTTGAGTCGAGCTAAGACAGGCCAGTTAAGACTGCTGCAACTTTTACCAGCAGTGTTCCTTTCTTTCTAAATCTTTGGTCTGAACTGGACTTTAGCTTACACTAACAACTAGCACAGGCTATTTCTTTTGCTTAACACAGAAGAAAGGCACACAATAACACAAACAAACAAACTGATTCAGACAGAAATTGACCAGCAACTTAGCAATCGAGGTAGCGTTAGAACAGAACTTTGTTTTCTACAAGGCAAAATTACTGTTTTGTCAGTGGAGTCTGGTGGCTTTAAGGGGAGCATAAATAAATGCTTCAGTTTCTAACCCGTTCTCACTCCCAACTCGTAAAATACTGATGCGTGGTCAGTGACTCTCAGCGTCAGATACCTTTTAGCGCCTGTATGGAAAGCTTGACCGTGACACTGTGAGAAGACTTATCATTAAGAGCGACAAGGGTAGCGAGTAAAAGTTTGAATAAGGAGGTTGGGTGGGGTGGTGGACGGGTCAAACAACACAGGACTTCCAACCAAGAGACCAATAGTTCTGACCCAAAGCATCAAAAGTGATGCCAAGAGTCCCTGCCAAAGCGTGTCTGAATATGACGCTAAAGCAGACTTTTTGCGTCAATAACAAACGCCAAAGGCACCTGGGATGAAGTGACAATGAATGAGAATGTGTTGCAGTTTTCTGACCATAAGGGTGGTCTGACGGCAAGGTAATGTGGTTAAAATATTCTAAATATAGCATATACTTAATTGGATACTTCCCACTACTTGAACTTTGCAGCACCAGCTGTCAGTTTGTTAGTCTTTTTAGCACTGCTATGAACCAATCAGGTTGCTTGATTTGAGCTTCCCATATTAAAAATGTACATAACCTATTTGGAATAAATTTGGCACTTATTGTGCTTGCATCCACCTACGCTGAGCCATGAATCGTTATTTAAAATCTTACATATAAACATGGTTACTATTTGACCACTCACTGCTAATAGCTTGTGTAAGTTGCATTCCTCATTCACACGTTCCTGTGACTTTGTCCATCTCCAGTAAGTATCTGTGTATGTCAGCCTGTGTCTTTGAGCTCTTCCCTGCCCCCCCCTCGCCTGGAAGAGTGTGTGCAATTATTTATATCTCAAATCTGGCATCAGGTTGCCTCCCCCTTTACCTCTGCCTCAATGGACTTTTGCAGATGCTGCCATGTACATACTTAATGGGGATGGGGGATGTTGGCCACTTTGTCTTGCCTAATCTAGGCGGTGGTAGGAGGGGGAGTGCTCAGGGACCTCTGGTCTGAATTGGGCCCTGTTGGGGCTCAAGGTTGTTGGTAGGGGATCAAATGGAATAAGACAGGAAGCAAGTGAGAGCTAACACAATAAACTAAAATGCTAATAAGAAGTAAGAAGGAGGGGATTAATTAAAAAAAACATGTTAGAGGAAAGATGGAGAAAACAAGGGGTACAAATTCAAGGAATGCTGAACAAAATGGGGAGAAGAGGAAAAGGGGGATAAGACAAAAAAAGACAGGAGGGGTTTGGTTTTAGATTAGGAAGTTTGAAAAATATAGAGTAAAGGACATAACGAATTGCAGAAGAGGAGAAGAAAGAAAACATGAGGGAAGTAAGATGTTGTGTACAAAAATTGAAGGTAGCTTTGTGGAGAAGACAGAAATAATGGAAAGAGAAAATAGAGGAGGGATGATTGAGCGGAAAGAATATACTTGAAGAAGAGGAAGAAAATAAAAGGAAGGTAGAGGTGAAACTTATGTTGGTAGTATTGCAATGGGAGAAAAGGCCAGGACAGTGCAATGGGAGAAAAGGCCAGGACAGTGCAAAGGCAGAAAAGTGGCAGGAGAAAAATAGGAGGGTTAGTAAAAAGCAGCAGTAACTACAAAGCAAAGAGTCAAGTGAACTGGAGACCTGAAGGTAAACTATAGCAAAGTGTATCAAGGATGTGAAATGATATCGAGAAAAATTCTTCACACACTCACATACTTGCACTCTGGATCTCATGTGGTATTGTCTGTAGGGGAATCAGCAGCAGTCCCAGGTAGCTGGTAGATGTGGCCTGGAGCCAGTGAAGGAGGATTCCTTATTGACAGGTAGAGGTGGGACAGGAGCATTTTCAAACCAGAAGCAACTATACACCTGGTATTATCATTATTAGTGTCAATGACAAACTTGCCACACAATTTGGTTTGCAGTGGATTGCCCCTGACTTCAGTTGCCGTACTCTAAGTTGGGGTTTTATTGTGAAGGGTAGAAATGGAAGAAGTGAAGCATGTTGTCACCATGGAGGTGTTATAATGTTTATAGGTTTTTACGAAGGGAGTTAATAATAGTGTGTTAGCTGTGTTAATTCAAGCTAATTAAGGTTGCGGAGCCTCTGTGTTTTTATCCAAAAGTTTGCACACATTAGCTCAGAGGGCTAACTTGGCTACTTTAAAATTCCTTCCTTTGAGACTGTTTATAGCCATACATAAAGTCCATCTGACGTATTGCACGTGCACATGCATACGTACAATAGCATGCTGCATGTAATATTATTGTGCATGGATGCTGCTTTCTTATGCCGTCTTTACATGCGACATCCCACTGCTGTCCACCCTGTGATAAGAATTGCATGCATGCAAAAATATGGCGTGCAAATTAGTTGTTTTTTTTTGTCCCATCTATTGCTTTAATGCGCTCTACGGACATTATGCAAATGTGTCAATACTGCTATATAGTAGAGCAACAACGTTGATCAGACACATTCCTGTCAAATTAAGGAGGGCGTTTTTGTGAAAAGTAAAAGAAAAACCCCATTTATCAGGTTTCTAAATGTTATTCTACAGGGGAAAATCATAGCAAAAACAATGACAGAATAATTAAAAAAAATTGTAATCACAATGTTTGTGGTTCTAATGTTAAGAAGCCCAAGTTAGTGACCTTTACTCTTTGAAGCAAGAGGAATTGTTTGCATAGGTTTTAGTGGGCTGTAGTGCTTCATATGTTAATTATGCATTGCATGCATAATATACCTACCATACATAAACGTGTATGCACACAGGCTTCCACTGTGCTTCAATAAGCAATAATAACTTCTTTCACTTTTTTATCAGTGCAGCACTATGCTAAATAAACATATAGTCAGGACTGCTGATATGTGTGCCAAGAAAGAGCAGCTTTATTAGGTTGCCGTTCACAGCGGTGTGTGGGTGTGCACGTGAGTGTGTTAATACTGGAGGGAAGGTTAGTGAGCATAATTGAATCATATTACTTCCTACACATGGCTTGTCAGGCCCTTTTTATGACTTGGAGTTAATCCGTAAGGATGCTTAACATTGATTTAGCCATGCATTGATAAGTTACGCCAGGATGCAGAATGTCAAAAAGCTCTCTGAACATTAATATCGCAAAACAAACATTTGGTATTAAAAAAGGAGGGTTACCTTAAACAACTCTTTGTCAACCACTGCAAAGCTGCTGTCTCAAAGCACAATGGACCCAAAAGCAAGACTCAGAGCAGAGGGTAAAAGGTAGTGGAGCTTTATTGTACTATTGTACAATCACAGACAAAGGTAAAATTGACAGGCAAAAGATGTGGTCAAAATACGGGCTGTGTACAAGGTGTACAAAAACACTATGAAGGTAACACGAGGGATAACGCTGGAGAGTAAGATACACAAGGTACCACAACAATCTGGCAAATGACAAAGGAAACAAGGTGAGTGTACAGTATATGCACTGGGACAGGGGCAGACGATTACACACAGGTGACACACATTCAGGAAGGGAAGGTAATAACTAGGGATGAGCCGAATACTCTGCTGAAACGAGTATCCGGTACGGATAAAGCACTTTTGCCGAGTACAAGTATAATACGAGTAATACGAGTCAATATCCGTGCTTGGATTGAATAAGTCTCCACTGACTGTGTCTCCATTCTGTGATAGGCTAGTCAAAGTGCTAGTCACAGCGCCTCTCCCCTACACTATTCTGTGATAGGCTAGTCCCAGCGCCCCTCCCTACACACAAAGATTCCTCCTGTTGTTGTGTCCCACCGGCCCTGCTCACACACGCTCAGGACACGGAGAAGTGAACAGCTCTCTTCTCAGGTCCGCGGGCTTTTCTGTTAACATTTAGGGTTTCTTCAGCTTCAGGTTTTGTTTTATACTTCGGTTCAAACTAGTACTTAGCAACCAGGAGACTTCTGGTAAGCGTGGGGTTTGTTCAGACATATTGCTTGGTAGAATGGGACTCGGGTTGCATAGCTGCCGTCTGAGTTTTTTTTGTTTTTTTAAACTGCCTGCTGGCTCTAACCAGTTTTTTTGAGTGTCTGAAACTTTCTTGCTGTGTTTTATAAAAATAAAATAAAAGGCAGTTGCGGTATAAATAAATAATATTACAAATTAAGTTACACACACAAACACATTCCAACCCCCCGCCCCCCCTCTCTCTCTGTTTCTCTCCTCTCTCTCTCTCTCTCTCTCTCTCTCTCTCTCTCTCTCTCTCTCTCTCTCTCTCTGTCTCTCTCTCTGTATCTCTTACTCACTCATAGACACACACACTTACACATACCTGTGAAAATAAAAAAGAACCCCACCCCAAAAAAATGATTAAGAGTTAAAAAAAAGTTATATTATTGAGTATGGAAACTCTTTTTCATTACAATTTACTTAATAATTGCAACCCATTGTTGTATTTATTGTTGCAAAACTTGTTATATACTGTAGGCCTATATAGTTCGTTTGTTACCATGACAACACCACTGGTCTAAAGCTCAATGCTGATGCTGTCACGGAAAGTTTTCTAATCAGCAATAAATATAACAATTTCTGATCAACCCATATCAATTGCATGCTTAAAATAACATACCGGTTAAAGTCCCGCCCATTTCAAGACAACCCGACCCACTTCCGGGTTGAATCTGACCACTTCCGGGTTGGGCCCCGCCCAGTCCGAGTACGGATACGGATACAGATAATTCATGTGGTAAACAGATACAGATACAGATACAGATAATGTTGTACTCGCTCATCCCTAGTAATAACACAGGCGGGAAGGCAGACAAAGATGGGAAGTGACCTGAAACAGAAAGTGAGTGACAAAATAAAACAGGAAGTCAGGGAAACAAACAAACCATGTACTAAGCGTGGGAACTGAATGTGACAGCTGCTGTCTAATAAACAAATGCAAAAGAAATACAGCAGAAGCACTAACCCAAACCTGCTCAGTCTCTCTTCATCTAAGCTCTTTTTGTGAGATTGTATCATATAATGCAAGATAGATTTGCACCAGATTTGTCTCTACAGTATGTGTTGCCTGTCTTACCTAAACATTCCTGAACATGTAATAACACCAGGTTTCCTAGTGCTTATGATTATATTAAACAATATTACAAGGCTGTGGATTCTGCAGAAAGTGTGTAAATCTCTGCTGTAGTTAGCTAAGATGCTGTCCTAGACACATTAGTCTCCAGATGACTGGCTGGTAATAGAAAACCAAAGCAGCTCATCCATGGGCTTTTATTGGCCTTTAAGATTTTCATCAGCAGTTATTAATAACAGTGCTGACCAATCCACTGCTTGGCTTGATGAGCTGTGAAGTCTTTATTGGCTCCTTTGGATTGCTTGATGAAGAGCGGAAGACATTTCGGTTTCTGCTCAGTGTGCTACTGTAGTAGAAATGGCTCTGGATCGGCTGTACTTTTAATATTTTAGGCATTTAGCTGACAACAGTATCCAAGGTGCTGCTGTGAGTGAGGCTGTAGAATGAGCTTTGGTCAGGACAACAACCTACTCATGAATGTCAGCAAGACTAAAGATATGATAGTGGACTTTGGGAAGAAGCAGGGAAGGAACTACACCCCACTTAATATCAACAGGTTCTCAGTGGAAAGGGTGGACAGCCGGGAC
Source organism: Etheostoma spectabile (assembly GCF_008692095.1). Classification (NCBI taxonomy): domain Eukaryota; kingdom Metazoa; phylum Chordata; class Actinopteri; order Perciformes; family Percidae; genus Etheostoma; species Etheostoma spectabile. Next base: position 6,540,813 of record NC_045753.1, read on the forward strand.
GTCACTAGGATTGAAAGACAGGGGGTGCTTAATCCCCAGGGTATTTGTAAGTTGCGTTTGCAAAATCTTTGCACTCACATCTTTTGTTACTGTATTAGCACTACACTTATAACAACCAGTCAACAAACCAAGATGTTAACAAGTAAAAAGTGGCTGATATATCCTCTTCTTCCATTTCTACTCTGTTCAACAAAAGTTACTGTTATGTTAGCTTTTAGACACATCAAAGCTGCATGGGGGAATTTACTTTGGCCAGACTTTGCTCCAGATAAGTTCTTTTGTAAGCAATGACTTAATAAATTCTGTCTGCTCATGTCAATGTATGATAAAGTAATAGCATACTATATCTAAAGAAAGAAAAAGAAAAAAAATAGGCATCACTGCATACTTTATCATGTAGGCTTTTGATACGGATCCGATTTTAAGTGGTTACTGTGTAAATACAATAACCTGATGGCGGAAGGAATAGAAGCTTTGGAGTAATGATTAGTGTATTTACAGTATGTACTGTATGTAGTATTGCTTTTATTTTATTTTCACACGTGTATCTGTTGGCATGTGCTCATCTTTAGCCTACATTTAGGTAACATCTACATATTTATTTAATTTATCACAGCCATTGAATGCAGAAAGTTAAATTGGTTGTAATATAGCTACCATATATAATAAATATAATTAAATAATTTAGTTTAGGCTACGCATAGTGCCTAGACCTGCCAACAAATGCTTATTGTTAGAAGAAAACAAAATAATCCTAGACCACTGCTGACCTCAATCACACCGCCCCCCTTAGAATCAGCTGCCCTTCCAATCTCTTGCTTTTCTTTCTCTCTGCTGAAATATCTTCCAATATCCATATTATCTGCTCAATGAATTGAAGGCTACAACGGTGCAATAGCCTTAACAGGGACCCTATGACATTTAGTTTTCAGTGACACAACATTCTATGGGGATTGACATTGTTTTAGAATAGGCCTACTAGAGATAGGCTGTATAATTGGCAAAGAATAAAGAGTTGTGATTAGCTTGCTAAGTTAACAATTTCTTGTATTTTGCTCGTTCACTCTGGCTAGACTATAGTTTTCCATAGCAATCCAAAATATTCCCTTTCCTTTACCTCAAGAAATTGTAGCTAAGGGTAAGCAGGTAATTAAAAACATCTTACAATTTTACTCTGTATCACTTTGTGTAATTAATCTTCCTTTCACCATTAGCGTGTGTATCGGCGTGTGTGGGCGGGAGGGGGCATAGCAAGTTCAGACCAAAGAGTAGACGAAACAAGACAAGATGAATCCTCCAATTACTTGCAACGCTCTGAAAGCTGCCAGTTCACACCAATGCACCGAGACGGTGAAAGAATTTAAGGACACAAATTTGTACTGTACATAAATACATTTTCTTCCTTAAAATACAGGGAACATAAGTATACACACCCCTATGTTAAATTCCCATAGAGGCAGGCACATTTTTTATTTTTAAGGCCAGTTATTTAATGGATCCAAGATACTATCCATCCTGACAAAGTTCCCTTGGCCTTTGGAATTAAAATAACCCCCCCACATCATCACATACCCTTCACCATATCTAGAGATTTGCATGGTGTTATTTCAGTTAGCTTAATAGCTGATTTTTGATTTGCATTGAGAGATGATTTTATGGAAAGTTCCCCATGCCAATCTCTAGGTAGGGTGAAGGGTATGTGATGATATGGGGTTAGTTTAATTCCAAAGGCCAAGGGAACTTTGTCAGGATGCCAAGTATCCCGGATCCTTGAATATCATTCATATCCATGAATATATATATATACACAGAGCAAAACATGTTTTTACAATACTCTTGTCAAAAATGTTTTTCTGCCCCAAACGCAACCATTGGCTTGGCTGCACCCACCAAATCCATGTCATGCCTTGCTGTTGCTGGTCTCGTGGGATTTGCTGACCAATATGCTCCGGCAGTGTCTGTGCACTGGATCCCAGCTGTGCCCCTGTGTCAGGCATTGGCACGTTCAGGGTTACAATACAATATTTATCCAAAACAATTATTCATGTTACAGTTTTTTTTAATAGCTAAACGACGAATGGGCACAACTGGAGCCACATGTGCAAAACTCGAAATACAGTCTGAACAGCAGCTGTTCTTGTGGACTAAACTCTAGTTCATTTTCCATTACAGTTTTTCAAATGTTCAAATGCTTATACTCTGCTGTTGAAACTGGTAACCACACATTCAAAACAGAATGGATTTTACTCAGGTGCGTTTCAAACACTGCTGATTGCAATTTCAGCTGAAAGCGTTAGCAGGTGTCTTGTTTCAGACTTGTTAGGCTGTGTAAATATTGTATACAGTGAAAGCTTAGAAGCCTTTTTTGGAAATAAACAAACACTAAATGACTTCAAGAGAAAACAGTGAACATGCGAAAACTGTGAACAGGTAAAAGGGCAAAGATACAAATATGTCCTGGTAAGATGTCTGAGGTTACATGCACAGCTATAAAAAAAAAAAAAAAAAAACGTGAAAAACACTACAGTGAAACTGTGCACTTACTGTTTTCCAGAAAGTAATGGAGGTGGAAGCTATGGAAACCCCACATTCATTTGTATTGCAGGTGCATGGCAAGAGAAGACATTGTGCTGTGGCCTTATGCTGAGAGAAGCAGGATTAGCCCCACAGTTCTTTAGTGTTGTCGCCAAAGTAATTAAATAAATTACTACAGACAAAACTAAGTTAAGTTTTGAAAAATACAATAACACCCTTGAGAGTTTTTTTGAAATACTACATTGGTGAATGAGACACATTTAACATTTTATATATAAAGTTACTATAATATTTATTTCGAACAGCAACATTGAAAATTACATAAAATTATGTAAACTATGGCAAAAATTAAAGTCACTTAACCTATATATTTTAGATATAATATATGTTATATATATAATACTGTTGTGGTTTGGGGTTTTTGGTTGGGTTCGTTTTCCCTTTTTCATCGGCCTCCTTGTGTTTTTGTCTGTTTTCTCTCTGGTCTTATGTTGCTGGTCCTGTCTTGTGTTTCTCTGTACCTGTTTGTTCTACTTCCTGTTTTATTTTTTGTCAGTCAGCTTCCTGTCTTGTCTTGTCTAGTCCAGCTTTACTTTGTTTGTCTGATTGTCCTGCCCCGCCCTAATGTGATTCACCTGACGTCTCACCTGTTCCTCATGACCTCGTTACCTTTTGTATTTAACCCCAGTGTTTCCTTTGTCTCTTGTCAGATCATTCTGGTTCGTTCGCCTGTCTGCACGTCAAGTTGTCGCAGTATTCCTGTTATTGTTCCCGTTTCCCTGCTTGTGGTGATTATATGTTTTTTGTCCTTTTTGGATGCTTGCCTTTTAGCCTTGTTTTGGACATTTTAGTTCCTTTGAGGCTTTCTTGTGTTTTGGACATTAAACTCCTGTTTGCCCCCATCTGCCTGTCTGCCGTCCTCCTTTCTGCTTTTGGGTCCAATCCTCACTACCCCCTAACATAATACTATACAATGTTTTAGGAATTATAATAAACTAATTAAACTTGTTTCTTTTCTAAAATGTATTTATTTTTTGTGGGTCAGTACTTGTCAATAGTCTTTTTTTATAAAAATGTGCTACATCGGGAAGCATATTTAATTGTGTATGAGACTCATTTACATAGTTTTAAGATGACAGAATGATCTTTCCTCTTTAGTTGACTTCACATTTTGTTTGGGTGGAGGCTGATGATCCCATTAAAGTTCTGTTAAACTTTGATGAGGTTCATGATATCATTAGCTGAAAGGGTTCATACAGAGGCAGCCCAAACATCCTATTATTCTTAATGCTCCACTTTTCCAGTCTTATTACCAATGGGTAGGCCTTTTCCCAGCGGACAGGTTGACATTTGACAGTATGAATAGTACACGTGTAAATGATTAAGTGAGTAATGATTCTGATTAACTGCTTCAGTTCAGGGTCCTTGTATTGTTCATGCTGGCTCACTGTTACACTGTCACGACTTACTGAGACACTTAGACAGAGCCATTGTTAATGTTTTTTTCCTAGTATGACAAGTCAAAATATCTTCTGTGAAAAAGGACTATTTGCACATAGCATCTTTCTGGCAGCACATTCCCATGAAACTAGAGGCCTCTATGTGCTCTCTTGCTACGTTTTTATCCTTTTCCTTTCCTTCCTTTCTTTCCTTTCCTCTCATGATTTCTTTCCCCTTCTCTCTTTTGCTTAAAAACACACCACACACACACACACACACACACACACACACACACACACACACACACACACACTCCCGGTGGATTACGTTTTGGTGCTCAGAGCCTCCCGGGAATGGAAAGTGATAAATACTGGGAAGTGAGCTACTGCTTTGAGAGAGAGTGGTTCTGAACACAGAAGGAGAGGAGGCAATAAATTGGTCTGGAGTGGGAGTGTACTGGGCACATCCAAGTCTCTAAAGATGACAGAGGGTGTAGATGTGTGTATGTGAGTGTGTGTAAAAGAGAGGGCCTACTTTAGGACCTCAGGTCTCCAAACACATCCATATACCCAACCCATATTTTCTTTTCCTCCTGTCCTTCTCTTCTTTCCATCAGCATCAGGTGAGCCAAGTGGGGTAGCAGACTGAGCAGTAATCTCTCTGTCTTTCTCTCTCTCTTTCTCTCCAACACACACACACACACACACACACACACACGCACGCACTAACAACCCATAGGGTGTTGACTGGGAGGCAAGCCTAGCAGACACACACTTGCCAAAAAAACAGGCCAGAACCAAGCCAACAGGCCATAACCGTGGTGTGTGTTGTGTGTGTGTTGTGTGTGTGTGTGTGTGTTGTGTGTGTGTGTGTGTGTGTGTGTGTGTGTGTGTGTGTGTGTGTGTGTGTGTGTGTGTGTCTGTGTCTGTGTGCGTGCACCACACTACTTAGAGTATTGGAATGTAAGATAGGCCCATTATAAGTGGAACCAGGAGAAACCAGCCAAATCCAGATCATGGCACAGAGGAAGAGATGGTGCAGTGAGGAAAAGTGGGATCTGGCTGAAGTGTATTTCAGAAACCCCAGAGGAGATCTTAATTTACTTGCTTTCCTTATTTAGATCTCATAATTTACTGCCATACACTGCAATCACATTTAGTATTATGGGTTACACTGTATTTTACATCTGCAGGCTGACATCTATCCATTCAGTCAGTGGCCTGTAGCTCGTGGATGCTGCTCATCTCTCATGGTTGGCTAAATAGAGGCTGCACTTGCGCCAAGGTGTTCAAAGTGGCTTATTTGAACTCTAAATGGTTTATTTCTCATTAAAACATGTATTCCTTCAGGTAAATTACTGTTTTGTTGGTTCAGTCAGGAGAGGACCTTCTAATTGTATTTCAGTGTATTTTATTCCAAAGTAGCTTAACTGTGTTTAGTGTGTTAGAGGTTAATATGTAATCCAAAATTATGTAGGGTTATCAATGTCATATTAGGTGTCTAAATAGATAGCAGAGTCAAAGACATAAAGTCAGCTTTGCAGACATTGTGTTATCATTTTTTAAATTCTTTTCCTTTTTATACTCTTATAACAGCAGCTCTGACATCAACTGCAGGCTTTACTGCAGGCTAAACAGGTACTCATGGCTCTATGGGACACAAACAGTCCTGTGACCTACAAAGTTATAAAACATCTAATCTTGCCATCTCTGACTTGCTGATAAGCTTCTGTTTCCCTCATTTGTTGTATTCTACAGCAGTGGGAAGTCCAATTTTTTTGCATTTTTATTTAATAAGGCAAAGGATAAAGGCCACTATAAACACAGACTATATAATGAAAATGCTAGACTTAATTTTATGAAAAGTAATTGTTTGTTTGTCTGATAATTTAGGAAAAGTATTGTGAAAGCAAACTGTTATAAGATTAGATGAGAGCAAACTTTACTGATTCACAGTAAGTCTTTTGAGCAGTAATATTTAAATTATTCAGTAAGAAAGAATACATGTTGGTAAGTATTTAAATACATGAAAATGGCATGAACATTGACAGTAGTAAAAGTCCTGAATGCTGATAAGAATTATATAGCTTCAATTCAAATACATCTTCAGTGTCTTACAAGCACTATACCAACAATAAGTGAAGAAGTGAGGTAGGATACAGAGGAACAAAGGGAATTCTAAAGAAGCAAAAGAAGTGAAACAGTAAGCCATAGCGAGGGGGTGTTGAAAAGGGACAAAAGTGTTAAAAAGGGACCAAGAGACCAAAAGAAAGATAAACAGAAAAGAAAGAATAGGCAGAGAGAAAAGAAAATGAGAAGAAGGGAAGGAATTTATTAAGGAGATATACTGGTTGTGAATGTGAACACCGTTGTTTACACGTCTGTTTTATTAGCAGTCTCTCACTGTTTGAAATATACGTACAGTATATACTGTATGTTTTATAATTTCCATTGATGGTGTACAGTGGTAAAATATGACTTGTGTTGTTTTTCAGAAACCAAGCCAGGAAGTGGTCTGTGCAAACCAGGAACCATTGCACTGTTTGGTAACGTGGTGTACAGCGGACTGCTCAACGAGCACTTTTGGCATTTTGGGGTTCCCCTCGTCACCAGACTGGTCAGTTCCTCCTGGCTTTTCCTCATTTAACTTGTCTTCCTAGCTTGTCTTACTAGATGTCATTATTCCCTATGCTCTATCTTTTTGCTTTAGCTGTTGGCTTGATGGGTGTTCTCTCAACCACACACACACACACACACACACACACACACACACACACACAGTGTAATTCTAACCCTAATCCTTAAACCAAGTCTTAACCCTCAAACACCCATTTAACATTTTGGCCCCACAAAGCTGTCGGGACCCCACAAGTATACTGGACACACACACACACACACACACACACACACACACACACAAACACTTATATTTCTGTCTGTCTTTGTGGTTTGGTTTACAATAGTACTAAGTAGTCCATGTTATGTGAATACATAAATTACATTAATGAAGTGTTTTAGAAAATATTGTAAAGTTGATAGAGGTTTCATTCATTAGCAAGACATCACCTAAAACCAAAATTGGTGTAATTGGTTTGCACCAGCTAAAGTACTATAGGCTAGATTTTGTTGTAGTAGGCTTAAAATTTCTGAAATGTGCCTCTTTCTGGGGGTGTTGAACAGATGTATGGCGCTCTTCTGGGTTATGGCTGGAGGCTGAAAGCTTTGTTTCTGTTTGTTTTTTACCCGCCCTATGAATAATGGATTGGGTTCTAGCATTAACACAAACTAATGCAATATTTGTTGTATTTCAATTAACTTTGAATTAGGCTGTAATCTCTTCCATGTCACTTGTTGATTGCATGGCTCTGTTTTATTGAACTGCTGATAAATGTTACATTTGATAGATATCGATGTTGTCTTCCCGTCAGGATACAGCTGAGGGTATTTGCTGGCTCAGTTTGATCACTCGCCCGTGAGTTTGTGAGACATAAACACATCCAGATGTGTCAGCTGATTTTGGTTCATGGGAAAATAATTGTTCTTTGCTTTGTTTGTATATATTTTTGTAAATATTTTAAATTCAAACAATTTATCACTGTTTGGAAATTGGAAACCAGATGTACTGTCAAATATTGAAGAGTAGCTTTCAGATGGTGTACTGGGAAATGTACAATATTTATTTTCAACATGGTGAATATTTAAACTGAAAATACCTATACAGCTGATATAATCAAAAATTATTATAAGCTACCTTGGCCATGTTTTATTTACAGTGATGCTTCATGACACACACACACACACACACACATATACACACACACACACACACGTACACACACGTACACACAGCTATTTTAAATGATTCAGGGCATTGGAGTGTCATGGAGTTGGAGCTCTATAACAAAGATACCGGAGTTAACAGCGGGTGTGTCCAAAGAGTAAGGTTATACTGTGCTGGCATTAACTTTTTTAATGACAAACTTGTTTGATTTAGCCTGTTATTGATAATGATGATGATGCTGTTCCTATTTGTTCTGTTTATATTGTTCCTGCATGAAAACCACCATGTTGAATCAAAGCATCATACTGTTCCTACATTGTTAACTAAACATACCAAATCAACTAGCATACATTTACGTTTGTATTACATGATCAGTTGCTTTGTTCTTTGTTCCCTGGCTTCGAACACATCACCCTGGAAGCCCTGGTCTCTCATAACGTGCATCTTCAGGATTCAATTTCTTACCAGTTGGCACTTGCAACCCCTTTGGTCCTCACTCGTGAGCCTTTTAGGATTGTGTCTTGACTCCAGGCAGTATTTGAAATACAGGGGAAAGATGTGAGCAACCCAGAAAGCCTCTTGTTTACTGTGTGTTGTTTTTTTATTGTTTCTAGGTCGAGGGTGGTTAAAAAAACATTGCACCAGTGAATACTTTTGTTTTTCTTTGATGACCCTGGCTTAATATTCTCTGTATCAAATGAAATGTATTGATTGTATATTTTTGTTGGTAGGCAGGCACATTCATGTATGCGTGTGCATGTGTAAAGTACCTCCCACCCCCGAAAAATTTGACTCCCGCAAAAAACATGTTGTAATTTGAACAATGACCACACAGGTGTTGTAAACCGGAGGGTTAGGGAAAGATAATTCAGTTCACCACCTTACACTGAAGTCAAATTTTGACAGCATGACATTTATTTGTAACAGAGTACTTCTACTGTAGAATTACAACCTTTACTCATATAAACAATCTAAAAACATGCATGAAGTCCTCTGAGTCTCTGGGGAAGCTTTGTCAAATATATATAGAAAATAACTCAGAAATGTGGTCAGGGACTTGGAGACAAAATTTACAACCAAAAGTCTGTGTCACACACTGGGGACATCGATATACATGGAGGTTGTAAGAAAAAAATAGCCTGGGCACCTAGGTAGCTCAACCTAGTAGAACGCACGCTTCAGCGTCTTCAGCTGTCCTGTAAAAATAAAGGCCTAAAACAACCAAAAAATATTCTATAACTAAAAAATAAGTCTCAAGTTGCATTAAGGGAAATGTAGGATCCTGTGTCTCAGCCTCACCTACTTCAATGTTGACTATTATTTTTATATGTATTTATTTGTTTTATTCATAAATTATGTTTCATGAGCTCCTTAAACTTTATAAGAGTTAGGTACTTAATCACTAGAGGGTTCCTTTCAAAAGTGAAAGCCCAATATACAGTATATCTTATAATATTCACACCTTGCCTCCAAGTTAATATAAAACTCTTCTAGTTGTATTCTATTGTAGGAGTCAGAAGGCTTTTTTTCTCTTTTAAGCCACTGACGTATCCCTTTATCTAAGGACGCGTTACTAATGTGTTAATTGAGCAAATTGAAAATGAATAAAGACAGATTAGGAGACGGACAGAGAGTGCGACAGCTGCACAGCACTCGCTCCACTGAGTTTATTGTGCACCAAGAACTGATGATGAAGGCAACTGCCTTAACACTAGGAAATATGTAAATGTGTGTGTGTGTATGTGTGTGTGTGTGTGTGTGTGTGTGTGTGTGTGTGTGTGTGTGTGTGTGTGTGTGTGTGTGTGTGTGTGTTGTGTGTGGTCAGTATGTACACTGTGCATGTGTATCTGAGCGTGATCCATGTCTGGCAGTTCCTAGTGGGCTAAGAAAAGACACATTGGTTCTTTGATACGCTTCTTTTTTCTTTTTCTTTTTTCGTCAAACATTTTTCCACTTATGTTTGTATGTATCTTGTGATATTCTGTATTTTTTTTTTTTTTTTACTAGTACAGTGCTTGTTCAAAATGTGTTTGGGAAAAGGCCGATTGCTTCTTGTAGCATTCTCCAGAACAAAATTTAACCTCAAAATTACTTTCAAAAGGACTCAAAAGCACTTAATATGCAACCAGCCTTCTACTGACTTACAGTGTTCTTTTATTTCAGAGGAAAACATCATGCTGCGACATTTAGAACGGGGCAGATTCGGAAATTAATTACAAAACATCACAATTAAAATGTGGAGAAAGCCGCGGCAGTGGTGCCGCTGCAAAATAGCCTCGGGATGGAACTTGTTTTGGTAGAATATTTGTACATTCCAAAGTTGTTTTAGTTGTGCAACAGAAAACTCAGATTGGACACATAGTCTAGCTAGCTGTCTAGATTTACCCTGCACAGATCTGAGGACCAGTTAAACATAGTCTGAGTTTAGAATGCCATCACAACAAAAGTAGAAGGTGGCGGACATTTAGCTGAAAAGAGGGACATCTGGCGGATTTTCTGGGAGCACCGGAACAATCCTGGAACGTCGTGGATATAGACTATTATTAGAGACTATTATCAAACATACATGCAGTGCTCTTACTTACCTTATCCTTGACAATTAGTCTAATCTCTCCATAAGGAGCCTGGCAATATTTCTCCCCTTTTCCTCACTTAACAGGCGGAAGGTACATGTCAACCCGGTCTCACGCTAGTTTGTGAAGTAGTCACGTTATTTTGATTTATATTTTTCTTTTTTATTTTGTGTACATTTCACGAACTGCCATGACACTGGGGGACGCAACAATGGGGAAATGAAACGCCACGCGTGGGACGGTGACAAAACCTTGCGCCGGGACACGATCTGCAGTCTCTGTGGCACGCAACAACGGGGAAATGAAACGCCACACGCCGGGCACAACTACGGGACGTGGTTATGAAAAAAAGGACGAGGAAAGGAACCGTCACAAGCAGGTCATGCCGACAACATTGGGATGGTTGTGGTCAGGAAAAGAATAGGGAAGGAACTACACGTGGGACGCAATCCCCGGTCTCTGGGGTGAAAGCCCTGTGTTGTTTGAGCTCTCCACCATCGCAACCAACCTCCCTGTGTGGATTTTCGGCTTTTTAATTCTACTCGCTACCGTAATCGTTCTGTGATCACGAAATAGGCTTGTCATTACGATACATGATTTCAAAATTTGTAATCAACACATGAAAATAACAACATTAACGTGACCTGTACACAGATCAATAGATTAAATAACGTGACCGTTTCACAAACTGCCATGAGACTGGGCTGTACGTGTAGGGTTTACCGAGGGGTTGAGTGCTGTATAGAAGACTTACAGCAGCCTCATTGTGTGTGTGTGTGGTGTGTGTGTGTGTGTGTGTGTGTGTGTGTGTGTGTGTGTGTGTCTCTCTGCATGTTTTTGGGACAAGAATATTGACTCATTATAAAATATACTTCTGAAAAGCATTTTCCAGCGTTCTAAACCATGATCTGAACCAGAGAATGCAACTCATGGTTTAAACATGTTGATAACGTATGCAGTTTGGTTAGGTGTTGGCATAAAAACTATGTGGTTATGTTTAGGCACGGAAGGGAATTAGTCAGGTTTAGAAAAAGACTGTAGTTTAAGTTCAAATCAATGTAGCTGCTACGTAACTACACTTAGGGTTACGCATGTGACGCAGAAAATTACATTGTTCCATTTGTTCAGTTTGTTACAAAAAGAGGTATAAACAATAATGCTCATTTTTATTTTCCATCAGGACATAAACCCCGGTCTCCTGGGTTAAAATTCTGTGTTTGTTTGACCCATCCACCACCCCAATCCACTTCCTCCTTATGTTGAATTTTGAGGTCTTCTTACTTCCTGCTAGCGTCCGTCATAATTACTACGCACACTAGATGGGGCCGCCACTATAAAGATATATATGAGCCACAATTGCTGCTTGAACAAACAACTTATGTGGCTATTTAGGGGAGGAGAGTCTCTTTAGATGGATTGTATAGACACACACACCAATGTAGTATTTTATGTCTCTAAGTGCTTAAAATGTCAGTGTCAGCTAGTGTGTTATTTATCATTTCATTCTTCTGATTGGTTAGTTTTTACATAACATGGCTCCTAAATTTCTGAAACCGTCAGAATTTTGACACATCCTGTGTTTAGTCTCTCTGAATCAGCCTCACAGTGATATCTAGCACCAGTGTTTCCTGTCACATATTTTTTGCATGGTCTTCTTCTGTTGATTATGTGCCTTGAACAAACACTTTACCCCATTCCCTCCTTTTTCTTTGCCTCTGTCCCAAAGAGAAGCCAGTATTGTTCCCAGATATGCCCAAGGTACTTTAGAGGAAAAGAAAGAAAGGGGGAATACCAATATGCTCACTAACACACCGGTTATTAAGATACATACTGGTACAAATGCACAATAAGAGGGCAAAGCAAACAGTGATGGAGCCAAAGCAGCCTGCTGAGTTCTTCCAGGTAAAAGATTGCTTGGTGTGCCTGGCAGCAAACAGCGAGTCAATGCGAGGAACTCCTGTAGTAGGATTGAGATCAGGTGGAGCTGGCAACACTGCTCTCTGAAAATGTGATAGAGGGCTGCTGACAGCACAGAAAGCCAGACTGTAAGCACCAGACTGAGGGGGCTCATCCAGGAGAGTTTAAATATGTGTATGTGTGCACACGTTGCTGCATTCCAAAAATCCCACTGCAAAATTCCCAGCCCATAGGTTGTAATTATAACCTTTCTGCATTCAACTGAATTGCCATTGTTGCTTCAGATTGTAATAATCAGTGTGAAATAGTGAATTAAGATGTTATGCCTTGTGAGTATGCAGATTTGTTGCCCATGCTGTTTAGTTTGTTTTTAGGAAATTTCTGATATTCTTCAGATTTTCTTTGAAATATTCACACTATTTCTTTTTCAATTTAGTAACTAATAATTTTGTTTGTTTGGATCCCCTTTACAGCAGCTATTCTTTCTGGGGTCCATATACTACACTGTGACAATACAAATAAAAACTGCTTAAACACAATGACATAATGATTATTACAATTTCAACTTAAATGGACATTCACTGAATAAGAACATGAATATTCATATCAATCAAAAAATACAACATTAAAGACAATATAGCCTCAAGCGGCAATTCGCAGGTTCAAACCTTTTTTCTCAATTTCAAAGAAATTTCACACATGTAGTTCAACGTTGTTATAAAACATATCCTGCAAGCTTTGTAACGATTGGACAAACGGTGCACTGTTTAAAATGCTGAAACTGATTTGTCAATAACGTTTATTTTCAATTCAGCGAAATATGTAGCTCAGTCCAGCTCACGGCAATTTGAGAAGACGACCAACACAAAATCAATTGCCATTAAAGCAGCAAGCTGCGATTCCAAACTCAAATCTTGATTTGTGTCATTCCACGTCCAGGTATTGTGCATTTAAAGCGCCCCCTAGTGGTCGAAGTTTTGTGTTGACTCGACAAACATTTAGTAATTTCTAGCCTGATTTGCGCTATATCCCCTGCACTTTGTTTGCATTTAATTTCAATTGAATAACTTTAAAAGGCATGGAAGTATTATTGGACTATCCTAGGTTTGGTGAGATTGGAAAAGAAAGTGATTTGAAGAAATTGTGAAGCCACTCACCTACCACTTTTAGCACCCCTAGTGGTGAAAAAAAACGGGGGTAGCCGAAAAATTTTGGAGAAATTTTAATTGTTTTATTTTTTCCCCTGTTTTTTTTTTTATTAAAAAAGAAAAAGGGAAATTTTTAAAAAGATGAATAAATACTCATTTAAATCTTTCTAGACTCTGCATTTATTTTGTTAGGGGGTGATCCAGAAAAAAAAATAAAAAAAAGGATTTTTTTAAATGTGAACCATTCTTTTTTAAATTTAATCTTTACAATGTTTTGGGGAGGAAATTTTGGTAAAATAGGGGGGGTTGAGGGACCAGTTTATATAATAATCCAACCAGGTAAGTGAAGGCAATGATGAATGTTGTTACTCTAAATTTCGGTTGTGGTCGATAGGGGGCCCAGCTCGTTTTTTTATAAATTTGTCAACCTGCATTCCGGCACTACAACAAACCCTAGTACCCAGATCAATAAATCGGGGGAAATGACCTAAAGCACGAACTTCTGTAGTAGATTATTTCTTGTTTGGCTTTGGGGCTCCTAAACGAAACTTAGTTGGGACGACAGACCCCCTTTTTTTTCTTATGCTAACTATATTATTTGGCCTGGGGGTAGCACTTTCTGCTTGTTTCTTTAGGCAAACTATATAGCTATGCCTGCTGTAGCTTCACTGACTACCCCTCCAAACTATGCGCATCACTGTGTCAACAGCAACTGCTGCCTACAGTACTTTTCTACACACGGAGAGCCTCACTTCCCATGACAAACCACGTCGGACTAAGGTCACATACACACCCTGCCCACATGGCTACCTGTCTTAAAGGGGAAGTGTTGGGCAGTAATAAACATGAAAAAGGAGAACGGTGAATTGATTTTCTATCAAGCAGTAAAAAGCTTTTAGCGTAAACATCGCAACGTCTTGCAATTTGACTATTGCGCATGCGCACATCGCAATGTCAATGCTAAAACACAATATCGTTCAGTGCTAGTGTCGGGGTATATCTGGGGCACTTATCTGAACTTATCTGACCATACCCTGTGAGTTTTGTGATGACTGGCCTTAAGGTTGGTGATTTGTGTTCATTTATGTCCAGAGCCACGCCCTTTCAAAGTTCATTGGTCAATAACTTGAAAAGTAATTGAGATATGGACATGCTTTACACAACTTTTAATAGGCTTGATCCATAGATGATTCACTGAAAATGTGGTGGCAATCAAACCTACGGTGTAGGCGGACCTTAATGGTCCTTGAGACTTTTTTTTAGAGCACATTAAGCTGCACCTGTGTGCGGAATTTCAAGTAAATTGTACTTACAGTGTGGGTGGAGTGTCTTTCAAACCATGTGGCCGATTGGGTTCATATTTCTATAGCAGCACATGCACACCATTTCCAGTTATTTCCCTAAGTTTCATGTTTCTAACCCATTTCAGCTCACCGGAATTTGAGCTGTCACGTTAGACAACAAATTAATAATAACTAAAACATACCAACATAGAAGGGTTCTACTGCTTCTCAGTTTGAACCCTAACAAGACACAGGCAAGCATACAAATTGACAACACAATAATTGGAAATAATTGTCTGTGTATATTTTGCATCAAAACTACTCATTCAGGCAGCAATGCAACTTTGCAACAGGTTCCAATAAAAGTTTTGAATATTCACGCCAGCTCATCTACCATTGTCAGTGGGACAGTTTGAGGTCCTTCTGGGGATGCTGCTTAAGAGAGAGAGAGAATGCGAGGGGAGATGCGGTGTAAACAGATGAGAGAGAGCAATCGGAACAGAGGAGTGTTAACGTTTAAGCGCTTTAGATAGCAAGTGAATGTACAGTAACTAGAGTCTGCAGTTTGAGCACAAATAAATGTTGCAGCTCCTCAATAACAACGATGAGGTGTCCTGTCTTGTTTACCCGGCTGTTGAGTGGAGTGAGGGGGGGTTATCTTTGGAGACTCCAGCCCCCGTCTACCCCTAAATTGTATTTTACGGCACAACAAAATTAAACTTCAGAAAGTCTCTTTTCTGAAAATGTTTTTTTTAATAATATATATAAAACTAACATTTTCTTGAATAATCTGTGAGGAAGTGAGGGAATTGTATGCACATATTGCTTTATTTAAACCAGACCAAAATGGCAGAACTTGGTGGAAAGATTACACTCCCATTGTCTGACTTGAAGAGCTGGACCAGTGTTTTTTATTGATTTGATGGCAGAAGGCAGTAGGTGCAGCTTTTGCGCTTTTATTTTTTAGGGGCGGATCTGACGTTTTCTGCCCCAAACACAGGGTTAATGATTTATCAAACAGTTGCAGCAGGATTTCTCTCTTAAGGGAGGATTGTGCAAATAATAGGAGACATGTTTACAGAGATGGATTATATTCTGCTGGATGTACTAAAGTCACAAAATTTGCCATGGTTAGATTTGCAGGAAAGATTTTCTGTTTCTGAAAAGCAAGCATAAACATTGAGCAGATGGGATTTACAGAAGCCACAAGGAGGGCTGCAGTTGGGGAAGATAATGCATTAAATATAGATTTGTATGTAGCTAAAAAACTATTATTTAAAAAAAGAATGAAGCAATAAAGCATGATTTTTATTCATGAACACAATATTGATTATTGTAACGTACAACAAATTATGCGTTCATGAAATTTAAAGTTGACTACCAACAAA
Source organism: Etheostoma spectabile (assembly GCF_008692095.1). Classification (NCBI taxonomy): domain Eukaryota; kingdom Metazoa; phylum Chordata; class Actinopteri; order Perciformes; family Percidae; genus Etheostoma; species Etheostoma spectabile. The sequence continues at coordinate 6,556,877 of NC_045753.1, forward strand.
CTTAAATCCCTAAAAGCTGCAATAAAAGTTTTCCTTCTATTGTTAAGTGTGTGCTTGGTTGCATTTACCTCAGTATTGACATCCATAGGAAACCCATCGCCACCTCCACTTGCTCATATTGTGTTCAATTTCTACTCAGAAGCTGGATCAAAGTTGGAAACTTGCCCCCTAACCTCGGATTTTTGAGCTCGGAACTCGGACAACCACTGAAAACCCTGAGCTAAATATTATACAACAGTTGTAAAAGCTGTAGTAACATACAGAAATAAGCATTTCTGTCCTATTTGTGTCGTACACAGTGCTGCCCATCTTCCATCTGTGGACATGTTCCTACGCTGTTGGTATGCACAAATAACAGTCATACATATTATATAAACTGGCATTGCTAACAATAGTTAGCTGGCTAGAGCTAATGAAAACAATAAAAATCTGATTTGTAAATGGAACACATTCAACTCGGGTGTGAAGTCATTCCCTGCTTCGGCTTACGAGTTCCGGGGTTAATCGTATTAGTCAGTGTATCAGTAACAGCTGTTTTCTCTTGTGGTTTTGACCAAAGCAAATATTTTGAAATCCAGATCACTTGTCATTTCTTTCAGAGCTTAGGGACTTTATAAAAATCCCACTGCTAAACTTTGCCCATTAGCTTTCCTTTAGTAGCGGAATGTATCTGGAGGACATCCCAGGTGCAGTCCAGGAGCTGACTGAGCAATGAGCAACATGCAGATTGAAAACCCCACCACACATTTGTGCAACATCTTCTCATTAACTGGCCAGAGATGGCAAAAGTACTCACTTCCCATACTCAAGTAGAAGTACTATAAGTAAAATACTCTGGTAAAAGTAGAAGTACTGATTTAACTTCTTTCTGCAAGTAAAAGTAACAAAGTACCGGGTTGGCAATTTACTTAAAGTATAAAAGTAAAAGCAGTCTTGCGAATGAAACAAACAACAAATAGCTTGCAAGATGCATTTACCCCTATGTGTTTTTTCAAATTTGATGATGAATTCTTGAAAGCCAGCAGTTTGTGGTGTTTGTTGGTACAATTTGCAGCACGTTTGCCAGGAGTCATTTTTGATGCCTACTATCTCAAACATTTCTCTCAGTTAAAGCCGATGATGATTGGGAATGTCTTGCTGCTTCTCTGACAAATCTCTGGGATCTCGTTTTTCTTCATTTTCAATCGTGACTCCGTCCATACTATTATGTGCTAACGTTACCGCCATCAAGCTGCAATTATTTGCCGCAAACGAATACCGCAGAATCTTGTAGTGGAAAATGTAAATGTGTTGTATTTATATAGCGCTTTTCTAGTCTTAACGACTACTCAAAGCGCTTTTACATCTACAGGAAACATTCACCATTCACACACATTCATACACTGTGGCCGAGGCTGCCTTACAAGGTGCCACCTGCTCATCAGATAAACACTCACACACATTCACACTCCGATGCGCAGCACCGGGGGCAATTCGGGGTTCAGTGTCTTGCCCAAGGACACTTCAACGTGGGACTGTAGGGCCAGGGATAGAACCACCAACCTTCCAATTGGCAGGCAACCGCTCTACCACTGAGCCACAGCCGTAGTGGTGCAGAAGTGTAACGCATATTCCCACCCAATTAAACTGAATTTGTATGATGACACAAAATATAACAACGGTAACTCCACTGAAATGATTTGAAACTAAAGTAATGAGCCATTTTTGTAAAATGTATGGAGTAGAAAGTACCAATATTCATGGTAAAATGAAAGGAGTAAAAGTAAAAAGTTGGCACAAAAATAAACAGTAAAGTAAAAAATATCAGAAAAATCTACTTGAGTACAATAACAAAGTATTTGTACTTTGTTAATTCCCATCGCTGACTCTGGCCCTGTGTGTTTTGGGGGTACTGCACTGGACAGTCCAACACAGTGTTAAACATTATGTTGACCATTAAGAGTTCAACATGTTATACACAGAAAGACATCTTCAGTGACTGGATCAGACTGTTCTTTAGCAAAGAGGCAAAGCTTCCTAATAAGGCACTCTTTATGAAAGATTTACAAGGTAATAGTTAATAAATCATTTACTGATGCTTTGTAGGTGAGTTATAAGCCTTTAATTTAGAAAAGAACTTTTGGGTTGGCTTACTGAATATTTCCATAAAAGTCTGGGTCACTTAACCAAATATGATAGGATGCACACATCATGGAGACATTTCACCTGAAAGGTCAAGGGCCCTATCTTGCACCCGGCGCAGCATAGCCCAAAGCCCGACGCAAGACCGTGCGCTTGGATCGTTAAAATAGGGCCCCAAGACAGCATTCTCTCTGTAATTAGTTCATACTCTATACATATGTGTGTTGACTGACCTGGTGTTGCTTCTCTCCTCCTAGACCCCGACAACACCCACCACCAGTCTGTCGTCTTTTTTTGCATTAGCTCACTCACATGCAGAGTTTGGACTAACTTATTCATGACCCAGACCTGAAATAGCATGACGCCCATATTTGATAGGAAAATGTTCTCTTTTGAATGGTAGTTGCTAGGGAAAAAAGAGAGACGCCAACCCGTCTCTGAGTTCTTGGTTGTCTCAGAGGGAGGAGTGAAGGAGACCGAGAGCTGAGGTTGCACACCAGGCATGCATACATGTATGTAAATGGCCTCATTTCATGCAAGTCTTAAAAACCAATTTCAGCACAAATGGCTGCAGATAAATTGGTATTCATAATCTACTTTAACTATGAATTAGTTCATTATTTTTTTACATTGGTAAATGTCAAACTTGAGACATTTGCCAACGGAGGGTGTGGGCATGGTTCTGTCCACATGGTTTGTGTTGTAAGGCTTTTGTGCCTTCATTCCATTTAAAACTAGCCTAGTTAATATAAAAATGTATGCAGGGTTGAGGCAAAGGTCTTGTTTGTTTAGAATAATTATACCACTGTTTAATGTGATAATGTTTTATTAATGATGAAATGATACATACAACCTTCCATACACTGGGTTAAACTGAAAACAAAATGCACCACACTGAAAGTGTTTGATGGAACTTTAATATGGAATGTATCACCCCAATGCAGATCTTAAAATAAAACATTTGAAGTAGAAGAGTTAAAATAAAGAGCTAAACCCATGCATAAACCATCTCTCTGAATCAGCCCTGTAGATTTCAGAATCCACCCTTGTACATGCAAAGAATATGTATTATGACTTGCCATGCCACTCTCTTTAATATTCTGTTATCAGACAAGGATTGTGATTGCTAATCATGGTATGCATGACTTGTACTCACTTTTCCTTATTTGTAAGGATTATGAGAATTACTTCAAAAATGGCCAGTAGCCGAAAAGTTATATGGCAGAGGTTTCTTTTCTGCATCATACTGATGGCCTGGAAGCAAATGTACCGAGGCCTGGTACAAGCCTGACCCAGTGTTTGTGAACCAACAATGATTTGTTGCAACAATTTAGCATTGACTCAAAATAAATAGATTTCAATACAGAAATGTGGTTAACGCATACTGTTTTTAGCTGGACTAATTTATGTTTTTTTTTAACCTGTACTGAGAGACAAACGTGTATTGTACAAACTTGTATTGCCTTTTTTCATTTTTGATGTGGATTTTAGTGTTAGTGTTAGTTGTTTGTACTTTTCTGAATAGAAAATGAAATTGACTTAAATTGCAGTGATATACTGGCAAACAGAAACAGAGTGACAAGGGAGTGGCCCAGTATTTCCAGTGTTTCTAGTGTGTGCAGTGCAGTATTTAAGGCATGAGGGGGTTAATGTGGCAACTTCCCTCAGTGGTGTATTGACTGGGGTTGGGGCGGGCGGGAGGGGGGGAGGGAATGTGCTGAGGCAGGCTACAACATCCAACCCTTACCCACCTCTCTCTCTCTGCCTGCCTGTCACCCAGCCATATTGCAAACACACCCATCAAATGTATGCAGACACATACACACACACACACACACACACACACACACACACACCACACACACACACACACTGACCACTAATATGTTTTGTCCACTCTGACTTTGCATCTTCATCATACATATATTTGCGTGTGTGTGTGTGTGTGTGTGTGTGTGTGTGTGTGTGTGTGTGTGTGTGTGTGTGAGACACAAGTCATTTGCAAACTAATTTGATAGAGTTAAACATGCAAAACATGTATACACACACATATGTGCACACAGCTTGAGCACGGCAGCCCACACTATTCCCTCTGTACTACTGTGGGCCAGACCTGCTCAGCAACCCAACCAATACACACCACCATACATACACACACACACACACACACACACACACACACACACATCCACACACACATTAACAATAGCATACACCTCCCCTCCCTCTCTGCAGAAAAGAAAAACGGAGGGAACAAAAGATCAACAAAAAGAGAGGGATCAGCTCCAGTTTAGCTCTCTTTTACTTCGCTTTCACCGATTCCCCCCTCTCTTCTTACGCAATTGCCCTAATGGTATTTTGTTTTGATGGCTCTCTTGCATCTTACCCCCACACGCACCACCACCAAACCTCCAATCCTCCTACTCCCCGATGCTTCCAGTGCAACTTAATGAAACCGGCTGGTATCATTGGCTCTTCACCATAAGCAGCAACAAGCCAAGCTGCTCCCTCTTTGTCTCAGCCCCGTGCATGTCTTTTCCTCCCTCTCTCATCTTGCCTTATTTCCCTTGTTCCGGCTCCTCCATCGGCTTTCCCAGAACTTCTACGCAGCCTGTCGTCATTATCCACTACTCAGCGTGTGTCTGCAACACCGGCATCCCTCCACCAGCTCATTTCACTCCGTCCATCTCTCTCCTCTCTCGTTCTCCCTCTCTGCCCCCCCCCACCCACCCCCTCTCCACTTGTCTCTTCCCGGTTGAAAGCTTCTGTGCTACTGTACCTTGTGGTGATCTCCAGCTTTTCCCACCCTCCCAGCCTTTCCAGCACTCTTCACCCAGGAATGCTGTAGAAGAAAGTCTGTCTCAGACTTGCCTCCCCTCAAAACAGAGCTGCTGGACTGGTGCTGCCCGGATCAAGAGACGAAGGAAAGCAAAGAGAGAGAGTGCGCTCAGAATAAGAGACAAGCTTTAGTGGATGGCAGTGAAATAGAGAGCAGGATAGTTTACAGCAAGCAAATAAAAAAGAGGAGGCAGGGAGAGCTGAGCAGGCAGGAAAAGGTGGCAAGTTGGAGAAGAGGAGGAAGAAGAAGCAGGAGAAGTGAAGTCAAAAACAATAAACGAGGGGAGGTACAGTAACAACGCCTCACAGCACTTTCTCTCCTTGTTGCCTCTCTATTTACTCTTTTTTTTCTTTCCCCTTTGGTGAAGAAGCAGAAGAAGAGTTTTTTGAAAGGTTCAGGGGAGGAGAAGCAGCGTGAGAGCCCAAGTGGCGACTCTAAGAGACAAAGTCGCGCTTCGGAAGAGTCAGCGGGGGAGGAAGACCAACTGTCTTCAGTGGCAAAGGGACACTTAAAAGGGACTACGCTACAAAACCACAAACAAAGGGGCAACTAGCTGTTGGTCAGATAACACTGAGAAGAGCAGCGTTGGCAAAAAAAAAGCCAAGTGACTGAAGAAGATCAGTGCAGAACAGGACAGACATACTGAAAACACACCAACAAAGACAAACAGACAGAGGAAAAAGAGGAAGAGCGCTGGCCTCTCCGGTGTCTTTTCATATCCCCGTCTTCCACCCTCTGGTCTCCCATCCCTTCTCAGCCGAGATGATGATGTATTTTTGGGTGAGTACTAAGGCCCTGCAGGGGCTCCTGAACACTACTGAGGGACCAGGCATGGTCAAAGCAAAGGCATACTGTACACTGACTTACAGTGTGTGATCAAAAAGATGTGTGATTATTGATCCTATCTTTTTTTTTTATCATCTCATACCAGAAAATGCGTAGCAAAGGATTTCTTTGATGCCTGATGTGTGAGAGAGAGTGAGTAAAGTGACAAGGCATAAAGGTTTATATCATGTCCCACTTACTCGGCCTTTACTAATGATCCAGCGTTTTTATTGGCATTGATAGAGTACACCCCTGTTACAGTGATACTTTCCATCCCTGCTGCTGTAGTAAGCAAGAGCATGATGTCTTGTTTTACGAGTCTGACCTTAGAGATTTGACTTTAAAAGATACAGCAAAAACTGCACATATTCTTAGTAGTAAAGGTCATATGTAAAAAAAGAAATGGGACGTTTAGAATTGTAAAATGCACTTATACACAGATACGGTTTTCCAGGAGGGAACCTTGCATCTCCAAAGTGTCAGACACACTTTATTTTCACTGATTGCAAGTTGTTTTCAAATGATTACAGCCACCCAAGTCGGGAGATTTGTCTTTACATCTGTAGAGGAGTGTATTATCTTTCAAGGAAGTCAAGAATAGAGATCCAGACAGCATTGTTAAGTTATTTCACAGATTGGCTGTCAGTGCAGGCTGTTACAGGTTTAAGGCAGTATACTGCATGTGATGTGGTGCTGTTGTGGCTTTGCAGTATTCACACTCCTGGGAACTTTTTGTGTGTGAGTGTTTGTTGTTTTCGCTATGAATGTGGAACGGTCAAAATGGTTGTTGAGGAATTTTTGCGTCATACCAGTAAAGTAGTCTTTCATCACACATGGAATTTATGTACAATAACGCCACATATACAGTATATAGAGACTTCCAGCAGTTGACTTTATTGTTTCAAAGAAAGACATTGCTGCATACCACATATTGTGCACGTTCATACAAAACCAGAAGAGATTTACAATAAAAAAGCTACTTATACAACACGTTGAAACACAAACTTAGTGTCCGTGCGTTGTCCAGAAAATCTGACAGTGCAAACGTCTCTCAGTTTTCCCAAATAAAACAACATCTCTTTCATTTCAATTTATGGCCAGCACTTCCATCACTAACATAATGAGTAAGAATAATCCCACAGCTGGTTATTTGCACTGATGGACACCATTTAGATTTTGTTGTGTGATGCTGCAGTACTTCAAATTCCGTTACAGAAAGATACTCTGACTCCAAGTTGGGTTTAAATTTCTAAAAAGTTAAGTCTGAAAAAAGGCCCCCACTGCCAGCGTAAAACAAGACTAGCTCATCCTGTCTCTCAAGTTCTTTAATCAAAGGCTACATAGGTCCAGTCTGTTTGATTTATTTAACAAAATATTCATTTAGAAGAAGGCTGGTATAATTATAGCTGTCACCCACAGCAAATAAAATCAGCTCAACATTTTTTTTAATCTACAACACAAAATCAAAACAAGCTAATTAATGAGATGTTGCTGAGAGATATGTGGTGATGATAACAACAGTGATTAATTGCCTTTTTTTAAAGCATAGCAACATCACAAGACAGTTTGTCAGAGTAAACCCAAACAGGTAATAACATTTCAGCAAGTGAAGCTTGCATTATTGGGCAAGTTTACATTTTAGGTGAGCCGTTCATTGTCGTGTCATTTCATTTTCTGGATTTTTATTTGGAAAGAGCCACAGTGGTCCTGCAATATTTGCACAAAAATGAGCACTGTTAAGTAATAATATGAAGGATGAAGAGTATTTTCAGTTGTCTGACTGGCTACATCACTGATGGGTTTTAAATAGAATGAATCACACATTAAGATTTTCCCCATAAAGCATGTTCCTGGATATTCAGAATTGTACTGAAAAATAAGTTAGGGATGGAGTGCTGATTTTGTTATCATTGTGGTTTAGTGTTATATATATATATATATATATATATATATATAAATATATATATATATATATATATATATATATATATATATAATTATATAATATATAGCTTCAACAAAAGGCTAGCAATACTACTATTGCTGGTCGAAGGAACTGTGATGCTTTTAGATGACATGGAAAATCCAACGGAAAAAAATTAACCTTATTTTCTCTGGAAACATAATTGTAACTGAAAAAGTAATTGAATTCAGAGGCGTTTAATTATGAAAAATATATTTGATTGTGACAGGGCCAGCAGTGAAGGCTCTGATGGCCCTAATAGCCCGCAACTGTGTGTGTGTGTGTGTGTGTGTGTGTGTGTGTGTGTGTATGTATATATATATATACACACACACACACACACACACACACATACAGGCAAAAAATATTCTCTGGACTTCATTCACAGTGTTTTCTTGTTTATTAACATGATTTTATTATCTTTGTGCAGATGATACAGGTAGATGATAATCAAACAAGCTGCACATTTAATATCCTTATGTGTATTTAATCTCATTTTGCTCTTGCCTGTATGTTAATCTGACAAGATTTAGTTCAGACTTGTAGGAGGTGTATGTTGAGGATGTACTATAGACATGTTATACAGTCTGATTTAGTAAGATTGCTGGCATCAATTGTATGTAAAGGAGACTTATACAGAAAGAAGATCAACTAGTTTTTTTTTTTTTTTTTTGCTGTTCTTGCTAGGAAGCATTACTGGAATATTGTGTGAAAGAGGAATTCCACACACTTAATAATAAAATTTACATAATCCTTAAATGAACAATCAAGTGTAGGAGCCAGTAAAGTAATCAAGATGTTTTCAAACCCAGAGCAAAATGGGAATGGGCCGCATCCCATATCCACTTCACAGTATGCTTAGACACAGTAGATTGTTTAATTGGAGGTAAACACGCTGTCAAGAGTTTTTTTCTTTTCATTATTTGTTGAATCCTTAAGTCAGCATAGAAAGTGATACACACATCATTTTCAAATATACATCCACCATTATCTGGATCCAGACATGCTTGAGCTGCAGTGTGTCCCATTATCAAGGTTAAACATCAAGTGGATGAGCAGCTGCATCATACTGTGAGTATATTTTTTAGGATAATTCTGTGTTTCTGCAGTGCCTATCATGGGAGTTGGGCCTAGACAGGTGATTCAGGAGATTCAACCGAAGGTGTGTAAAAGAGGCTTTTTATTGACGTGCAGTGTGGAGTTAGAAACAACGCAATACAGCATGCGCTGACCTTCGCCTGATGAAGCCCACTGTTTTGCAGACCTACCGGAGGTTTCTAGCATGTTCTGCCTGGCTGTCTGGAGTGCAGGGACGCCCATCAACTCAAGTGTGTGTTTCCAAACTATCGGTGCTCTGTATTGACTGCTGAAGAGGGCCGGTGTGTATTGTTTAACAGCAAACCTCAAGGCTTTGCCTTAACACTTTAGTACAAGCGTTGCATTTTGATTCAATATCACCTATAGCTTTTGGATGCTTTCAAGCTTTTTAATACTTAAAAAACTTAATACTCAACAGGATGCATGGTAAATAACTCTGAATGGAAATTCTCTTCCCCTCAGGCGTAGTTTACCCTATTTAGTGCAACACTCTTGGGTTAGTAAGGAGTATAAGAGTTCTAATTGTGAGCAAGCAACCATCAAAGGGTAAAGTCCTGATCCACCTATGCCACACTGCCTTTAACTGCCTGTTGGCAAAAGAACATCTGCTTTACTACAAATGCTGTTTATTTGCTTAAGTTTGGTGTCACACCGATACTGCAGACAATGGGGTTTGAATTTCCGTACGTGAGGAAGTAGGAGGGTTTATTTATAGTAAGGGAAAGTAAATAAGTAAAGAAAGGAGAAGCAAAAGAACAGAGGTTAAGTAACTACCTCATGGTGAACTCAATTGAACTTTGTCTTGGTCATGCTTTTCTTTGTTGCCCTCATTCTCCTTTCTGGCTCTTTGAAGAGTTCTTTCTCGCTTTATCATCTTTTCCTCCTGTTGTGTCAGTGCCTCTCCACCTCTCTCAGTCCGGTGTGATGTACAGTAGTTAATGATGGGGAGTCTGTTACTGATGGCTGTCTGCAGATATGAAGCAAGCAGGGTGCTTTGATACAGAGGCATCAGCCAGTACAGTCGACATTAGCTATTCCTCTTCATCGCTGCTGCTGACCAATTGTCTCTATGCCTTCTCTTTTTCTGAGACCAAAAACATACTGTACACACACACTCACAGACACACACGTGGAATTTATGTGCAAATATACGTGCACAAAAACATTATGAAGCTGTTAATGCATGGTTATTGTATGCTTATGCACACACATGCACACCTGCATGAACACAAATTTAATAAGCAAGATTGTAAAAAAATTTTTATACTGAATATATTACACTTTTTACTAAAGTGAAAATGTATCCATTGTGTAATATATTCAGTTTGACACAATATGAGCTAGTTGTACTGCAGTGCTTCTGCACACACACACACACACACACACACACACACACACACACACAGTGCTGAGGTTGCAGTGATCTCCTTGATGCTGCTCTGACAACAGTAACAGAGTTAAAGTACTTCCATCTGTCTCTTTGGAGACTCTCGGCGAGAACAAAGACCTCCGGTGTGACGAAGGAGAAGAACAATAACGGGCTTGAAGAGAGGAAACAAACGACTATCCTGAACTAATGAACAGGTACACTAAAGATGGAGGTGAAGGAAAGAAAAAGAAGGAGAAAGAGGACAGGATGTGGGGGAAAAAAACTGCTAGAGGTGCAGGTCAGGATTCCGGTGCTTACCAGAGACAAAGACAGGGCAGGAGGGGACAGGTGATGACCAGTGTGTTTTCCTTCCTGTTTTTTGCGCCGCAGGGTCATTGTTAATTATTCATGCTTTACATGGAAGGATAGAGATGGAGGGATGGTCGTTTTTGAAGAGGAGGAGAGGGAAAGAAAGGAGCAACAGTGAAGAGCAGAGAGGAGGTCTGCGGCTGCTGCTGCCTCCTCCCTCCTCTGCTCTCCTCAGTGCGTCTGTAAGCTGATAAATAATTAAGTGTGCCGAGCAGGGGACTGCATGGTTTAGAGGAGGAGAGAGAGGGGGGCCTGCTGGAGCGCTAGACAGTGAAATGAGGACCCGCTACAGAACAGAGATTGCATCCTTTTAACTCCTCTTCTTCTTTTGCTTGTCTCAGTTTTGATCCTCCTCTGTCATTCTATGTCCAGCTCAAATGTCCTGATCTGAGGCCGTTTGGGAAGAAGCCCTGCTCGGTCCTGCTGCTGTATACTTGACTTGTGCTGGGCTTAAGCTAAGATTTTCTCTGACAGGATAAACCCTCCAAACACTCCCTTTTTAGAGAGGAGCAGGTACTCTAGATAGGATTGTATTGATCAATTCTATATCAGCCAAATTTATTCAATTGTACGAGGAACAATTCCAGTGAAATGTAAAATGTAATATAAATGTATCATATCCATTATTTCAGAGGATCTGATCCATGATAAAATACACATGAAGGCCTTATTTATTGGTTATTTATTGTGTGCACAGAGGAGGTAGGATTGTGGCAGCAGGCTGTCAGCTGGGAGCTGAGGTTGCACAGCCACATCCTTCATAAGCTTTTTGATAAACTTTCCCATTCAGGTGCCTGACATTACTCTGTAGCAGCCTACACACTTCATTTAGCTCAGTGACAAGCTAGCAGACAAGAAGTGCGGTTGTCGCTACTACTGCTGTTAGAAGAGCTGCAGTGTCTGTGTGAACCTTTGCTCCTTTCCATATTCATTTCAGAGGCCGTGTGGTGGTGAGGTGCTGGCAATCAGCTGCGTAATCCATGTAATTCTCCACTGCAAGAACTGTGTCACACTGTTAAATGGACAAGTGCTGCCAGTGTCCACTCTAATGTTTAATTGATCCATGTTTGTGGCCTTTCACAAATGGCCAAAAGCAGTGAGCTGTGATGACTGAAGCTCTGGTAAACAGCTGCTACTTTAAAATTAGTAAAGGAAAAGGGTGTTATTTTTTTTATCAGAGGCTTTAAGTGGTCCCATTCTAGGCAAATAATTTAGGCTGGTAAACTCCATGTTCAGGCAAGTCCAAATAGATGTTATCTAATGAGTGAGAGATGCTGCTTAGTGAAAGACTCGTTCAGCAAACTAATCCAGTAGCACAGAAAGGGCAGCGACATTTTTTAATTGATCAAGCAACTTACTGTCTGATCAAGATGTTAAAGCTAGAGTTTTGTAACATTCAAAAAAAATAAAAAAAATGTTGTTTGTTTGAAACTGTCACTATATCCTGACTGTACGATATGGATCAGATCATCTTGTTCCTCTGCTTCCTCCTGGTGCTCCTAATGGCACAATGGAAAACAACCAATCAGAGCTGAGGAGTCTTGAACGCTATTTCAGTGACAGCTCATGAACTACGGTCAAACTGTAAAACTAGGCAGCACTGATATACATATGAATCACGATTTTGTTAAACTTTGGCTATTTCTAGCATCTAATGTTTTCAGAAAATTTAGTGCACTGTTTATCTGTGAAATGAGAAAGCTTGTCTGGCGGGTGACGTTACTTGGTTTTGGCTCGACTGTTTTCAACATGGCGACAACATTATCTTTCAAAATGTAATATATGCCTCTTGCATGTTACATCAATATGGCTTTAATCTTTTTTCTCAGTTATTTTACCTTTTTTGGTAGTTGTGCTATTTTCATATTTGCATTCTTTTATTTTATATTTCATTGTAAATAGGTAACTAGTTTACTAGTAATAGCTTACTGCACTAGGTTACAGTATTTAACGTTGCAGCTATAAAGCCCATCACTGGGGTCAGTAACACACTCACCTGTGTCCCTCAGGTGAATGTGTGACTGTGATGAAAACTGATGTCCATATCCATCTTTATAATTAGTATCTCTGTGTGAATTTTACTGTAGTTTGTAACGCTAAAAGTCTTCGATCCTGGACCGTTGATCCTATTTTTCAGTTAATTGTTGTTGAGCTTGGCTACAATAATCATTCACTAGTGTTGTAAATTTCCTTGGATTATTATTTTATTTTAATCTTAATAGTTTTACTAAAACCATGCTTTTATACCTCAAATCCCTGAGTGCTTGTTAGCAATAAGTAATTGAATTCACATTGTGGCTCTCTATTTTTTCTCTCAGCTGTTAGTCCATCACAACATGGTGGTGGTGTTACATGTGGTGCCCTAAACCCGAGACACTTTCAGTAAAGCTGTTCACCAAAAGACCTACTTCAACGGAGAATAATCTCCAACTGCCCAGCTGAGTATTTTGGTTACTATGCAAAACAAAAATAAGCTAGCTAAGCTACGTAGCTCCCTAACATTTTCCATTGTCTACTAACTAGCTTTAGGGGGAATACATTTTTACTGGTACTGTTTGATGCAGGGTAGTCTATAGCCACAAGGTGGAGCTTCCGGGATTGCTGTGTTGCTGACAGAACGTCAGTCGGATTTCACTCTTTTCGGCCAGATGTTTGTAACCTTCAGCTTTCTTTGTGTTGGAATTTTAATCTCCAGTTGAAGGACTATGGTGAACTGCTTTTCAGATCTTTGCAGGGTAAGCTAGCTAGGCTATTTGTCCAATCTGAGTTTTCTGTATCATGACTAAAACAATTTTTGAACACAGACGTTCCACCAAAACAAGTGGCTTCCCGAGACTATTTTGACAAGGAAACGAGGCTCTGTCCGGTGACGATTGTGATTGGTTTACAGAAATGCCAATAAACTACAGCACATTTTTCTCCCATCCCGGAATACTGTGTGTACTAGCCTGACCCTCCTCCGCAGCGCTGTGGAGAAAAGTCTGGTAAAGCAAGTCTAGATGCAAGGTAACTGTGGGATTGAATTGTATCTTCCATGATTCTTTTGTTCCTTGGATAGCTAGGTTTTCTAAAACAGGGGAGATAAGGAAATGAACCGCTTGAAGCACTCTGTCAGTGTTGATAGGGTTTTCCCACATGCAGTGACATCATGCCTAACAGGGAGGGGCTTGTGCATGTAAATGATCTGCTCTTTATGATGGCTTGGTCTAGCCCCCAGTTTGTTTAATCCACAAATGGTAATGGTTGTAATTGTCTTACAACCAGTCCCTCTGTCTAGCACCCTGTCTTGCTTAATAGACATGCTCTCGAAGCTCCTCCATGATCAGCAGGCTTAGTGCAACAGACCAAGTCCCTCCTTTAACCCTCCATTTCAGAACCAACGGCCCCATAACATAATTGTGTCTGTGATAGCAGAAGTCACAGACCGCACAAATACACACTGTGTTCAAAACCACCTGTGCTTCTCATGCTTTTCAAGAGACCACGCATCAAAGACTGCTCCAGACGCCAGCCTCTCCCAGTCCCACACACAGCATTTAATGGACATTGAGTCTCTTGTATTTTAAATATTCTGCTGGAAATGAAAGCTTGGAGGGCTTAAACAGTACTCTTGGCAGTATGCTACGAGCTTTGCCCCCTCGTGAGAAGAACAAGTAGCCTCCTGACATTCTCATACAATTCTCAGACCAGACATGAAACAACAGATTATGCCCCCTTCTATCTCATGTTTTGAAGGATTCCCCTGTACAACCAAGAGGAGTAGACCCCCCGTTACACATAGATAGACTATAAATATACAACTAACTTGCTACTTTATGTAAGATAGGCCTACCAGCTAATTTGGATCATGCTTTAACTGTTACTATAACCTGCCATTTTTAAAGGCCAGATTCTCTGTAAACATGAGTTTAATCAGGAAGACTATCTTGTATAGTCTTCCTGATTGACTTTACACTAAAATTTATATAATGGAAATATTTGCAGTATTTAATACAAAATTAAATCAATTAAAAGTATTCCATACAAAAAGACTGAATAGAGTTGTTAATATAAAGGGAGCCCCTGCTTACTTCCTTTTGGCAGTGAAGAACTTGTACTATCTACCAAAGATTCCTTCATTGAATCCTCTTCACTCACACCTGAAGCCCTCTAGCATTCTTTTGCATGAGATCATGGTAATCCCTTGAGTCCCGCCATATCACAGTACAGCAGTTTTCCATTCACTGTGTGTTGTAATCTCCACGCCGGTAAGGAGATTAAACAGGTGGATGGAAGAAGGGATTTCTAGGATTTCTCCTGTGAGTACAAAAGGATATCAGTGGGAAGGATGAATATTACCCGAGACTTTAACACCGCAGAGGGATAAAGAAGAGAGGGACCAGGATTGTCGCACAGAGATGGAGCTAGAGGGATTGTGTGAAAGAAAGAAAGAAAGAAAGAAAGCTAGGTGTTATGAGCTGGAGATATCATTAGCACCGTTTACAGAGGGCCACCAGGGAAAGGTCAGTGTGCCATCATTCTCTTATCTCCTCAATGACATGCTATCACCAGAGCAAAAGTACTGAATGTTACCTGCTCCGTATCTTTGACCCAAGATCAGGGTTTAACTGCAGACCGGTACTCACTTCATAAAGTGTGGGCAGAGAGCCAGATAGACTAGGGGACTGATAATTTGTTGGTTGTAATTCAGGACTAAATAGGGAAGTGGGGTGAGGAAAGTGAATAAATACTTTTCGTGAGATTAAAGAACAAATTGTGTACAAATGCCAAGTGTCTTTAGAAAGTATGAATATGTTGGACATTCTGCACCACAAGGATTATGTCCAATTCTAATATTCAGTGCCTATAAGTTTACCTATGGTTTGTCATATAGCAAAGCGCATGTAATGGTTTTGGCGGTCAGGGTCGTGGATGTGGAGCATTAAACTTTAATTTGGAAGTCCAGAGTGTGCGTCTTGTGATGGACCAAAAGTTAATCTTTGCAACTTTAACCATGTTCTTTTTCTAAAGTTAAACATGCCATAGCTGCCTTGCACAGATACTGATAAATAAATAATTTGAAATTGGTGGCATTGGGGGGAGGGGGGGTGAGGATACAGACATTTTCTACATCAGATGTAGGCCTAAATAACACAAAGCTGCTGAACTGCCCATTTTAACCCGTGCTGGACCTGTTTATGGACTTCAGTCTACATTGTAGTTCATACACTTGTAAACAACACCATGGTACAGTTACACTAGGCTTCATAACCAACGAATATTTGTGTATCATGTCTACAATTTTATTCTATACTGACATCCCACCTTCCCTTAAATTGCCCCTAGAAATACTCCAAACTATTTTTTGTAATTTTAATGAAGAAGTTAGAAGACAATAAACCAGTGGTGGAATGTAACTGACTACAATACTTTACTAAAGTACACATCTTGAGGTACATGTGCTTTATTTTTAATCTTTTCTTTTCATGCCACTTTCTACTTCTACTTCTAGAAATATTGTACTTTTTACACCACTACATTCATCTGACAGCTTTAGTTACTTTACAAGGTAAGAGTTTTACATACAAAACACATGTAGTTTATAAAATACTATTAAACAAGTAAACTACCCAACAATAATAGGCCTAAAAGTATACCTGAAATGATCTGCCGCTTAATCCCTCAGTTGATTACCAGAATTGTTTTGGTTGTTTACAGTTTGTAAGACGTGAGGATTTTTCTGCATTGAGTACTTTTACTTTTAATACTTCAAGTAATTTTTTTCTTATGATACTTGCACACATTTACTTAAGGAACATTTTCAATGCAGGACTTTTACAGACAGAGTCATTTTTTAGTGTGGTATGAGACACACAAGGCAAACACACAAGGCTTATGATTTCAGCTCACTACTTGTGTAAACTTCAAAGTGAGAGTGCGCTGCTATTCAAGATAACCCCATCCAAGATTCAGATCAATAATTCAAGTGCTTTCAAGGAACCAAGTTGTCTGGATGTGATTTGAGAGGATCAGTTTAGCTGTCTCACAACATGCTAGCCATATTAATCTTGTGTGCACGGCACTGAGCACCGCCAAGTCAGAAAAAATAACTCATATTATCGTACCTTCTATGTTATCTGTTATATATAGATTTTTTTCATAAAAAGAAAGAAATTCATGTGATCTTGTAATGGAAATGTGAAAGATTTCCATGTGAACTATAAATATCTCGGTCTTGGTAAAATAATTAAATCTGATTCTCTTCTGAGACTTTTACTTCCCTAGCTTTCTACAGGAACCATCTCACCACAGATGGCAATGACCAATTTGATACTCATTGTGGACTAAGATCAGGTAAATTTCCGTATTTCCACACACCGACTAACACACCAAATGACCAGTATTTCTTATTAAGAGCTTGTTTTGCACAACACACACACACATGCGTACGCACACACACACACACACACACACACACACACACACACACACACACACACACACACACACAAGAGCAGGTACAGTAAATGTACCAGCCCAGTGACATTAATGTTATAGGTTATTGAACGATTTTTTTAAAGGATTTATAGGGCAGGGCAAGAGACTGTGGCAGAGAAAGAGCGCAAGGTAGAAATAAGACTTTGTGGAAACGCACACTCATACACACACCTCTGTGCAGAACACAGTAGCCGCACCATTGCTCATATAAATTACCAGAGAGTTTTATACCTCTCAACATGTCCTGTTTCCCTCTGTCTCGATTTTTTCTTTTACTACTTCTCCCTCTCTTTCTCTCTCCCCCTCACTCCCTAGCTCCATCATTCCTTCCTCTCCCTACCAGGTCAGCCAGGGAAATAGCTGTTGTTTGAAGTCATCTCTTCCCTTTGTTCCCAAATCCCAAGCAGCTTGACATCAACACTGTGTGTGTGTGTGTGTGTGCGTGTGTGCGCGCGTGCGTGCGTGTGTGCACGTTTGTGTGTGTGTGCATAAGCACTTTGTAGTGGCGCCTGCATCCATGTATGTGTACTGTATGTTCTTTATATATGCTACTATTTTTTCCTTATAAACAAATTCTGTCAGAAAGCAGGGATTTATACTTTTAAGGGACATATTTTCAAATACATTGCCAGTATAAGTATCACTAGCAGAGCCATAAAAAAAGAACTGTGGGTGGACATCAGAATAACTGGGTTTGCCACATGTCATTATCTCTTAACTGACCCACATATACCGGTAGATACAGTGATGCTAGCAAGTGGTTTAATTTTTTTTCATCCATAAATATGTTGGCATAAGATTACTGTAGGTCTGGCAGGGAAAAAGTCGTGAAATGAGTATGGCTAAATGGGGGTCCATGTGTAGAAGCGGTTCTGTCCATAGAACTGAAACAGAGCTTTGATAGTCATAGCAGAAAGACGGTTTTTTAGTGGCCATGGGTCTGCTTTTTGTAGCCTTATTGTTTTCAATGAGATTGCAGCTTTTTGCTCTCTGCTTTTACGTTGCTGAGGACCTCGCAATTTTCTGCTCTATGTAGCTTGCAGGAGTGTCCTGGGAGCCTTGAGTAGAAAAAACTTCAACTCAGAGCGGAAAAGTGTGCAATGCAGTCCGGTGTTACTGGCATAAACAGCTGTTTCTATGAATCTCCCCCTTGCTGATTATGTGGGATTCTTGTGAATATTGCTATGTAAGCATTGTAAGGCTGGCTCTGAATGATAGTGGATGTTATTAGAAGAAATATTTTCAAATTTAATTTTAAATTAACTGTTATTATAATACACCATAATAGCCTAAGTTTTGCGCAAATGTTACGGCTATAACTAAAAATGGATTCTCCATGTCACTCTCTCTCTCTCTCTCTCTCTCTCTCTGTCTCTCTCTCTCTCTCTCTCTCTCTCTCTCTCTCTCTCTCTCTCTCTCTCACCCACAACCTGTTGAGGCAGATGACCACACACCCTGAACTTAAAAGGAAGTTTTTCCTTGCCTCTGTCGCCTAGTGCTTGCTCTTGGTGGGAATTGTTGGGTTTCTGTAAATAACATCACAGAGTACGGTCTACACCTGCTCTTTTAATGAAAAGCCCAGTGAGATATTGTTGTGATTTTGCGCTATATAAATAAAATTGGATCGAATTTTGCATCTGGCCATCTGCCCCTTTGGGTAGCACAGACACACTATGTCTATACCACAGATAAGTATGACTCGCATTTGTTATCTGTGATGTTTTTCAAGTTTTTAATCCTGTTATTCACATGGGAGCGTATAAATATCATTTGCAAATGTTTAAAGCAAATGTTATGTTATTATTGCAACAATCCAAAACAATGACACATCTCCAGCTGTGGTAGAGCGGTTGCCTGCCAATTGGAAGGCTGGTGTTTCGATCCCTGGCCCTGCAGTCCCATGTCGAAGTGTCCTTGGGTAAGACACTGGACCCTGAGTAGCTCTCAATGCTGCTGACGAGAACATGGCACCTTGTGCAACAGGCTTGGCCAATGTATGAATGGTGAATGGTTCCTGTACTATGTAAAAGTGTTTTGAGTAGTCCTGGAGACTAGAAAAGCGCTATATAAGAACAGTCCATTTACATTTACTGCATGCTCAAAAAATATGCTGAAAGCATGGAAAAATCAAGCCCATGAAGCAACATGGACAATGGGCATATTGACCTAAATGTAGCATTACTTAGTTATACTAACACAATGTACCATTGTTTAAGGAGTTTAACACAAAACATTGGACCTTGTGTTTCTTTACAGCAACAGACACATTGTACACATACATTGGTCAGCTAAATGTAACAATGTAATGTAACAATGTAATTGTGTTTCACCTCACATGGGGGAAATAAAGGCTCACAAAAACATCCCCTTCTACTAAGTGGGATCAAAACAAAGGCATATGCTCCATCGGGAGTTTCCTGGCCGGTGTGCTGACTTTATGTCTCACTGTCTGGCTACTTGCAGAAAGTGTTTGGCGCCCGCGCTGGCACAATACTCAAATGCAAAGTACTTCAAAACAGTTAAAGCACCAAAGTTCCCACTGTGGGTCAAAATAGTTTGCTGTGACCTTGACTGTGATTACCGAGAGAAATCCACGGTGAGTGTGGTGGTGCTGCAGTGCTTTCTGATTTCCCAAACTACAGAGCAGTAAAAAGTCAAAATCACAGAATGTTTGTGCGTTGATTGCACGTCAAAAGAATGAGTGCTGTTAAAAGGAATTTGTATTAACTTGTTATTATAGTGTTACCGGAATTGTCGGGTCTTTGTAAATTATAGAGTGTGGTCTAGACCTACTGTGTCATGAGATAACTCTTGTTATGATTTGATACTAAAAATACAATTGGATTGAATTAAACTGGATTATTATGTCTGTATGACAAGGTGGTTTTGTTATACGATTTTCTCATTTTAAATACCTGCTGGTGGAACTTTAGCAGTGTTTTCAGAAAGTTATTTATGTTTGCATTAAATGTTGTAAAGTAACTAATTCAGACTCAGGTCAGTGCTAGCTACCTTTCTTTCATTTAAATGGATTGTTTTAAACCCATAGCTTATGTTCTTTTCCATGTTTTGTAATGTTTAATATACAAATTCACCTAAAGAATCACCAAATGAGGGCATCTGCTTACTAGGTGTACCTCTTTGTAGGTTTTATTTATTTTGCATTTCAGTTGTTGACAATATTGAAGGAATTTTTGCCTTGTAGACTGTTTCAACCTAACAGGTCATCTGCCAGACGTTGTGACCTGGTTTATTTTTTTAAGGAAGCGTGGGCTAACAACTGAACATACAAGATGTATGCAATTTTACAATTTAGTTTTTAAATCTGGTTGAAATTGCCAGTTGCTTGACCTGGAATGCTGTTTTAGGAAATATGTTTGTAAAGCAAACACTGGCAGAAGCAAGAGAAGGAAATCATCATAAAAATGGGTAAAAGTCTAAATGATCAATATTTTCGCCAATGTAAAATTGTTATGTACTTTTACATTCAGTAGTGTTTCAGAGAATATTGTCTATTGAAGTGGTTTACAGATTCTGTTGCACATGTGCTTTCTGGTGTACAATACAAGGGCCGTCTGCGGTCGGGATTTGACTTTCAGTCTCTCAAACTATTAAATTGTTTGTGTGTGTGTGTGTGTGTGTGAAAAGGTTTGGTTTAAGTAACATTCTCTAAAAGCCTTTTTAGTTGGCTTCCGTTGCACAACAGCTTTCTGGGAAATGGCAAGAAATGAAGGGAGCTGTGGGATGAGAAGAGAGAAGGAAAGACCCACTTTTCTGTTTACATCTAACTGCTGCTTTATCCAACAGCACCTTTCCTCTCTCACCTGTCATTTCTTTTTATTCGGCTGCCTTTCTTCTTTTCTCCATTTTTTATTATCACTACAGTTAAGGAATCCTGGGTTTATTTTCATGTTTGGTTCATGTTAGGCAAAAAAGCAGCAGATCAGAGGTCATGAGGCGTGAATACTTTCAGTCAAACCAGCCAATGTTGAATGAAAAGAAGATTCTCTGTCAGCTTTAACAGGCAGTTTGTTTTTGATGCCAAAACAGACCAACTATGGCTGTATGGTTGCATGAATTCAAAAGCAAAATTCACTCAACCCATGTACTGATCGTGGGCACTTTCAAGAAAGGGATCTCCTAAGCAATCAACAAGTGAGTTGGCGACCATAGTTTTTACCATATTTATCATTGGCAATTTTCACTAATAATGATCGTAACTGAACAATTTCCTCCTGCAGCTCTTTGTGACACCAGAGAAGATAAACAAACCCATAAAAAAGTGTTCAGACAGACAACAGCATTTCTCTGTGTTTATGTTGAGAACACTGCGTCAGCACAGCAGGGCTCCCGACACAAAGTTCTCCTGCAAACTAAAAGAAAGAAAGAAATGCAGAGAAGGCAAAAAATGTAAAACTGTGCTCAACTTTTGTTGCAACACAATGTGACGTCATTTGGAAAGGCACTGCATTGGTCACTTTGTAGCTTGAATAGGGGTAATTGTACTGTTTAAATTATTACCGTGTCTCATTTTGCTGTGCAATGTGTTGGTATCAGATAAGCATTGATCTTGAAGTCGATGGATAAAATACTCAACTGGCAGTTATGGATTGTATTGCATCATTTCACTTCCACCTGAAACAACCCGTCTCCATCAGCATAGCCTCCTGTGTTTCTAATGCACAGGGTTCCAGACTAACTTTTTTTTTTTTTTTACAAGGAGTACTATAGCTCCTAACTAAAAAATGTTATGGGCACAGGCAGAAAAATTAGGGGCTCACACCTTAAATTGACCTGCAACGTAATGCCTTGGTAATAGATACAAAAACGACAATATTCTGTCTGATTTTAGTTCACAGTCACATTGTAATTGAATTGTGCTTTACAATTGGGCATTCAGAAATGTAAAAGTATTATTAATTTCAATATACTCTACCATTGCCTCTGCCTGATACCGGCTCTCCCTCGCTCTTCTGTCTTTTTTTTCTGAATTGGAGTAAAAAAAGTCCAGGTACTGTAGCCGTTGCATGACATGATCACCACATGTGTCTTAAATATATTTATACAGTATTTATACGCATATCTCGGTAATATTTATCACTTCAAATGTGTTTTTATATGCATTTCATTACACACATTAACGCCTATATTATGCTCATTTTCAGGTTCATAATTGCATTTTGAGGATTGGTTCTCTGTTTTAGCTACAGAGTGAGAAATCTTACTTCTATCTTTGTTGGGAGTGGCACATGCTCAGTAGTTAGGTAAAATCACATCCGCTAGATTACGCATTCTCCAATTTTGATCAGTACAAGGCAGGATTAGCTGGGAAGCTTCTTTTAAACGAGGGCCACTTGTGGAATATCTGCAGAACAGGGACATGGAAGTAGTAAATTTTGGAGATTATGGTCAACCAGTGTGTGTTGTAGAAGTGTTTTGCCATTGAGAATGAGCTAGCATGCTAGTGCTAGAATGTTAGCCACCTCATCTCGACCAGTTACATAGAAAGCCGTACAGATTTTGAACAGCTCACCCGGAGACTGAAGACAGACAACATTCAGGAAACTGTATCTCACTCAAAACAAAATGCATAGTTTTTTTTCCAAGTTTGTATGCGTGTGGAAGAACCAGAGACACAAAATAACACCCCTTATAAACAATATTATATATAAACATTTTTTTTTCATAATATGGGCACTCTAAGTGTTTTTTGCTCACCACTCGCCACTGTGGCAAGTGGTTTTCCAAAGTTAGTGACACCGCATTTTCATTAGCCGCTATTTTGTATGAAATTACATTATTATTATTATTATTATTATTATTATTAGGGACAGTTTGGTATGTATGGAATGGACTATGGGGAGGGTCATGTCTTTTTTCCCAATCGTATTGGAGGGTCATACAAAAATGTATTACTGGCGAAGGGAGTCTATTTTGACTCAAGATCCCATTCAGAAAAAGATTATTAATTATTATATATATATATATATTAATAATTTAATTCTTATAATAATATTACAATTTACTTGAAGAACTAGAACTATAACCTTTTTCTAATGACCACCAAAATAACATAAAATGTAGTCTCTAATACTCCAATGATGAAAATTTCATTAGCTGTGATAAGGCTTTGTGTAAAACTCCTTATGTATGAAAACATGCAACTGATAAAGATTAAGACATAAAAAGAGTATAGCTTCTTATAGCACAGCAGGGACGGAGAAGATTAATTGAAAGTGGGTTTGGATCGTGCACTCGCGTGTCACTTAAGCGGAGTCAGCAGCTGGCACGCGCCCTCTGTGACGAGAAGCAGAGCACACTGAGCAAAAGTCTGCTGTCCTGCTGCACGCAATCTCAACTTCTTCTACAATATTCCTGTCAAAAGGTTTTTTTCTGCTACAAACACAATGACTACCTTTTTCAATTTTGAAGTTATCGTCACACTGAAACAGAATTTGCAGCCCTCTTTGAATTATTTTCCAGTATGTTGAGACATACCAGTAGCCTACCAGCCTAAACAGTATCCTTTACAAAACCATGTATCTCTGTGGAATTCACATGAATATAAAGGGCAGAGGGTAAAAACATGCCACACACGGAACAAGAAAAAAAAACTTTGTCTATTTAGCTAATCACACTTGGTTATTCTGTACACACATGCTCTATTGACATGCAGCACAGCGAGTGGAGGTGTATGCTGGTTTAACATTGAAATTCCCAAATGTCTGTGCGTGTGTGTGTTACAATGTGTGTGTTTGTAACACGTTTTTGTGGCATGCACTTTCACAATGGGGTCAGTATTTCCGTGCACCTACAGAATGTGTCAGGGTGTTTCTGCTGTTTGTTTAATAGTAGCTGCTATTTAATAAGAACATACATCCCACTAACAACATTCCTGCACACTGGAGAATTCCAATGCCTTCAGCTCTACCAATAAGCTCTCACAAAGTTTTTTTAGGTCAGAGTCTGTATTGATTGGATGATTGTTCCTCTGGAGAAAAACAAGTGTGTGATCCTGACTGCATTATCATTTTCAGCCTATTTCTCGGCCTTTATTTGTAGCAAACACTCTTCTCATTATTGTAACAAAGGCAACTCACCAGAAGACCGTGGCGCTGCTCGCTTTCTGCTGGGGATTTTCTGTGGGCTTACTGTGCAGCAGGTCACGAAATGGCAGTCACAGGGGTTTCCTGTGGGTTAATAGTCGTTGAGTTAGAGTTGATCTCATTAAGAGTTGACCTCTGGCAGTGAACTGGCTTTGTTGTCTCAGGCTTAGATTGTCTGGAGACAGACAGGGTTGACACTTACAGGATGCTCAGAACTGTTTTCTGTGGAGAACAAGATCTGTATAAGATATGCAACATATTTAAGACCAAAATGCACTCCATTACAGTTCATTTCTGAAAGCTTGCAATCTGGTCAGCTCTTTATATGGAATTAAAATAGTAAAAACTTATAGTGCAATCTTTTTATTGTCATCTATAGTACAGGCCAAAAGTTTGAACACACCTTCTCATTCAATACATTTCGTTTATTTTAATGACTATTTACATTGTAGATTATCACTGAAGGCATCAAAACTATGAATGAACACATTGTACTGTACAAAAAAGTTTGAAATAACTGAAAACATGTCTTATATTCTAGTTTCTTTAAAGTAGCCACCCTTTGGTCTGATTGCTTCTTTGCACACTCTTGGCATTCTCTTGATGAGCGTCAAGAGGTAGTCACCTGAAGTGGTTTCCCAATAGTCTTGAAGGAGTTCCCAGAGATGCTCAGCACTTGTTGGCCCTTTTGCCTTCACTCTGCGGTCCAGCTCACCCCAAAACATCTCGATTGGGTTCAGGTTTGGTGACTGTGGAGGCGCAGCACACCATCACTCTCCTTCTTTGTCAAATAGCCCTTACACAGCCTGGAGGTATGTTTGGGGTCGTTGTCCTGTTGAAAAATAAATGACGGTCCATCTAAACCGGATGGGATGTTGCATGTCGCTGCAGGATGCTGTGGTAACCATGCTGGTTCAGGATGCCTTCAATTTTGAATAAATCCCCAACAGTGTCACCAGCAAAGCCCCCCCACACCATCACACCTCCTCCTCCATGCTTCACGGTGGGAACCAGGCATGTAGAATCCATCCAGTGACTTTTTTTCCGTCGCACAAAGACACGGCGGTTGAAACCAAAGATCTCAAACTTGGACTCATCAGACCAAAGCCCAGATTTCCACTGCTCTAATGTCCATTCCTTGTGTTTCTTGGCCCAAACAAAACTCTTCTGCTTGTTGCCTCTCCTTAGCAGTGGTTTCCTAGCTGCTATTTGACCATGAAGGCCTGATTCGCGCAGTTGTTGTGTTTTTATTAGGTTTCCCCCCTCCCCGTGTTTTTTGGTCCTGGGACACGTTCTTATGTCTCAGTGTATTGTTTGTTAATTGTATAACAAAAAATATTTGATCACAAAAAAATCACTTCCACACAAGCCAAGAAAAACTTTCTGAGGTAAGAGCTGGAAAGGAATATCTGTCTGCCTGCGTCTCTGTGTGTGTCTGTGTGTGCAGCACTCACTGTTGCAGAGGAGATGCATCGCAGAGAGAGAGAGAGAGAGAGAGAGAGAGAGAGAGAGAGAGAGAGAGAGGGATCGAGAAAGTCTAATCTCCCAATGTTTTTTTAGATTTTTTTAATTCAAGAAACACCTGTTAGACAGGGAAGCTGTGTATCTTTATTAATAAAACAAAATGACATGCATGCAGAAAAAGGACACTTTCTCTCGAGGAAGAATAAGGGCAGGTGCTCAAGCCCCTTTTGATTTCTATGTGCGCACACGTGACTGCTTTTTAGTGAGGAGGTCTGGGTGGATGGTATACAAAGCCTCTCGCTTTTGACTTTAGAGGCAGCACCATCTCATACCAAAAGTCAACAATGTTTGCTTTTTTAAACCCTGTGGGGTCTAAGCCATTTTTTCAAATTATTTGGGTTGCCTTATTTTCTTGATTAATAATGCTTGTACAACCTTAACCATGCATTGCACAATCAAGACATATTTTGTGGAGGACAACCCGTGAAATCAGTAAATGTACTGCAGGATGTTGAACAAATTGTTGACTATAAAGACAAAAAAAAACTAGTGCTTTCAAACGATTGAAATATTGAATTGCATTAATTAAAAATTACAAAGTCTGCTAGGCCAAAAATGTTAATCTTGCAATAAAAAAACAGAAGCTGTTAAAATGGGTTTGCGTTAATGCCGTCAGGAGACTGACAC
The DNA here is from genome assembly GCF_008692095.1 of Etheostoma spectabile. Taxonomy (NCBI): domain Eukaryota; kingdom Metazoa; phylum Chordata; class Actinopteri; order Perciformes; family Percidae; genus Etheostoma; species Etheostoma spectabile. The sequence goes on from NC_045753.1 coordinate 6,583,195, forward strand.
ATTCTGACATGAAGCTTAGCGAAAGTTCAGCCAGGAAGACTATCTCATGTTACTCACTCATTCTCATTCACCTTCTTCTCCTTCTCCCTCTCCTCCTGCTTCTCATGTCAGGGGGCATGTTCAATCTCAAAATCGTATGCACCGTTTTGCTGTGGTTTCCTGGTTGAACGACAAGCTTTGAGATATGTTTTCTCTTTTTTGGTGGGTGTGAGTCTCTTGTTTATTGGTGTCACAGGTGATAACCAATCAGCAGAGATGTGTCTGTAAACAAGCTATTAAAAAGGCAGAGCGCTTGCGCACACAACAGGGTGTTCAACGCGTCCCCGTTTCAGTTTTTTTTTAAACGTTGCTACGTCGAGTAACCCCAACATTTTGTCCGGGTTTCTCTTAGTAGTTAAACCAACCTGATTTAGCCAAAGTTTCTATCAGCCAATCATAATCTTGCTGTCAATATTTAAATGTTCTCCTCTTTGTTGCTGTCAGCTCTCAGAGAGAGAGAGAGAGAGAGAGAGAAAAAGAGAGAGAGAAAATCATCCATGGGCCTCTGCCTTTCCAGCGCCCAGGTCTGAGCTCAGCAGATCTCGCTCTTCTTCTCATTCATCCAGATCACAGCATCCTCTTCATTCATCACCATCACCACCAGTGTCTAGACTCCATCAGGGGGGTATCCTACATACTCACTGCGTCTTCACCCGCTTTAAATTATGATGATGTCGCGGTGGGAATTTGATGATGTCCCAATCAAGTTCAAAATATTTTCTTGCAGTAAATCAGTTGTTTTATGGTCATGATTCATCTCGTAGCTGGTTTGCTTTATTTCAGACTCAAAACCCCTTTTATAAGCAAGTTTTAAAATGTCAATGGAAAATCAAATGGGGAAAACCACTTCCAGAACCAGAGCCTTTAAGAAGTATTGGTTAAACAAGTTTCCTCTATAAAAGTCACAAGAACATTTGTGAACATAGTCCATATAGCAGATGGAGTTTGGTCAGTTGTCTTCAAAACATGAACACCTCCATGACAACAGACCTCCAGAGGAAGCTCATAAGATCCTGTTGAAAATGCAAATAAATAGATTTTGAGTTAAGATTTTTTTGTTGTTGTAATTATTAGATGTTTCCAAGGTCAAGAATGGAATTTCACTCGCAAATAATGATATTGTAATAATAACTTGAAACTTTCAAATCATAGAATGTTTTTATCTTTTTTGGAAAGGGAGGTCATTTTAATATCATTCATAGTGCAACACTCCCTTGAGCAGTTAGGGATCAGCACCTTTGCTCAAGCTTGCTTTAGCGAGTGTTACTGGTGTTTGAAACTGAGTCAAAGCTTTTACCTCCACATCCAACTTGAGAGAAAATAAAAAGTTTCATGGCCAGCGGGGGTTTGTTAGTAGCAGCTTCAAACTTTGTACAGTGTACAGACTCACAGTCAGCTCTTTCCATACAGAATTAATCAGATGACGCCAAACGTAATACCATAATCTAATATTCCCTTAGAAATGGCCAGAACAGTATTGATTTTGCTGTACAGCCAATGTAAATGCCGATCTCTGCTATCACTTTTTGACCAGACGATGTAAGGCACCTGACAGCTTAATTTGACAGCCAAAGTGCCGGCACTGTTTAACCGATCGGCTCAAGCAAAATGCAACATGCTCGGCTTGTAGTCACTGCATCATTTTATTTTCACTACAAAGAACTTAGTATTAAATCATACATTTGTCTTAGAATTTCTTTACTTGTTTAAATAATTAAAAAGCCTATGAATTTATTTTAGACTGAAGTAGAATGTTCTGTTTTTTGCATGGCTCCAGAATATTTTAGGCAAACTGTGACTAAGAGCTCATAGTGATATATTACTGTCCCCTCAGAGATGAAAACAAGGGATATTGACTATTTCTGTAAATTGACTGGACTGGATCTTTTTTGCAGCCTCAAGGTGTGATGTCACCTGCCGTTTTTGTTTTCAAATTATCTGCGAAGATCTTATTAGTTAATCTGCTTTATTACCAAAGAGCTGGCTAATGCAATTAGGAATGTAGATCCCCGCTGTTTCACTGTGCTGCAAATAATTTTGTGACATTTGTTCAATAATGGGGTTTTAGTCAAAATTATGACCCAATTAGACTTAGTTTCACATTCATTTGATTTCACAGACCAGCTGGTTACTTTTCACCTCACATGTAATAACAGCAGAATTAATATCAGCCACAGTAATTGGGTTTCATGTTAAAGTTAAGTAAGTAATAGCAAAGAGGAGAGGCTAAAGGGAAAATATGATATTAAAACTGGGGGCAAAAAACTGCTCACTGCCGGAAATGGATAATTTATCTTTAAGAGGATGGAAGAAATTACAAGGGACTCAAAACTCTAATGAACCAATCAGGATATCTGTCTTCAGCATTTGAATGAATACTCCTGAAAATGAGGTCACAGATAATTTTCAAACTGTTTTACACACTGTTTATGCATTTTTATGCCTGCATTTATCAAAAGGTTTTTAGGCCTTATTCACATGCCGGGCTGTTGGAGGTAGAACAGTTTGCAGTACAGTGTGTGTGTGTGTGTGTGTGTTTGTGTGTGTGTGTCTGTGTGTTTGCCAGCCAGCCACCCCAACCTACCCCCTGCCCTTTGCAGCCTCTCTTCTACATTCTTTTCTTTTCCCAAATTGAAATTATGCCTCTGAGTTTATCTCCTCCATCAGCTCATCCCATTATTAATATTTAAAGCAACACCTTGTGCAAACTCACTCGTCAAAGAGAGAAAGCGATAGAATGAGGAAAGTGGGTGAGGGGATTGTGTCTGCTGGAATCCTTTAATCCAGGGGAATTAGCCGCCTAATAGTGAATCGCCATTTGTAGATTACAGGGCTTAAACTCCGGGGAGCGAACACTCTCTGACACCTTCTTAAACACTTAAGACATGGAAACTCTCTCTCTCTCTCTCTCACACACACACTCACACACACACACACACACACACACACACACACTCACACACACACATTGTGTGGATATTTAAGATTTCTATTAGTCTTTTACCTTGTTTATTATAGCACCATGTTAGTTTGACAGAGGTGACAACTCTGTTAATAACGCCACCTGGAAATCAAAAACATGAACTGAGAGGTTCCAGACTAAAGGCATCTGCAAAATAGTCTGGCGCTGCCAAGCTATAACATACCATAACCTCAATTATCTTACATATAACAATAATCTTGTAAATATGCTGATGACATGGTCTAATAAACAATACTTATAAAAGACAGGAGCAATGTTGAGCCAGTTATCAACAAATTATCGTTGTCCCTCAATCAGTGTATTTGCTCATTACACACACCGACACACACGCACACACACACACACACACATAGCCTACTCACACACATACTAGCTGTAATTTTGCCGTTAGCAGGAGTTGCATGCCAGGGGATCAAACAGCTACTATCTGGTCTTATTCTCATGATCATTTTGCAGACGATGAAAACGGTGTGTTGTCCCAAGCAGAGATAAGGCCCATACAGGAAACAGCACTGTGTGTTTTTAATATTCAGCAGGCAGTAAGTCATTTACTCCTCAGCACATAACTAGATGCTATCTTCTCTGCTTCCCTCACCCACCCGTGATGAGTGAACAAATACAAAGAGGATAGAAAAGGAGGACGGAGGAAGAGATCAGTTGCTGCCTGTTCTTTAAATTAAAGAAAAAAACACATTCAGTTTCTACATTACAGTACATTATATATATTTTTTTAAATTTAAGTATTTCTTTTGACAAAATTACAAATTTATATAATATTCATATTTTGCATTTGTGATATATTTTTGTATGTATATATATAATAAATGCATGATATACTAAATATGATATGTGATGTGTAGTATATACCTATATATCATATTTAATACATCATGCATTTATGGTAATTTATTTATCACAAAACATGTTTCCCTTTTTTTTTTAATCAAAGGCATTGTTCATTGCATTAAGAGTCTATTCCTCCTCATCATCCTCATCTTCCCCTAACCATGCTACTTAAATTGCCATCCATAATCATTATAAGGGCATCTTACACTGTACTTTTTTGCCAACTGAAAATACACAAAAACAAATTAGGAAAGCCATGCATCCTCTGAATGCCATAGGTTACATTCCATTGAGCTAGGATCACCCTAGACGCCACAATAGATAATTTTATTCAAGTAGATCGAGGTTTAACAAATGTGCTTTCTACAATGGAATTTTATAACAACTTATTACAATTTGTAATGGCTACTATGGGGACTATCATCACACATAAATACCATTGGGCTCATTAAATCGACAAGATTCTCAGTATTCCATTCATACCCAATTCATGCAATATTGTTTAGGGACCCAAGTATGCATAAATATTAAAATGCACCCTTTTAGAAGGGAAAAAAAACGGAAATAATAAATGTGTACTACCTGCATGAAGATGCTTGTTTTCTTTTTAAAACTGCTTGTGATTAGTATAAAGTGAACATGTCTGTAAAGGGCAGGCTTGTGGGTACCCATTTTATTCAGAAATCCTGAGGTCAGAGGTCAAGGGACTTCTTTGAAATGGCCATTGCTGTTTTCCCCTTACCAAACTGTTGCACCCTATCTGGCAAGCTGGCATGGCAGGGTTGGTCCCAATTCAATTCAATTCAATTTCAATTCAATTCAATTTTATTTATAGTATCAATCAATAACAAAAATTATCTCAAGACACTTTACAGATAGACCACACTCCGTAATTTACAAGGACCCAACAGTCTAGTTTCCTCCAGAGCAAGCAACAGTGCGACAGTGGCGGGGGAAAACTTCCTTTTAGGCAGAAACCTCGTCAGACCCAGGTCTTTGGTAGGCGGTGTCTGAGGGGCCCGGTTGGGGTTAGAATGAAAGTGGCAAAAAAAAAATAGAAAAAAATTAGTAGTTTGTAGCAGTTCTTTGTGGTAGTTCATGGCATAGCAGGACGCTGTGCAGCATTACAAGGCACAGCAGGACGTAGCAGGACTACAGCGTAGCAGGGCACCACAGTGTAGCAGTTGAACATGGCATCACAGAACGTGTAGCGGAACCATGGCAATAGCTGCTACCCTGATTTCGGAGCCTCTCTATGCATTCTTCAGATTGTCTAGTTTTACAGAAAACCACAATCTTGGAAATTAATTTGAATAAATAGGCCTACCGCTGAGCCACAGCCGTCTTGTGATCAGACAAAACTCTGGTTAAGGTTTGGTTAGGTTTTACTCAAAACCACTTGGTTACGTTAACTGAAAGATCATGGTTTGAGTTAAATTACATTCTTAGTTCAGAGTTAGGGATACATTGTGATTTGGGTTGAAATTGGTACACAGTCTTTAATGTTACCTGACTTCATCCTTTGCGCCTGTCATAATTACTACAGTCACTTGAAGGCCTTTTCACTTGAACATGAAAATATGTAATAATGCTAAAACACCACATTTTGTTGTTTGTCTTCAGAGCCTCGGAGGAAAGTTTCAAGAGTTTTAATTTAGAATGAAACATTTTCACTAGTGCTTTTGAAATGAAATTTTCCTAAATTGCTGCAATATTAAAACACTTTCCCTTCTTAAACTCATATTTAGTTTTAGGTAGATCTGCAGGTGGTTTTCCGCTATAATTTTCCAGTAGGCCTACTGTGCTTCTTATGAGAATAGTAATCCCCTCTATAGGAACCTAGAGATAGGCATGGAGAACTTTCCATAAAATCCTCTCTCAATGCAAATCAAACCAGCTATTATGGTAACTGAAATAAAACCATGCCAGCCTCTAGGTATGGTGAAGGGTATGTGATGATGGGGGGTATTTTAACTCCAAAGGCCAAGGAAAATGTATCAGGATCCATATTATCCTGGATCCATGAAATAAGTGGGCTTTAATATTAAACATCTGCCTGCCTCTATGGGAATTTAACATAGGGGTGTGTATACTTATGCCCCCTGTAGTTTAAGGAAGAACATTTATTTATTTATGATACATAATTAATTCACAAAGAAAATTGGTGTCCTTAAAGGTTGGATTTTTCCTCAATCAATTTCCATAAGATGATTTTGTTATTCCTCTTTTTAGTCAACTTAGACATGGCAAGCAAGGCTGACACACGCACACACACACACAAACTTTGGTACAGCACATGCACTGTTGCAATAATGTACAAATACACAAACTAATTTCACAGTCCCTCCACACATAACAATACACACATACACACAAATACACACCTGTCCCTAAGGCAGGCAAACTGCCCACATACTGCGCCTGTGAACTGGTGTCAAATAGTGCCAGCCTGCCTATGCTGAGGTGGACAACATGAAATATACAATGTGGTTTGTGTCGCCTCAGAGTACTGTACACTTGGTTTAATATGATCACATAAAGAACCACATAACAACACAGCTAAGGAGGAAGGCTGAAACACACACACACACACACACACACACACACACACACACACACACATTGGCGAGTGGTCCACTGTCCGGGATCAAGCCAAGGTCAGCTGTATGATTAGCACACATTGTGTGGTAAATGAGACCAAGGTGTCACTGTAAATCCAGCTGTCCAACTGGCATCTACTGTAACCAGTGGTCCATTCCAGACTGCTCTACTAGTATTTGTGTGTCCTAATAAAGTTAACCATTTTGTCAAATGATCCAACATTAAAGGTAAAAACTATTAAGTAATTGTGAACAAAGTGATTATCCCATCACCAAAACACAAAACCCAGGATTGGAACATGGTTTAATTTAAAAATTGACTCACAGCATAAAAAGGGTCACTTCAGCCAAAATACAAATACATAAATAATAACAGGATAAATCATGATTATTTGAATCTTAAAAAAATACATTCTTATCATGTATCTCTACTTGAATCTTAAAGTAGTGGTGAGTGAGAATGTAATTTTTGAAACATAGTTTTTGGGTGAACCAAACCTTTACAATACGGACAAACTTAGAAAACTGAATCCACTTTCACAATGCTTTATTTTGCTGTGAAAGGTTCGTTAACATCAATTAAAATGCAAACTAAACATTTCCATATCACGTCAAACACTTCAGGTTTTCATACAGCGGCTGAATTCTGAGGTGTTATTGGCTCACCATATCGTACTGTCGTTGTTCTGTATACTGAACACAATGTTCAGTATACAGAACAAGGACACTACGATATGGTGGAGGTAAGCAGTACGGCACATATCGTAACAGCTTTGTTTAATTCAATAAAGTCTAATTTTTTTTTTTATATCCTCACTAATGAGAGTTTGTATTTTATCAGTAAAGGCCACAAACTAGAACATGCTGTGTCGGTGAAAAGGCAATATCAACAAAAAGGTGCTTGCACACAGAGTTAATGCAACATAAAGTATGACAGGGCATCATTGTGGCCTAGAGTGACGCCCACCAATAATATAACCTTATAGTATTTGTGAAGAGCAGCCCATGCTTTACACATCAAAACCACTCGTATAATGTATCTCATGCTTCTGTTTTCATGTCTTACTGTTGCATTCTGAGAAGATGTAGTCAAAGACAAAGTTGGACATTTGGACAACAAAATGTGTTGTATTATTCTTAGCCAGGCACCTTAGTTGCATGTCTTCCTTTTCTCTGTCTTTCTCTGTCCCACTCTCTCTCTCTCTAACCCCAAATTTCATGTCCATTTCTATACTCGTCGTATGATCATATACACATATAATCATCATCAGGTGCTCAACCTGTAACCAAGAAAGTCCTTTTGACTTTTCCTGATTCAATGCTGGTTTCATAACATGCCCTACCATTCATTTTGTCAAATTGTTGACAGTTATGACACCAAAAAAAATCTGTGATATCAGTTACATATTTTCTTGGATGAGACCCAATACATCAAGGAGTGAAAGTAATGTAATTATATAACTTTATTCAAATGAAGGATGCCTTTTCATTTTTTTATTTTCAGAAAATGCTATTTCATTAGTTTTATTTGTTTTTGCCATTGTTTAAAAAGCATAAATATGGCCCTTATAAACATGGACATATCATGTATGAATCTAGTCATATAATTATCACTTCATTTCATTTAGAATTTATTGAAATTTAGCATCCCTGCTTCCACCTCACATTCTTCCAATTGTCGTCATTAACATTGTTAATATTCCAAACTTTTCTGGGCCCCGAGCAGAATCCGATGAAATAACATCATGTACTTTGGTTCAGGGCAAATTAAAGGTGTTCAAGTGTTAGATGGAAGCTTTTTTTTGAGAGTGTAGATTCCAGGCTGTACGGTGTCATGTAAAATATATGATTTTTCTTATGGACCCTCACAGTGCTCCTTAAGCATACTGACGAAGCATTACCACAGGCTATGGAGAGAGAGAAAGAGAAATGGAGAAACAGAAGGACAGAGATGGGCAGAGAGATAGACACATTTATTTGATGGGGGTAAAGTCCAGTTACTCAGTTGACTTGACGTCAATGAGGGAAGGCTTGTCTTTGGCTATGAATGTAAGCTGATTCGTAGATGAGGATCTCAACCTAGCACAGACGCAGTGTGGCATGACAGGTTGCCATGTCTCTTTCATGAGGTGTAGCTGTTGAGTTTGACTCTGTTTGGATTGTGTGGTCCTGCAGACAGTCAGACTGACCTTTCTGACATCAACTTGATTAAATGTTAAAATGGCAAGAGGTTTTGGGGATTGCTCGACATGCACCCGTCACGCCCGTCCTTGTCTTGATGGACATTGATCTTGCCCAAAGACATGTGCTTAAGGTGGATAAAGGACCAACTAGACTGGATAAAACTTTTACAGATACTGTTTCAAATTACACTGTAGTAACTGGTAGGTTATCTGTATGCACATGTGAGTCTGTGAACAAATTAAATTACTGTAAGAAATGCTTTAATTGGATGAACATGCTATAGTCTCTGGTTGTTACTGTTCAGGTTTCATTAATTACAGTGGGCTGTTTGTTTACACCAGGGCTTTATTTTAGAAGTCTCAAAACATGTTCTTGCTGCCTGTCCAGTCAGAGCAATTGTCACAGAATCAGTCTTTGCTATTTTTTATTAAATTAATTTTAACTAATTTGCACTGTATATACGTCTTTAATTATTCTACCGTGATGAGATTGATCTTACATATAACATGTAACAGACTTGCAGAAATTGTGCGGACATCACAGAAAAAGCTTAGACATTGCAAAGGAAAGTAAAGGGCTCACAAAAGGATTTGATATCGGTGTGTGTGACTTACGATCCCCAGATGAGGCAGCCTGGGTTGTGTGAGGTGCACTCAAAAGTTGTGGTGGGAGGGACGGTGGGGTTTTCAGTCCCCAGGGAGACAGAATTACCCATCTGACTGCGGATAAATCAGCTCGCAGCACACAGGAAATTTATGAGTCACACTTGATAGATAAAACAGAGAGCAACTCAACGGGGATTCTCGCCCTCCCTCTTGTAACTCCTCTTCCTCTCATCCCTCTATCCGCTTATGTCCACTAATTTGGCTGTCTGCCTTCAGTTTTTTCACTTTTCTCTCTCATCCCCTGTTCCCACTCAGTCCTCCTACTCTGTTAAATCCGTCCATTCTGTAATTTCCTCTCTGCAGAGTCAGTTTGTTCCCCCACTCATCCCCTTCTCTTATTTACTGAGCAGAGAGCAGGAATAGAGGAGCAGTAATGATAGCATGACAAAAAAGGTTTGTTGTTTCTGCGTCTGCTCACCACTCTGTATTATCTCCCTCTGGGTTCCTCCTGGGCCTTCTTTTCTCATTATTTTCAACTCTCTCTTTCCAGTTTTATTCCATTTCAATAATGCTTTAGCTTGATGCCTCTTTTCCTCTCCTCTTTTTTCCTCTCCTACCCTCTTACGTCTAGATCAGGGGTCTTCAACCGGGGGTCCGCGACCCCTACGGGGTCCACGGAGGTACTGCATGGGGGTCGCGAAAGTTTTGGTTGATTAGACTTTTTTTTATATCCCCCCCCCCCGCAATTTTTTCCACTAATTGAAATGTCCACCCTACTCACTGTGCCTCGCACATGTTTAAAATAAAAACATGAATATATGAACCTGTGTATTATTTGAGTATCTTAGTATTGAATGCACAATAACAAGGTACATTTACACATGGCACTATAGGACCAGTTTGATATAACACAATTTTATACAATATATATAATTAGGGGGTCCCCGCTCCATCTTGCCATCAGTTTGGGGGTCCTTGGCCTGGAAAACGTTGAAGACCCCTGGTCTAGATTAAATAAAAAGCAGGCTTTGATGCTCTAAAGAACGAAATAATTCTGCTTAAGGAAACCACCCCTAACTTCTCCCTGCTCAAGTTTTCAAATCTTCTTGAAAATTCATGCTCACACACAAAGTGGTTTTGCTGCTTATTCATGCCTCCTTCTTTCCTTCTTCCCTCTTTTTCTTTCTCTCTCTTGTTTCTGAAATTCACCAGCACTGCAAAACAGCATCTCTGTAATGCTTGCTGCTGACATGGCCAAAACATCCCGCCTCTGGGAAACGTAGTTTGCATCCACCCGCCTCATTTCCCAAGATGCTTCAGGCCTCCTCTGCGTCTATAAATCAGATGCACTTGATCCACAGAAATGCAAATGTTAGCGGTGGTGCACTTACATTCTCCCAGAGATATATTACTGACTCTTGCAGTGTGTGTGTTTGTGTGTGTGTGTGTGTGTGTGTGTGTGTGTGTGTGTGTGTGTGTGTTTGTTTGTTGTTTGTTTGTTTGTTTGAGTGTGTGCGTAAGGCTAAGAGATGTATTGCTGTCAACCATTGGGAGTGCTAAAGCAGAACAGGGCAGATTGAGAATTGCATTTCCGTGACTGAATATAAAAAGCCACTGGACTGCGTCCTGACGATTGGGGACTTATTTTGTTTCTGAATGCATGAAGATAAAGAAGAAAATTTAGTCTATTTCACCCTTTTCTCTACTTCTCCGCAGCAATTCATCCGGTTTGGCTGAAAAAACAGAGGGAGCGTGTGTGTGTGTGTGTGTGCGTGCGTGTTATGGAGAGAAGAAGGGAAAAGAGGATTTCTCTAAAAAAGGTGAGGTAAAACAAGTGATGAAGAACAATATAAGGAGTGATGAGTACCTGACGTCTGCCATGGCCTCTTGGCTGGGCAGCTGGGGCATCAATGATGGATTTTCCTTTAACAGATTTGCTGAACATTAAAGTCTCCATCCCTTCACTGTCCTCTGGGTAGCTCTCGTTGCCTCACGGCCCACCGACGGGGCCTCTGTCCCAGGCTGCTCCCCTGCGTCGAACCCTGATGTCAACCAAGTTTGGATGAAATACTGCCATGTCATGCCCTCTATTACGCCTCTGAAGAGGGGAGAAGAGAGGAGTAAGAGAAGAAAGTATGGCTGGGTATTAATGGGTATTTATTCTAAAAACCCTTTTTGGTTCTGATCAAGTTGTGTGAGTATTGAAAAATGCAAGGAGTTGTCACTGAATGTCTGGTCAGGCCCTGTCTCCTAAAATAATGCTAAAATACTTAAATGAGAGATAAAAAGGAGTTATTTTGCTACTACCTGCAAAAAAGTAGTTTCAGAAGTGTGCTGGAATTCGTGAAAAAACATTACCTTCACAATGTGATGGTAAACGTTTTGTTTACTTGAGTTGATTCTGAAGTCTTAGGTACGTAACAAGCACAACCACTTTCATCCGCTCCATTGTTTTATACAATTAATTTGCAATCTGAAAAGTGTATGTCTGTTGTTGTCTTTTGTTACCAAGAGTTGGCGGTGGGAGGTTCAATTGCTCTTTACGCTGAATATGAAAAAAGGGCTGTTCACCAAGCTCAGTGCCCGGCGGGTGAACCTTTCCCTGAGCTATTGTCAATAAAATAAATCATATTCCTGAGATCAAAATACTGAGGGAAGTTTAGAAAGAATGAAGAATGAATGGACTTGCTTAATAATTGGCCATGTGGATTTCAAGAGGGTCAAAGACTGCATACAGACAAGGTCCGTTACTAATCTCCTCTGTATTGTTCCCAGTTTAGTATATGTGCTACATTTTGTAACACTCGTTCCCGTACCGTTACCTGCAGAGCTTGTCTCCAAATGACTTATGCTTGAACCTGTATGCTATTTTATTTGGTTTGTTATGGGCATTGTGCAGTGTGACTTAGGTCCTCCCGCAATACTGAAGCTAATTGGCTTTTAAATAGAGATGCAAACACAATACATATGTATATATCTGCATATGAAATATGTTACTGTAATAGTATTACTTTTCACAGTAACGAGTAGTGCAAGGGATTACAATATCCAAAACAGTAATTATATTACAGTTACTAATCCAATTAACACTGTGTTACTGTGTTACCCGAATGTGATTTGTATTTTGTCCAAGGTCAGCTTTCTTAAAAGATGACGTGACGTGCATGCTTGTCATAATTTAGCGTGCAGCAGGTCAGGGCCAGGGCAGATAACGTCACATTGGCTACTAGCCAAAAAGCTTAAACAGCTGGAAGTATTGTCATTATATGAAGGCTTTGATCCGAGCGGGACTATTGATGACACTCAGCGACTAGCAGTGCGGCTTCCCTCTCCTCTCTCACCTTGTGCACGCAGGCACAGCGAGTTACTATGGTTATGGCAATCTGCGTTATCAAGTACTTTTCATGTTACAAAAAAAGTAACCAGTAAATGTGCGATAGTTTCCATAACATGTAGTTCTGCAGTTTTGCTGATTGTTAACTCCTCCTGTAAGGTTAATTATTGTTCCAATAAATGGAATGAGTTCTAAAGGAGCTTGCAGGTTTTGGTTTTTGTTTGGGGGGAAGATAAATTATTATAGTAACATATCTAATTACTTCAGATACTATAATATAAGTAATAATAATAATAAGTAAAGTAATATTGTTTTATTGAGTCATAAGTAAAGAGCAACATATTTCACTTTCTGAGTAGCTTGCCCAACACTGATTAGTTGGCAGTGGACACATTACAAAAGTGTAAATTATAAGGTTTCTGTCAATACCCAGAAATTTAAAGAGTTAAAGCTTCACCTTGAACAGACTTTAAGTACATGTAAGTACATTGAGATTATAATGCCTCTCTTTTACGTTAATTTTGAATGCAGGACTGTGTGGGTGGTTTTACCATATGGCATTGGTAGGCAATTACATGGGGTCTCGTCTGCATTAGTTTATTTACAGTTTATTAAGCTGTTCAAGTTCATTGGGCACACAGCAATACACCTGCCAATTGTGAAGTAGATTGGATTGGCTGTTTTTGAGATATACGAAATACAGACACACCACACACACACACACACACACACACACACACACACACACACACACACACACACATTCCTGCTTTTTTAGATAAATGAACAAAAAAGAGTTTTGTAGAAATGTCCATATCTCTCAAAGTAAAGCATCAAAAAAGTATTATTTATTATTGTGGTATCTGTCCTAAAACTCAGGTATCAAATTGGCTCAAGTATCTACATTTTTCAAATAATTCCAAGTCCTAGGAAGAACTCAGGGGAAATGCTGAAAGCCACTGTGATTGCAGTCAGCCCAAGTTGAGGAAGTGAGTACGATTTTACACAATACAGCAATCTGTCTCGTAATGCAAAAATAGTATATCAAATATCTTATGTCTCTTCGTTTGAGCATCTATTAGACCTATCTTACTGTCAAAATGGCTTTTAGGGGGACATCCCTTTCACCTTGTTCTAATCAGCACTGGACACGCACACCCTCCCACACACGGATAGCACTGCAGCAAGCAATTCTACACTAATTACTTTCCAATTAGATTTACTATTATTTCCTAATAACCCAACTCGAGCGGAGTAATCATATGTCGGAGTTGTGCTCCAATGCAATCAGGCCCAGTGTGGGGTCAAACTCAGTTTGGTTTAGCAACGTGGGAAGAGTAAGCTCTCCCCTTTGACAGCAAGGCCATTCCAAGCCAGGCCATACTGGGTTAGAGAAATTTAGTCCATTCAATTGAGATATAATTCAGTATTGTGTTTCCCAATACCTTGTCAATGTGTGTTTCTTTTCATTTATCTCATTTATCTTTGATATGTCACATCATATTAGATGAATTACAGGATTACTGGATACACTCTAACACAAATGTAGATATTGTAGATGTTAATGGCTGCTCTTCATAAATCATAAATTGCCTTTATGAATTAATGATGTAGCCTAGAAGTGAGCGATAATTTACGAAAGTATAAATTTATTAAAGTATTGCACTTTTTGCATTTTTTTTATGCAGACAGCTTACAGTATATATATACTGTGCTGATACCACAGTAAAAAAGAAATTGGGTGTGCGTGTGTACATGCCTGCGTGCATGAGTGTATGTCTGTGTGTGTTTTTATGCGTGTGTTATGTGTGTTAAGAAAACAAGGAAAGGAGAAAGAGGCAGGGATTTTTTTGTTTCTTTATTTGCTTTGTAAGTGTGGTTCCACCTTGCATAAGACAAGCACCTTATAGGATGAAGGGAGGAGAATGTCTAATGACGTTGCCCTGTCAAAAAAACGTATTTCTGAACAACCTGCCTGTGCTTTGCATTAGGGCTCCTGTGTCTCCTGCTACACACAGGCAGGATATCTCTCATTCTCTCATTTATCGTAACTTATTTTCATTGTCTCTCACTCACTGTCCTTTGCGCTCAGTGTAACTATGGAGCAGTTTTGCTCCAAACAGCTCTATTTTAGTCAAGCCTTTACTTCCGTGACGAATGTGCATCATTTTGTAACACCGTTATAATGCTCGCCTAGCTGCTAGCGTGGCACGCCCTCATACTTTGCTTTTGACTAGCAAGCACTGCTTACCTAGCTACTGCGCATGTACGACTCCCAACAAAGATAGAACAGAAGTGAGATGTCTCACTCGGTATCCAAAACGTAGAGCTCAATACACAGGGTTAACAGCAATGTGCAGCACTACAAAAATATGGTGTTTTTTGAACATAAACCATGTAAACCTATTTTGGTGTACAGTATGGTGTATAATACAATTATGAACCTGAAAATGAGCATAATATGAGCACTTCAAATAGTTACAACATGCAAACCTACACTCAGTTGAACCAACATTCACAGATCCAGTTGCTGTGAGAATAAAAATATAGATATTTCAATACTTTCAAACTGTCTGTGATGCTGAGGCGGGGCTTTGAAGCCTCAATGTCACCGGCCTTTTAAGTTTTATCATTCCCAGGTAACATTCAAAGAAAGACTGCATAAATAAATAAATAATATTCCCAAACTTCCTTGAGAGGTGTGACTTTGGTGAGAAAGATCAATAGCAGATGATAATAGACAAACAACTACAATAGGTGTAATTTGCATTGGTTAACATTGAAATGGAGTGGCTGGAGGGATGTTTTCTGTGCTCTACTTTACATTTCAGAGGAGAAACTGATCAACATGCTACTGCCTCGCCTCTGATATGACATTATGCATCACTAGCAATAAAATGCATTGGAGGTTACAAGTAATTGGTGACAGTTTATTGACTGAGAGGACAGAAAGTCAAGATTGCATTAAAGCTTCCCCAGATAAGATTGTAAGGAAAAATACACTTCAGCTGAAATCATAATGTGACTCTTGCTTCTGGAATGTAATGTGTTTAAGGTTGTGCTTTACTGTATATATTGCCATCCGAATCAAGATATGCCCAATCTCACACAATACATATGTTTCTTTTGGATGATTTTGCAGTAAACAAATCACAAGTTTCAGTAGTGAGACTGGAAGTAGTTGGACAAAATATGAAAATGTAGAAATCAAAAACTGTAAAAAGAAATACTGGACAAAGCTTCTAAGTCTGAAATGTGAAGTCAAGTGCTTTAAACCTGCATTCTTTCTAATGGCCAGCAGGGGAAACTCTGTTGTTTGCTTTAAGAAGTCGAATAGATTGTATAGAAGGCTATGAGAAAATGGCCCTACTTCTCACTTGATTTATTACCTCAGTAAACATTTTCATAATGGCTTTATGGTCTCAATCACTAGTTTCATACAGCATAATGTGCATTGTGTCAATTATGGTTCCATTTAATTTAAAATGGACAATAAAGCAGTGGATGCTTCAGGGCTTAGCGACACGCTGACCTTTTAATCATGATAGATGCTTAGTATGGCACTGTGTACTTTAAAATAGCCGTGAACTTGTTTTGAAGTGTTTTCAACTTAAAACAGTAACACTGTCTATTCCCTTCATCAAAGTAAATTGGAACATTTTGGTCCCCTAAAATATTTTGTTCAGCGTTCAGTAGCACCTTGCCAACTAGCATGATCATTAGTTGATAACTTATGGGAAAGTTAGCTGATTTTCAACTACCTCTGTGTACCGCCATGTGTGCAGAAGAACGGCGGCAATGCCCCTCTGGAGCGTTTATCTGCTGGCAAAACTCCACTGGATGACTAACTCCACTGGATGTGGTGGATGGATTTGAATTTGGTGCGCAATTTGATACATCAATTCGGCTACTATACTATATCTAAACTTACATTTCCTTCGGGTGGGTAAAAAATGCAATGTCTGTCCTTTCTTAATACAAAATTGCATGAATCTTTTATTTCACTGTGACCTTAAAGGGGTGTACCGGTCAATTTCAACACGTAGCTCTGTTGTTTGTAAATTTGGAGTGCTGTCAGTAGAGAGAAAACCAAAAACATTCGGTGCTGCCTACACCAAGTTATCCTCCTGCTAGAGTTAGCACCCAACAGGTTTAAACAGGGCACGTTTTAAACTAAATACTCTAAACATGTTCAAAATGTCATTAAAAGTTTTCTGGTGACACACTAGTCGATTGTCAAACTCCTACAATCCAATATTCCAAAATGTATTTTTACCACAAAAAAAATAATTTGCCATTGTTATGTCCTTAGTAGAGACAGGCTGTAACCTGACACCACAGTGGAGCCAGCAGAATATACTGTAGCTGCAGCCTGCAGCAGGTCAAAAGTTCAAGAAACCACTGTTGCTTAGTTACCCATGGGCATGCATGATAGCTCTTCAACTGCAGCTGTCCTGGCTCCACTATGGTGTCAGATTACAGCCTGTCTCTACATAGTCATTACTAGTTTTTTTGTGTTGAAAAAATACATTTTGGAGTATTGGATTGTATGAGTTTGACAATCGACTAGTATGGACTTCACCGGAAAACAGGAAATAAACTGAGGTATAGATTAACACAACTTTTATGCCTTTCTTACACATCTACAACATTCAGATTCACTGTGTTCAAGGAAGGAATCACTGCACATGGGTTGGCATTTGTAATGACATTGCTAACATGTTTAGAGGCTAAAAACACGTTTAAAACTTGCCCTGTTTAAGCCTGTTGGGTGCTAACTCTAGCAGGAGGATAACACAGTGTAGACAGCACCGATTGGTTTTGTTTTTCTCTCTAATGACGGCACTCCAAATTTAAAAACAACAGAGCTATGTGTTGAAATTGAACAGAATTCTCCTTTAAGTGAGAGACATTTTTAATAAGCTCATTGATGTACATCAGATTATCTTTTTCCTATTAAAACTTATTTCGAAGTCAGTTTTAGATGTAATGTAGCACTTAATATATTTTTTCAGCAGATTTTGATATAAAAACCATTATATATATAATATACACATGAGCACACACTCAGGAAATTCAAAACATTGGCTAATATCTTTAGATAATGACACATTACAGCTAGATTGGAGATTAGATTGCCATTCATCAGCCTGTGTGTGTGTGTGTGGTGTGTGTGTGTGTGTGTGTGTGTTGTGTGTGTGTGTGTGTGTGTGTGTGTGTGTGTGGTGTGTGTGCGTGTGCGTGAGCATGCGTGAGAAAGAGCGTGGGAGAGATAGTAAGGCTAAAACAAGTAGAAAATGGAATGGAAGAATGATCACGCACTGTTGTGTGTGTAAAACATATTCCTCTTCTTTTTCTTTCCATCCCTCTGTTTCCTCCTCCCTCCCTTCTTCTCAATGGAGGTGTATAAAACTGACTTCCCTCCACCAATGTCAGATTAACCTAAATCATTTAGTCAGTGTTGTAGTACATCAAAGAACAAACATAACGCCAAAATATAAATAAACTGCTGCTTGCCTTCCCCCATCTGAGGCCCCACAAAAGGAGAAACGGAAGGGAGGAAGAAGTGGGGGATGTATATTTTACTGTATCTCATTATTCAGCCATTAGCTCTGTTCTTTCTAGGGAAATGCTATGCTTAAAGAAAATATCCACCCTACAGCTGAGGTATAAATTAAATTAAGCCATTCAGCTCTGTGATTTTTGCAAAGGCGTTAAACACGCTATAATTGTTTCCACCCTTAATTGTTTCTTAAATAATATGAAATAATTTGGGGGGGGGTTGATTTCACCTTGCAATAATGCCTTATTTTCATCCAAACCATTAGAGAGTAAGATATATGCGGGGCATAAGGAGATATATTTATTGGAATGAACAAAGCCATATGGCAGCGGGTTGTAATTCTTTCTCATAGCATTGGAATTGTGCAAATCCTGGAAAAGCACACAGGTAACTTGATTTACACGTGGACTAATGTATTGAGATGGAGATCAATGGAGTTTTTTTTTATTGTGTTTCATTTTTGCATAAAGATTTGTGTATATGGGAAACTTTGAGGAGAGCGGGTTTGTGATATTATTTAGTTTTAGTTTTAGCTTGGCAAAAAAGCAGCAGTACAACGGCTGTTACTATTATGAGTTGGCTATTTCCGACTAGTCTATCCTGAACCTCTCTGGAAAGAGTTAACAGCATGGATCAGCTGCTCTCATATTGTTGTGTGTGAGCGTTCACACACACTCTTCCTCTCTATGTTTCTGTCTCTCTCTCATGCTTGCCCATTTGATGTTAGAATACCCCAGAGACATCCCTCCTCCTCCCTCCTCTTCCTCCTCCTCTTACTCCCAGCCACTCCTCTCCCCTCAAATCCCTCCCTCCTTACCCCTCTTCTTTTCTCCAATCGCTCCCTCTCTTTCCTCAAGGACCTCCCAAGCCTCTTTTGTCCCGCCTCCTACCTCTGCCTCCCCCTCTACACGCCTTTCTTTTTCTCTCCTCCCTCCTCCCTCCTCAGTCCCTCCTTCTCACCCTCCCTTCATACCATTTGCATGCTTTGGCTTCCCCACTTCTTTCTCAAAGTAAACAGAGGAGAGAAGGACAGAAGCAGAAGCATCACTTTGCCTGTCTGCACACATTAGATTCCCACACACACTCTTTCACTCACCCGTCCAACCATCCAACGCTTCAGCTGCTCAGAGTGTGTGTTGGCAGCAGCAGAGGTAGTTTGTAGCATGTGTATGTGTGTGTCTGTGCAGGCATCCCTCTACTGCATCCACTGAAGTAGCAACTCTCTGACTGCTCATCGCTGCTGCTGACAGAAGTAAAGAAGACATAAGGGAGGGGACAAGAAGTAAAGACAGACAGAGTGGTCAAGTGAGGTTAAGAAGATAGACAGAGCGGAGCTGTAACTGAGTCTCTATGAGTAAGGTGTCCCGTCTCCACATGCTGTGCTCTATGGCAAACTCTGGCTGTGTGCTACTGTCCGGGTCCGGGATGTTACCCCATTCTCTGCAATGCCCCCCTGCTTTCCTCTATCTGCCCCAGGTAAGATAGCACCCATCACACCACCCATCAGCACACACCTCCCTCTAAGCTCCCACCTCCTAAAATGTGTCCTTTTTCCCTTCCATTCACATTTTTTCCTTTCTTTTTTCCAGGGGTGCCTGCTTCTTTTTTGTATTTCTCTTTTTCTTATTTCCCATCCCTCCATCAAAGTGTTCCCAAACATATCTCTTTTTTTTTCTTCTTCGTAATGATCTCCAACGTTTCCCTCTGATCATTCATATTTTTGAAAACTTCCACTTTAATCTGCAGCGTCTGCTTCTTCATCACACTTCTTTATGTGACTTGCTGCTGGTAAACACTCAACTTCTTTTTATCGTGTGCCTCTCCTCATCACACTCACATACTCTCAGTAGTGTTGAATTGATGAACACATGGAGAAACCCACCCTACCCCGCGTGTGTGTGTGTGTAGTGGGCAACAGAACAGGGACAGATGTCAGCTCAGAACTGAATTAGACAATAGAACCAAATGACTACTTGGAGTGGCTGCATGCCTGTCATTCAGATGGCTGTGTTTCTATTAATTGTGCCTCGTTTTTTTCAGTTATCACTCTGTGTGCCTCACTCTGTTTGTTTACTGTAAAAGTACTCAATTGACACTGCATCGGTCAATTGCCATGTTACGTGCCAGCTCATTTAACTATGCCTCTGTGTGTGTGTGTGTGTTTTGTGTGTGTGTGTGTGTGTGTGTGTGTGTGTGGGTGTGGGTGTGTGTGTGTGTGTGTGGATGTGCTTGGTTTTACTACTGGCAGCATGTGCAGTGGCAGGCGGCCCCCTTTTCTCTAGACATTTTGTTATTGCGGCCGTATAAAATATGATAAGACTAGGGAGAGCTGCCATATAAAATATTAGCGGGCTGCAGTGAGCTAACCTGCCACGTCCAGACTCCAAATAGCCGCCACACATCACCTTTACAGGGCGGCCCAGACCACCCGCCTGCTGGCAACACAAACACTCACACACACACCACACACACACACACACACACACACACACACACACACACACACACACACACAAACTCATATACACAGAACATGCACCAGCTGGTTTCCCACACACACACACACACACACACTCTTTATGCGGCAACACAAACACCACGAGTCCTCAGGGAAGCAGTCTGTTAGTCGCTTGTAGTGTTGGTGTGTGTGTGTGTGTGTGTGTGTGTGTGTGTGTGTGTGTGTGTGTGTGTGTGTGTGCGTGTATTCGTGTGTGTGTTCATTTACTTTCATTTCTTATGGCACACATGGGATTTCCCTATCACATTACGGGCAAAGTTGTACTACGTTTTGCTTCTTAATTTAGATTGAATTTTTTAATCTATGAAATATAAAAAAAGTTTTACGAAAAGAAAAGACAAATCTTTGCCAGTGTGTCTACTCGTGTCAAAATATTTGTGTTATAGCAGTGGAGGGATGGGTTTTAAGATGTAAATCCCTGTATCACTGAAAGCTTCTCTTTTCACTGCGGATTTTCATCTGAAGCCAAGGAGTAACAGTGGACTTTAGACTGCGCATGCATGGTTTAGTGTAAATGCTTCTTCTTTTTAATTAAACAGTGAAAGGTTTCCATCTGAACGTCTTTTCTTACAACTTGATTAAATTTCAAGTTAGTTATCAGCATGTTTTTCTCTTTCTCCGTTTCCTGGGGCCAGTCAGGCTATTTGTTGCATCGTAAGCCTAATGTACAGTAAAAAGCTTAAAGACTCCACAGCTATGCAGCTACAGTTATGCAAGCTAAGCTTTTTACACTATTCTACCGAGAACCAGGAACATAGACAGTGAGCATTACACAACTGTCACACTTTGAAAAGAAAAAAGACAAAATTATGTTGTTTCATCCAACAGTGAACTTTTTAGTGTTGCATGCTTTTTCTTGTTTTTTACACCAAGCCTGGGTTTTCTGATATGTTTGTGGGGAGTGATGTGCAGGCTTTTGCTGATAGAGAGTCATTATTCATCCAGCATTCACTGTGGTCCTTCTTTAACATGATGGAGATTCTTGAAATGAGCATTGAGCTTCTAACATTAGCATTTTTTATATCTGATATTTATCTAGAAAAATGTGTGTGTGTGTTGTGTGTGTGTGTGTGTGTGTGTGTGGGTGTGTGTGTGGTGTGTGCATGTGTGTATATGTTTTTTTTGTTTTTTAAAGCTATGGCATGTAACAGTGGCCCCCGCCGGCATGAATTGGACATTGCGGTTATGTACTTAACGTCCCGTTTGTAGAGTTGTCTTGATGAGGGATTTATGGAAACTATTATAAGAATTTCTAAATGAACAAGACTGAAGATAATAACGTGATAATACCTAAGGGAAAAAGGCCAAACATATTTGGGTCACTAAAGAATTTTAAAGTCAGTACGCGCCTTAAACAGTTTGTATTGGTTGAGTCTGACTTTTGACTAAGTACTGTGTGTATTGCTTTTGACTCTGACACTGTGTTTAAACCTACAGTAGGATCCCACTATACATCTGCCTGCTCCTCCTCAATCCATCTATTTGAACAGACAACATGGATCACAGCTATCCCCCCCACTCCCCTCACCCAATACATTCATCTCTTCCAACCCTGTGTATTGGATTTCCACTCTCTCTCTCTTCTTCCATCCTCCCCGTTGTCTGTCTTTCCGATCTTTTTTTCCAAGGCATAGCCTTGAAAAAAAAACGTCTTCTCAAGTCAATACCATGTGCTAAATCTGCTTGTGCAAGCTTCTCTTCTCTCCCTAGGGAGGGAAGGAGGGGTTGGAGGGAGGAATCTTTACCAAGGCTCACCTAATAGTTAAACACTTCCTGCCTACTGGTTGTAATACACCGAGGAATGTGGAGAAATAAGCCCACCACTGCTCACTTTATTCTTTGCTCTTTTTCTCTTGTGTCCCACTTGTCTTTATTCTCAGTGTTTTCTGTTTTCTGCTTGTTTTGTAGAACGTGTATTGTTTTGTGTAGCAACAAACTATTTGTTTCTCTGTCTCATGCGGATATTATTTAATTTCATAGAATAATAGAGTATGTTTTGTGTGTTACAGCTTTTTTGGAACACACAACTGATACCATTTAGCTAAAATTAATCCCACAACACTTTTTACAACATAATGATTTATATTTATCACTCCCCCCCCCCCCCCCCCCTCCCCCATAATTGTTTGATCTCCTCCAGCGTCTCACTCCCTCCCGCTCCCTTAGATCCTCTTCCTCCATACACTTCTCTGTCCCCTCTGCCCGATCGTTTCATTCCCCCATTTCAAATCACAACTCAAAAAACATTTGTTTGAAACGACCTATTCCACTTGAATGTGTAATGCTCTGTCTTTTTCTGTTGTTATTTTTGTATAGTATTTTTTTTTTGCTTTTTTTTTTAAAATGTCTTATGTAACCCTGTACCCTGTACGGCGTCCTTGAGTGCCAAGAAAGGCGACTTTAAATAAAATGTATAATAATAATAATAATTATTATTATTATTAATATTATTATGTATGTTGTTACCTCACAGTTATTGCAAAGCAATGTTTTCACGTTAGCAGTAATTATATATATTTTTTTATTTCAGACAAACTATAACTACTACCTATCATGTAATCAAATTAAACTCTCAAAACAAATGCAACAAATGCAAAATGAGAAAATAAAACGAGATGATGTGAAAGATAAAAGAAATTGATTAATTTTCTCTGTTATGACTTAGAAATCTCAAAAATCAAACTAGCAAAATAAGGAGTAAAAATCAGAAACCATGTCATAAAAAATAAGTATAGTGTATGCATTTGAACAAGCGTTTGTAATTACTCTGTGCTACTGGCACATTTTGGTGGTAACAAAAAATAATTCAAAACATATTCAGTTATGGATTGCAGAAAATCAAACCACTGTTTGAGCATGTTTGCATAATTTTTTTATTCCAGCATTGGAAACTCTCAGTGTGTGTTCTCCGGTCTTGTGTTGTGGATCCTGTTAATGGGAACAGTGATGTAGTTGTTATAGCTATTTCTTTGGAAAGAAAGCTCTGAGCTTTCATCTGAGTACACAGTACAGTACACCAGCTCCACACACACACACAGACACAAACACACACACACAGTGCACTACTGTATGTTTGTTGTATGCCGTCTTTGCTGATCGTCTTCAAGACAGAAATGTAGCTAATGAGTTTAGTAACAGCCAAGGGATATAACAGAGGATGAGAGATGCAGCAAGTGAGAGATTAAGAAAGAAATGATTGGGGGGAGCAAAAAAACAACAACATGAGGCTGGTACTTAAGAGAAATGGCACATATCAAACAAAACAGCACAAATTATTTGCAACAAATGTAAATTGTAATTACATGTAAATTGTTAATTGTTTTGCTTGTGTTACTGTATTTATTATATACTGTCTTTTTTTTATTTTAATTGTTAATATTGTCCATACAGGGATTTATAATTTTACTAAATGGTACACTAACACACTTTTAAACTGTTACTGATGACTCATTGTGAGTACTATTATTTATATAAATGTAGAAAGGGGGAGCCTTTACGTCCAAACCAACAGCCTTCATATCAAATGTATTATCTTTTATAAATATGCAATTAGCTTCGTCTTTGTCTTAAACGGAAAAGAGGACAGAACGACAGACAATAAATAAATAAATAGATAAATAAATAAAAAGAACTTAGGGCACCACGGAGGGTTTAAGCAATATTAAGCCACATGATTAAACAGATGATAAATATATAATTTAATAACCTGTTACTCTTCACTAAGACAACACAAATATGTACAACAAAATAGACTATAGACAGTGACTGCAGCCACCATAACTATAACACATAATTACATCCTTGTTTTTAAGATTATTTTTGGGGGCATTTTATGCCTTCATTTTCAGGACAGATAAGGGAGAGGGAGAGGGGGAATGACATGCATCAAAGGGCCACTGATTAGATTTGAACCCAAGGCCAATGTGTCGAGGAGTAAACATCTATATATGTGCGCCTGCTCTACCAACTGAGCTAACCCAGCCAGTAATTGCATCATCTTTAATTTTATTGCAGTTTTGTGCATTTATGTACTGTTCACAAACTGCAAGCCCTGGCCCCCATACCACCGGACCCCGGTCAGCCAGTTAACGTACACATTCAATATGTATCTTTTCCAGAGTGTCAGCTAAGTCCATTCTCACCTCTCTGGACATGGAGCTCTGCCCTTCTGCTCCCGCCAACACAGCAACAGCTTCTTCTCTGCTGTAGCTCCTTGTCCATTTGACTTTTTTGTTTACTCTGTAATTAATGCAATACAGTATAGCAATATATATTAATAAATAAAAATACTTAAGTAAAAGTGAATTTACAGTTTTTAGTTACAACCGCATTTTTAAACCGATTTTCAGTGTCAGTGCAGGGCATCACTCACACACTACCTGCTGACTTCTGCATGTCTAACCTGCTGCCATGTCGCGTATCAACTCGGTCGCCTGCAGCATTGCTTCGCAACGCTTTATGCTTGTGATCTCTTAACACAAAGCAACCTCCAAGGGAGACCCCTAACCCCTGAAAGGCAGTTCAACTGAATTGTTTTTTCTCTTATCAGACTAAGGGCTGCCAACTCTTCTGCATTGACCGTGAGACTCACACAATTGACACTTTTCACACGCTCTCACACCTCACTTACTTATTATTGACCATGACTATTGACTTAGCTTTTCATCTATAAATGATTTGGGATTGTGAATTTGGCTTCTGAACTGAACATTCTTGGGGGTCGAGGAGGGATGATGCTGACCCCTGCGGTGGTACTGTTACAGAAGGCCTACTCGTAAAATGCACCAACTACACTGATACCAAATTTCACACCAAAGTAAATTCAAAAGTTGACAGCCCTGCAGACTGCTGTCTATAACTAGGATTAAAGTGAGAGAAAGTGGTTTTGGTTAAATATTGAAAAAGTCAAAGTTCAACAACGGCAAATGCATTTTAAAGGAGATGTAATGTTGCATAGATGTTTTATAAACATGTAAATGTTATTAATTCACACTCACAAAAGACGCAAAATGTAGATGCTGAACATGTCCGTGAAATGTTTACTAACAATGTCCTGTATATGTGTGTTTGACTTGTATTCCTGACTTTTATGGTTCAGGTTATGGTTAGGAAAAGATCATGTTTGTTGTTTTCATTTTGAAACGACAATTTTTCCCTTACCTTAACCAAGGTGCTTGGGATGTGAACCACAGTCTCATGTGAAAGTCTTGCTCTTTGTAAATAAATGTAGCACTTCCTTCACACAAAACATTGCCTGACAATAAGCCAGAAGATACGTTTTATAACATAAATGGGAAAAAAGTAGATAAAAAAACAGGTCTACGTTACCGGATTCCACTGAGACACGGTTGGTTAAAAGTAAACATTGATTTATTTCAGTATTTAAGAAAGTCAACCATCTTCTTCAAACCTTAACCAAGTGATTTATTAGCTTAAATGGAACCCAAAAAAACGCTGATAATAAACAGTGGCTATTATAGGAAAGCAAATATACCGTAATTCCTCAAATAAAGACCGGTAGTCAATTAAAAGCCGTGCCTGTGATAGTGGTGGTCAACAGAGACAAATAAAGGCCGGCCTCAAATAAAGGCCAGGGAAAAAATCGTGTGGATAATCTCCTAAGTGCCTTTCATATAATGTGCATTCAAGTTTATGTACATTTCTACCAATTTAAGTTAACAGATTCAACAACAAATTCATGCGTTTTTCCACACTTTGTTTTTCTGGGTTATGGTACTCATGTAAAGTATGATTGTCCTACCTGTGTCAGGTGGGAGGAAAAGAGGTAGCCTGGAGCTAGAAACGAAGCTAGCTAGCTACCGTCTGTAACGTTAATCAGATACTGGTGTAACTACTGTAAGATCCTATTGTAATCTACCAACAATACCGTAGTACCTGTATTTTAAATAAATACCCGGTACATTTACAGGGTTCAAACTTACACAGTGGTGGTGTTTGATCATTTCTGATCCAAATTGCTCTGTTGCCCTTCTGGCTATTGTTGTATGGGGATAGTTTTACAAACGTTTCTAAATAAAATGAATGATCTCTGTCCACTGGAATGCTATGTCTTTTTTAAAGCAATTATACTTATCAAACAGATGGAATGTGTATAAAACAATACAAATAAATAAAGGCCTGCTTCTTATAAAAGCCTGCTTTAAATAAAAGCCTGGTACCTTCTGCAGTTCAGGTAAATAAAGGCCCTTGCTTTTATTTGAGGAATTACGGTAGTCACTGAACATTTTGAAGAGGCACTTTAGTCAGTACATTCTGTGTTGTTAGTGAACAGTTTGCAGATTTGTCATGCTAATGAAGTGTTTTTTGTCTTTTCTGTCTTTTTCCACTTCTTCTATCGTCTCCCTTGCTCTATCTTTCCTAAGCCTCGATAAGCCCATCTGCTCTGAGGCCAAGTTCACACTGAACATGTTTTACATCTCCCAAAGTTAGAGCTGAATTGCTAATGTCATTCTTTCACCTGTTTTAAACACAGTCACATTCACATATGCTTCTGACAGAGACACGCACACATGCACACACACACACACACACGTCTTCATCAGACAGTGTGTTCTGCCTCTCATTAGCTTTTCTCACCCATGTCCCAATTTATAAAACAAGAACAATGTAATTGGATGGTGCAGCGGCCTTTTTTCTTCTCTTTTCATCCCTCCTTTCCTTGTCTTTTTGTGCTTCACTTTCATTCTTGATTTTATTTTGCCTTTTGTCTTTTCCCTTCTACTTCTTCTTCTTCTTCTTCTTCTTCTTCTCTTCTGTCTTAATTCCCACACTGTTGGATGAGAAAATATGCATTTGACATTGATGTCACTCCCTTATAAACAGCAGACAACTAATGATGTTGCAGTTAGGATTACAGGGTTCAGTCTGCAATGAATTCTAATATGCTGCAAGTCAGACCGTGCTGAAAGTTTCCTTGTACTCCGTTTTAGGTTCCATTGAATTTATTGGTCTTTTTGTTATTAATTTTTAAAGAAAAACAACTCTCCCAAAGCTGTAAACAACTCACAGGTACCATTTATTAACAATGAAACAAAAAACGTTGCTTCTTGAAAAAGAAAATTAGATTAAAAAAATAATTGAATAGAAAACCACTATTTTACTCTATCCCTCAATATTTTTCTCTCACTCCCTAGCTCTCCCTCTCTCTGCTATGAGTTGTCAATTTGACAATGACAGTCCATGGGAAAATGATGGGTTGCTACCAATATATTTGGTTCTCATAAATTACCCATCATTCAGCTGTTATCTTTTGTATGGTTGCTATCACATTGCTATCACATCACCTTCTAACCCACCATAACCACTAACCAACTGTAAATTTACATCTTTTCCTTACGTTGGCACTCGGCTATAAACAATGTTGGAAATACCCATAAGACCCTAATAAATTAATGGTTAAAGAAATACTTTTTACGTTTTGCCAGACTTTCTTAACCCTAACCCTAGTTCTAACCCTAGTTTGGGTTGAAACATCAGCTCCCAGGATACCTACACCCATTTCTTGTGTTTTCCCCTTAACTTGTTGCAGGACACAATCTTTGCTACCCGGCTTAAAAGGACCTATCCAGCCTGACCTCCCTCTTATGCTCGTTCACCAATGTTTCACCAAATTTTAGTCTTTTCTGTAGTGATTGGGATACACCCGCTTGACCAATCACTAGTCAGTCACAGCTGTGTTTCAACCCATCTTTATAACATTAAATAATGAATTAAAAACAAACTTATCAGAATAATTAACACTTCATCAGCTTATCGGCTTGATAAGAGATACCTAAAATGACTGAAACCTAGTCTGGCTATCACCAGACATACGCAATTGGATAGTCCTTCAACCAATCAGACCAACGATCTGGGTGACGTAGAGGCAACAGCAGGATCAACAGCAGGATCAACGAGTTTGCCCTTCAGTGCATGAATGTATTAAGAGAGCTTCGGTGGCGTTTGGTGGTCGCTATGTTGAATATAAACTAGATACTGCTTGCTTGCTTCTCTATCGTCATTGTGTTAAACCCGCTAATAGCGTGCCATGTAGATAAGCCGGTTTGTGATTGGTTCCCGCAAAATTGTGAACTGAAGCATGAGAATTAAACTTGCAGATTTCCAGAACGAGCAGCAGGGTGAAATCAACTTGCCGTCAGATTGGGGGATGGGGGTTTACCCAGTCTAACTGAAACTTTGGGAAAGAATTACTTGACGTGTACTCTGATTGTGTAGTTTGGCCTATGTCCAAAGCGCTTACATGGAGGGGGCAAACAATTACCTATACTGCAGCCAACCACTAGGGGGTGATCAAGATGTTTTGGCTTCACTTATACAGTCTATTCATCACCTGTTTTTCCTTAAGCCCTTTAAATCTTTACTTACCACAGAGTGCAACACTATGCAGAGAGTATCTGGAAATGTGTGTCGTTATCCCCATATTTAAACAATTACTTTTCTTACCTTTACTTATGATAGATGGATTTTCTCTCCATCTTCAAATGTGGCTGTTCTGAACATTTTTGCCTTCCCATGTGGTCAGACAACACTTTGTACAAATTAGTTATTTTCAAAAATAATCTAGCCTTTACACTGTGCACATTTGTAGTTTACATGTTTACAGTAAAGGTCAAGTGTATATTCACATTTTTCCTTTTTCTAATTTTTTCTTTACATGTTGATCACATTCTCATAATGATCTTTTCTTCGTATGCTTTTTTAATGTGCTAACTGAAAGAGTCCTTGTGTTCTGTACGCTTCTGTGACCTGAAATTTGCTTTATTTATATTGATGAGCAGCTGCCATGAAATGTTACTAGAAAATAGTGTAGTCCTTTGTGGCCTTAAGTAAAGGTTAGAATAACTGTCTACGAGCAAAGAAAGAGAGCTGCTGTGACAGAGAGGAAAAAAATAAGAGATAAATAAAAAATGAATATAGTGGAAACACTAAGGAAATCTAGAGGATATGTGGGGCTCAGTAAGGAGGATGACGAAGAGGGGCACAGTTTGAAATGGCAAAGGTTTTAGGTATCGTGTAATAGCGAAAAGTCTCTGAGAAACTGGACGACAGTACAGTAAAAGGTTATTCTGACAAGCCGGCTTGTTAGTGCTGCAGTGATATGACGGCGTACAGTAGAGAGAGAGCTCTCAGGGTCACAGGTCACAACCCTGGGGAAGACCCTGCTGTCATTTGTTTAAGGTTACACACTTTTGGTAGGAGTCCCGAGTTTGTTTGTTTTTTTAACAGTGCTGATAGAAAGGTGATGAGTAATTACCCCTAGTGTTTACACCGGGATTCAGTCAGATGACTAACAGGACAGGCAAGTGTGTGTGTGTGTGTGTGTGTGTGTGGATCAGAAACATCTATGTATACAGCAGTGTTAATTTTGGCCCTTGATTTTTAATTAAGTCTATTGATCAAAATTCTAATTAGTTTTTGTCACACTGTAGTCATTTGATTCTTGTTAGTTTAATGCTAGTTTAGAGTGTTGAAGACACTTACTCTACTCCCGCACACGTACACATTCACACGCATGATAGATATTTACACACATGTACCAGCCTAATCAAACGCCTCTGTTCCTACTCGTTTACGCCTCTTAATTAATTGTAGTCATTAACATGGGAACAAGGTGTAAATGAAATCATGAAAAGAAGACAAATATTGATGCTAATTGACAGAGCTTTTTTGGGAGCAGTTGTCACCCCACATGCACCAAAAGGTTCCCATCAACCCTTATTTGCATTGATTATTTAGTGACATTTAAGAATTAAGATGATTACTAACCAAGCCTTATCGCTAGCTGGGCAAGCTGTCAGAATAGTGTTATAGAGACAGGTTGCACTCTTGGATTTAGACCCAAAATACTAAAAGTGTGTTACATACAACACACACAAACACTCACACAAGAACACATACAGCAAGGGGAGAGGGCGTGAAGGAAAATGGTGTGTTTCCATGTGTTCATTTGTGTGAAATCTAATAAGCCCATTGGCCATTGCCATAGAGTTTTGGGGAGGAAAATGTACAACTCAGCACTTTAGGACATCAAATCCCTGATACTGAAAACCTTGCACAAGCCAGCTCTCTGATCTGGCAACCTCATGAAGCTCACCTATTGATTTGAATGCTCAGGCATATTTAGAAGATCACACACAGAAGGAGTTTCTGAAAACACACTACTTGGTAACAACTTGGAAAAACAGACATTTATTTGTTTATGTTTGCGTTAAATATTTGATTCTATGTAATTAAATTACCGTCATTGGATATTGGACAAACTGACATTTTTACCTGATGATGGCACAATATTGTCATGCCTGTAGCAATGCCTTGAGCATGGCTAAAAATAATTGAAGTTCTTGAAAAAAGGAATTAAGAGAGGTTTGCAGGCATGTTAAAAGGAAAGATTTCACCAGAGCCTGCCACTAATATTCCTGAAATTGTCAGTGTGCCAAAGGGCTGATAAGTGATTGTGGAGCTGGCTGAATTCCAAACGTAAAGTGTGAATATTCTCTGGTGATGGTCTGACAGACTGTTGGATAGCGGCGGGGAGAGCGTCCCCACAGGGCTCTGCATTGTATAAAAGTAATATGATGTTATTCAGGAGTATAACATAAACAGATGCAGTACACATAGCCTTCAGAACACTAAGTCATACCAGCAACTAACCTCCAACCTCCTCAAACTTGTGTGTCACAAACCATTGTGATCTTTCATAGTAATGACATGATGTCAAGTTATTTTGACTGGATGGAAAAGTTAGTTCATCTCAGTGTAGGGGTGTGCCATATCATATTGTTAACGTTAAAATCGGTATAATTACCAGTCACAAGAGTGACACCAATGCTGTTTTAAGCTTGTGAGTCTGTGTGTGTGTGATCATGGCAAAATGTGGTCCTGGAGACACCTACTTGAGCGGTAACTACCATAGATGGGATTTTGAGTACAACAAGCAATTATAAACAAGCATGGCTGAAAAGGTGGAATGTCAAAATGAAAGTACGGTGGCCTGAAGTGCAAAGCAGGAGAGCAATTCACACAACACAACTGAAAATTGCCACAAGATCAAATTGCCACAATACAGCAGCAAATCACACAAAAAGTAGTGGCAGTCCATCTAGGTCTGGGTGAGGGGAAGAAAATTCAGTATCTCAATATTCTTTACCAAATACCTCAATATCAATATTGCGGAAATATTCTAAGGTTGACAATTGGTGCTTTAACAAAATATTTTCACACTTTTACAATAATAATCATCAATAATCTGGACGTAATGTCTAAGTGGGGAAAAGGCAAATAATAGAACAGGTAACAGTCTGGTAAGTTCATAAAAGTTCATCCCTTTATTGTGATGCAGCCTTTAAAACCAGTAAAAGACAACACGTGTCATATCACAAAATGATGATATCCAAAATCTAAGACGATATCTAGTATCATTACAATATTGATATAATGATATATTGCCCTGCCCTAAGTCCATCCCTTATTTATATTCCTTTATAAGGAATATTGCAGCTTGATCTGATTTGTTGAATGGTAGAATTACCATCCTCGAATGACAATAACAATGGTCCTGGGGGCTATTTCACAAAAGCAAAATTTATAAATTAAGGATAACCAATAAAGCGAGGCTCGGCCTAGTCTAATCAGTGCATCCTGGCTTGGTGCATTTTTGGTAACAGACAGTTTGAATTAACACCTGGTGGCCCAGTTACATAGAGGTTGCCATAGTGTCCCATGTCCTGTTAGGATCCTTGTCCTAACGCAAGCCAACTTGGGATTGGGTAGAAGACTGGCCAGGTCTGCCAGTAGCCTGTTTCAAACACGAGATAGTCCTCCCCAAGTTTTTTTTTCTTTTGCCTTCACACAGACGCCCTATCATTGTTATTGTTGTTGCCACGGTGAACATCTTACAGGATCTCTGCCAGCCACATTTGATCAGCACACAAAAAGCGGGTGAGTTGAGCCATCCCAAAGTGTGCTGCATTCATATATAATTGCTACTAAAAGAATTTGTGGATAAAGACCCCAAAACAACCACAAGAAAATTACACAATAAGTTATAATAATTTGGTCGGCCAAGCTGTGTCTTTCCTGCCCCATACTAGTTTTAGGTATGATGCGTTATTTTGTTTGCCCATTAAAAAGAGGACAAGGAATAAGAGATTTATCTCTTTACAAAAGCAACCTGTGGGAGTCGGTGTTGCAAAAATAAATTACATGATGCCGTGCTTTCATATCAAATATTTCACCAACCACCTTTAGAGTGTGGGGTTGCGCACAACGGTCTCTGTGTGGGTGTGCATAAAAGTGTGATAACTCATCGTCTGTGTGTCATCATTGTGTTTGTTGGTGTGTACCCATTATACGTGGTAAAGCCTTTTGTATCATTAATTGTGTGATTAAGACCCCTTGGTGAAAGGTTCGCAAATGCACGCACACCCACACACACACACATACAGACATGCAGACCTGCTGTCCTCCAGCAGTGAGCGACGCCACTCAGAGCCATTTTCATTAATTCCACTCCATTAATGAGCGGGAAAACGAAATGGAGAGGGAAAATATGGCTATCAATCGCTGGTGTTGTTGGCAGGTGTATAATGAAGTATCAGAGTCCAATTGAATTGGCCCTAATTACACCAGCCTCCAGATATTGCTTCATCTATACCAGTCCTATCAATGAGTGTGAGAGTATGGCAGAGAGTGTGTGCATGCGGCACATACTGCAAACGCTTGTGCACGCTTGTTTTGAAATAAACACACACACAAAGATGCACTGGCTCAAACATGCACTTGCTTTTACACACACACACACACACACACACACACACACACACATACACACACACACACTCTGTCATGCTTTGCTAACCAGTGGGTGGTCTGTGCCCTGCGTTTCCCCATACTTAATTAGTGGAGTAGCACTTAAGAGGAAATCAAATTATTAATTTCATTAATAATTTAATTAATCTGATGATATTAGGCCACCGCTTTACTGGTGATCTATTGCTGAAACAGCAATCAGATCCGACTACAATACACCACAGAGAGACAGAGAGGTGGTTATGTCAGTGTGTGTGCATTGCAAAAAAATACAGACCCTTATTATGTTGTAATCGCTTCAAATGTGAAAGAATCTGCCAACATAGTCAAATAACATTACTGTTTATCAGTTTATATGAGATGAGTTCCTCAGATTTTTGTGAATCAAGTCATAGATAGAAGAATATACAATCTGTATAATAATAGATATGCAATATTTTATTAAGTTTTTAGATATAAATATTACTGAAAACTGAAGCAAAGGGTCCAGAAAAATACATTTAACAGACAGAAGCAGCACAGTCTCTGTGTGGAAAACAGTCTGAAATGAAAATTAAATGAAAATAACTACTTTGACGAGTATTTTTTAATGCCAAGTAAAATGAAACTATTTTTTTAGACATAGTGTTAATTATGGTGGCTGTAGTTTGTGCTGCTGTTAAATTGTATTGTGCATGTGAGACGTGCTAGGCGTGGAAAAGTTTAAATGGGCTGGCAACGCCACCTAGGTTTGACCGGGGCCTAGGACCTCTTAAAACTACCAAGATTCAAATTTAAAATAAAATTTTAAAAGATTGAAAGGTCCTTAATGTCGGGAGAGAGTAGTTAAAACCAGTGGTATTTAAAACTACATAAAATCAGCTTCCGCCCCGTGACATGTAACCTTGGGAATTGCTTCTAATATTGGGTGTTTGCAATATACCTGCCGTCAGCCTTATATTAATACCAGGACGTTCATTAGATTTTAGTGTTCCCGGATACTTCTGTTGTATGACAAATTTGGTTCATTGTTCTGTAGTTTCTGTATTTGCTTGTGTTTACAGGTATTTGTATTTGCAGTGTATTCTTTAATGGTGTGTATGTTTTGCCAATGTTTTTCCTAATTTGCTTGTGTAGGTTTAAATTGCAGTGCATTGAGCTCTCTTGGCCACCCTAAGAAACCGTATATCGCAATAAAATTCAACAGTGCGGAAAAACTATAGCGTATTAAATCCTGCAAATACAATAAATGAAGACATGACTTAACAATTTATATTGCAGTGGCAAAAGCACAGTAAAAGCTAGGAATACTTAGTCAGTCAGTGACTGAGAATAAAGATAAAAAGATTATTAAGAGAAGTGAAGTAGCACAATAAAGAGCTACAAAAAGATAATGAAAATAATTGGAAGTTAAGGGTCCACCTCCTATTTTTATGCTGGATAACTGCTGCCTTTATTTTATGGATCTAAAAGCTTTCTTCTCTCACCTTCCTGATGGAAGGCGGACTGTGATCAATATCAAGGGCTTGAAGAAGTGAAGGATTGCTATTAGGCATCAATATGTCAGGCCAATAAAATTACCAAATTGGGAACAACATTTTTGGTTTGTACCATTTCCAGTCCTTCCAGCACGATGAACTTGTCTGTAATTTAGCTTTGTGGTCTTTAAGACTTACAGAACATGAACTGCTGAATTTGAGCAGATGTGCAAATCTATGGGATATTCTGTTTTACTATGTTGCTTTTAATTAACTGCTGGTTATCTAATGTCAACATGTCATAGAAGTTTTTCTTTTGATGTTGTTTCCTTTCGCTAGTTTAGATTAAACTCAATGATTTACATCACAGGTCATTTGAAAATGGACTGAGATCTGCATTTAAGGTGTTTCCCATTTCAAATAGATCACTTTTCTCTGTTGCTCTCCAAATTTGTGGCCCTTTCCTCCCATAAGTGTCCAGACAGTGATTTTTTTTGTCTCTCTATTCTCCTGGCTACTTCTTAACCCTCTGCCGTTTGTCAGGGTTCATACTGTGTCATTATTCCCAGCACTGTGGCCTCCTCTTTCTGTTCTCCACCTTGTGGCTGTTCCCAGTGATGTGAGGAATATCTTATCTTTTCTCTGTGAAGTGCGCTCTGGCTTACTCTTCTTTTCCATGTTGTGCCAGATGAATTATATATGTGAATTACAGCATAGAGATATGCTCTTTCAACTGCTGGAGAGATATCTGTAGATCTCGTTCTCTAGTCATGTATGTATATTAGATTCTCTCTCATATCATGTGCTGCACTTCTCCATATGAAATCTCTCATGTTTTTTTAAAGGCATTGTATGCATTTTAACCAGTACACTACTGTACTACAACAAACCCCTTTGACAAAAGAGGGGTGGGCGGTGGTGGGGGCGGGGCCAAAAGTCATAATGGCAGAGAGCTCAACAAGGCACTCAAGGATTAAATTAAGCCTTTTGTTTTCATAGGAAATAGATTATATGGAGGAAAGAGTCAATGAGAAATGGATACAGTGAGTCATTTTTTACAGAATAATACTATCCATATATTAGCACTAATAGTCAGCACTTCGACTACAATTGTATGTACCATTTGGCTAGTAGTTGTGATACCGGAAGAGGCAGTAGTAGTAACTTTATTGTTACTATGCAAGGTAAATTAATTTGCAAGTACAGAGCAGTACATATGCAAAGATTGTATAAAACATTGTATAAAATAGGGAAGTAAAAACCTTTCCAAAATCTTCTTTATGTTCACATCCTCTCACATTTTCCCTCCCTTAGCAGGAAAGAAATCGGACAAGCCCTAGCTGTCAGCTATTCTATGGCCTATATGTGACCATCATCCCTTGCTTTTGTGTGTGTGTGTGTGTGTGTGTGTGTGTGTGTGTGTGTGTGTGTGTGTGTGTGTGTGTGTGTGTGTGTGGTGTGTGTGTGTGTGTGTGTGTGTGCGAGCGAGCCCTGGGTCCAGGCCATCCATTACCAGTGCGAGCAGGAGCGTGTGTGCCTCATTCATAATAGATGCCCTGACCAGTACCTGGGATGTATATCATCCCCACTATGAAGGGGTCAGGGATTACATCCTGATGGAGTCAGGGAGTTAGAGAGAGAGGAAGGCGAGGACTTGGTGTTGTGAAAGGCAACATTTGTTAACTATCACTATAGGATCCTGACATCTAACCTGTTTCATAAGAAACAAGATTCACTGTTGCGTAATTATTCAACAGCCCAGTCAAATAAAAAACTAGCTTATATATAATATATAGTAACTTCAATAAAATGTGTATATATTTAAAAAAAACTGTGCGGTTGACCGGAAGTTATTGTCTGAAACTATACAGGTTAGCGCAAAGGTAATTCAAGTCAGAGAATTAATCTTCTACTTATACAATAAGAAGATCCTCTTTCCATATATGTGTCCTAATCTTTTGCATGTTCTCATACAAAAGGAGCTTTACACACAACCTTATGAAAGCTGAACATTTCATGACTGTAAATTCTTAGTCTGCGACACCCCTAAAAATACCCCTAAATAGGTGAATGGAAACAAGATTACAGACTCAAACAACGCAGAGGTGACAGGATGCCATTCATTGAGAGCTGAATCTTAAAAGACATGCTAACTCCAGTCACCACTATTCCAACACTCAGAAGGCACCCAGCGACATGACATGGGAAAGGTGAAAGGGAGGAAAAACTGATTGTTTGGGTCAACAACTATCGAATTATGTACAACAGAACTTTTATTGATGCATTAAAACACAGAAATGAAGTGGTTTGCCGTACGCTTTGTCTTACACGTGGCAAATACTTGGAGCAAGCCTGAAACTTGTGGATGGAGAGCTAGGACTGGTTAAAGCAGCAGTGGCGATGCTCTGATACTTTCAGTGAGCAGTTGCAGCATTGTTGAGGAAAATGAGTATACGTTTACAGACTGCCGTATAAGGCAGGCAATTTAAATAAGCATAACTCAAACTGTCTGTCTGTTGTCTCAAGACTTTAGGATTAGCAGTTTTAGGATTATTTATGCCTCTAGTTAAGGAAGATTTAGAGCTAAAACTCCAGTCTGGTTAGATGGGTTGAATTGGTCATGAAATGGAGGGTGTGGTAGTCTGTAATTGTGCAATTTCTGTGCAGTTTATAGATGAACAGATGCCTCCCCTGCATTCTGCTTTTTAACACCTCTATTTACTTTAATGGTCTCTTCTCAACATGTCCAAATCAATTACATGGACTGGCCTGGTACAACGACTGATGCATATCACGATGTGGACACGCACACACACACAGACACACAGACTTACACACACACGCACAGAAAGTTTTAGAATTAATTTCCTCTTTCAATAAAATTACCAAAGTAGGTAGTTGTGGAGGGTGAACCAGTTTGCACAAGCACATGAGTTATGACCGTAGCAACATGTTTCTGTGTGTGTGTGTGTGTGTGTGTGTGTGTGTGTGTGTGTGTGTGTGTGTGTGTGTGTGTGTGTCTCTCACATCTGCACTTTTCAGTGAGACAGCAGCGGGAGGAAGCCGGCAGCACCCAGAGAATGTATTATTCAGCTAGCTTTTATTTACCTCATTGAGCATCTGGATGCTACCAGGCTGCCCAGCACTAATTGCTACTGTCCTAGCTTTACACCCAAATACACACACATGCATTTACACATAGTTGCATATACCCCCGTAAATGCCTTAAAATTCCAAAAGAGCGGTTGGTCAATAGTGTCAGGCAGATGAAGTATCATGTCTTGTATTCTTTAATACTTTGCAATAACGTCTATAAACACAGATTAGTCATTTAGTCCAAACATATCCAATCAAGTGATATTGTCATAGTTCCCTTGAGTCCAAGGTGACATGTTACTTGTTTTGTCCAACCAACAGCCCTAGACCCCAAGATATTCAGTTTGTCACGGAAGACAAAGAAAAGCTACACTTGCTCACACGAGATGCTAAGACTTATAGAATATTTTAACATTTTTGCATGAAAAATACTGTAATGATTCAATTCAATTCAACAACTTTATCAATCCAACAAGGGACAATTAGTTAAGACCAGCTACAGACAACACACATACATTAGTCACACAAGCCTACATATAGGCCTACACCCTAGAGAGTAGATAAAGCAGGGGCCTTCCATCCAAGTAGGCTATCTCCTTTTATTAAGTTGTCAAGATCCGAACAAACACACTCACAATAAACAACATAAATAATGAACTTTGATAGCACATAATGCCAATTAGAAACGGTGCGCGAGGCA
The DNA here is from genome assembly GCF_008692095.1 of Etheostoma spectabile. Taxonomy (NCBI): domain Eukaryota; kingdom Metazoa; phylum Chordata; class Actinopteri; order Perciformes; family Percidae; genus Etheostoma; species Etheostoma spectabile. Next base: position 6,621,948 of record NC_045753.1, read on the forward strand.
TAACTCTGACTCCAGTATCTCTACTCCTACTACATCCAAAATGTCTTTGGATTGTTTCACATCCAATAAACTTTTATAAATAAACTCACGTCCATTTCTCCAAGGACAGCATCAATTGCACTGAAACAAAGTCTCTTCAGCTCCGTCTTTCCATTTGTGTAGTTTTGTCCTACACTTTCCTCAAGAACTTATTCATAACACGTCTCCTTTTGATGGGTTATGAGGGCTTGCTGTAGTTTACTCCAGGGTTTCATAAATGCTTCTTGACATCACAGATAGCGAATACAGTCTATCACACTGTACACTAGTTCCACTGCCTTTAGTGGGTTAATTTCCTTCACCTATAGCTGTTTGTAAGGCAAGTCCAGAAGCAGTAATATCTTGTGCGCACTATGTCCTCTGAACACAAAGCTATGCGCCTTTATCTGGTGTAAAAGGCCAGTTGCCTGCACTCTCACTTCTGATTCATAGGCCCAAGAGCTGCTTGTCTCAGACATTACCGCAGTGATATCCTTCAAATTTTTAAGGTTTATGGAGACTGTGGCTGGGTGGCCAGTCCAGTGTTGGTCCAAGAGTTGCTTCAGAGTATCATCTTTATAATGAATGGATAAGATGGGCTTTCTGAGGAAATAATTAAGAATGCCACACATATTAAAGAAGTCACCATTTGCTTCTTTAGCCAACAGAGCATGAAAGACCACAAGGCACAGCTGGTGGTTAAAGCAGTGGATGTACAATATGTCTCTGCAAAGTAGCAGCTTTTTGACTACTCTGTGTTTTTTAGACAACAGGGATGCACTATCATAACACTGACTTAATATTTTTGCACTGTTATTATTTTTACACATGTTGCTGACTTGGTGTGTGTTATGTACTACTGTCTGTAACTTTGTATAATGTGTCCTGGTTGTCCAGTTTGTTTTGTGGTGCTCTAATAATATGTGTATGTTTTAATTGTAGACTGCAGATGAAAACACTAGTACTATAAAATAATAGCATGTTTCATCAAAGGTTTTACAAAGCACTCAAGTAGATTTTTCTGACATTTTTACTTTAATTTTATATTTTTTTGTGGCTACTTTTTACTACTCCTTACATATTACAAAATTGGCTTGTTACTTTAGTTTTGTACAAGAGGTTGTCATGTCGGAGAATAGCACGGACACGCAACTAGTTCTCCCGTCGGAGGATAATCAGTTGCGATTGTGTGTGTGCGTCCTTGAGAACTGTAAGTCATATAACTTTTGTTGTCAGTTCATTTAAGCCGGTTGTTGTATTGGTCTATAGTTCTGGCAAATTTAAAGTAAGTTAGTTGTTGTTTGTGTTCTTCACCTGTTAGCTATGTTGCACGTTGCTTGATCTTAATGAAGTATCAACAGTTTCACCAGTTTTGTTTGCATGTGTTTGTTTTTTTTTACTGAACTTCAGATAATTTGACTGACAAGTAGATAGAAACTTAGCTAGAAGTTGTCTCCGTCCGTATTTTAACAGATACACTCAAATCATTTCACTGGAGTTATCGTTATTATTGGTTGCGTCATCAATACCACATTCATCTGAACGGATGGGAATATACTGTATGTTGCGTTTGACGCACCACTAATACGACTCAACAGCATTGAGCATTAAGTCACAGCAAATCGTTGCGGCTTGATGGCGCTAACATTAGCACATAGGGGTACGGACAGTGACGTGATTGAAAATGAAGGACGGAGATTCCAGAGATTCGGCAGACAAGCAGCAAGACATTCCCAATCATCCATCATTATCTGAGAGAGATGTTTGAGACAGTAGGCATCAAGAATGAATTAGTTCACTTGAGTTACCATTATTATTGTTTGGAGTCATCAATTCCAAATTCAATCTAATTGTCAATACAGTAGGCTACTGTACGTTGCAGATGATGCATCACTACAAGATGACTCAACAGATTCCCAATCGTCCTTGTCCTTATGTGAGAGATGTTTGAGATAGTAAACTATGAATCAAGAATTACTCCTGGCCAATGTGCTGCGTAACTCTTAAAGTATGGGGAACTTCTTAGTGTCTGTTTAGTCATTCAAATTGTATTATTTTCTTTCCAAAAGCCATGTTTGAGCACACACATACATGTAGATTAATTTAAATGTTAAGGGGATGATTAAAAAAGAGAAACTGGATCTGTCATTTCTCACAGAATCACAACTGAATTCAGATCTTGCTGCTCAGTCAGAATCTTGTTAACCTGGAGTGCCAGTCTCTGTCATAATAATCATATATGTGATGTTTTAGTCCCATTGGCCGACATCCATAATGTAATCAATGGCATATAAAGAGCCTTTTTCCATGTCCACTCAAGTTTCTCAGCGTGCTCTAGGAACATATTTGATCCAGGTAGCTTGCATAAAAAATGGTTGTCATTTGCAAGGCCACTTTTACTTTTATACTGTACCTTAAGTAAATTTCCTAGCCTGTACTTTGTTAATTTTACTTGAGTAAAGAAGTTAAATCAGTACTTCTACTTTTACCAGAGTATTTTTTAAGTATCTGTACTTCTACTTAAGTACGGGAAGTGAGTACTTTTGCCATCCCTGACTGCAGGGATATCACTAAATTTATCTGATTTATGTTTTAACATCATTCCTGTAATTGGACGTAAAACTTCCTGCTTCAAATAACTTGACTCATTTCTAGTTTGAAATTTGTAAATGTTAACCGTTGTTCCCAGCCCCCCTTAATACGCACTCTCTCAAGAAAGTGAAAGCGGGAGACAGGGGAAGAAGCTGGGAGATATCAGCAAAATCCTCTGTAATAAAATTTGGCTACCTAAACCATAAAGAGTTCATCTCCAAAACAACATCTAAAGAAAAACAAATATTAGCTATACATATTAGCTAGTTGTGTATATTCTGTATGTTATGGCAATAAAAGAGGTGAATGAGGAAGAATCTTAATTTGTTTTCTGTGGGTGTTTTTAATGGGAATGTGGATCTTTCAGATCAATTTGAGGAGTGCCAATGGTTAGCATTTTCCACATTTTATAGTGTCATACAGGGTCGGACTCACACTGGTCT